>NC_044303.2:169526215-170726215 GCF_007474595.2 Lynx canadensis
TTTTTTGAATTGATTGTTTTCAGTTACTCAGCTTCCAGAACTTGAAAAGGGTCTGTATCAGCATTTTTTTTTTCACTTAGGCTATAGCTGCACTTCTTCCTTTGGGGGATAGAACTGTCAGCTCAGAGTTTTAAGAAAAATGACACCTTCTAAAGTCAAGATGAATGAAAATGAATTAGAAAATATTACTATATGTACAGAGAGTTGTGTACAGCCTTTTTCTCCATATAGCATATGAATAGAGGTAAGTTTATTGTAACAGTAAAGAAATTGAATAAACATGAATTTTAAAAAGAATTAAGTCTGTAGAAAGACAGGATAAAAGTATACTATACATATGCAAAAACTATTTTATGTAACTTGCAAATGTAATGAAATATTTTCTAAGGTGATAATGTCTTTGTTACATAAAAACCATTTTGGGGGAAAGACCTTTTGCGTTATTTAGGATTAACTTACAGAACATTTAAACAAATAGTCAATTCCGTCTAAATGGATTCTATATGCAGACTATTTCCCATGGTTTTCAATAAGGATTTTTAATCTCATGTAACCCTGATAACTTTAATGACAAAGCTGATCACATTCTGAGTAATACTTGGGCTCTAAAAATAAACTATGGCTGAAATTTAAAATGGAACAAATGTGCTAAGCAGGCTAGGCAGGTAATGAAGCACACTGAAAACTTGTGTATAAAGGAAAAGTAGAGATAGCAATTATTTCTCAGTATGAATGGTAGAAAAATTATAGTCTCTGACAGTCATTTATATTCTGTATTGTGGCATTTGTTAATTATTCTAAGATATGTTGAGCTTGTGGCTTTAAAATAAAAACTCTGAAATGTCATGTCAATACATTCAGCAATCCTTCTACTTTAGGTGTTAAATCTTCAGAGTGAAAATTTTTTAAAATCTATATTTAAATGTTTGCCTTAAAACAAACAAACAAACAAACAAAAAACCCCACCTATTACATTGAATGATTATTCCCATCCTTTTGGCCAGGGTGTGGATGAAGCTTTTTTATTTCCACTGTTTCTGATGACTAAATTCACAAGTTGGATCTACATTACATTGTCTATTGCTTGGAAATAGGTTGTAATATTAGTGAGTTGTTTTGTATCTGTTAAAGGCAGAATTATCAAAACAAATTGAAAAGTGAAAATATTGCATTAAAATATAACTCCTCTTCACTCACGTGGAAGAAAGCACTCCTTTTACTTGCATTTTGAATATGGGGAAGATCTATACGGATAGCATAAGATCCTTTTGCGGTATTCTTAGAAGTATTTTCCTTAGATGGGCTTTCTTTCTGGGGAACTGAACACAAATCAAAGTGAAATATTCACTTACATCACACTAATTACTCTTACTTACCTGCTTGAGATCTAATTTTAAATGTCTCCCTATATCCCTATAAAGCTCTTTGAAAGGATAACTTTAGAAAGAAATGTACAGCCATCCCAGAGAGATTTGGCAGGGATTGGTTTGCATAATAAATAATGACCATCTGCACCCTGTGGCAACCTACCAAGAAGTGCAATTAGTACCCTGCAGCCCAGGCAGACTGTGGTTAGTTGTCTTCAGCAGGTGAACAAAGGAGAGATTGCTTATTTGGTACTTTGTTCACTTCATATAAAATAGCTACTTTTGTGAGGCCAGAGTAATTCTAAGATTTAGGTCTTAACATTTTAAAGCTATAATTAGGTTTTATTTCCAGTTATTTTTATAGTTCATGCCTAGTATTATACCTATTCATGTGCAAAGATGGAGGATTTATAAGGACAGTATTTTCATGAAAGTGGGAAATACTCTAATGGCTTAATTTTTTTATTGCTTTTGAAAAATTTTCTTTGAATCTTGTAGAACAACTGGTACAGAGTCACTATGGGAAAATGGATGGAATATGTGTCATATTTGTCTGGTGGAAATTAGTGGTCTGAAGACTGAAGTATGAGTCTCTCCTTTTAGGTTATAAATTACATAGAGATTAGACAAAATTGATTCATAATTTTGCCAGCTATTTATATAAAGCCATTTTACTTGATGACAACTTGAAAGTTTTATTGTAATATTTTTTGATGCCAAAATTGTGAATGTGCAAAATGTAAAGCTTTAAATCAGATCGGGGGGCCTGAGTGGCTCAATCGGTTAAGTGTCCGACTTTGGCAGGTCATGATCTCACGGTTTGTGGGTTCGTGCCCCACGTCAGGCTCTGTGCTGACAACTCAGAGCCTGGAGCCTGCTTTGGATTCTGTGTGCATCTCTCTCTCTTTGCTTCTTCCCCACTCACGCCCTGTCTCTGTCTCTCAAAAATGAGTAAACATTTAAAAAAATAATAAAAATAAATAAATTAGATTATAATCTAGTAAAACCAGTGAGTGAAGAGCAATCCAGAATTGATTTAGACAGCGCTTGTTGGCTGAAAACAAACTATATCAACCGTCAGTCAAATCTTTTTAAGACTAGAACCTGAATCTTGAAATAGAATGTATGACCCATTGTGTTCCAGTTAATTAAAACTGAATTAATTGCAGTTAATTAATTGCATGATAGTCAATCTCTGAACTTGAGTCAAATGCATTGTTTTAATTATTCTAATCTGGGAGGCAGTGGAGTACCATGCAATTTTTTAGATAGGACACAGCCTTTGGAATCAGAAAATGTAGGTTCAAACACGGTTTCTGTCCTTTGCCGCCTCAGTGACCCCTCTCTCAGAACCTCAGAATGTCTTAATTGCCCTAATATCCCCTAATAGTTCACTGATTCAGTGGAAAGATTCCTATAACTTAATCTAAAGTTATACTCAAGTCTAAGATTTATCACAGATATGTACAAGAAAGAAGGGAACATCAGAGGAGAGATTGAATACAGGCTTTCCTGCCCTATTGATGCAGGAATTGCATGGGCATGTCTTTGTTTCCACCTACAAACTGCAATGATATTTGTGATATGTCATTGCTCAAGAAATCCTCTTTGAGTCTTAGAGTCCAGAGTTTTTAAAGGTGGCTAGCTGATCGCACACCTACAGTGAGACCAACTGTGGTGAGGACCCAAAAGCAGTCACCAAGTACACAGCATGACTCTTCATGTTTGCTTTAAACATGCTGTTCGAGCCCCGCGTCAGGCTCTGGGCTGATGGCTCAGAGCCTGGAGCCTGTTTCCGATTCTGTGTCCCTCTCTCTCTGCCCCTCCCCGTTCATGCTCTGTCTCTCTCTGTCCCAAAAATAGATAAACGTTGAAAAAAAAAATTTAAACATGCTGACAATGTGTTCATCAATGAGGAAGAAAATTCGTTTTAGGTTTATTATTGACCACATCCTTTTAGTATTGCTTTATCTGAGAATGTCTTTATTTTCCCTTCATTCTTAAAAGATAGTTTTGCCATACTTGGTGGCATTTGACAGTTCTTTTTTCCAACATTTGAAAAATACTGTGCCACTTCCTTCTGAACTTCATAGTTTTAGAGGAGAAAAGTATGCCATTCAAACTGGTGGTCCCCTGTAGGAAATGTCTTAACTTTCTAGCTGCTTTCAAGACTTGTTAATTTTCAAAAGTTTAATTATGATATGTCTTAGCTTGAATTTCTTTGAGTTTATCCTAGATAAGTTTCTCTCGGCTGCTTCAATTTAGGTTTGTGTCCTTTACCAAATTTGGAAAGTTTTCAGAGATTGTTTCTTTGAATGGTCTCTCAATACCACTCTTTCTCCTCTCCTTTTGGAACTCTGGTGACACAAATGTTGGATCTTCTGTAATTATCCCACAGGTCCCTGAGGCTCTGTTAATTTTTTTCCAACCTATTTCTTTTTGTTTACATTGGCTCAATTAATCTGCCCTCAAGTTCAGGAATTATATTGTTTTTTTCACTTCACTATTGAGCCCACTCAAGTGAGTTTCTTTTTGTCACTTTTTAATATTATAATTTCCATTTATTTCTCTTTCGGAACTTCTGTTTCTGTTGCTGAGATTGAGTCCACTTGTTTCAAGAGAATTTATGATTAGTTATGGCTCCTTTACAATCCTTATCAAAATTACGGCATCTGATCTGTTTACATGTTGGTGTTAGTTAACTGGCTTTTCTCATTCAGGTTGCAATATCTTATATATTGGTATGATGGATGATTTTTTTGTGCCCTGGGCATTTCATCTATTTTGTGAGGAGGCTCTGGGTCCTACCTAAATCTTTTATTTTGGCAGGCAGTCACATGGGCAAGGTTTAGCATGTAGGTCCTGGCCTACTCCTATGGACTGTGGTTTTAGGATGGTTGAAACTTCAGAGTCTGTGGGATATTATTTTGGTTTGCTGGTTTATCTGGTTCCCACTTGCTCCTCCAGGGCTGTGTGGGGATGGAAAGAGCCTATGTAGGTTGGGCTGCCAGGTGTTGCACTGTGGGAACAAGAAGTGTTGGACTGGGGCGCCTGGGTGGCGCAGTCGGTTAAGCGTCCGACTTCAGCCAGGTCACGATCTCGCGGTCCGTGAGTTCGAGCCCCGCGTCGGGCTCTGGGCTGATGGCTCAGAGCCTGGAGCCTGTTTCCGATTCTGTGTCTCCCTCTCTCTCTGCCCCTCCCCTGTTCATGCTCTGTCTCTCTCTGTCCCAAAAATAAATAAACGTTAAAAAAAAAAAAAAAAAAAAAAAAAAAAAGAAGTGTTGGACACATGAACTGTTCGGTGCTTGCCTGGCAGTGGTCCCTGCATGTGGGGAATACAGTGCACTTTCTGGCTGGATATTTGTGGGATTCTCTCTGTCAGTGTTCTTAGCTGCCCGTGTCTGGGCAGGAAATAGAAATCTTAGGTCTGTCAGGACAAAGAGGCTTCCCAGGCCAGACTACTTTTTGTGGTGGTTATTTTCCTGGCAAGTACAGCCCAGTTCCCTTGGTATTTCTTGGTGGGGTAGAACATACAACACTTCCATAGTTTTGACTCTTTCCAGGTTTAGCTGCTTGTTTTGCTGGAGTCCATCTTGCTAGTGCTCCTGGGTCACCCCAGTATTCTTTCACAAAGTAGGGCAGCCTTAGGACCATAGGAAAACAGAGCATTTTTTTTGTGGCAACTTACTGTTGCTCTCAATCCATCTATCTGCCTGTGGTGGGGAGTTTACCTGGTATTGGGAAGACATGCCATTTGATCTAATTAAACCTTTACCTGGACTGCCTTCTGTTGCTAAGCTGAGAGTTAAGCCTCCTCCTGTTGTGTAGATGGAACTTAAGATGCCCTGCTGCTATGCTGTTCCCCTGTCCCTGGGATCCCAAAGCAGTTCACTCCCCCTCACCATCTTTCAGAATTCTTTCGCTGCCCCTCACTTTATCTCTGTGGTTTATAGTTGTACTTAGTGAAAAGGAGCCAGGAAAGTTGTATTTACACCAGTTTGTTCAGTGGCTATATCATGTTAATTTCCACTTTTGAAAATGCTGTATAATATAGATTATATATTGGTACAGTAGGACAAATGCTCACATTAAAAAAAAAATTTAATGGGTTACACAATAAAAAAAGTTGAGACTCCTGGTCATAAGATGAAGTGAATAGTAGATTGCTTGCCATTTAAAACACCATGGTTTGGTTAGAAAGTATATTTCTAGGTTTTCATCCAACCCTGTCCCCCTTGAAGATTTCTTTTCTTTTACCATAATGGTGTATTTACTCTCTAAAATATTCCCACTTCTTTCTATGCTTTTGCTGCACTTATTTTCTCATCTTAATGTATCCGAATAATATGCATGCTCAAGGTTATCTCAAATTCTACCTCTTTTGTGAAGGTTTTTATGACATCTTTAGCAAAATAGGGCTTCTTTTTCCTCTCTTTTTTTTTAATATTTTTTTAACGTTTATTTATTTTTGAGACAGAGAGAGACAGAGCATGAACGGGGGAGGGTCAGAGAGAGGGAGACACAGAATCTGAAACAGGCTCCAGACTCTGAGCTGTCAGCACAGAGCCCGACGCGGGGCTCGAACTCACAGACCACGAGATCATGACCTGAGCTGAAGTCGGCCGCTTAACCAACTGAGCGACCCAGGCACCCCTTTCCTCTCTTTATTATCTGTGATATTTGACATTTTAAATAACATTTTGAACAGTGTACTCAAAGTTTATCTCTATTTCTTTCTTTTTCTTTTTCTTTCTCTTTCTCTTTCTCTTTCTCTTTCTCTTTCTCTTTCTCTTTTTCTTTTTCTTTTTCTTTTTTGAAATGTGCTTTCCTAGAGAAGCAGTGCCAGAAGTGACATTTGGTAATGTATAAAATGTGTGGATCTTAACCATCATTTAAAAGGGTGTAATGGAATATACACATGTGCACAGGGAGATCTATCTTAAAATTCCAGAAGTATATTCCTCCCCAGCCTTGCACCTTTCCCCTCTGATGGAGATGTACATCGAGTCCCATAGTAGTGGTGGCTTGAGACCCATGGCAGAGACTCCCACATGGTATACTGGGAGAAAATTTGTTGGGGGTGAAAGAGAAAAACAAACCCTTTAAGTTGAGGAGAGTCTGGAGAGAAGAAGGCTAGAATTGGTAGATGATGACAATCATCAACCATGGGTAATAGAAACATGGGTATTTCTGCCCAACCTCTATGTTCTACTCATGTACAGATATATATATCCTACTGTCTGATTGTTCCACCCAAAACAGTTTTAAGTTAATCTTTTTTTTCTTTTCCTTTGAAGAACCCTGGGGAGTAGCATAGGGCTTTTTTCCCCTCCACAAACACTACATATGACTTCTGACCACCTAAAGCAAGAGCTTTTTATGGTTTTCTTTATTTAGTAGCTTGTAAAATGTTAAGGGAAGGTTACTTTGAGGAATTATGGAAACCTTTCCATCTGTTCAGTGAAGCCCTTTAACCATCTTCTTTATATTGACCACATGTACCTCAGTGTTCAAGCTCTAGACTATTCATACTTCTCGCTCAGACTCTTGACTTTCAGTATCTTATATTGAAGCCCTTGAGACTAAGGACTACTATTTAATTTATCTTCCGAACTCATGTATCTTTGAATTTCTAGCATAACTTAGTATGTGTATAAAGTAGGATAGATTTGGAGCTAGAATCTGAGCTTTCTCTCAGCTTCCATTCTTTGCCTAGCATACTATTTCTCTGTTTTGGCTTTCTGTTAGTAAGTTGGCATAGCATGGTGTTTTCCAGACTGTTTGTGTCTTCTTGTTGTATTACATAGTGCCACACAGTGAGTCCTGGAAAAATCTTTCCTAAGGGTCTCTTTGAGTAGAGTGAGTTCATTTATATAAATTATGAGCTAGCCCAGACCTCTTGACTGCTGTCTTCAGGAGTCCTGCTTTGTTCCAAAAGAGTGTATTTATGTTTTATTGTCTTATTGCTATGGTAGTGGCAGGCTAGCTGTGAACAGTGTCTCACGTGTGCATTTCTAGTTTTCACTCTTGAGTTCACCATTTACTTTCAATCCCCTTCAGGAAAGGAACAGAAAACAAAATTAATCTTAAGTTAGTTAATTTTATTTCTACTTAAGTTTTGTTAAGTTTTGTTGACAGAGGACATAACTTGTATGAACTCATTTCTTTTACATTCATTAAGGTTTGTTTCATGATCCAGGTTTATGATGGGATTTAGTTTGGTGTATTTTCTTTGTGCACTTGCAAAGAAGGTTTTATTCTGCTGTTGAGTGGAGTTTGTTATAAATGTCAATTTGATCCACTTGGTTGATGGTGTTATTCAGTTATTTTACATCCTTGCTGATTTTCTCTCTCCTACTATTTATTACTGAGAGAGGAGTTTTGAAATCTCCAGCTATAATTGTGAAATTATTCTTGCAGTTCTGTCCATTTCCTTCATTTTGAGGGATCAGTGGTTGAAACATAGACTTTTAGGATAATTATGTTTTCTTGTTGAATTGACACTTTCAATTTTCCTGATTTTCCTCTATCCATGGTAATTTTCTTTGCCTTATAGTTACTTTGTCTGGTATTACTATAGGTATTCTAACTTTCTTATGATTTATATTTGCATTTTATATCTATTTCTATCCTTTTGAGATACCTGTATCATTAAAGTTATAGTGATCTTCTTTAGGTAGCATATAGTTGACTCCTTTTTAAGATTCTTTTTAAAATCTGTCTTTTAAATGGTGTATTTAGACAATTTATGTTTGTCATTATTGATTATGTTTGGATTTAGGGCTTCTGTTTTATATTTTGTTCTTTTTGTTTGTTTGTTTCACTTTTTCCCTTACCTTCCCTTTTGAGTTATTTGAACAGTTTTTACTATCCCATTAAATTTTTCTCTTGTAGTTTTGATTATGTAGCTTTGTACTTTTATTCTTTTTTTAAGTGGTTGCTCAAAAACATTTAACTTTTCACAGTTTACAAAGAATCAATACGCTAACATTTCAAGTGTAATGCAGAAACTTTATCACAGTATGGATCTGTATACCTTTTCCTCTTTGGTGTACTTTTCATATGTATTACATCTGAGTCAAAACTCATCAGAAATTGTTATAACTTACCTTTCTGTTTGTCGAGCACATTTTAAAGAGTGCAAGAGAAGAAAATTCTGTTACATTGACTTAGGTTTTTACCATTTTTGTTTTTCTTCCTTTATGCCTTCTGGCTAAAGAACTTCCTCCAGTGTGTGTGTGCTTTGTTTTTTGCTTTTTAGCCTGTTGGCTGCTGCTTTCAAAATCAACATATGAATTTAAGGTAAAGGTAGTCCAGAAGGTCTGAATTTTGGGTGCTTTCTTAACCTAAATTTAACTTTTCTTAATCTAACTTGACTTTTGGTCTTTTTTTCATGTCAATTTAGCCACTCAGTGCTTAACTATTTCACTAGCTCTTCAGGCTTCTGGAACAAAAATGTGGGACTTTTTCGTTTTTGTTCTTCCTATTTTATCCAGCTTTTTCAGTGGTTGAGGGGAGAGTTGGGTGATCCATGTATTTTACCATTATTTGAAATGAAAAAGCTCTCAGTTTTGCAACTTTAAAATAATAACTCTTCTGCCTGCCAGACAACATTCTTTAGATAGTATATTTTTGATAGTATCTGTAAAGGGGAAATTAACCCAAAAGTACTGTTCAAATGGAAAGTACCATTTTTGAAATAATTGCTTTTTTACATTTCTCATTAAAAAAAAATCAGCTTCATGGAAATAGTTTACATGCAACAAAATTCACGGGTTTTAAATGTATTCAATGAAATATCAGTAAATTGATTATTTTCATAAACTTCCAGAATTCCTTTTTCTTGGCAATCTTCCACAACCTTTGCCTTAGGCAACCACTGCTCTGATTTATAGCATTATAGATTTGCCCATTTCTAACAATTTATATAAGTGGACTTTTATTTATGCCATGTATATAAAGTATATTTGGCCTTATTAGCTTGGCAAAATGTTGTGCAAATGCTCTATTGGATGCATTTGTAGTAAATTGTTGCTGAATAGTAACTAATTGCCTGATTATACCAAAATTTGTTTATCCATTCTCCTTTTGATGTGACACTGCCAAATTGTCTTCCAAAATGGCTATTCCATTCCAAATCCTTAGCTAACAATGTATGAGTCAGTATTCCAGTTGTTCCGCATCCTCACATCTTCTGATACTGTTAATCTTTTGAATTTTAGTCTTCTAAGTGGGTGTGAAGTGGCATCTTAATGTGGTTTGTAGCTTTATGTCCCTGACACATAATGCCATTTTGATGAACTTACTGTTTGTGCATCTTCTTTTGATTTTTTTTACCCAATTTTTTTTTAGAAGTTTTTAATTTAAATTCCAGTTGGTTACATACAGTGTAATATTAGTTTCAGGTGTACAATATAGTGGTTAAATACTTCCATACAACAAGCAGTGCTCTTCATAACAATTGTACTCCTTGATCCCTATCACCTGTTTCACCTGTCCCACCATCTTCCTCCCCTCTGGTAACCATTAGTTTTGTTGTCTATAATTAAGAGTCTGTTTCTTGGTTTGCCTCCCTCTCTCCCTGCCCTCCCTTGTTCATTTGTTTTGTTTCTTAAATTCCACATGAGTGAAATCATATGGTGTTTGTCTTTCCGACTTAGTTTTGCTTAGCATAATACTTTCTAGTTCCATCCACATCATTGCAAATGGCAAGAGTTCATTCTTTTTTGTGGCTGAGTAATACTCTAGTGTGTGTGCGCATGAGCGTGTGTGTATCACATCTTCTTTATCCATTCATCAGTCCATGGAGACTTGGGCTGTTTCCATAGTTTGGTTATTATAGATTTTTATCCAATTTCTTAAAATTGGGTTTTTCTTAACTTGTTACTGAGGTATGAATTCTCTATATATTCTACAAAAAAATTATTTGTTAGATGTAATGCAAAAATTCTCCCAGATTGTAGTTTGCCTTTTTACTTTTCAAATGATGGCCTTGGGAAGAATTTTTATAATTTTGTTGATAATTTTTTGTTTTATAATTTTGTTTGAAATTTTGATGAATTTTATAGTTCATGCTTTTGTGCCCTAAGAAATTTTGCTTACTGTCTTCGTCATGGAGCTATCCTCCTGTGTATTTTTTCCAGGTCCTTTATAGCTCTAGCTTTATATTTAGATTGAAAGACTATACATGTAAACTGAAAAAAGTCAATGTTCTCTCTGCTGACCTATCAGAGAGTGGTGGTTGTGTTTGTCACATGGTGTTTTGGAAATAGCTGTCCAGAATATTTTTAAACTAGGGGTAGACATTCACTTCAAGATGTGCGGTGACTTGTTAAAACTCATTCTGTAGGTCATACTACATTTCAGTCTGCACATTGGGTGAATACTACACTTTAATATTTAATAAAAAAACAAGTTATGAAGAAAATATATCATTCTAGGATTTTCTTTTTTTTTCCTCTTTCTCTCTTCCCCCCATACCTTTTTTTCCTTCCTGCCTCTCCATCATATCTTCCTCTCTTTCCTTCTTTCTTGCTTCATTCCTTGTTGATTTTTCTTTTTAAAAAATTTGGGTGTCTTTTTATCTATGGTATTGTGTAGTTTCCTAGCTGAGATTTGTACATGATAAAGTGTTCCCTAAGTAGGAATTAGTTCTTGAGATTAGATAATAGGGTGTTCTTTTATAGTGGCATGTTTGCATTACTAAGCTTGTGTACCCTAGGGATACTGGAATTAATGTTTGTTGCTTTATTATACTACGAGAAAGTACTTGGGAAAGATAAGGGACTACATGCAGTTGCAGAGACAGCTATAACTCATGGCCACTTTACATGTGGAAAAATTAGCTGTTAGTAGTGTAATTTTCTGTAATTTATTGGGAATTGGACATTTTGCATTATATGATAATATTCCCTCATATATTTATGACACAACTGTTGTAAAATGACCAATTAAGGCAGAGCCTAAACTTGATGGTGGGAGGAAAGGGCGTACTGTGTTCTAGTTACAGGAATACTATCATTTTGAGGGCTGAGATTTGTGATAGAAGTTAGCAATAATGTAGATTTTTAAATCCTATGGTGGAGTAACATTTCTTAAATCTGTCTATGTTATACCCTCTTAAAGTTAAAACTTGTTAGTGTGCTGTTGATTTAATGGTCTGAATAAAATACTCCTTAGTTCTCTTTGCTACTGCCTCAAATGTATCTTACAGGAAATGTATTCTTGGTTGGGCTAAAAAAATTGTTCTTTTTCTTTGCCCTAGGATAAGAAATGGGTTCTCAATCATGAAGATGTCACGTTGGGAGAACTACTGGGCAAGGTATGTAGTCAGCTGAGCTTACAGTGTCGGTGTACTCTACAGACTTCTTCATTTTATTCAAAGCCTTTCTTCCATTCCAGCACACAGCAAGGCACATTCTCACAGGAACCTAGAATAACACTATACCACATCTGTTACAAATACTGTGATGGTCACTGAAATAAAAAGGGGAAAATCTTTGAAAAGTTTAAGGATGATTCTTGGCTTTTTTAAAATAGTATATGTATGTTTTTCTCTGGAAGAACTAAAAGCTGTAATGATTTTATTGCAGTGTGGTAAAGCCAAAACTAGTGATCTGAGATTGGAAAAGAAGCTGTGACGTAATAAAAGTTTAAACACTTAGTAGGCTTGTTCCATTTGTTTCTGGTTATACATGATAGTTCAAGGAAAGTGACTTACTGCTCTTGAAGATTTCAGGATTGTGTATAGAATCTCACTATGTGACAACACTAGATACATTATTTCAATCTAATAATTATGTGGATAAGACATGTTTCAATATAAAGATTGATTTTATAGCCAGCTCTGGTAGGGGTCAGAGAAGGTAGCTATATATGATGAAAGTCCCTTTTTTCCAGACTAGTTTGAAGTTTCTTCCAACTCATAGGCCAGATGAAAGTGTATTATGTTTAATAATAATGGCAGACATTTTATAATCATTAATCAAATGGGCTATTTGCAAATTTATTAATAGCTTTTTTATGATTGAGTTCTAATGGATAAATATGACTTTGTCAATGAATTAATTAGTGCTGTTCTGTTTTGAAAGTTTGAATTGAGTATAGGCTTACAGTGCAATGTGAAAAATAGTATAAAATTCAGATGTTTGGAGAAAACTGTGATGCATGTATTTGATGAATACTAGACTTAGAGCTCAGCATTTTAAATAAAGAAATAAATGATTATTATTTTTTTTATTCAAATATCAACTGATGAGTTGACAATCCTTATTTTTTTTTTAGCTGTGAATATGTTGAGAAAGTAAATCCCTAGTGAAGTAATCCACTTTGCAGGATTCTTCATATTATTTTAAAATATCCTTTCCAAATGGAAGAATTAAATTGCTGTTGGAAAGCAGTTTCTATTGACTGCTAATAATTACTTTGTAAGTAAATTCTAAAGAATCTCAAGTCAAAAGCAGTAGCTGATGTGTTTATTTCATTTGTGATGTGTTCATCATTCCTAAGGAAGTATTCCTTCTTTCCATTACTTTAGGTCAGTAAGTCAGTAGCAATAATTGGGCCAAAAATTATTACAAGGAAATTAAATTTTCTTGAAAACTCAACTAAAATATTGTAAAATTAAACCATTTACTAAAATAGAATGGGTTGATAAGGACTGCTTTTTGAGTACTAAGCAAAAATATTTTCAGTTAAAGAGAAATATTTCAGTTATGTTTATGTTTAGTTTACTATGTGAAATATGTATGGTATGTTAGGAAAGGATTTTAACCTTTAGCTCCTTACTAGGGCCATTTCAAAGAATAATATATTTTCAATGACAAGACAGTAGTATGGTGTCAGTTTAAATAAATTTAATCATTTTTAAAAGTTTATTTATTTTGAGAGAGTGAAAAGAGAGAACACGTGTACGTGTGCATGAATGAGGGAGGGCCAGAAAGAGAAGGAGACAGGGAGGGAGGGAGACAGAGAGAGAGATTGAGAGAGAGAGAGACACAGAGAGAGAGAGAGAGAGAGAAATCTCAAGCAGCCTCCACACAGTCACAATGGAATATTATTCAGCCATGAAAAAAGAATGCAGTCTTGCCATTTGCAACAACATGGATGGATCCAAAGGGTATAATGCTAAGCAAAGTAAGTCAGAGAAAGATAAATACCATATTATTACAGTTATGTGTAGAATTTAAGAAACAAAACACATGAACAAACAAAAAAAGAGGCAAACCAAAAAATACTCTTAACTATAAAGAACAAACAGATCATTACCAGAGGGCAGTGAATGGGGAGAATGGGTGAAATAGGTGAAGGGGGTTAAGAGTGTAGACGTATCATGATGAGCACTGAGTAATATTTGGAATTGCTGAATCACCATATTGTACACCTGAAACTAATATAACACTGTTAACTACACTGGAATTAAAATTTTTAAAGAAAAAAAATGCTATGAAACTTTGCTGACAGAAATTGGACGTAAATATATGTACATATATAAAATACTTTATTAAAACATTTTCATAATTTTCAATTTATTAATACATAAACTTACACACCTTGAACTATTGGTTAAGAGTTACATTGATCTTAAAATGAACTATTGGGACCTCATCAAAATAAAAAGCTTCTGCACAGTGAAGGAAACAATCAGCAAAACTAAAAGGCAACCAGAAGAATAGGAGAAGATATTTGCAAACGACAGGTCAGATAAAGGGTTAGTATCCAAAATCTATAAAGAACTTATCAAACTCAACACCCAAAAAACAAATAATACAGTGAAGAAATGGGCAAAAGACATGAATGGGTACTTCTCCAAAGAAGACATCCAGGTGGCACACTGACACATGAAAAAATGCTCAACATCACTCATCATCCAGGAAATACAAATCAAAACCACAATGAGATACCACCTTACACCTCTCAGAATGGCTAACATTAATAACTCAGGCAACAACAGATGTTGGTGAGAATGCGGAGAAAGAGGATCTCTTGGGTGCAGCCACTCTGGAAAACAGTATGGCGGTTCCTCAAAAAATTAAAAATAGAACTACCCTATGACCCAGCAATTGCATGACTAGGTATTTATCCAAGGGATACAGGTATGCTGTTTCGAAGGGACACATGTACCTCAATGTTTATAGCAGCACTATCGACAATAGCCAAAGTATGGAAAGAGCCCAAATGTCCATCGATGGATGAATGAATAAAGAAGATGTGGTATATATATACAATGAAGTATTACTTGTCAATCAAAAAGAATGAAATCTTGTCATTTGCAACTAAGTGGATGGAACTAGAGGGTATTAATGCTAAGCGAAATTAGTCAGAGAAAGACAAATATATGATTTCACTCATAGGAGGACTTTAAGATACAAAACAGATGAACATAAGGGAAGCAAACATAATATAAAAACAGGGAGGGGGTCAAAACAGAAGAGACTCATAAATATGGAGAACAAACTGAGGGTTGCTGGAGGGGTTGTGGGAGGGGGGATGGGTTAAATGGGTAAGGGGCATTAAGAAATCCACTCCTGAAATCATTGTTGCACTATATGCTAATTAATTTGGATGTAAATTGAAAAAAAAAAGTTACATTGATCTGAGACCTTAAACCCAATAATTAGCAGACCCCTAGTTTAGTTACTTATTGTTCAACAATAGCATTGAAGCTTATTATAATACTTGCATATTAGGATTAGAGTTATGTAAAAAATACATAAGCATACCTAAAAACTTGAGTACTAAGAAATAGCTGTTGGATTAGCTCTATAGCTCATCCTTGTAATATTTTGTTTCATCTTAAAAATTAAAAAAAATGACTTCAAACTTGAAATAACGCACATAAAAGTCAAAATATGTTAGAGACTTAGAACAAAGTTAGGGATTTATACATTTGGTAGAAACCCAACATGGGTGACACTGGCATTTGGATAAGCACTTCCTCTTCCTTGGTACCTTTCAGAGATTGACAGTCTGCTGACGGGTGACAGTCACTAGTGGGCCTGGTTCGATTGCCTCTTACCTATTGCCTTACGCTCTTCAGCTGACATTTGACTCTGTGGATCCATAGCAACAGCCACCTCATGGAATCTTTGCTTTATCTTGAAACATTAATGGTTAACTTCTTAATCTAACAACATTTAGAGGTTGGGGGTAAAGAGAACTAGGAGGCAGGAAACAATGTCTTTCTGATGGTTTCAACTTGAGTTTCTCTTTTTATCCTGTTCCAATTTTTTCCCTGATTTTCCTTTTCAGTTCTCCTCATGCTTCAATCCCCCAAAGGGTAGGTGGGTCGGGTAGTATTTTTAAAGTTGGAGGATTGACAAGAGTAACATTTCCCATCTTTTATTTCTACCTAAAACTCTGAATAAAGCTAAAAATACTTTGATTAATTCAAAATGCATCATTTCATGTTTTCCTTGTATTTTGCAGAGATTTATGTGGCAGTCTTACACCCTAAACAGTACGTGTATTTGTATTTTCAGGGGAATTTTGGTGAAGTATATAAGGGCATATTAAAGGATAAAACCGCTGTTGCTGTTAAAACATGTAAAGAAGATCTTCCTCAGGAACTGAAAATAAAATTTTTACAAGAAGCCAAGTGAGTTTGCTAAAGTAATATTAAACATGTATTTATAAGTTACTATTACAACATTGAAATATGAAGTTTGGGATTATCTTAAATTATGATTTACTGAAGTAGAAGGAAGCACTTTCCAAACCCTTGCAAGTAAGCACTTACACAATATAGAAACAAAAAGTTTATTTGTTTTTAGTTGGACTATAGAATGTTTATGCAATCATGGTCAAAAGAACCAGATGCTAAAAAACAGTGAGTATTCTTCAGTATTGGAATATTGCAGTGTTTTTTGCTTTTATCACATATACATACATTTATATGTATGTGTATGTATATGTATATGTATATGTATATGTGTATGTATATGTGTATGTATGTATATGTAAAGACAATGTGATTGTCTTTATAATAAAAATATTATTTTAGTCCATATACAAAATACACAATTGATGTAAATACATTTAGATATATATAATTATATCTATCCAACCCTCCTTAGATGTTTTCTCTTGATTGTCTTTTCTGAGCTGTTACCTTTCTTTTCAGAGAAACTCAGATTTCTTCTTCAACTCCTTGTTGGGCATTTGTTCCAAAATTTGTACATTGTTTCTTTTCTAATCTTCTAGGATAATTGTCTTCTCTTTTTTTCTATTAGCTAAAAGTTAATGTTCTAATACCCCTGTATTGTGTGTGGTTAATAGTATTCTTTTAGCAGTAAAACCCACAACACAGTACAAAACAAATGGAAAAATGTCTTGGACAAAATAAGGATGGACTCTCTGAGATGCATGGATATATGGATGGGAAAGAAGGAAGATACATGGATCCATGTGCTGTAAAGGGAGAAAGGGAAAGTGTGTGTGTGTGTGTGTGTGTGTGTGTGTGTGTGTGTGTGTGTCTGTCTGTCTATCATGGCGTAGTGTATAAAATTGAGGTTTCTATAAAGTGCTGTAAAAGAACCAAGCTTATGGCAATGAGAGAACTACGTGCCATAGGATGGAACATTTTCATGGATGTTTGTTCATTCAGCATCTAAAAGTGAATATTGCTAGCAATGGATTAACCTAGTTGGTGCGCTTGTTAAATATGATCTAGAGAATAAAGATGTAAACTTTTTTAATGTCAGTTACTGGTAGGTTGAAAATATGGTATGATAAAGGCATGCTATCAGACTTGTATTTCATAGGCTGATTATTTTATAGGTGGTATTAAGGTACAAGGTTATATATTACGTTATTTTTTTTTAAAGCTAGTTTTCTTGCTTTCTAAATTGTGACTGTTTTATTGAGAAATAAAGTATTAAATTTCCTAAAGTGGAAAAATCCATTTTCTAAAGTAGAATTACAAACTTTTATGTAAAAAATGAGAATTGTATCTATGCACATTCCCAAATGTCACTTAATAGATGATAGAACTATATATTTAGATATTTAATATGGAGTCCATGCTGGCTATTTTGTGGAATTTCTTTACTAAGCAGTTTCCAACCTAAGAAATGACACTTTGGATTAGGGTCAAACATTCTAAGACTTCGTTTTTAATTCTTCATAGAAGTTGAAAGCTCAAGGTTAGTGACAGAATATTTTCCTCATCTCTAGAATTTTTTCTACTCTTCTATCTTTTTTCACTTATGTCATTTTATATTTTCAATCTAAGGCATTTTTCTTGGAGTTATCTCTGCTTTAGTTGGGCTTATACAAAACATATATGAACTGTTTTTTCTTTCTCCCAATAGTGATTTTTTCATTCTCTTAGGAAACTGCATTTTTCAAATATGAGTGAATTTATAACTATGTCAGTAGGGTAATATGGAATAAGATTTGGTAATAGAAATATTCAGGGTAGATGGGCCTTTGAGGGAATCTAATTTATTTTAACTCATGCTTGGAGTTCTATGGATGAATCCGTGCTATTTTTATAGCCCTCTGATGAAATTTTGCCTTTATCCAAACAAAGTCCCCTTTGTTTCAGCTTCAGTGTATATTGAAACTGTTACTAAATTATTTTTGAACCTGTAGTCCACTTTCTCAAAACTTGAATTTTTACTATTTTGAAATTGATCACTATAATTAAGATAGTATTTTACAAAATCTAATGAGATCATCAGCCTATAAAATTTACCAATATGAATTGAATTCTTATTTATGTATTTTCAATCAAGTGTGTACATAAAAACAAAACAAAAAGATGCCAACCTAGCAGCTTATGGTTCTGGTCCACTAAATGCTTGTCAGTTATGCTTTTGTGGTAGTGGCTAAAACCAGATACTTGGAAGGGAGTGTAATGTTTGGGACTAAGTAAGATGTTCAGGTTTAGCATGATTATTACTCAGAGTGGATAATAATTTTTAAATGAATATTGAATTAAGGAGAATTGATTCCTTTTACCTATAATTTGCTAATATTTATTTAAACTTGTATACATCCATCAATTATCATAATTTGGTTTCATATTGAAGCTTTAAAAAGAGAATTATATTGACTAAAGTATATTCTACTTGGGCATGCTGTTGATGATCATAAATTAATGCTTTTTTATTTAAATGATAACTGTTCTGAAACTTTTTTCATCCAGAATTCTCAAGCAATACGATCATCCCAATATTGTCAAACTTATAGGCGTTTGCACACAAAGACAGCCTATCTACATCATTATGGAACTGGTTCCAGGTAATGATTTTAGAGGTTTCCTCGATGATGTTGTAATGTCATGTTTTATTATTTTTATATGTTCAGTCTCTTTGATTTCTCCTTGAAAAGTTTTCAGCAATTCTGTTTAACATTTTCCTGATGACAAAGAGCTATGTATATACCCAATATTTTTATAGTCTTTAATACTTTGCTGTTATATAGATAATGTCATCCACCTGTTTTTTGGGGGGGAGATATATTATTATAGTGCAATTACACATGGAATTTAGTTAGGTATATTTTTGTTAGAAAACCTGTTTATAAAAAGAGTCTACTTGGTTTAACTTTATAACAATGATAGTACTATCTTCTATCTTGTTCATTGTATATTATTTTCCAAGTACAATACCACACATCCTCTTGTTTGGCTGCATATAAAATTCCATAGTGCTTTGAATCCCTTATCAAATATGAACATCTTTCATAAGTGAACAAAGAAAAATTAATCTGTTGAGGAATTTTTCCTATATTTCTTTATGGTGACTTTGAACACCTCTGGGTCTTGTGGTTAACCACTTTTGCCAACAAGCAAGGATAACTTTGAACTTATAGTGTGTATTTTTAAGTTACTTTCACTGTGTATCATCCTGTTGTAGAAAATATCATTAGAGGTAAAATTTGATCTTGGTAAAATTTATAAATGTAATATTTAATAATAAATACTTGTTTTAACTAGTATTTATGCATTTTAAAAGAAACTTAAAGGAATATGAAAAATATTTCTAATTTTAATATACATTAGATAAACCTGATATTATAGATTGCCCATTAAATATTGCTCACACAATTCTGCTATTATTTAAGGATAGTTAGTCTCATTTTTATCACACTGGTTTGCCTGCTACGGAGTAGTTCTTGATATTACCATATAACTGCAGGATTTAGGATTATCATCTTCGTCCTCATCAGGATAGCACTGTTATATACATTGTATGTTATTTATGATCTATATCATAAGTAGTTTCAATATAGTTATGAAAAATGTTAGAGTACAGTCTAAAATTTTGAAAACAATTGAATTGCTTATAGTTTTAATTAAGTAATATCATAGGGGTGCCTGGGTGACTCAGTTGATTGACTGTCCGACTTCTGCTTAGGTCATCATGTCGCGGTTCATGAGTTCAAGCCCCACATTGGGCTCTGTGCTGACATCTCAGAGCCTGGAGCCTGCTTCAGATTCTGTGTCTCCCTCTCTGCCCCTCCCCCCTCATGCTCTGTCTGTCTCTGTCTCAAAAAAAAAAAAAAAATCGCATACGTGAAGTCCCCAGTTAATAGGGCATGTCTCTGAGAAACTGAGATTTGAAAGGTGGGGCTGAGTTGATGAGGAAAAGTGATCTTGGTCTTAGCATGGATGACAAATGCCAGATAGCAGGTACAAGTTGAACAATAGAATATAGCATTGCAGGAGTGCCAGGGAAGTGTTCATCTGACACTGACAAATAACTTATATTGATGTTTTTAAAAGAATAGGAAAACTAAGCCCCATTAGAAAATTGAAAGTGTAATGGAAAATAGAAAATTAAAAATGAAGATCTCCCACTTAATAATCTAAGCCTGTCTCAAAACTAGTTGATAACTAAGTATATGTGTGTGTTTCCAGGAAAATGTTTAATGTATAAAAACATACTCTTAAACTTTTCAGATCTTTTTTCTCTTAATAGTATAACTTAGGGTCTCATTGTTTGATATTTATCCATGTAGTTATATCTTTTTTTTGTAATGGTTTCAGAATATTCCATTTTATGGATTTATGTAATTTAATCAGTCTTCCACTTAGGGAGACTGTGTGTGTGTGCGATATATATATCAACGTTGAATGAATA
The DNA here is from genome assembly GCF_007474595.2 of Lynx canadensis. Lineage (NCBI taxonomy): Eukaryota > Metazoa > Chordata > Mammalia > Carnivora > Felidae > Lynx > Lynx canadensis. The sequence continues at coordinate 169,546,671 of NC_044303.2, forward strand.
TATTTGGACTAATAACATAATCATTTTGAACTATATAGGGTGCATTTTCAGCAATGGGATTGTTGGTTGCAAGTGTATGTGCATTTTGATTTATAATAAATGTATTAGCTTTCTATTGCTGCATAACAAATGATCACAGCCTAGCAGCTTTAATCAACATGCATTTATTACCTCACAGTTCTATGGATCACAAGCATAGGCAATATTGATTGGGTTAACTGCTTAGGGTATCACAAAGCCCAAAATCGGGATTTCAGGCTGAGTTCTTATCTGGAGTCACTGGGAGGAATTGACTACTAACCTGCGTCTGTTGTGGCAGAATCCTGTTCCTTGAAGCTGAGAAGTGGTCTAAGTTGCTTTTATTGCTTGCTGTCAGCTGAAGGCATCTGTCATCTCCTTAAGGTTTCTACACTGTTTTTCCCATGGTCCCTCCATCTTCAGACTCAGCATAGTCATATCTTTCAAGTGTTTTTGATTTTTTTAAACTTACTCTTCTGTTATCAGCTGGAGAATATTCTCTCCTTTTTTGAAAGAAGAGAATGCCATATGACAACATAATTAGGGAAGTGATAACTGTGTTCACATGATCCAGGACTTAGGGTAGGCGATTGTTGGGAAGCCATATTCTAATTCTACTTCAGCACAGTACATTTTGCTAAATTTTTCAAAGATAGTTGCAGCATGGAATCTGAAACCACAGTGATAAACTTTTCATACTCTCTTACACTAACTCCATTGCTTGAACTTGGAATTTGAATGGATCTTTATCTGTGTGTGATTCTGTAGCATCATGCTTCATCATTTAGAATATATCAGGTGACCAGGTTACATATATAGATCCTCAAAAAGGTGACATAATTCATTATATAACATCAAAAGATCACATTTATTAATGTCAACAGTAGTCTCATCAGACAAATAATGGGAAGCTATCAAGTACATGGTGACAAATATGTGTTTTCTAAAATTTTAATTGTCACTGTAAAGTTTGGATTTTATCACTGGCAACAAAACCTGTCATTTTTTTCCCCTTGAAGTGTCACGTTTACTTCATTTATTTGGGAAAATGTGGGTCCAATATCTAATTTTTAATAAGCATAATTTGTCTTTCTTTTTGAAAACCACTTTGATACAATAACAACTTTTATAGGATACTTGATTGTCTGTGTATGGACTTAGTTATACCATTCTCTACACCCTGTCTCAGGTAATCACTGATTTGCCTTCTGTTGCTATATTAGTTTGTATTTCTAGAATTTTGTATAAATGAAATCATACAGTCTACACTTTCTTTTTATTCTGGTCTGGTTTCTTTCATTTAGTGTAATTATTTTGAGATTCAGCCATTTTGTATCAATAGTTTCCTTTTTATTGCTGAGTAGAGTGACCTCAGGAATATACCACCGTTTATCTATTCAGCTACTGATAGACTTTTGAGTTGTTTCTTTTCTGGGCCTACTGCAAATGAAACTGCTAAAAATAGTTATGTACGAATCTTTGTAATGGACATGTGCTTTTATTTCTCTAGGGAAGGTACTAGGAAAGGGATGAATGAATAGTAGGGAATATGCATGTTTAAATACTTAAGAAACTGCCAAATTGCCTTTTAAAGTGATTATACTAGTTTGCCTTCCCAGCAGCAGTGTTCTCTTTTCATCAACTCAGACTGGTCAGTCTTTAGCCATTCTAATATTTATGTAGAAATGTCTTAATGTAATTTGTCTTTCCTGACTAAAGATGTTGAGCATCTTTTCATGTGCTAATTTGCCATTCATGTATCTTCTTTGGTGAAATGTCTATTCAAACCATTTGCCCATTTGTAAAAATTGGGTTGTTTGTTACAATTGAGTCTTGGTTCTTAACATACTTTAGATACAAATCCTTTATCAGAAATGTTATTTTTCAAATATTTTCTCATGGTCTGTGATTTATCTATTCATTATCTTAAGTGTCTTTTGGAAAGCAGAAGTTTTTAATTTTGACAAAGTTTAAATTACCAAATTTTTTTTCAAAGATCATGTTTTTCATGGTACATAGAAGATAGTTTTGTCGACCCCAAGATCATACAGGTTTTCTTTTATGCTTACTCTATGTGTTTTATAGTTTAAGAATTCACATTTGAGTCTGTGATCCATCTCAAGTTAATTTTTATATATGCTGTGAAAAACGGCTTAAGTTTATATTTTTGACATATGGATATGCAGTTCTTCCAGCACCACCTGTTTAAATTACTATCTTTTTTTCCCCTTATGGTGTTTCCCTCACCTACCTTGTTACATGCACTTTCATTTTAATTTTATGCATAGGTCTTTTTCTGGACTCTTCTTTTCTGTTGATTCTTTTGTTTGTCTTCATACCAATACAACACTGTCTTAATTACTGTAGCTTTATAATGTCTTGAAATCAGGTAATGTAAGTGCTATAATTTGTTTCTTCATCGTTTGGGCTATTAGAGGCCCTTAGCATTTCCATATCAGTGTTAGTGTTCTTTTATAGTTCAAGAGTTTCTATATAAAGGTTTGCTGGCATTTAGGTTGGTATTGTACTGAGTCTGTAGATCAACTGGGGGTAAATAGATGGATTAACATTATTGTGTTTTCTGACCCATGGACATGGTATATCTTGCTAGTAAGATTGTTAACTTCTCTAAGCTAAGTTCTGTAGAGTTTAGTATAGAGGACTTTCTGTCTTCTGTCAGACTTATCACTGAGTATTACTTTTTTTGTGATGCCATAGTAAGTGATCTTTAAAAGTAAATTTTATTTAAAAAGTATATCCACTAAGGAAGTTATAGAAGATTTGAATAACACTGTCAGTCAACCTAACCTACTGACATAAATAGGACATTCCATCACCCGAAAATACAATTCTTTTAAGTACACAGAGAATCTGTACTAAGATAGTCCATATTCTGGACTATAAAACAAGTCCCAACTAATTTATAAGTATTTAAATTATGTACATGTAATAAAAATAGAGCTCAAAGACAAATCTCTGAAAAACCTCTAAATATTTGGAAACTACACAATGTGCATCTGAATAACCAGTGGGGCAGAGTGGAAATCAAAGTGTTTTGAGCCTGAATGCAAATGAAAACACAACATCTCAGTATTTATATACTGCCTATAAAGCAGTACTTGAGAAACGACTTTAACAGTATATGTCTATATTAGAAAAGAAGGTACTCAAAGTGATGACTTCAACTTCTACCATAAAAAGTTGAATGAATCCAAGTTAACTCAAAATATGTAGAAGAAAGAAAAAATTAAGGCAATAGCAGAAATCAATGAAAAGGGAAAAACACAGAGTCAACGAAACTAAAAGCTAGTCTTTTGAGATCAATAAAAGTAAACCTCTACATAGGCCGATAAGAAAAAAGAGAGGACACAAATTACTAATATAAAAAATGAGAGCTGACATCACTACAGAGTCTACAGATGTCAAAAGGATATTAATGGAATATTATGGTCAAGTTTGTGCAAACAAATTAAACAACTTAGATGCAATGGACAAATCTCCTGAAAGATAAAACTACCAAATCCTTCAATCTTCATATCCCCCTCTCTTTTAAAGAATTGGTCATTAAGAAACCATCCTTCAAAGAAAACTCCAGGCCCAGCTGGCTTCACTGGTGAGTTATACTACACTTTTCAGAAGGAAATACACCACTTCTATACCAACTCATTCAGAAAGTTGAAAAAGCAAGACTCCTTCCCAGCTCATTTTTTGAGACCACCATTACCTGATTCTAAAGCTAGAGAAAAAAATCATAGGAAAAGAAAACTACAGAGTAATGTCTCATGATCTTATATAAAAATCCTAAGCATAATTATAACAAAGCCAATATAGCAATATAGAGAAATTATCATACTGAAGCAGAATTTATCCTAGAACTGCAAGTTGGTTTAACCTTCAAAAACCAATCCATGCCATTCATCACATTAACAAACAAACAAAAAATAGTATCATCATCTCAATAGATACAAAAAAGCATTTGGCAAAATCAAACCTGTGTTCCTGATAAGAATGCTCTCATGAGAACTAAAACTTCCTCAACATTAAGGGCTTCTAAGAAAAGCCTGTAGATGACATTATACTTAATGGTAAATGACTGAATACTTTCCTCCTTTATATAAGAAATAAAACCTCTATCTGCATTTACCACTTCAACACCATACCGGATGTTCTAGCTTCTAGAACCATATAGCCAGAAAAAGTAAATAAAAAGCACCCTTTAACATGTTTATGGTATTTTTCATCTTTGTCACAATAAACACTTGTTTGCCAGTGTTTGAAATTAAAATGCTAGCTGTTAAACTAATATTGTAACACTCTTTGGAGGATAGTGATGTGTCAATGTAGGTTCATCAGCTGAAATAGATATGGTTGTCTTTGAAAAAGTATAGCGATCTCTGTCTCCCTCACTTCTTCATTCACTTAGCTCCTTCCTCTGTCCTGTCCAGCATTCCGTGACACAAGTGCATGGTCAGTAAAAGGCCAGAGAGGGTAGTGGTGGAGATCTTGAGTTCTGATAAGTGTTGGTGAGGGTGTGAAAAAACCAACTCCCTCATACATTAGTGCTGGAATATAAAATAATACAGCTTTCTTGGGAGAAAGTTTACAATTTCTCTAGAAGTTATACATGAATGTTCCACATATATTAAGCGTTTCAATCCTAGGTATTTACCCAAGAGAACTGAAAATATTTGTCACACAAAAATTGTAAGTAGATGTTCATAGCAACATTGTTTATAATAGCCAAAAAGTAGAAATAACCTAAATGTCCATGGAAAAACAATGTAGCATATCCAAACGGTATAAATACTATTAAGTAATAAAGAGAAATGAGGTAATTAATACATGCTGCAGTATGCATGTACCTCAAAAACGTTATGCTAATTGAAACAAGTCCAATGCAGAAGACTACATGCTGTATGATTCCATTTCTTTGAAATGGCCAGAGAAGGCATTGTGGTTTTCTGGGGCTGGGCTTTCTGATGGGATTGACTATACAGTTGACTCTTGAACAGCATGGATTTGAACTGTGTGGGTCCATTTATTATACATATTTTTTATAGTATGGTAAATGTATTTTCCCTAATGATAAGGTTTTTTTCTCTAGCTTTATTGTAAAACTACAGTATTTAGTACATTTAACATGCAAAATATGTTAATCAACTGTTTATGTCATTAGTAAGGTTTCTGCTCAGTGGTAGACTATTAGTTGTTATGTTCTTAGGAAATTAATAGATTTCCCAGTAGATTTTTGCCTGGGATGGGATTGATGCTCCTAAGCCTTGATGTTTAAAGGCCAACGGTGTACAGATATGAGAGACTTTTTGGTATGATGAAAATGTATCAAACTGGATTGTAGTGACAGTTGCACACCTGTAAATTTGTCAAATCTCCTTGAATCATACGTTAAAATGGATAAATTTTATGTATATAAACTGAACTTGTAAATGGCTCTTTAACAAAAAAAGCCCAAGAGCTAGGCAGTCTTATATGACCTTGCTGAACTTACTTAACCCTTCTGTGCCTTAATTTTCTTGCCTATAAAGTAAGATTAATAGGGTTGGTATAAGGACTAATGTACTGTGATTTTACGTAAATACACATATAGACACATTATATATCTCTCTAAATATTTCACATGGGACCACTTTGTTTTCTTACCATAAATTTTATTATTTTCCAATTGGCTAAGAGAAAAAAGTGGTTATTTAAAATGCCTGCTATAATCCAGCCAAAACTAACCCAGACTCTGAACCTCTGCCCCTAATTCTGCCTCTGCCCCTAATTCTCCTAACCCTAGGTGTACTAAATAGGAATGACTGAGAACAAATTAGGAAGTATAACATTTGTTTTCAGTTCTTCTCTCTCCATCATTGTAACTGTTCTGTTGATATGTTTTATATTTAGCTTTCATTGATCTTTATTATGTAAAACTCAAGTGGCTAGATTAAATGGCCTCTGAATTTTAGCAATAACCTGTATTATTGTAATTGTTAGGAAAATGTTTAAGTTTGAAACCTCAATTCTCAGACTGCTTCAGAAAGTACTTTTCTGTGTTTTTCTTCCTTTATAAAAGGTATGATGGGGAAAGAGCCAGCTAGTTTTCATTCTTGTAAAAGCACCATAGTAATATATAATTTCTTATGCTTAGAAAAGATCTTAAAGTTGTAAAAGCACTTTGATATTAGGTCATTTATTCTACCAGCTATATTGTTATCTTCATTTATAAATAAACTAAATGAAGTTCAGAGAGGTAAAAATGACTTGTCGACATTAGTTAAATAGCAAGTAGGAAAATAATGCTCTATTTTGTTTTATCATTCAATTTATAAGTGGGTCAAAATATATAATCCTTTTACGAATTAAAAATACAAATGAAAATTCAAGCTAAACATCTATGCAAGATACCCTATGGACAAATACATTAATCCCCCTTACATAATTTCTCAGCCTTGTGCACAGATAAGTAAATAGCTTACTGTAGTAAACAGGAAAATTTTTGTTGGAGTTCCTTTTTTCTCTACTGGGAATCAAGCTTGTGGAGGGAAGATTTAGAAAACTGGTAGGTTAAAAGCAAGATTTAATAACTGCTTAGTGTCTAATATGCATGCCATTTCAAAACTGCATTATGCAGAGACTTAATATGCTCCTGTTCTTGTCAGATAACTGAACCCTTTGAAATCATAAATCTGAAATATATTTGAACCAAAGTAATGTTTAAAGAGATTAGAAACATTTGAGAATTGAAGTTTAGAGTGAATACTCCAAGATGATCTTGTCTTTACTTGAATCATCTCTTGAATTACAAATGCTTTATTTACTTGTTTGCTCATGGGTTGCTGGATAAGTAAAATCAAACAAAAGGCAATTCTAAATGGCACTAGGAAATACTAAAAACAAAAAGCTCTAATATGCTAAAAAAAGACAGTTTGTAAGCATGTTGTTTATTACTTAGAAGTTGAAATGAAGGAAATTGTGAGAGAATTTTTTTTTAAGTGACAAGCATCACTTAAAGGAATGTTTATGGGCCAGGCAGGTGTCATTTATTTTCTTATGTGATTGAATTAGGGCTGCCACTGATACCCAGATGAAGAGGAAACTAAGCACCTTAACCTTTAAATGCAACAATGTTTCTGCACATCATGAGTAGAAGTGATTAATTTTATTAAGCCTTAAAAAATGTCGGTCTCCACTTTCTTTCCCTAGAGACTTGTAACTGCCCCTTTCTTTCTGACATGGATCTCCTCTCTGAGTTCAGAACTTTCTGGAACCAATTGAATGTTACATTATCTGGTACATTACATAGCTTATACAGATGCTGCCCTTTGGCAGTACTCAAAGTTATTTTAATTTTAAAATGACTTATGTGTTTGAAACTTTGAGAATTATTGAAGAATTTTTACCAGGTTTAGACATCATCAAAATATATCTCCTCCCTATAACATGTTTTTTTAAGAATTGAGTTCATGGAGTTTATATGGTCTAGAGATTTTGGCTTAGAAATCTTAGCATGATTATTTTATATCCTAAATGTCTTTAACATCTCAGTAGAAACATTTCCACTGTCACAATTTCTTTTCTTTAAATTCATTTCAGTTGATAATTTCTGTGAGTAATTTCACTAAATTTTGCTGGGAGGTTAAATTCTTTTAAAAAAAGTTTTATTTGAGAAAGTGTGTGTGTGTGTGTGTGTGTGTGTGTGTGTGTGTGTGAGCGTGAGCGGGGGAGGGGCAGAGAGACCCTCAGGCAGGGTCCACACTGTCAGTGCAGTCCAGGGCTGGGCTGTGATCTCGTGACTGCAAGAACATGAGCTGAGCCAAAATCAAGAGTCGGACACTTAACCGACTGAGTCACGCAGGCGCCCCTAGGGAGGTTAAATTCTTCTTAAAAATAAACTACCCCTTCAATTCATAACAACATTTTATATATGTATATGATGTAGCAGAGCCAATTTCAGTTATGTGATTATCACAGCTATAGAAGGTTATTATGGTAGTCCCTGAAAATGACAGTTCCTGCTTCATTGGGAACAAAGTCCCAGTGTTTTGGCTGTGGATACTTGCCTGGCATTTGTTTCTTTTGTTCATCATAAATGTAACAAAGGTAAATTGTGCCAAGAAAAGATTAAGGAACATGGCTCCTACCACTCATAAAGGAGAGCCCTCAAAATCTGAACTGGCACTTGGTCTTACATAAGCTCTAACCCATGACCAGTTGTGTAATAATACCACTTCACAGCAGCAAATTTTGAGCTCAAGGAGAGAGCAACATAGTAATACTCAAATAAGTATTTATTTACTAAAAATTATAAGATGTCAACTCAGTGGCTGAAATATTTTTTGTTAATTGCCACAGAAGAACCTAATTTTATGGACTTACGTTTGGAGCTATTAACAGAATACTCTTTAAAAATAACTTTGGTATGAATTTGGTCTAATTAGAGGATTGTGAATTCCACTTTGGGAAAATAAAGAAGTTTTCTTTTAAATGTTAACTGATGTTATATCTAAACTTAGACATTCACTTTATGATTCAAGCATATTACGTTAATGAAAAACAAAATAAATGTTCTCTGTTGCCATTTTATACCACAGATAGTAGTTTGATATAATGTAACCTACTTCCAAAACCTTTTGAAAAGATAACATCTTTAAATTGATATTTTTTCTCAGCCAAATGATACACTGGTTTACCCTCGTGTTTCATTTGCTGCCTAATACCCCAAAGCAAATGCAGATGGGATAAACTGGCCATTTCTTCAGATGCTGAAAGCACTAACATCCTTGGGAATCAGCTAATTTTATTTACACGTGACATAAATTGATAAGCTGGTAGTATTCCACAGATGTGGTTTTGGCATTTTCCTATTGTTGTTCAGATATATCACTTTCTTCTAGCAGTGAATATTCTTCCCCTGAGGTGGAGCTAAGTGCTAAATACATTAACCCAGAAGAAGGATATGAGAAAAACCTGAAATATAATAACTCTTACCACTACTGTAGTACCTTTTTGACTTGAGTGATTCTAAAGAAGTGTACAGAGATTTTCCTTTTTTATCAATGAAATGAGAAAAAGGTTGGTATGTTACAACAGACATTAAGTTATCATGGTACGTTTGAGCCAAAGATGCATTGTGTACATCTGTGCAATATTGCTCCTATGTTTTTTATGTTCTAAGCATCTGATAACAGTGATAGCTATAAGTACCTCTTGCAAGGAGGCAGGTAGCCTGGTGAGCAGGACAAAGTGTGTTCTGAACCATATTCTTGTCATAGATACTGTTTTGAAAATGACTTTATGGCAGTTGAAGTTCTTTAATGATTGAAAGGAAAGTGTGGAGGTGATGAATACATAGGCATCCTTCCACATGGATAAATGGTTCTTTAAGGGACTGATTAGCTTTAACTAGTTTTTTTTTTTTTTTATCATTTTTAAGTTTTTGTTACTATACATGGGAAAGTCTTAAAATTCTCAGATAAAGTTCAAATTTATGTTAAAAACAAAAATTCGCTTGAACATCAAAAGCCTACTTATATTTGATGCAAATATTAGAAGTGTGGCTGGGACTAGTAAAACTGTAGAATTCAACCGAAGTAAAAAATAAAAATTTACATATAATGTCTTGTCTTTACAAATAAATAGGTTTTCCCCTATAACTTATTTAACATATATGAATGTGAAAGTGCCTATTAGTATGAGATTTTTCCTGTTATCAGGGTTATAACGAAAACAGTTATTGAAACAGTGAAGGGCACAGACTATTTTTCCAAGTTGAAAAGACAACTGAAAATTGGTTGAATCAAAGTTCTTAAAAAAATACTTATTTTATTTACAATGAAAGTTGAAAAGTGAATGTTTGGGGTTTTTTTCTACTTTGAAGTGCCATAAATACTCAGACTATTTTACGTAGAAACCAAACAAACGCCTCGTGTCAGCATTAGCCAAAGATACTGCAATGCTATCTTTTCACTTTAGTTTGTAAATGTTATCCCTTTCTAGTTGTAAGTTATCCTTTGTATTCAGAAATGATAGTCAGACAAACTCTGGACTCTTCTTAAATTTGTGGAAGAAATGAAAATCTGCTTTAATATTTGAGGTGTATCCCTCTATCCATAGCTATTCATTTAAATCTAGATTTTTCTGTTAGGTTATTTACTCATGCTCAACAGTTACCGAATGCCCAGTGGGATGCTAGGTGCTGGGGATTCAACAGTGAAGAAAACTGTGTGGGGGTGGAGGTTGAAGTCCTAGAGAAAGTCTCCAGGGAAGGCTCAGTAGGGTGGAGCATTTGATTAAAAGCCTGTTGAGAGGGGAGAACCAGCTACGTAGATAGGTGGAGGACAGGCACTCTAGACTTGGGAGTTGAATAAAGAGCAGTGTGGGTGTAGTAAGGGGGAGGGGAGAGCAGGAGGAGATGGGGCTAGAGAGGCAGTGGGGTTCCAATCCTGCAAAGCCTTGTAGATTGCAGTAATGACTATTTCAAATTAAGGAGTCCTCTTGTGGTAATTACCTTGAACTGAACATGCGAGACTCTTGCTGTCTTGATCAGCTTCCAAGGGTAAATGATGTAAAGGGAGCTTCATATTAATGACAAGTTTCATGGAAAATACTGAATTTCTTCTAGGCTCTCCAGGCCAAATGGTCTGTGTTTTGTTATGTCAAGTGAACGGGAATGTATATAGTTTGGCCTTCTCTTCCTTGCCCTTCATAAATTTGAATAAATTTTGAGGATGAAATCAATCTTCTACTTGCTAAATGCTCATTTTATGACCAGTCAAATTAATTGCTTCTGAAAATCCATTATGTATTTTTCTTTTCTCATTTCCTTACTAGTTTTCTGGTCATATTTAATATCTCTCTTCTCATTTAGGGACTCTTTTTTCCTTTACTAGGTTTTCAGATGCTATGTAACATAAAGCATCTTCACAAATTTATCTTGAGAGCTTGCACTTTATATTAAGCATTGTATAGCCTCCTGTCATTGAAAATGTGAACATAATATTAGAAACTGTCATAACAAGGTTTTATGTGTGTGGAATTTTCCTGTTCTTTATTTGCCTTCATTTGTCCTTCTCTGTAAAACCGAAGTAAATTGTCATTGGTACCTATTTGTGGGCATGAATTTCAATACCAAGAAGGATATGATTCAATGCCTGACACAGCTGGGCCTGAGATTAAGAATCTAATAAATACAACTAGAAAACGTAACCTTTGCTAGAAACAATAAGTTTGCTTAATTTCTTCTGTGCCAAACTTGAGAAAATAGTATTAGATTTGACAGTATTTGCATTCAAAATGACAGGCTTTCTATAGCAAACAAAGAGATTAAGGAAATGGATTTATAGAGCATCTCTAATAATTTTGAATCTTAAGAGATTACATAGACTAAGTATTTTCAGTTTTGCACCAGTTAAGACTTCATTTTATTTATTTATTTATTTATTTATTTATTTGTTTGTTTGTTTGTTTGTTTTTGTTGTTTTGTTTTGTTTTCCTTCTCTTACATGTCAGTCTGTGATAGTATTGGGAGCATTTTCAAGTCCTTGGTAAAGACTTCCAAATAAAGTTATCTTCCACAATGATATTTACTACCAGCATGTGGGTGGATCTGTATACTTTGTAATTCAGCTATTAAAATTAAGAAACCCTTCCTATAGGCAACATCTATCATTTGTTGAATAGAATAAAAGTCTTAGATATCTGGACTGTAGGTTTTTTGGTTGTTTTTTTTTTTTACATCTTTAAATGTGTTTTTAAAAAATGAAGAATAGGTTATCACATATGAAATTTATAAATATTATAACATTGAGATTACTTTTAAGAGTTTATAGTCAGTTCTTTTTAAGTTGGAATTTTTAAGCCAATGTGATAGTAATTTGAAGTAGCTTTATTCTTTTAAAGTATTCTAAACTAGTTAGTTTTGACAAAAATAAATCCTCAAAATGACCATTCTTATTGGAAACAAATATCACCTTATATTAAGTGACTTTGAAACTTAAAAGTATACCAGTTATTCTTCAAGGCTTGTCATTCTTCATTATTGTGAGGTTTGGATTAATTACTTTATTTGATAAGTACTTATTGAGCACCAGCTATGTTCCATATGCCATATACATTGGTGAAAAATATATATGTGACCTCTTCCTTCACTGAATTCATTGTGGTACAAGAGACATATATTTAACAATAATTGCAAATAAACATTATTGCAAACTTTGCTATTGAAGGATTTGCTCAGAGATGGTAAAAGGTGGCACCTAAATTATTTTAGAGGCTTTAGGAAAAGTGACATCTGTGTTAACACCTGAAAGGTAAAAAATAATCTCCCTTTGCAAATGGCTGGGGAAAGGCACAGAATACCACGTGCAAAAGATGTGTATAGGAATGGCTTTTATGTTTGAGAAACAGGAAGAAGGGTAGAAGAAGTAGAGATAACTTCTCCTGAAGCGTGGAGAGCTTAGGAAATAAGGTTGGAAGGACAGAAGAGGCAGAAAGATGAAGAGCCTCATAGGTTCAGTTTAATTTCCAGTACAATTGTGGTGTAGGCAGTGGAATAACTTTAAGTGTTACTTTGAGGACATAGCTAACACAATGAAAAGCCCTTTTTCTGTCCCTGCATATGTTTATGCCCTGCTTGATAATTGTTTTTCTAGTCATCTGCTACCATAAAGAGTGCTTTTGTACATCTGTGTTTACTCATGTGGAGATAAATTTTAGATAAATTCTACTGTTTGACCACCTGAATAGGTATGTTATAGGAAGGATTCATGAATATTTCCCAAACTTCAGGCCTCTAGATAAGCAGTTCAGGTAGCATCTGACTTGAGAGATTTCTCTAGAAGAGCTGTGGTCTCCCGAGAAGCCTGTACTTCCAGAAACGGTCAATAGTATTTTGTATAAAAGCAGATCCATCCATATAAGAGATGAGTTTATAAATGGCCAATTAAGCCCCATACCATAGTCATAATCATAATAGAGATATAAATCCTTATGAATAAGAGCATCAGAAAATATTCTTTCATCTCTATATAACGTCCCTTTCTACCAAATTACTATCATCCCAGTGTATTTGATTATGGAGTCAAGATTTCCTTAGTGAACTGTTCAAGAAAGCTTGGTGGGAAAAATACCCCCAAAGTGTTTGAGGCTTCTCACTGATGAGTTATCACAAGTGATATATAACAGCTGTTCTGTTGTTATTCACTGTAACATTACAGTAAAAGAAATGATAAATGGAATTCAAAATGCACTGTCTCATTTGAGAGCAGGAATACTTCAGAGTGACTTTTACTAGTGTCAACATGATCACTATGGCTTTGGAGCCATATATGAGTTTATATTCTTACTCTGTTACTTCTAGATGTATGACTTTGGGAAAGTTACTAAGTCTCTGTAAGCCTCAATATCTTCACTTCTAAAATGAGGGATGAGAATAATAAGGTTCCCAGAATTAAATGAAAGAATATGTGTAACAAATGTGGCACAGTCTACCACATTCTAAATTCTTAGTAAATATTAGCTGCTGCTAAATTAATTAACCTGAGCTGAAACTAACACTAATTATAGATTGGATTTTCTTTTCAGCCATCTATCAGATTCCTATTGTGCCCAGATACTTCAGAATAAACAATATCCAACCTTTGATAACTGTCAGTATTTTCAAAGCATTAGTTAATTATTTTTGCCCAGATTGTTCAGTGAAAATGTTAATTAACTAATTAAAAATTAATCTGAGGCATTCATTTCTTTTTCTTCCTATTAGAGCATTGCCAAAGAATTACATTCTTTTATGAAAAAATTTTATTGCTTATTTATTTTTGAGAGAGACAGATTGCCGGGTGGGGGTGGGTGGGGGAAGGGCAGAGAGAGAGGGAGACACAGAATCCTAAGCAGGCTGCAGGCTCTGAGCTGTCAGCACAGAGCCCAACGCAGGGCTCGAATCCACGAACCATGAGATCATGACATGAGCCAAAGTCGGATGTTCAACTGACTGAGCCACCCAGGTGCCCCAAAGAATTACATTTTAACACAGGAGTGCTATTAACATGTCGGTCAATGAGTTTTTCCTTCATATTTTTAAATATAAAACTTTTAGGAAAATAATTATGTAAACACAGTAGAATGTCAGGTAGCTTTCAGTGGACCAAACATTTTATCTAAGGTTAACCATAAATATATAAGGAAATATGATTGAGATGAAATATTAACATACTTATTTGTAATAGGAAAGAGTTTGGAAAGTAGTTCAAGCAAAATCATAGTTCAGTTTCATAAATTCAGAACAGGAGGTAGACAAGTCAAACCTAGAAGGCAAGTGGGTACTAAATAGGTGGTTTGGAGGACAAGTGATCTTTGGAGAGCTCAAAACCTGTCGGAGATGGAGAAGAATGAAAAGAATAACAATTTCTGAAATGTGTTGGGATGTATAGAAAACCAGAGCATATAAGACAAGGTTAGATGATAAAATAATTTGGCTGAACTGTGTCTACCCCCTGAGTGTACTGAAGATAGATTTATGAAGAGTTTAATTTTAATAGTTGAGGTGGGAACTCATTAAGCTCTGAAGAGTAGTTTTTGAGTCCAAGTTAGGATGGTTTCTGGCAGTATTCCAGGAAAGATGGTAAGGTTTTTGCCAAAAGGAAAGATGTTGATGTCAGGCATCTTTGAAAATGTCCTTGTATTTCCAAGAAAATGTTGAGGTACGTGTGTTATCCATTTCAGCAAGGTGAACCATATGGGTTGTTCTATTTGAATAATATCTTAGTTGCTAAGGACATAAAAATTTTGAAATGTGGTAGATGAAAGATTTGTTCTGTTTTATTTTATTTTTTTGCACAGCTGAAGTTTTCATTGTAGAGTGTACATTGAAGGTGTTTTATATAATCCAGAGGCTGGTATAAGCTTAGACTCTTGAATAATTCCAAGAATGTGCTGTTCCAACTTTTCACAGTAGCTCAGCATAAATAAACCTTGGGATTTATGTGTTCTCCTGTTGAGTATAAATTGGACTCACTGACATAAACTGTTTTTCAGATACAGTATGTTATAGATTAAGTAATAGAAAAGGTGGGTAAATTTTAATCTACTGTGCTAAGTATTCACTAATCTTAATACAGAACTTCATTTAAAAACACACGATGATTCTCTGAAGTATAAACAGAGTCAAGATTAATGAACCAATGACTTGTTCTTAGTATTTTCTCTGTCTCTATAATGGTATATCTTACATATCACATTAAATTTTTATCTGAACCAGGTATTTCTAATTTAACTAAAATCACTTGTTAAGCATCAAAATACCACACGCATGATTAATGTTGTAACTTTTTCTGTGTCTCCTCTGTATGCTATCCCTCCTAACCCAATCAGTCTCTCTCTCATTTCTCATGATCTCTTATATCTCTTTCCTTGGTCTTTATTAAAGCAAGAGTAGTTTAAAAAATTCCGATCAGTTAAGACTTAGAAAAAATTTAAGAAAATGAAGCTATTCCATTAACACTATTGCTTGTCATTTTTCTATTTTTATGGAAGCCTAATATATTACATTACACCTAACTTTAAAACTAATCTATAAATTAATACCAAAAATAAGAAATTCCTAACTTTTTAACATTCCTTTCTAGATAATTACTTGAGTAAAAATATCTGGAAATTGTCGTTTTCTTAGCATTCTAAAATGTTACTGTCCACCACCTAAAAACATCTAAACTAATCATGATTAGAAATTAATTATAGTTACGACTTGCTATTAATATTTTTTGTAATAAGAAAGAATATTATTTTTTCCAGTGTAAAGTATTGCTTCTTTTATTACAAAATAGTTACCTGGGATTCTTCACATTTTAGTGGCATGTATATCTAGAGGCATAATAATGTTTATAAGCATTTTTACTTTTAAAAGGTATTTTCAGGAAATAATTACAGAAAAACAATTTGGGAGCTATTTCAGCAAGACATACTCTCTAACATTGGCTTTCAGTTTTCAGTTAGTATATAATTTCCCAAAGATTAGGTTTTTTGAATTGGAAGCTTTATAATACTCACCTAAGTTTTTTATATTAATTATTTGCCTCTGGATTATATAAAACACCTGCATTATTTGTTTTTCTTTGAGGCTTTTTAAAAAATTTATATCCTCACATAAGCCAAATTGCATATGAGGAGGAATATAGCCAGGGAAAGGAGCAGAGAGCAGAGCTGGCAACAGAGATCAATAAAATTTCAGAAACTAGACATTCAAAGTTCTCTTCTATCATGTAGCGGAACAGTGACTATCTATTATAAGTGCAATATTCACAGTATGTCACGTTACACAGAACAAAAATAATAGTGTGCTCTAATAAAGTAAATTGTATTATCTTACTGTTTTCTCTTAGTCTCAAGGTGTCACATTTTTGTGGTCATTTTAGTGGTCATTCTGAATGGCTGCCTTGTGTCTAGTTGAAATTTATAATGTTCAGCTGCAACATCGTTCTCAAACTGGAATTTTGGGGAAGTTCGGTGTAATAGCAGTAACAATATTAGTAACAGCAACAGGAACAAATATTTTTCAATTTTGGCTTTCTATGTGTCCAGCACAGTGCTAAATTCTGAAGCCCTCGTTGGTGGTTAATGCTCGGCCACAGTTACGTATGATGAGACTGAGGTCCAGAAAAGTTAGTGTTTGCCCAGGGGGATGAGCCAAAGCCTCTACACGATCTCAGGCCTTCCAACTCCACAAGTCATTTCTTTCTAGTGAGCCTTTCAGTGGGACAGGCCAGCCTTCTTTCTCTCTCTCTTTTTTTTTTTCCTTTCAGTTTTATTGATATATTTTGACTTACATATATTGTGAGATGATTACCACTATAAGCATCCTTTACCTTATATAGATATAATAAAAAGAGAAAGCATGAAAAGCTTTTTCCCTTGTGATGAAAATTCTTAGAATTTACTCTTGTAGCTACTTTCATATATATGGTACAACAGTGTTATCCAGAGGCATTGTGCTATATGCATTATATCCCTAGTACTTATTTTTACCTTATAACTGGAAGTTTGTACCTTTTGATCACCTTTCTCCTATTTCCCCTCCCCATCCTCTTCCTCTGGTTACCCCAAATCTGATCCTTTTTTCTATGAGTTTGGTCTTTTGTTTGACTTTGTTTTGTTTTTAGATTCCATATAGAAGTGAGATCGTACAGTTATCTTTCTGTGTCTGACTTATTTCACATAGTATAATGCCGTCAAGGTCTGTGCATATTGTTGCTAATGGCAGGATTTCCTTTTTATGGCTGAATAATATTCCATTGTGTATATATATGCCAAAAATTCTTTATCCAGTCATCCACTGATCAACACTTAAGTTGTTTTCATATCTTGGCTACTGTAAATAATGCCACAATGAACATGAGAATGCATTTATCTTTTCAAGTTTGTGGTTTTGTTTTCTTTGGGTAAATACAGAAGTGGAATTGCTGGGTCACATGGTAGTTCTATTTTTAAATTGTTGAGGAACCTCCATACTGTTCTAATAGTGGCTGCACCAAGTGGCTGCATCAGTTTACATTCTCATCAACAGTATACAAGGTTCTCTTTTCTCTACCTCCTCACCAGGACTTGTTATTTCTTATGTTTTTGATAATAGCCATTCTAACAGGGCTAAGATGATATTTCATTGTGGGTTTGATTTGCATTTCCCTGATAACTCGGGATGTTAATTATCTTTTAATGTATCTATTGTCCTTTCATTTATCTTCTTCAGAGAAATGTCTATTCAGATCTTTTGCTAATTTTTAAATTTGATTATTTGTTTTTTTTTTTTGTTAGTGACTTCAGTTCTTTATATATTTTGGATACTAACTCCTAATCAGATGTACAGTTTGCAGATATTTGTTTCCCATTCTGTAGATCGTATTTTCACTTTGTTGACGGTTTCTCTGGCTGTGCAAAAGCTTTTGAATTAGATGTAGTCTCAAAAAAATAATTTGATATATTCTCACTTGTTTCTTTTGCTTTTGTTGCTTTTATTTTGGTGTCAGATGCTAAAAATCATCATCCAGGCTTAAAGAGATTACCACCTATGTTTTCTTAGGCTTTATTATTTCAAATCTTAAGTTTAAGTTTTTAATGCATTTCAAGTTAATTTTTGTGTATGGTAAAAGATGGTGGTCTGTTTTCATTCTTTTACATATGAATATCCAGTGTTCCCAACACAATTTATTGAAGAGACCGTTCTTTCCCCATTGTATATTCTTGGCTCCTTTTTCATGAATTAATTGACCATCTATGTTTGGGTTTATTTCTGGGCTCTTTATTCTGCGCCATTAGTCTATGTGTCTGTTTTTATGCCAATAGCATACTGTTTTAATACTATAGTTTTGTAGTGGAGTTTGAAACTAGGGACTGTGGTGCCTCCAGCTTTGTTCTTTCTCAAGATTGCTTTGGCTGTTCATGGTCTTTTGTGGTTCCATACAGATTTTAGGATTGTTCTTTTTAATTTCTGTGAAAAATCCCATTGGGATTTTGATAGGGATTGCATTAAATCTGTACATTACCTTAGCTAGTATGGACATTTTAACAATATTATATCTTTCAATCCATAAGTATGGAATATTTTTCCATATATGTCTTTTTCAGTTTCTTTCCTTAATACCTTGCGGATTTCAGAATACAGATTTCTCACCTCCTTGGTTAAATTTATTTTCAGATATTTTATTCTTTTTCATATAATTGTAAATGACATTGTTTTATTAACTTCTTTTTCTGATAATTATTAGTGTATAGAAATAGCAGATTTTCTGTACGAATTTTGTATCCTGCAACATTACTGAATTTATTTATTAGTTCTAACAATTTTTTGATGGCATCTTTTGGATTTTCTGTATATAATAGCATGTCATTGCAATAGTGACAGTTTTACTTCTCTCTTTCTATTTGGGGTTCATTTATATCTTTGTCTTTCCTAATTGCTCTGGCTAGGACTTCAAATACTACGTTGCATAAAATAGCAAAAGTGGGCATCCTTATTTTATTCCTGATCTTACAGGAAAAACTTTCTGTTTTTCACCATTGAGTATGATACTAGCTATGGGCTTGTCATATATGGCCTTTATTATGTTGAGATACATTTCCTCTATACCCACCTTGTTGACAGAGTTTTTTTTTTATCATAAATGGATATTAAGTTTTATAATGCTTTTTCTGCATTTATTGAGATGATCGTATAATTTTTTTCATTCTGTTAATGTAATGTATCACATTGATTGATTTGCGTATGTTGAACCATCCTTGCATCCCGAGTATAAATCCCATTCGATCATGGTGAATGATCCTTCACATCTCTTAAATATGCTGCCTTTTATGCACTTTACTTAATATCAGGTACCTCATTTGCCTTTTAATATCAATTACCTTCTTGAAAACAAGAATGAAGCTACATAGTGTGAGATTTTAACAATAGTGGTAAAGTAAAAGAAGTTGAAACCTAGTGGGGAAAAAAAAGGTTTGTGAGTCACCCTATCAGAGAGTCAGGTGTCACAAAGAAATTGTATTTAGTGTACAAGATCACTTGTAATGAAATTTTGTTGGATTTTCACACCATTTTGAATTGTCCTTACTATATAAATTAACTTCAAAATCTATTCTAGTTTGGCTGTTTAACCAGAAAGCCTTTTTTTTTTTTTAATTTTTTTTTTCTCAACGTTTTTATTTATTTTTGGGACAGAGAGAGACAGAGCATGAACGGGGGAGGGGCAGAGAGAGAGGGAGACACAGAATCGGAAACAGGCTCCAGGCTCCGAGCCATCAGCCCAGAGCCTGACGCGGGGCTCGAACTCACGGACCGCGAGATCGTGACCTGGCTGAAGTCGGACGCTTAACCGACTGCGCCACCCAGGCACCCCAGAAAGCCTTTTTTTTAAAAAAAGTACTTTAACTTAATGTATTTTATGACATCAATAATTATGGCATTCAGAATATTTTTTAAAAATTATATACATGTCTTATTATTGGGAATTACTTCAGAATTTAATTTTTCAACAATAGTCTTTCCCTTTACAACTCATTTAAAAAGAGTATTGATTTGTTATGGACCATTTACATTTTAAGAACTTTTGGAAATTCTGTCCTTTAACCTAATTGAAGCAGACCACTTACTCTGGGCCATCCATCAGGGTGATACTCCTGGTTTCCTGGCCTTTTCTGGACCTCCCAAGAGTTCATTTTTATTACTTGTATTACTTTGCCTTCCATCTAGTTTCACTGCCTTGTCATTAATCTACTTATTTGACTTTCCTTCCTCTGTGTCCAGTCACCACTAGGCATATCATTTTGGTCACTAACAACCACACAAACAGAAATAAAGTAGTAATGGCAAAGGAATGGATATCACACAGCTACCATTATTATTGTGGCTTAAAAAAAAACTTTTTCGAATTTGACAAATAGAAGGGCTTTATTTTACATAAGATTTCCAAACTTATTATCTGATTAGTTTTTTATAATCATAAATAATCTGTTTTACCCTATATAGTACTTAAGTATTACTACAATTTCTATTTTATAGAGGAGGAAGTTATGGATCATAAAGGTTATTAGTGTAAACTTATAATTCAAAAGAGTTTCTGAAATAAATCAGCCAGTATAGTATTAACTATTACCACTACCCCCAAGGAGTTGTAAAAGTCCAAGGCAAGTCCAAAAAGTGTCTGAGAGTATTTCATAGTGGACCAACAGCCATGTGAGGAATATCTACAGTATAAGAATACAAAAGGAGAAAATTTAGACATATACTACTAGTGACCTCCTTCTTCACCCCATATCACAGAGCAATTAAGGCTCAAGTATATGTCCACAGAATCTACAAACTATCACAGTATTAGTAATCTTAACTAATACTTGTGCAGTTCCTGGTGGTTTATTAGTTCATTAATAATCAGAACTTTTTTCCCCCTACTCTTCACTGTTAAGAAGTGATTCAAATCTGCATGACTAACTTAATGTTCATTATTTATAGATTCCCATCTCTGAGTAATTTCTCTACATCTGTCTTAAAAAGAGTAGTCATTGTCTGATTTCCAGCTTCTTTTTTTCTCATGTATGAATAAGTCTGGAGAATTGAGCCTACTCACGCTGATGTCCTTTTGTCTTGTGCTTCCCTCAGGAATAGGGAGTGTACCTCTAATTGGGGCTTTTTACCTGTTTTCTTTCTTTCACATCATCTAAGCATGAGAATAAGAAGGTGATAAACTGCTTTAAAGTAGACAACTGTGGGGCACCTGGGTGGCTCAGTCAGTAAAGTGTCTGACTTTGACTCAGGTCATGATCTTGAGATTCACGAGTTCGAACCCTATGTCAGGCTCTGTGCTGACAGCTCAGAGCCTGGATCCTGCTTTAGATTTTATGTCTCCTTCTCTCTTTGCCTCTGTCTCTGTCTCTCAAAAATAAATAAGTGTTAAAAAATTTTAAATAAATAAATAAAAATAAAAAAAAGTAAAGTAGATAACTGTTGTAGAAACTCGTTATATATTCAGTAAATATTTACCAGTTCACTCTTACATGATGGACATAGTTAAACACTAGGAATATAAAAGATCATAAACTCTTTACCTTCTAGGAGTTGACCTCTAGGAGCTTATATCTGGAAAATTTTGCCACCAACAAATATGTGTGGAAGATCCACATTATTTTCTAATATTTGAATAGTGTCAGAATTGATTCTTACGTAACTTATTTAATCCACAAGAGAAGATAATTATAAATTGGATTTTGAAATAATTTTTTTAACTTTTTGTTTTAGAGAGAGAGCACAAATGAATTGGGGGGAGAGAGAGAGAGAGAGAGAGAGAGAGAGAGAGAGAGAATCTTAAGCAGGCTCCAGGCTCAGTGATGAGCCTGATGCTGGGCTTGATCCCATGACCTTGGGATCACAATCTGAGCCAATGTCAAGAGTTGGATGCTCAACCAACTGAGCCACCCAGGAGCCCCTAAAATATTTTTGTGTACAGTTGGAAGTCAGATAAACAGTGTCCTGGTTGTAGAAGGAAGACTGATCAATGTAGATACTAGAACCCCTATGAAAGATTCTGGCTTGAAGCACTGGAGCCAGGCAGGAAAATGATGCCCAGAAAAGGTTAGAGTTATATCAAATAAATGTATTCAGGGTGGTGTCATGTCAGATTAGATCCTGCAAATTTTTAGGGTGCCTTTCCCCCATGCAGGTCCTCATCCTGACCTCAATTCTAGACTGAATGCTAACGTGCTCTTGGAATCCTTTCTGGCAATGTGGAAATTACTTTAAAGGATTCATTTCCTTTTGTCAGTCTTCCCACATTGTTTTAGTGAATTGTTACCTCACTATGGTCTACATTAAAGACAGTAAGTTTTTTTAATTTAATGATGACTTTTTAAAAATAAATCCATTTGGGCTTTTTTTTTTTTTTAGGTACAATGAGAAAGTGTAATAGGGTTAAAGGAAGATACTGCTTACACAAGGCATTTTTCTGTCTGCTTACTCATTAAGCTTATATTCATGTCATAAAATGAAAATATCCCAATAAGAATTGACTGACAATAATTTGAATGCCTGTGTAATCCAAATTGTTTTGATGGTGTCTCTCTAGCCTTTAACCTATCATTTTACTGACACCTGTTATAACTGCGTATTTGCACATAGTCTTGCATGAAATGACTTACCTACCAGGCTGTGACTCCTGGGAATTGATGACGGAGGACCTGGAATACTGTTGTGAAAGGTGACATGGATAATAACTTAATCAACAAATCTATATAAGCGGTTAGTGAAATGTTTACTGTTTGTAAAATACAGTTACATGAGTTGTGAAGGGAGAGAAGACGTATTACCCATTTTGAGTTGATGATATTGGTAAAAGCTATCTTTTGTTGGAAGAGGAAGGATGATGCTCAAGGATTTTAAGTCTGAATAATAGGAGTGAATTAGCTGGTAAACTATAAGGCAAGATTATTCCATTTTCTTGCCAGAGTTTGAGATCTAAAAAGAAAGTTTTTACCAGTCCAGAAGTGAATAATTAAGAGTTTGGCCTAAAGCAGTTAATGGTAAAGGCTTAATGGCAGAGGCACCGAAGAGGATTGTAAAACTGGACAGGCAGGATGAAATATGTTAGTAAACACATCATTATTCTCAGATTGCTTGAATCAGATATCAGAGGAATGATAGCACTGATTGTCAGGTAGGGGGGAGTTGGGAATGGAGGAGAATAGCAGAAGAGCTCCAGTTTTACCACCAGGTCATACAGATAACAGAGCTACAGTCCTCAGGGAGAGATGTTATTGGGTAGTAAGAATGGAGAACTCCTGCAGTTAATAAAAAAAGACTGCATGTGAAGTGTCCAAAGTAGAGCATATTATGACTGGGAACCCAGAAATGGTGCCTAAGTAATCGCCACATTTCTACTTTCTACTGGACTGAGCTTCTGGGTCTGTATTCAACCTTAGTGGTCGTTCTAGCCCAACTTCTCCATGTAATGGATGAAATCCAGAGAAATTGAGTGCTCTACCTAACTTCCTACAACTAATTACTGACCAAGTTGGGATGAGAAGGCCTTCTGCAAATTTATATAGTGAAACCCCATTAAAGTAAATCTTAAAAACATAAAAACTTTTTTTTCCCTTAGATTGCTAGAATTTTACTGCATGCATGCTTATTATCTCTTTCCTGAAAGTAGTTGTCCTAAGGAAAATATTTAAGACTAAATTACTTTAGTGTATCTTTTCCCCACTTAGTTTTAAGAACATTCAGTGTAATTGGGAGCCTCTTCCTTATGATCTGAATTAGGAGGAATATTGGTTGATACTCAAACATTCTTGTGCTTCCAGAAGATCATAATTGTTTCTAGCACAGACTTAACCATTCTACCAGAAAAACTCCAAATAAGGCATGAATGTTTATTTCATATCCTAAATAAAGTTTAAAGAATAATCTATTTTCACTAATACAGTGCACCTGATTTAGCTTTTCTTCCTAAGCAGTGAAGTAGGAGAAAACTTGAGTATTCATCAGTGGTAGTGCTAATTTAGCACAAAAATTTCAGCAAGATAAAAATACAAACAAATATAAACAGAAATTTGAGTCTTGGTTCTATGAATGTCTACTTCTCAAGAGCTCTTTCTTTTAATTTATATCTATTCCTTTAAAAATAAGTACAGGTGTTCTTTCTTTGTTTTCCTCTAATTACATCCTGCTCCATCCTTCAAAGCCTTACCTACCTTCTGAGTTCTTGTCCAGACCTACAAGGCACATTTCAATACATGTTTATGAACCATTACAAAGTACTACTAATGCATCTAGTTAGCAATTGTTTCACTATTATTTTACTTACTATAGTTTATTTCTGAAATACCCATCTTTCTTATTTAATTGAGAACAACCAGAAGATAGAAAATCTGTTTTTATTGTTAGTAGGCTTTCAGCAAGTTACCGAGAATTTTATGAAATTCTACAAATTCTATATAATTCTGTATATATTCTTTGAATATTTTTCTATTCTCAAATTCTTTGAGGTTCTACTCTCAAATTCTTTGAATATTTTTCTTTTTGTATCCTTTCTAGAAGAACTCTTTGCCTCTGCCTAATGTATCACAAGAGATTTGCTGTGAGATGGCCAGCAGATAAGCTTAACTGTCACTTGAGAGGCTGCACACTGTGTGGCCTGCCAGGAACCCCCCATGACTCCCTCTCATATGGAAGATTCTTGTGTTGCTCACTGTCATATGTGCCCCACTTGATACATGACAAATGCTTGTCCTTTCAGGACATAGTCACTGATCTATACTTGGAAAGCTGCTGTAGCCAGGAGAATTCTCAACTATAGACAAAATGCATGGATTTGAGACCCAGCATTGCCTCTTGGTAGTATATTAGGAAAGTCAATTCATACTTAAAGTATTATTAAGAGGGTTCACTGAGATAATACCTATGATGGCATATAGTCATAAACTATTAAATACGTGCAAAATGCTTTTAATACCAAACTCCTCCACCAAGGGTTTTACTTCTTAGGGAAGGGGCGTATTTTTCCTGATCCTCATTGAAATCCCAGTGTTTGTGGGCTAAGTACTACTTGTAGTAAGATATTGCTAAGTAACTATATTTGTTATTCTCTCTTAGAATGTCAACAGTTTTGGGGCGCCTGGGTGGCTTATTCAGTTGAGCGTCCGACTTCAGCTCAGGTCATGATCTTCCTTTCATGTGTTCGAGCCGCTCGTCAGGCTCTTTGCTGACAGCTCAGAACCTGGAG
Organism: Lynx canadensis; assembly: GCF_007474595.2. Classification (NCBI taxonomy): domain Eukaryota; kingdom Metazoa; phylum Chordata; class Mammalia; order Carnivora; family Felidae; genus Lynx; species Lynx canadensis. The sequence goes on from NC_044303.2 coordinate 169,571,939, forward strand.
CCTGCTTTGGATTCTGTGTCTCCCTCTCTCTCTGCCCCTCCCCTGCTCATACTCTGTCTCTCAAAAAATAAAATGAAACATTAAAAAAAAAATTTTAAAGAATGTCAGAAGTCTTAGTATATTTGCCTAAGATAGATCAAGTTAAGGATTTAATTGCTAGAAATCCACTCTAGGAAATTTTAATATCTCTAATTTTTTTTATCCAATATGGAAAGTCATCTTTTTATCATTGACTATTCCTCTTTGTGAAAATATATCAAATGCATCATTTTGTACTTTTCTATTCTGAGTGCTAAAATAACATAGCTTTCTCTTCTAAGCAAAAGCAGGACTTAAATTCTCCTGAAGCAAATATTTGAAGTTAGAAAGATAGAGTGAACCCATACATGGGGATTTCTCTTAGTATTTTTGAAGAAATAGTTTAGACATGGTATCCTAGCATACTTAAAAACAAAACCTTACTTGAAACCTGAAATTATACAGAAAATAACCAACTTCCCATTACATAAAAAGGCTCTTCACATATTTGCAAACAGCTTTGATATCACCTTAAATGTTTCTATCAGGATATCAGAACATTTTCACTTACATTTTTTGTACTGTATGTAGCATGCCTTTTATGTCTTCATCCAAATTATTAATAAAAATAGTGGGACAAAAAGGTTTAAGCCTGCAATTCCAAGCTATCCATACCCCTGATAACTTTTTCACAGATCTCCACCAATCCTTAAATCCAGATTCCAGGAGTATCATTGTTCAGCCTACAAATCCACTTAACCATAATACTTCCCAGCTCACCTCATCTCCATTTTAACCACAGGATTGTAATGATGGGTCAAATGGCTTGCTGAAACCATATTGTATTATATTTATGGCCTTCCTCTAATGAATTTTTTATAGTATAAAAAAATCTAGTAAGCTTTCTGTTAAAGTATTTTGAGAGATACTCTTCCATTGATCTCTTGTATTCCTGTTTGTCTTACTGGGTATGCCAAGATCTGACTGATCTTTACCTGCGTCATTTCTCAGGGATGTGTTTGTAGTGAGCAACTTTGAGGGATGAGGTAATGTCTCCTTCTGAGACAAAGAGCAGGCTTGCTTACTGTCTGGTGTCTAGTGGAAGCTTTCCCAAACTCGAAGTTCCTTTCCTGTAACACATTCTACTGTGTGTACAGGCATCCCGTCTGGACTTACCCATAACACCCCCATGTTGGGCCGTGAATAATAAAGTCCTTCGTCTCTGACCCATGAAGAAATAACAGGCTCTAACTTACTAGCTTGTAAGTAGGGTTAAAATCCTAGAACCAAGAAAGCGTAATACATAGAGAAGAGTACACTAATCATAAGTATATGGCTCAAATTATCACAAAGAATACACACCATTTTCCAGACTTACAGAATAGATTAACCTTGCATGTTTTTGAACTTGGCATAAATGGAATCAAACCTTACATATTCTTTTGGTCTAGATATCTCTTCAGCATTGTGTTAATGAGATTCATCCATATTTTGGTTGCAGGAGTGCATTAATTTCATTGCTATAGGTTATCCTATTGTACGAATACAACACAACTTATTTTTCTGTTCAACCATTTATGGACATTTGTATTGCTTCCAGTTTGGGGCTACTATGAATAATGTTGCTTTGAATATTCTTATGTATGTTTTTTGGTGCACATGTCTGTTGGATATATCTATCTGGAGTTAAACCGCTGGGTTACCGTGTATACATGTTTAGCATTAGTAGAAAGTGCCAAAAAGGGTCCCGTGTTGGCTACAATTTACATCCCCACTAACAGTATGTGAGAGTCTCAGTTTCTCTACATCCTTGCCAAAATGAGGTATGATTGGGCTTTTTAACTGTAGCTATTCTGGTAGACATAAAGCACTAAGATATTGTGGGTTTTTTTTTTTAATTTTTTTTTTCAATGTTTATTTATTTTTGGGACAGAGAGAGACAGAGCATGAACGGGGGAGGGGCAGAGAGAGAGGGAGACACAGAATCGGAAACAGGCTCCAGGCTCTGAGCCATCAGCCCAGAGCCTGACGCGGGGCTCGAACTCAGGGACCGCGAGATCGTGACCTGGCTGAAGTCGGACGCTTAACCGACTGCGCCACCCAGGCGCCCCTAAGATATTGTGGTTTTAATTAGCTTTTTTAATGACTAATTACGTTGAACATATTAGCATATACTTCTTGGCCCTTTGTATAGGCTTTTTTATGAAATGCCTTGTTGAAGACTTTTGCTCCTATTCTCTTGGCTTGTCTTTTTCATATTAGTTTGTAGGAATTTTTTATGTATCTACATACAATTACTTTGTTCATTACATTATAAACATCTTCTTTTACAGTATGGTTTACTTTTTCACCACCTTAGTGATGTTTTGGATGAACAGAAGTTCCAAGTGTGTTTTTTTAAAACAACCTTTTAAAAATTATTATTAAAATTAATTTATTTATTTTGAGAGAGAGAGTGCATGAGTAGGGGAGGGGCAGAGAAGAGGGGGAGAGAGAGAATCCTAATCTGTCTCCACAAAGTGTAGAGTCTGACATGGGGCTCAAACCCAAAAACCATGAGATCATGACCTAAGCTGAAATCAAGAGTTGGATACTTAACTCACTGAGCCACCCAAGGCATCCCCAGAATTTCCAAGTTTTAACGCAATGGAATTTATCCACTTTTTTCCTTTTTGAGTATAGCTTTATGTGTCCTATCCCTATGGTCTTATTTACCTGCGTTTTTTTCTAGAAGTTTTTTTTTGTTTTATCTTACATTTAGGCACACGATTTACCTGGAATCTTTTTTTTCATTTATAGTATTGCATACATCAGAATACATTCCTTTTTACTTCTCAGTAGCATTCTGCTGCATAAATATGCAGGTATTTAGAGATTTTTTTTTTCCAGTTTGGGGCTGTTTGACTGACAGTGCCATAAATACATTTGTACACATCTTCTTATAGCCATATGTTTTCATTTCTTCTTGGTAAATACACAGTAGTAGAATTAATTTCTAGTTCATTCTGTAGATGTAAGTTTAATTTTATTATAAACTGTCAGTTTTCCCAAGTGGTTATAGCATTTTACACATCTGCCAACACTATAGGAGAGCTTCAGTTATTCTACAAGTTTGTTAGCATGTGGTGTTGTCAGTCTTTTTAATTGTCTTTTTAATTTCATTGGATTTAAAGCCAATGTAATATGTGTGAGGTGATACCTTATAGTGGTTTCTATTTGCATATCCTAATAATAAACGACATTGAACTCTTGGCATGTGCTTATTAGCCACCTCTATATCTTTCTTTTGATGTTAGTCTTGCCCGTTTTTATTGTGTTGTTTATCTTTTGTTACTAAATTGCAGGAGTTCTTTATATAACCTGGATAAAAGCCAGTTTTGAAAGGCTGGGAGATCTGTTGCACAAAAAAGTGGATATACTTAACAGTTCTGAACTGTATACCTAGATAGTAAAGTTGCTAAATTTGGTTGTCATTTTTACCACAATTATGTTTTTTTAACTTAAAGAAAAAGCCAATTCTATGGCTTACCTATTACCTATTCACTTTTATAATGTCTTTTAATGAGCAAAGGTTTTGTTTTATTTTAAATTGGATGAAGTCCATTTTAATTTGCTTTCTTTTTCTTTGTTTTCTTTTATGGTTACTGCTTTTGAGTCCAAAGAAATCTTCTCCTCTATCAAGATCACAAAGATATTTTTCTACATTTACCTTTAGTAGCTTTGTACTTTAGTTCTAGAAGTCCTTTCAATTAATTTTGTGTATGATGTGAGGTAGAGATTGAATTTCTGTTTTCCCATGCAGTTATCTAGTTCTTTTACTACCAGTTCTTTACAAGAATTTCCTTTCCCCAGTGAATTGTTTGGTATCTATGTGGTAAATGAAACAGACACATGTAGATGCATTTATTTCTGAACTCCGTTCTATTCTATTGATCTACTTGGCTATCCTGAAGCCAGGCACTTCCTTGACAACAGCTTTATACTTAAAACTGGGTGGTCTGTATCTTCCCAATTTGTTCTTTTTCAACATTTTCTTTATTTTAGATCTTTTGCATTTCCATAAAATACTTAGAAGGAGCTTGTGAAATTCAACCAAAAAAAGCTGGCTTGGAATTTGATTGGGATTGCATTCATTCTATTGATTATTTTGAGAAGACTTAACTTTTAACACTCAATATTAATCTTCCATTTTACGGACTTTATATATTATTGCATAAAATTTCTACTTTTAAATTTGTCTTAGCAGTGTTTTATAGCTAACATTCTAAAGGTGCAACATATCCTTCTTTAAAATTATCTCATAGTATTTTGTTGTTGGTGGTGGATTTTTTTGATGCTGTTACAAAGGATATTTTTCTAATTTCAGACTATCTCTTGATTCAGCCAGTACAAGCTGAATTACAGAGAGTTAAGATAATCTCAGGTGGATGAAATTATCAAGAGGTCCTTCCAAAAAGAGCAGTCTGTCATAGAATCGCATGGAAAGATACTTGTACAGAGACATGTGGTTCACCTAAACAAGAGTTATCATTAGTGAGTGAAAAAATCAGAAGATACTCTGCTATAGGCTACCTTGGATTCCTGATGAGTGATAGAAAAATGTTAATACTTTGCTTCTTGTGGAATGAGAATGGCAGTTAAGATTGACATGAAAGTAGGGAGAGAAACAGATAATCAGACTTGGCTTTAGTAAAAGACAGTGGATTGTGGATGGGGAGCGTGGCAGGAAAATTTATGTTCTCAATATATATGTGTTTCATGTGTGAATGTGACATGAGGATGATTTATGAAAATATATAAATTTAATATGCCACATTTACAGAACAAAGCTCAAAATCACAAAATCATCTTGATTGATGCGGAAAAAGCATTTGACAAAATTCAGTGAATGAATGGAAATTACCTCAGCATACTAAAGTTCATATAAAAAAAGCTCCCAGCTAACATTATAATCAGTGGTGAAAAACTGAAAACTTTTTCCCTTAAGAGTAGGAATAAGACAAAGGTGCCTACTTTCAACACTTCTATTCAACATAATACTAGAAGTTTTAGCCAGAGCAATCAGTCAAGAAAAAGAAAAGGCATCCAAATCAGAAAGGAAGAAGTAAAATCATCTGTTTTCAGAAAACATGATCTTATTTATAGAAAACCCTAAAGATTCCACACAACAAAACTCTGTTAAAACTAATTAAAAAAATTAAGCGAAGTTACTGGACATGAAATCAGCACTCAGGGGGTGCCTGAGTGGCTCAATCGGTTAAGTGTACAGCTCTGGATTTCAGCTCATGTCATGATGTCACAGTTCTTGAGTTCAAGCCCTGCATCTCAGGAAATTTGGAGCCTGCTTGAGATCCTCTCAAGCCCCTCCCTAGTGCTCGCAATCTCTCTCTCTCTCTCTCTCTCTCTCTCTCTCTCTCTCAGTAAATTAAAAAAAAAAAAAAGCAAAACCATCACTCAGAAATCAGTGGTGTTTTTCTACAGTAACAGTGAACAATCCTAAAAGGAAGTTTTCTTTAAATCTTTTCAGGGTAACATCAAAAAGATTAAATTACTTAGGACTAAACTTAAAGAGGGAAAAGATTTGTACACTGAAGACTATCAAACATTGCTGAAAGAAATTAAAGAAGACACAAATAATGGAAAGTCCTCCTGCATTCATGAATTGGAAGACTTAATATTGTTAAAATGTCCATGCCACCTAAAGCCACCCATAGATTCGATGCACTCCCCACAGAAATTCAATGGCAGTTCTTTTGGCAGCGATAGGAAAAAAAATTCTAAAATTTACCTGGAATCTCAAAGGATCCCAAGTAGTCAAACAATCTTGATGAAGAAGTACAAAGTGGGACGCCTCACACTTCATGATATCAAAATATATTATAAAACTATAGTAATAAACATAATATTATATGGCATAAAGACAGACAGTAGAACAATGAAGCAGAATATAGATAACAGAAATAGATCCCGGCATATACAGTCAAATGATTTTTGACAAGGGTGCCAAGACTCCATAGTGGAGAAAGGATAGTCTCTTTAGTAAATGGTGTTGGAAGTACTGGATATACACGGGCAATAGAATAAAGATGGACCCTTATCTTACACCATACAAAAAACGAACTCAAAATGGATTAAGGATCTTAATATATAAGACATGAAAATATAAAACTCCTAGAAAAAAATTATCAGGAAAGGCTTCTTGACGTCAGAATGAACAACAATTTCTTGGATATGACACCAAAAGCACAGGCAAAAACAGAAATAGAAAAATGGGTCTATATCGAGCTTAAAAATTTGTGCACAGCAAAGGAAACAGTCAACAGAGTGTCAAGTTAACCTACAGAATGGGAAAGAAATTTGCAAACTGTATATCAGATAAGCGGCTAGTATCCAGTATATATTAAAAATTCCTACAAGTCAGTAGCAAAAACCTGAGTATCTCAATGGAAAAATAAGCAAAGGACTTAAACAGACAAATACTCAAATGGCCAACAAGCATAGGAAAAGATGCTCAATATCACTAATCATCAAGGAAATGCAAACAGGAGCTATTACCTCACACCCATTAAGATGGCCACTAACTATCTGGAAAATAACAAATGTTGGCAAGCATGTGGAGAATTTGGAATCCTTGTGCACTGTTGGTGTGGTTATAATCTGGTGTAGCCACTGTAGAAAACAGTATGGAAAGTCTTCAAAAATTAAAAAGAGAACTCCAATGTGACCCAGCAATTCAACTTCTATGTATATATCTGAAAGAATTGAAAATAGTATCTTAAAGAGATATGCACACCCATGTTCATTATAGCATTATCACAATAGCTTACATGTCCACCAGTGGGTGAATGGATTAAAAATATGTGCTGTATATATATATATATATATATATATATATATATATATATATATATATGTTTTTCAGCCTCAAAGAAGAAGGAAATGCTGTCATATTCTGCAACATGGATGAAATTTGAAGACATTAAACTAAGTGAAATAAGTCAACCCAAAAAGACAAATACTGTATAATTCCACTTATGTTAGGTTTTCAAAGTAATAAAACTCCTAGGGATGCCTGGGTGGCTCAGTATGTTAAGCATCCAACTTCGGTTCAAGCCATGATCTGTGGTTCATGAGTTTGAGCCCCATGTCGGGCTCTGTGCTGACAGTGCAGAACCTGCTTGGGTCTCTCTCTCTCTCTCTCTCTCTCTCTCTCTCTCTCCCCCCCCTCTCAAAAATAAACATTTAAAAACTTAATAAATGAATAAGTAAAGTAATCAAACTCCTAGAAACAGAAAGTAGAATAGTGATTGCCAGGGGCTGCTGGGAGTGGGAAATGGGAAGTTAGTGAGTAAAGAGTTTCAGTTATGCAAGATGAAAAAGTTCTAGAGATCTGTTATTAACAATGTGCATATAGTTAACAATTTTCTACACTTAATATTGTTAAGCAAACAAATTTGTGGTATGTGTTTTTTACCACAACTTTTTAAAACATGAAAAAAGAGACTCTTCTTTGTTCTGTTTTTTTTTTCCAAACACTGACATTTCCAGTTCTTTGCTGCAATGTGTTCTTTTGAAGTATTATTTTCGTAATCTGATAGAAATTTTCACAACTTTTGAATGTATTTTTGATCAAAACCTTTGCATAAGTTAAATTCTATGAGTAACATTTATATGAACATATAAGGACACATTTCTAAGTATTTCAAATAATACTATGTAAAAGGTCTTAACAAAGTAGTCATTGACATCACTGATTTGGAGACCTTAATGTCCCTAAAATACCTAGCCTATGATAATATCAATTTCTAACAATATATTTAGCTTTTATAAATATTTTTTGCTTATCAAATTGAAATATGTCTTTTGCATAGGTCTTTTTATCCTACATCTCTTTAAAATCTAAGGAAGCTTGAATTGATGCCTTCATTTTTTTCTCTGCGGGTTTCCTGTAGCAGATAGGAACATCAAAACAAGCATTCCATTGAATTTTTTTTTTTTTAACTGCCATCCTAGCATCTAAATATTTAAAGGGTGTTCCAGGAGGCTTTCGAGCTAACTTCTTCTATACCTGATTTTTCTGTCCATCCTTGCCTTTATACTTTATATAAAAGACAGCTTTGAGAGACCTAAGAAGACACAAAATGGAGAAGTGAGTAGTTTAACATGAAGTAAGGAGAGAGACAAGACAGTGGAACTTCTTTGCCTTGGTGGCAGACAGTGCAGTGTGGATGGGAGAGTGACAGGGGATTTACCATCTCATCATATGTATTTTTGCATGTGTGAATATGTTCATAAGCCTTAGGAATAAAATGAGTTGGTGAATCTACCTTTCTAGCTTTCTCATTGAGCAATAAACCATGTCACTCTTCTCTTAAAAACTGAGAATAAACTGATGGTTGATCGGGGGTGGGAGGGAGGGGAAAGTGGGTGATGGGCATTGAGGAGAGCACCTGTTGGGATGAGCACTGGATGTTGTATGAAAACCAATTTGACAATAAATTTCATAATAAAAACCATGTCACTATTGAGCTCTGTTGCAATAAACACGTAGTGAAGATTAAAATCTTGGTTGAAAGTAGACAAAGCAACCATAGGAATCATTTAAATGAAGGGGACTAAAGCTGTATGAAATACTCAGCAATAAATATCTTAAAATAAGAGTTGACAAACTTTCCCTGTAAAGGGCCAGATAATAAAATGTTTAGGCTTTGAGGGCCATACAGTTGCTATTGCAACTCTGCTGTCATAGCATGAAAGCATCTATAGACAATATGTAAAGGAATGAATGTGGTAGTTTCCCACTAAAGCTTTATTTACAAAAATAGGCCAGAGGCTGGTTTTGACCTCCAGACATGGTATGCAAACACTGGCCATAGAATATCAATAATATCACCAAAATCACCACCATAAAAATAAAAGGTAAATTCAGTTTCCTCCTCCATGATATGAAAAAGCTGATTATCTCCCAAGTGCCTTCTAGTACTGACATCCTGAGAGTTTGTGAAAGTTGACTCTGGCATCTGTTGTGGCAATTTCCATAATGTCTGGCAAGATTATAGCTGGTGTCTTTTGAACCAGCAAGTTAAACATACTGTGAAATGGACTCCTTTATTTCATAGATCTGTTATCATGATTGCTATTGAGTTATGTTCTCAAAGAGCATCTGCAGAGGAGAAATGCAAAAGGTTCCCACTATTCTGCAGTGTTAGCAGAATATGGCTATTAAGGAACTTTGTCGGAAAAGACTAATGTCATGTATTAACCCAGACTGGGAAAACCATACACTCAGCTCTGCTTTTGGCCTAGCTGAATTATGTTACTTAGGTAGCAAGCTATTCCGAAAGTGCTGCTTTAAAAAGAAAATGGAATTAAGAAAGCCAGTATATTCTTGTAGTCATTTTCAGTTATTCAGTGTTTTCCTCATCTTCACAGACCCATTTATAGTTTTTTTACAGAGTCTTTTCAGATCTAATGCTTTAGTCTTTATTTGGATAGTTCTTAATATAATAAGCCCTCATCACCTCAACTGACAAATAGAGCATTCTCCTGGCTAATATCTTTCTGTCCTGTCCATCTCTTCCTGAGTATACCCTACATGCAGCAGTCATTATCCTCTGCTTTGGTGTTTGTGTTGATGCTTTCTTCTTCAAGGACTTGTTTTGGCTTCTCTCCTATTATATAAAATCTGTTCTGTATTTCATAGAAAACAGGCTGCATCAGCATTCATTGTTTGTGATTGTCATACGTATTTTTCCCCTTATTTTTGATGGTCCAGCTAACAGCCATAACTTTCATCACTACAGGCTAAAGAGAAAAAAGTTTATTATTTTTTTAATAAAAACTCTGAACGATGACATAAATGGGTCCCCCAAAACAGCTCTCTACAATGTAATAGTTGCTTTATTATCCTATTTAAATTTATAAGTGAACATAATTAAACCAAACTTCTCAGGAATAAATTTATATCCTAAAAAGCAAGAGTAATGAATTATATATTTTATATATCACTAGGGACTGATATCTCTTAATTTAACAGACTTTGAAGTTATTTGATGATAAATTAAGATCTCTACACAATTCAATGACAGGAAGTCATTAGTGGTTTAGCCCTGATGGTCCCTTTTCTCTAATGACAAATTGATAAATAAATTAGTGTTCTTCTTTATGTAATCATCTCTGAGTTTGTTTAATGTGATCAGTTCTTCCCAGTCCCATGAATATGAAAGAATAGATATGATCAGATTTTCCCAGCATAGAGTAAGAATTCTTTTGAGAAAGTTCTTTTGAAAAGAATAGCCCTCTATCCTCCTAAAAACTGGCTGCAAGCAGTAATAAGCACTGCTATTTATTGTTGCCTACTTGTTCCATATATTTAACATACATTACCTTTTTAAATTCTCAATAATCTTCCAATACAGGTATTATTTCATCCATCAGGAATCTTTGAGTTGGTAGTACAGAGATACATTACAAATTAGGGAGATTTTATTAGTTCACTTAATTGAAAAATCCAGAGGGAAGTCACTGTTCAGGCATTGTTTGATCCAGTGGCTCAAATATGTCACCAAAAACTATTCTCTTACCTTAACTTTTTTCTGGTTTTCATGATGATTGCTTCACCCACCCCTAGTCTGCCAGTCCCCATGGTACTACATGCTCTTATATGCTTCCAGTTTTATTCCCAGCCCACCCCCAACCCTTAAGCATTTCCTTGTATCTCAGTGGCCCAAATTAAGCCATGTGTCTATCCCTGAACCAGTCACTTGGGCAGGGGAATGGGCTTCATGGATTGGGTGAAGCCACTCTAGGACCATCTTTAATGTTGAGGGTGAGGTGAATACTTTCCAATATGGGAGAAGGGCAGGAAAGTGAGGTAAGGGAAAACACATATATGACAAACAACCAGTCCCTACTACATCTCTTTCTTTCTTGAGATATAAAATAGCTTGAGCAAAAATAAGAAGTTGTAGTAGTATAATATGGTGTTCTAGGCATGAGCTTCATGTTTTAGATACATTTTAGTCTTCAAAACCATCTTGAGAAATAAGTGCACTTAATCCTTGTTTTAAAGAAGCTTAGAAAAACAACTTCCCCAAGGCCTCCTAGTTAATCAGACCTAGGTCAGTCTGACTTCAATATCCAGGTTCTTTTCATGATGTCATGCTCTCTCCCCAGTAACCCAAAAGTTGGCTATAAAAACATATTAAGTATTGTCTTAGAAATTTATCACTGGTGGAAAATTTTAGAAAATAATCCATCCTATCTTCATTTAATGTGCAATATACCTACATAGAAATAATCCTTTTACGACAGATTTACAAAGGGGCGTTAATATCTTGTTTTGCCTGCTTTGAACACCAAGATCCTTATTGCAGTGGTCAGGTATGGTACTCTATGCTCTATGCATATATGCAAACACACGTACATATACATCTACATATATATACATGCATACACATATAAATATCTGTACCACATACATGATTATTACATATATCACAAATTCTAAGAGAGGTTCTTTAACTTGGCCCTTAATGAAAATTATAGGAGAATGAATTCAAAGAAACAGACACTATCTTCTACAGTAACTGACAGTGAATACTGAAAATTCTATCATCTGATGTCACCCTCTAGTTCTTCTTCACTTAACGGTAGTCATCAAGTATTGTGCCTAGGGGAACATTTCTGGCTCTGTCTGAATTATTTCCTGGGTATCCTACCTTTAATCTCATACTCTATCCCCTGGGGAGTTGACTTCTTGCTTCAGGGTTCTTAATGCTAACACTTGCCCAAGGCTCAGGCTTTCAGTGCTGCATCACAATTACTTAATTTTTATTGAAGGCTTGGCTTCTGTGCAGTGACCTGCAAGAAGCTGACGAGGGCTGCGGAATGGTGGTTTTCCTTCTTTACTTAAGATCATTCTGTGTCTTGAATAACTAGAAACTGGAAATAAATTTAAAATTTACTTTAATGATATAATGATTTTAGGCAAGACATTTCTCTAAGGCAGAAAGCAATATTGCTGGATTAACTAAGAGGCAATCAGACAGTCCTTTGTCTGTATCTTTGGCTGTGTCACAGCATTGGGAAAGAGCTGTATGTCACTGTGCTTTCTATTACTTTACCTTTATTGACTTGGCATCACTTTTCAGGCAACTTGGAATGCTATTTAAGTGTTGTCATTTCTTTATTATATAATGCATTTATTGTTTTACAGTTTTATGTACCAAGGACTGATTGTCTTTTTGCAAATCATTTTTTTTTAAATGATGCAATTTTTAAGGCATTAGTGTTACGAAGTGTCTATCAAGATGAGCTCAGTCTTAAAGCACTAAGTTTTATTGTTGGAATTTAAAGAATTTTACAGCATCCATCCGGTGCCATTGATAAAAAATGTGGTATTATCCCTTTCTAAACATTATTTTAACATTTAACAAGTACTTAAAAAGTACAGTTCTCACCATTGGAGAGGTAGTACTAGAGAAGAAATGTTAAAATTAATGAAAAAAGATTGTCTTCCTGGGAAGCCTAGAAGCTGCAAGAAGGGATACGTACACATTGTTTACTTGTTCATTCAAGAAATGTTTATTGAGGTATTATTACATGCCAGACATGATGTGGTAGGCTCTGAAATTATAATATTGGGCAACAGAGGCACAATTCTCTTCACAGGATTTACAGTTTGAGGCAGGGGTTAGTGGGTAAAGGAGGTTCACTGAAGGGGTAGATTTTAAAAGAACAGGAGGCAGATGGAAAAGTGCTGAATATGAGCGAACTTTGGAAAGAAATAGTAGGATTCCACAGAATACTGGGGTTATGTCATATGCTGCTTTAAATCACGTTCCAGAAAAGCTCTTTTCATTGGGAAGCTATTCCAAAGCTTAAACAAAATGCTATATGGTTTCAAGAGCAGAAGTCTGCACTTTTTCTAAAATAGGCCAACATATATCTAACAAAAGAATTAATATATGTAAATATTGGTCCAAGTAATAACTTGAGCTAAAAATTGATTTCACATCCACTTAATTGGTATACCTATTAAAGTTGAGAAATTAGTGCTTAATTTTGCTGTCTACTGTTGCTTTCTGTTGCTCAAAAAATTAAGTTAAGCTTGATAGAGACTATTTCAATAATCTTCCTAGTAATTTAATACATTTGATATTCTCTTTAGAAGAACAGAACAAACTAAATTATCTGACACAGTTAAGATTATTTTTAAGCATATAGCTATTGATTTTGTAAAGGGCCCACCTAAATTTGTGTAACACTTGATGTGTGAATAAAAGAAGTTAGAGAAACACAGCATACATTATAAGTAGAGTTAGGCAAGTGTTTATTTTCCAGGTACTCTCATTAAAGAAAAAGCCGTTAAGTCTTCACCTCTAGAGTTTTTCTATTTAAGGAAGCCTGGATCCCTGGTGAAGAGGATTAAAAAGTTTAGGAAATGGCAATTAAAATGCTAATCCCTCTTGCAAAATTCTGGTTTAAAATCTGAGCCTAATAGAAAGAGAAAGTGGAAATTATTGTTTTTAGAGAAATATCTTTCTAATATATTTAACTTTTAAAAATGCAATACACTATACATTAACAAGGAAGGATAATCAGGCCTTCATATAATCTTTAATGCCATATGAAGAATGAATACACAGTTTAAGGGTCACTGGCGATAGGTGGCTCTTGAGCTTTTGAAATGTGGCTATTGCTTCTAAAAATACTGAATTTTGAATTTAGTTTAATTCTAATCCCCTTAAAATGGGGAGGATTCAGTTAGAAAAATTTAAAAATGTTTGAAATATTTGAGATGTCCCATGAAATGTGAAATAAACAACATATTTTAAAGACTTAGGATGATAAAATATAAAATAAAAACTATAGTTTTTTAATGATACATATTGATATAGTATATTTTGGGTTTATTGGACTAAAGAAAAAATACATTATTAAAATGGATTTCACTGTTTGGTTGTTAGTGTTACCTTTCTAAATGTAGCTACCAGAAAATTGAAAATTACTGTGTGTTATATTTCTCTTTTTTTCAAAACTTTTTTTAAAGTTTATTTATTTATTTTGAGAGAGCATGAGCAGGGGAAGGGCAGAGAGAGAGAGGGAAAGAGAGAATCCCAAGCAGGCTCTACACTGTCAGTGCAGACCCCAACGCAGGGCTCAGACTTAGGAACCGAACCGTGAGATCATGACCTGAGCTAAAACCAAGAGTTGGACATTTAACTGACTGAGCCACCCGGGCTCCCTTGCGTGTTTTTTTTCTTTTGGATCATGCTGGTTTAAAGAGTTGCTCGAAGACATTGTTGAAATCCATCTGATGCACAAACTACAATCTGGCTCAGCAGTTCAATCATCAAAATCATTGCCCCCCACCCCCTCTACCATCAGTGACTTCATAATCATAAGGAGTCAGTGAATCTGATAACTAATTTGGTATCATTTACATTTTAAACTGCTAATAATTACAATCTTTTATTTGGTATCAGAGGAAAAAAAATTTCACAGAAAATTTTACCCGGGCAAATTGGTGAGAAATGGCAACAGCGAAATTGTATGATTTTGTTTGAATATTATTGCATGCTGGATAACAAACAGTGTGAAGCATTTAAAGGGCTTGAACTGTATGTAGGAAAGTTTATGGTACCTGATAGATGTGCTCTTTTCATACTTTGTTTTACGCTCATGTCAAACAAAATGGGTAAAAAGCATGGCCAGATGTGTAAAGCTTTTTGTTCTGCTGGGTATCTCTCGTAAGCAGTACCTCATGATTTTATCTCATTGTTCACCTCTCAATTCTTCTAGGAGGTGATTTCCTCTCCTTTCTGAGAAAGAAGAAGGATGAACTAAAACTCAAGCAGTTAGTGAAATTTTCATTAGATGCTGTTTCTGGTATGTCCTATCTCGAGAGTAAAAACTGTATACACAGGTAAGGAGAATATTTTTTTAAACATTTTCCAGTTTTATAAATAGAACGCTAGAAAAGTGACATTACAGCAATACAGTACAGCATGAAGTTCTTTCACAAAACTTACGTATTTTCTTGTTGATTTTCATATTTTGTGGGTTTTCATATTTTGTGTGAAAGCCTTCTTTGATAGTTGTTGATATAATTTACAGAAATACTTACCTGAGGTATGTACACCTAATTAGACAATGAGTTTCTTACTGATTAAAATCTGTTATATTACAATCATGAATGAACTAGTGATAAGATGTGCCACAAGTTAGTCACATAATCACCTACAGTCTTAGAGCCAAATAAGATTGTTTCCTGTGCTCCCTATTCTCATTTTACAAAGAAATTACTCATAAATTATAGCCATGGAAGAGCATAATAGTAAAACAACAATTCATGAGAGTGAATTTGGCCAAGGGTAGAAGATATTAGCATAATAGTTATTTCAAAGGAGATTTTAGAAAACTTTACCTAATTACATTAAGAGCAGTGACTTGGTTTTAATGCTTTTATAGATCGTGGTTTTAGTTGCTTGTAGCCGAAAATGTTCTTTACTGCTACATGTCAATACAACTTAACATCTCTTGGAGAATTCATGTCAGATCCTAAGTATGGCTAAGTCTATTTAAGCAAAATAAAGTGGGGCATTGATGTGGTTTTTATTCACTGGAAGCAGCACATCATACTGTTGAACATGGAACAGAGTTCATTGTCAGATTGAACTAGTGTGGACTTTCTCTAAATTGGTTCAATTATTGAACTATATTTTTCTCTGATGTGTTTCATTATGCAGGCTTTGCTTAATGTTCTGAAGTTGTATAATGTATAATTATAGCAGACCAAAGGTACCTTCACCTAAAATTTATATTTATTTGATCTCACTGTGTCAGTGGCATGACCCATCTGCTCCCCACCCTTACCCCCACCCCCTGCTTCAGTTTGTGAGTTTGGCCAAGAATTCATAGCCAGACTCTCAAGTAAGCAAGGGTTTAATAGCAATTAAAGCAAAAGTATACTCTAAAGGTAGGAGAGTGGGCAGGCCCAGAGGTGGCAGCTGCACCAGGGGTCAAGGTTGTCTTTCCTTTTTATGTTTGCAAGCTATAGGGGTCATAGCGAGGGTGGTCTCTGATGGCATTGCCTCCTATCATCTAAGGGTCTCCTCCTACAGATTGGGAGGGCATGTCTTTGGTTTTACATGATCCTTATATGAACTGTCATGGAAGCATCCCTCTGAAAGGAGGGGGGTCAAAACCACAATGTAAATGTATTATCATGAACCTATAGGTTACTGTAGGGCAACAGCTATAGGGAAGGGCACATGTGTTTCCCCTCCCCGCCCCCCAGGGGGGTGGTTTCCTGGCTGTTTGAAACTTGGTTTTGGCCCTTCTGAACAATCAGAAAACTACCTGCTCTCTCCCTGCTTGTGTCTAGCTAACTGCCTACTCTATCAAACTGATTAGTTAATTTTTTCAAAAAATTCTCCTATATACCCAATTT
Source organism: Lynx canadensis (assembly GCF_007474595.2). Taxonomy (NCBI): domain Eukaryota; kingdom Metazoa; phylum Chordata; class Mammalia; order Carnivora; family Felidae; genus Lynx; species Lynx canadensis. The sequence continues at coordinate 169,588,413 of NC_044303.2, forward strand.
TATTCTAAAACTAAAATTATGGCTTATGTTTCCAATATAGTTCGACAATTGCATACATTTTAAAACACATTTCAGTAGAGATATTATATATCTGGAAATTAAGACAACTAAAACTAAGCCACTGTCCTTGTATTTCTAGGACTATAGATCAAATCACATTATAATAGGTATTTTTAAATATTTTTAAAAAGTATTTGATTTTGGACAAGAATTGCATTATCATTAATTTCATTGGAAGAAGAAAATGTTTTTTGTTGCAAGTAGCAAGGATTTTCTTCTTCATTTAGAGAAAGTCTTATTATTTTGGTTGCTCAGGTATTAAAGCTACTTCAGGTATCAAATTCTCGACTGTAGTTACTCATTTTGTCTCAGATTTTTTTCAAGCCATTAGACTATAGCTTTAAATTCTAATGAATAAACAGTACTGAAACTGCTTAATTGTCAGTTAGTTACCAGTAGCAGTCTTCAATTTCTGGTGCATTGTGGTTGAGGGAACTGTTGTTTTAATTTCTTGCTACTTTTGTAGTGATTGCTTTTCTTGAAAATGGATGACTGTATTTTTTTCACTCTTTATTATTTATTTATTTATTATTTAAAAAAAATTTTTTAAGTTTTTGTTTTTTTAAGATGGAGAGAGACAGAACATGAGTGGGGATGGGGCAGAGAGAGAGGGAGACACAGAATCTGAAGCAGGCTCCGGGCTCTGAGCTGTCAGCACAGAGCCTGACATGGGGCTTGAACTCTTGAACTGCAAGATCATGACCTGAGCTGAAGTCACACGCTCAACCGACTGAGCCACCCAGGCGCCCCTGATTTATTAATTTTTTAATTTGCATCCAAGTTAGTTAGCATAGAGTACAACAATGATTTCAGGAGTAGATTGCTTAATGCCCCTTACCCATTTAGCCCATCCCCCCTCCCACAACCCCTCCAGCAACCCTCTGTTTGTTCTCCATATTTAAGAGTCTCTTATGTTTTGTCCCCCTCCCTGTTTTTATATTATCTTTGCTTCCCTTCTCTTATGTTCATCTGTTTTGTATCTTAAAGTCCTCATATGAGTGAGCTCATGTGATATTTGTCTCTCTAATTTCACTTAGCATTATATCCTCTAGTTCCATCCACGTGGTTGCAAATGGCAAGATTTCATTCTTTTTGATTGCCGAGTAATACTCCATTGTATGTATATGTACATATATTTATATGTACGTATATACATCAATAGTGCTGCTATAAACATTGGGGTTCATGTGTCCCTTCGAAACAGCACACCTATATCCCTTGGATAGACACCTAGTAGTGCAATTGTAGGGTCGTAGGGTAGTTCTATTTTTAATTTTTTGAGGAACCTCCATATTGTTTTCCAGAGTGGCTGCACCAGTTTGCATTCCCACCAGCAATGCCAAAGAGATCCTCTTTCTCCACATCCTCGCCAACATCTGTTGTTGCCTGAGTTGTTAATGTTAGCCATTCTGACAGTTGTCAGGTGGTGTCTTATTGTGGTTTTGATTTGTATAGGATGACTGTAGTTATTTAAGTGCCTCTATCATCAGAATTAAAACTGCTCTATGTCTTAGATGGCAGTTAGCCTTTAAAAATTATCCCACTTAACCAAATCATAACATTATCTGCTTTAATGTTATTCTTCCATTTTCCTTGTTAAGCATTTTCATGCATTCACAAATTTTTGAGTGTCAACCTATGCTTGAGCACGTATCTTAGAAGGTTGTACCTATTCCTGTACTATTTGCCTGTGAGGAAGGTTCCAGATTGAGTATCTTAAACAATATTACTTAGAACAGGTTTGACAAATAGGTTTCACTGCCTATTTTCAGTGATTGATAGTGGCTTTCTGTGTTGTATTGAGAAGGATTCCAGGATCAGCAACAGAGTCCAATGACTGATCAGTCACATCTCTTAGGGCACTGATAAGCATTAACGAACCAGCCCTGAATTTGTCCTCAGTGGCATAGAATATTTTTTGTCTTTATTTTAATAAATGCTTTTTTTATATGATTTTCCTTATTAGCTACAATAAATATACCAGCATTATAAAATTTTTTTACAGTCACTTCCATTGATTTCTTCTAAGCCATCTGCTGACTTTCCTTGTTAGTCATAATTACTGGATGAATTTTATGATACCTCTGGCCAGTGGTCTTTTATTACTCTTGAAACTTCTATAAATGCTCTTTTGGAGGAATTCACTTTCTTTTTCTTTTCATTTCACTACCCACCAATACATGACACTGTGTTGAAAAAATAAAATATTCTTTGTGTTGAATTTTTTATAGAAGTGAATTGTACTGTTCCTATGTGTCATCCTATAGAACTATTTCTGTGGTAGTAATAGTATTGGAATGGATTTTAATAGATATATGGTTAAAAGATGCACTGAAGACATGTGTTTTTTCTCCTAAGAAATATCAAATAGATAAATATAAATATATATAACATTCACTAAAGTGGTAAATGTCTTTCCTCATAATGAGGTTATTTAAAAAATTGATTAATCTTAACATGGTTTAATGTTTCAGTTTTCAAGTAGTGAAGAAAGTCACCAAGCCCCATTTTTTACCTCCCCAAATACCACTAAAATATATACATGTCTATGAATTGTGAAGTCTATGTCCCACAAATCAAAGCAAAAAAATTGTAATGTGCTTTAAATTTTATGTGAACTTATAAGTTTTATTCTGTTCAATGATTCGAAGTCACTGAAATTCAGGACTTGAAAATATCTCTAATTGTCTCTCCTCAAAATAGTATCTTAAGTTTGGGGGTGGGGGGGACACATTTTCTTCCTTTAGCTTTGTTGTATTGTTTTCATTACCATGAGAAAAGCAGAGCAATGTTTCATTATAGATAAACAAGTATGACAGCTATAAAATGGAAAGAAGTAATTGCTAACGAAATTGGCCTGCTTTTGGAAAATGTTCTTGTAATTTCCATTTAACTTCTAAAAGGGTTCTCTGGATACTCTTAAGTTTCTAATTGAAACTATTTCTGTTTAAAGCTAGTGAATTACTGGATTATTTTGTTTCACTTTAGTTATAAATCAACTACATTTTCTTTATAATTATTTTATAGACCAACATGAAATTTTCTTTCCTATTTGTACTTTATATGAATATTTTAAGTATACTGATAAACTTTGGGGTATCTGTGCATTTACTTAAAATGGTATGTAACTAGATTGTTAGATACCACTCCAAAAAAAGTATTAAGCCTGACTAATTTTGATAAGTTGATTGAAATTTGACATTATACTAGGTATAGATGGTAATGGTGTTTATGGTTTTATTGCTGATTAATCTTACTGCAATATTTTTATTTGGGTTTATTTTTAAAAATTGGTTTTCTGCCATGTTCTTTGTTTGGTATCCATGGAAAGCAAAGAAAGGATAATTTTTTTTTTAATTATTTATTTTAGAGTGAGAACTTGAGCTTGAGCTTGAGGGGGGGGGGGGGGGCAGTGGGGCAAAGAGAAAGGGAGAGAAAGAATCCCAAGCAGGCTCCAAGTTGTCAGCATGGAGCCTGATATGGGACTTGAACTCACGAACTGTCAGATCATGACCTGAGCCGAAGTTAGGATGCTTACCCGACTGAGTTACCCAGGCATCCCAGTATACTTTTTATGATAAATGTAAGATGCTACTTCTGTCTTATATTTTTTTGTGATTTCATATTTTATGAAGCTAAAGATTTGGGTATGATATTGTTCATTTACATGTTTCCAGTGATTCTTGAATGCTTTTCTCTCTTTTTTGTTTTTAAACAAAACTACACCTGATTACTTACCATTTGAACTCTCCCTAAGCCTTCAGTGTACTGAAAATGTATTCTTGTGCTTAATACATCTTCATGTCATTTAAAAGATAAGATAAAACTAAAATATGCAATGTGAAATATTTTCTTCAATGTTTTTAAAACCTCACTTTTTATGTCTCTCATGAATTGCCATATATTCAGTAAAAGGGACCTTAAAATCAATTTATAGATTAAATAATTGAGGCTCAGAGATTGAATGAAGGTTATCTAAACAGTTAGTGGCCGGGCCACTGCTAAATCTTAGATGTGCTGACTTCATTCTGACACATTGCCATCATTTGAATGCCAGTGTTTTGTTCTGTCTCATTCAAGTGTTAATAATCCCAACAGCTGACCTTTATTGACAACTTACTGAGTACCATGCACTCTGCTAATTAAATGCTTTAGATGGAATATCTGAGAATGTAAGCTTTATGAGGGCAGTGATTTGTACCTACAGTGTTCACTGTTCCAAAAGCCTGGAACAGTGCCAGACACCTATTGGTGAATGAATAAATCCTCAAAACAATACGAGGTATTATTGGTGGGCCCATTTTACACATGAGGAAACTTACGGTTAGAGAGGTTGATTATCTTGCCCAAGATAATATTAAAAGAAAGTAGCAGATCCCAGATATGGATCCTGGCATTCTGGTTCTAGAGCCCACATTCTAAATCACTGCACTGAATTGCCTTCCGTAAGAAATGGATCTTCTGACCAATTAGGAGGTTTGGCGAAGAAGGCCAGATGGTATTTGGTGTGATATCTCTGCTTATATTTAACATCTGGACTCTTTATAAACATGCTGAAGCCTGTGAAATGTAATTTTAGAAAGATATATCAAGGTGTTTTTTTGTTTTTTTGATAAAGAGTTGGTGAAATGCAGCAGTATTTTGTTATTGCCTCTCCATTTAATTAGAACTTGAAAATTTATTTTTTTCATTTTTTATACACTATTGTTTAGATAGCCTCTTCTGCTTTATCTGTTAATTAAAAACACAGGATTAGCATAGAAATGTGATAATCTCAGTTGACTAAGCATTTATGACTGATTTTCTTGTTTCAACATTTGATTACAATTTTGAATATATTAAGCTATACTTTTATTTTTAGCTTCTAAACCAGTTTTGCTACAGTACAGAAAGGACTTCTCAATAATTTCAAATATATCAAAAATATGCAATCTTGCTCTAACCTCTTTTTTTTTTTTCTGGTGTAGTTTGGTATTTGCATATATGCAATGTGATTATCATACAATAGATATCACAAAAGCACCTTTCTAAAAATTATCCTACTACTTTATTCAGTGTCAGAATTTCCCATCACTAATTTCATTCATTTTAATTAAGGGATTTTTCCCTAAAGTCGCATGTATGTTTCCGGGAATGAAAAAGGAAGCCTTCTCTGATATTAGAATCAATTAACATGCTAGCTTGAGTTAAAAGTATCTAGCTGCCTTCTTAGAAAACAAAAATGAAGAATTGAGGAGAAAGGGTCAAAGGACAGATAAGTTTTGATGTATGGTTACTGGTAGGAAAGACACAGCAAATGCAAGACACTGTTCAGGAATTCAGGGACGTCCAGTAAACAATCCATGAGAATGAGATGGGAGGGAAACAAGGGCATAGCAGCACATTAAAGCTATTTTATAGTTTGGCTAGGGCTAGCTTTGTCCTCTGTTACATAGAAAATGAAGGGGGAAATTGGCCTGTATCTCTTCTGTATTGTTTCTGACTTTTATTCAGTTAATTACAGGAAATATATTTTTGGTTCAGGATGTCAAAAGTGAACTTTTACATTAAACTAACACAAATGTTTTCGAAACCATTTCTTCTAAGGAACTTTTTGATTACAAAGAACAGGAATGGCTTAAGCTAACTCTTCAATTACAAGGAACAGGAATGGTTTAACTTAAGCAATAGGAGATTTATTACAAGAAAATAGAACTATCTCATGGAACTCAGGACACACGAAGTTCAGCAGTCTTGGGCGCCATTGGAATTAGGTGCTGGGAAGCATTCAGGGACCAAGACAGCATCTCTTTCTGTCATTTCCTCTGTGTTCACATGGTCTCTCATGATTTCCTCCATTTCGCTGTTTCATTTCCCTCTTGATCTGAAGACTATATTCCTCTGCCCATTTGCAAAGGGTCCTCAAGTGACATTTGAATCAGTATAACTTTCCAGGCCTAGCACCTGCAGAAACTAATTAGTCTTTGAGGTCTAACTTCAAATTTTTGGCAGAAAGAATTGATTGGCCCAGCTTATATTAAGGTGTCTACCCCTGTTTTAATCAATAAGATGACTAAACAGAGAAGAGTATACAGGGTCACCGTTACATAGATTTACAGGAGCCAGTCTCAGGATGTGAGAGGATGATTCTCAGAGGATGGGACATACATGAAGTAGGCTCCCCAAAAGATGGCTATCACGCATTCATAAAGTGCTTACTATTTGGCATGTACATTCACTATTTTTTTCATCCTCATATTTTGATGAGAACAGTGCCACTTATTTCCACTTTACAGTAGAAGAAATTGAGCCACAAAATAAAAAAAAAGTAAGTAACTTGTCCAGTGTCATACAGCTGGTAAGGGAAGATTAGAGTCTAGATTGAGTTGATGACAAAGCCTGGGAATCTAAGCAAAACATTTAAACTATGTGTTGGATATATTTCCAGTTTCTTCCTATTTGTGAGGATGATCAATCATGTGGAAATTTCTCTTATGAAGCAAAACTTAAGACCATTTAATAAATACTGATTTTGAGAAAGCTTTGTTGTAGGGATAAAAGAATCCTTTGCAGATCTTACCTCCATATTTTCCTGGGATGAATAATCTCCCTGCAGTTCCATGGTATAGGGCTGGCAAATTTACTCTTTGCTGTTGGTCCATGTGGTCATGAATCCTAGCTCATACTATGCCTATACAACAGGAAGGAGATCATGCTCAGACCTGTGGAATTGGGGTAATGATTACCCCAGAGACTTAGGTGACTGTTGGTTGTGTTCAAGTCCTCCACTGAAACCTGATTTATGCTAGAGTAGCTAGCTTTTTCTAATTAGTCTTGATCAAATGGAAATTCTAACCTCCAAGAAATCTGTTAGAACATGGATGACACAGAAGTAAGCCTAACCTTCTCATTGGCAAATTGCTTCCTACTTTCTGGTCTCTAAGGCAGGATCAGAGCAGTCAGCTATGGAACTAGGGCACCCAGGCCTTTGCCATTTATGAGGCATTGACTCACCATACTAATTATGAGAATTTCTGGGGGAGAAGGAGGTGTGCTCAGTTTTTGTTTTTAAATATTATTTATTCTTTGTAAGATACAGAGCACTATGAGAAGCCTTTTTCATTCCCAGGTTTCCCTTTCAAAGTGTTTCTGTCCTAATCAGACTGTCTTTTTCTGTATTGCCAGCTCTAATAGGCTAGAAGTTTAGCCTTTGAAGAGGCACTTAGCTTTAGCATAGTTGTTAGGACCACAGATTTAGCATTGGAATGCTCTATGTTTGAATCCTGGCTCTACAAAATGTTAATTGTGTGACTTTGGACCCTTCCTCAACTGCCATCATGGTATTCCCTATAAGCTTTGCCCTGCTTAATTTCTCATCACTCCTTATCATGACCTGACATTTATTTTATTTATATCTACATTTGCATATGTGTGCATGTATAAATATCTGTATATGTATAAAAGTGATATATATAATGCATATATAAATAAAATCCTAGTTTGCTTTTTGTCTATATCTGCCAACTAGAATGTAAGTTCCATGAGGATATTGACTTTATTTTGTTCATTCCTCAATACAGGAATGGATCCTGCAAGATCCTTGATCTCATAGTTTGTGGGATCAAGTCCCACTTTAGGTTCTGTGCTGACATTGTGGTACCTGCTTGGGATTCTCTCTTTCCCTCTCTCTCTGCCCTTACACTGCTCATGCTTTTGCCCTCAAAATATATAAATAAACTTAAAGAAAAAAAGTAACTCAAGGTTCCCCACTCTGAAACATCCCTAAAACATTTCAAGGGGACCACAACATAGCTAGACACATTCACACTATTGTAAGATTAAATTCAGTTGTCTCTTTTGCCAAGGATACAGAAACTTTTCACGAAAAGATGACCATATAAAAGAACAACAAATGCAGGATATCTCCATTCATTTTACCATGGTCCCCAGACTTTGTAACAATGTCTGATGAGGCTAGGGCCTTGTTGAATTTGAGTTCATTTTCTTGCTAACATGGTAGTATGGATCATATAGTGGAGTATCTGTACATCTGTGTGATTTTGTGTAATGTTTTAAACATTGGGCTAAACGTTTCTTGCACCAAACTTGGTGTAAACAAGGCCACAGTCTCACCCTAAGGAGAAAGCCACGTTAAAGCTTAATTATCTCTGAGTCCATATCTCCATAGTTTGTCAACTTACTCACATTACCCTTTCACCTATGTGTTCCCAATGCTGGGTATGTTTGGGCCAGGGACTCCTGTAGATACTGTGGCTACAGTGGTGGAGGAAAAATAAATTTCCCTCTAGTATTCTAGATTTTTGGCTGAGACCCCCCCTCCACCCCGTAATAAAAGGTTAAGAGAAGAACAGAAGTTAAATAGCATGTATGCCTCCTATGTACATGGGAGTGACCCAGGAAAACTGAGTAACTTCCCAAGGTAGCCCAAGCCACTACCTTAAATACCAACTTCCAGCTAGGAGAGGCCAATTGTGGGCAGTTATCAGGCCAAGCTATAAACAAGGATAAGATTGTTACACAGATTTAAGTTAGTGTCTTCTCTGTTAATAAGAGTTTATAGAGATTTAGAGTCAACCTTTTCTTCCTGGTACAGGGAGGGAGACAGTCTCTAAAAGGAGAGCTCCCTTAAAATGTCTCCTACAAAAGAGTAACTTCTACTCAGTTGTAAAACTTTCCCCATATATGACTTTCTTTAAAATAAACAGCTCAATGAGGTGTCTGTGTGGCTCAGTCAGTTGAGTGTCCAACTCTTGATTTTGGCTCAAGTCATGATTCCAGGGTCATGGGAGTGAGCTTCGCCTGGGGCTCTGCACTGAGTGTGGAACCTGCTTAAGATTCTCTCTCTGTCTCTCTCCCTCTGCCCCTCTCCCCATTTGCATTCTCTCTCTCTAAAATAAAATAAAATAAAATAAAATAAAATAAAATAAAATAAAGCTCACAATATAATACTTATACCAAAGAAGCATATTTTGGGGTGGCAAATTCTCTCTCTCTCTTCACCAGTGAATGAAACAAAGCCCTGCCCTTGTGGGACTTACAAAAATGAGGGAAAGCAGACAATGCATTTAAAAGTAGTAAGCAGGGGCGCCAGGGTGGCTCAGTTGATTAAGTGTCCAACTTCGGCTCAGTTCATGGTCTCACAGTTTGTGAACTTGATCCCTGTATCGGGCTCTGTGCTGACAGCTCAGAGCCTGGAGCCTGCTTGGGATTCTGTGTCTCCCTCTCTGTCCCTCCCCTGCTTAGGCTCTGTGTCTCTCAAAAATAAATAAACATTAAAAAAATGAAAAAGTAAAGGTAATAAGTAAATATAAAATATCCCACATGATAATACATAATATACAAAAGTAACGAAATAGGACAAGAGGGAGTGGGAGGCTGGGGTGGGTACTACTGTATATGTAGTGGTAAGAGAAGACCAAGAGATAAAGGAGAGAACCATGTGAATATCAGTGAGAATAACCTTACTAGCAATGGATGTAGCAAGGACAAAAAGGCCCTGAGATGGGAGCATGCTAGGTGTGTCTAAAGAAGACCAACAAGGGAGACAGAAAATGAGGTTAGATAGTTATTAGGTGGCCAGATCATGAAGACCTTGTAAGTCATTGAAAGGACTTTACCTTTATTCTGCATGACATGGGGACTATGGAGAACTGACTTGATCTGCCCCAGGATTTTCAAGGATCGGTTGGATTTTCTTTTTTTTAGTAGACTGTAAGAGGGCAAGTACAGAAGTGAGGCCAGCTCAAGAGCTATTTAAATAATCTAAATGAGAAACAACAGGAGTTGGACCAGGATAGTAGTGGTGGAGATAATGAGAAGTGGTCAGATTCTGGGTGTATGTTGAAGGTAAAGCCATCTGGGTTTGCTAATATATGAGATACAGTATGAAAGAGAAAGAGAGAGTGAAAGAAGACTTTATATTATTTTTAGATTTTTTAATATTTTTATTTATTTAATTTATATCCAAGTTAGTTAGCTTATAGTGCAACATTGATTTCAGGGTAGATTCCTTAATGCCCCTTATCCATTTAGCCCATCCCCCGTCCCACAACCCCTCCAGTAACCCTCTGTTTGTTCTCCATATTTAAGAGTCTCTTATGTTTTGTCTCCCTCCCTGTTTTTATATTATTTTTGCTTCCCTTCTTTCGTGTTCATCTCTTCTGTAGAAGACTTTATATTCTTACACAGACTTCAAAAAACAGTCTTTCTGTATTTTCCTCATAAATTCAGGTGACTCTAACATGCTCTCCAATATTTTATTTTCTGTAATTCTACTAATTCTAACATTACTGCTTCAAACTATAATGAGCCAAATAAAAGCATAACGTGTAACTCTCATTTTCCTGGGAGCCTGCTATATGCAGAGAGCTGTGCTAGCACAAGTGATGGAGCCAGGGTTGGGCAGAGTACCACCACTTCTGACATTTTCACTGTCTTGTGTTAGAGTTCTCATAATGGAATAAAATAACAGAAAGTGACCTTGAGATGAAAGACACTCAAAATCTCGGCTGTTGGAGTGCCTGGTGGCTTAATTGGTTAAGCACCGGACTTCAGCTCAGGTCATGATCTCATGGTTCATGGGTTTAAGTCCCACATCGGGCTCTGTGCTGACAGCTCAGAGTCTGAAGCCTGCTTCAGATTCTATGTCTCCCTCTCTCTCTGCCCCTCCCCCACTCACATTCTGTCTCTCTCTCAAAAATATATAACATTAAAAAAAAATCTCAGCTGCAATTTTTTTTGCATTTATATTGAATGTTTGTTTTCTAAATACATTACAGATCCTTAAGAAGTGTACCTTGCAAATAGTGTCCTAGTTTATAGACTCATTGATTTAAATAGATAAGTAGAATTAAATCTATGCATAATTTATAGTGGGTCATATTTTCCCCCAGGGGTCTCTGGGCTTTCAACTTGTCAATAAAAATAATTATTATTTACTGAACTGAATTGTTGTAGACTCTAAGTCTACAGTTCTCTTTTGGCCAGCAAAAGAGCAGACACAGGATTAAAACAAGAGATGGCTAATGTTCAGGAAAAAGACAGGAGCACTGAATAAGTGTCCTTGCCCCATATCTATTCAGATAAGAAGGCTTGCAAACGTAATGGGTGTGTACAAACGGACAAAGAAACTAGGAACATTAACTTGGGGATGTGAGGGGGAAAAGGGGATTTTGGAGATGTACAGTGTTTGGGGTTTGGGTCAATATAAAACAAAATCCAGGTGCTGGGCAGATGGGCAGATGGTTGTTAACAGCAGACAGGAGGCGCTGTGCCTGTTTATCTTTGCCAGCCTAGGGGATGAGACAGATAAGGGGAATAACCGCAGGGTTAACAAGACCCCTTTTCTTTTGTTAACCATCTCCACTAGGGCTGCTTTGCCTGTAGCTCAGAAGTCCAAAGTCCAATTTACCAATTTACCTAACCTGGCCCTATTCTCCTATGAAAGCATCTTTCTGCTATAGTACTAAATTTGGGGTGCTTTCACCCTGAATATCTAATATTGTTATTCCTATGTATTGGGCACTTTTGCACCATTTCTATTTCAGGCCTTTGCCTCTCTCTATTTTGGGGAGCTCAGCACCCCCGCCCTATTTTGGGGTGCCTTTGCACCTCCCTATTCCTGGCACCTTTGTGCTTCCCTATTCTCGGGGTGTCTTTGCACCCACCTATTCTTGGAGTGCCAATCTGGTTTACCCAAACTCGGGTGTGAGCATTTTATTGACTTTGTATTTCTTTGTGCCTTGTTACCCCATTGGTGTAAGCTGGGGGGATTCCTAAGCTTATCTCCCACACTGAATAGCTTGGTATTATTGCTTAGCTAATAATACCAGAGGATAGTGCCTGATTCTTGGAGAAATAATGTCATCTGTGGAACTAAAGTGACATGAAAGAGAAGATGTCATTCAATTGCTATTTTGTTTAGTATACAAAAGGTCATTTCCTTCTAATGTAAGGTTGTGTATTATAAAATAAAATGACCTCTGTTATACTAAGTTTTAAATTTTTATAAAGTAGCTTGGAGAGAATAGTTACTGTTTGTGGTGTGGCACACTAATTTTTCCTTCTTATGGATATATATTTTTGTTATGGAAAAGAAACTCTTGTCTATTTTGTGTCCTTCAATCGACCTTTTAAGGCTGAACTTTTTTTTTTCATTGCAGTCTGATTTGCTTTTTGTGGGAAAAGAATAGTACATATTTTCTGTGAACATTTTTTATTGGGTAACTTTTCATATAGTAAGAGTTTAATAAACATCTGACTTGTGAATGAATGAATACATGGATAAATTAATGAAAAATGAAATAGGCCTTTTAACTGCTGTCCAAAGTGCTGATTGAATGCCATTAGATGACTAGGGACTTTCTAGAAAAATAATCATAAGTGGTTTCACCCTTATGTTCATTTTACATTTTTATTTTTCACTGATTCACTTCTGTATAGTGCATAAATGAAGAAGGAACTGTATCTTATGCAAACCTGTATGCATTACACAAACAGAACAAAATTCTTTGCCTGCTGTGTATTAGTATGAAACTTTTAGTATGCTTAGTGTGTTTTTTAAAATGGTTTGAATGTGATTATTTCAGAGTTTGAGTGAGATAATATCACTGCTCCTCCAGAAGTCACAGAAGGTGAATATTCTCTTTGCTCAATCTGTTTTTCATCCAACAGTTCTTTGTTATATTGAGCCTGTCCTATTTGAGACAATAACCAGGGCTTAGCAAGCAGTACTTTATAACATGCCAGAAAGTATTAATTTTTAACATACACTTTGAAGTAATTGGCAGTAAACAACAGATGTGTTATTATGTATTAGAGGCTCAGTAGGAACGCATTCCTTTAGTCCCTTCCTCCCTTCCCTGCCCTCTGTCCATTCACTATGTAAATAATGTGGGAATGTAAATGTTATGGCTATAACAGTGACAAGGTATTTCGTTCCTTACCATTTAAGGTCAAGAGTATGTAACATGGAACTTTAATTCTCAGGAGGTAGTATTTCTCTCTTCGTTCTTAAAATTCGCATTATGCCTCTTAAAAATTAGCCTTCTATTTACTTACATAAATGAGCAAAGGTATCACATTACAATAATTATAACTGCTATTTGAGATTTTTTAAAACCCAAGGCAGGACATAACCATATGGCATGATACACAAATAATCTATAAACCTCTTTATAACCAAATGAAAACATAATTGGTGTAGAATTTAAAATTTAACCTTTTTTATCACACATATACATATATATATATAATATCACACATATACATATACATAAACATATAATATGATATGGTATATATTATAAATTTTTGAGTCTTAATTTTTTTCCTTAATATATATCATGTGAAGGAAAGAAAAGTATAATTTTCATGTGAAATATAGGCTTAAGTACCTATCCTGCTAGAAACAGATTATTGGAGTTCCTATATTTTTGCTTTTATGGTATCATGTAAACTTCCCTGGTGAAATTTCTCATTTTATTCATAATTTCTAAAGCCTCTCTATCTACCACAGATTAAATCAGTCATAAACCAAGTATTAAATAACCTTGTTTGTAAAACACCCTGTTTAGACATGTTCCTAGTCTCAAGGAAAATGAGAGAAGTAAGTTAAAGGTCTAAAAATATCTATATAATTTGATAAACAGAACATAGAGGGAAGGGGATGAACAAGAGATAAGAATAGGGTTTCCAAAGGCCTTTCATAGTAGGGAGAAAAAAATAGCACACAGCAGTCAAAGTTGTAAGAGCCACCCAACAAATACTGGGTCAATTTACTGAATTTCTTTTATGTGATCAGCTTTATTCAAAATAAACTTAATTCTTAAGGAATTTATTAACTGACCTTTTACCACATTTAGGAGAACTCAAACATGTTTCACTTTTTCCCCCTAACTTTCTTAAAGAATACTTTATCTATTTTGTAAGCATCTGGGTGTTGAAAAGCAGTCACATGGCTAGTGTTCCATAGTGTTCAACTGAGGTCATTAAATATTTACTGAAGCACTCTCTGTGTATCAAGCACCTGGTTGGTGTTTGGAATAAAGTGTTGAGCAAAGCAGATAGAATCTTTGTCCTCATGGAGCTTAAAGTCTAATGAATGAGACCTACATCAATAGATAATCATTCCAGAAAGTATGCAAAAGTGGGAAATGACCCCATCATAAGGCCACAGAAGGCATTTCTGAAGAAGTGATATTTGGACTGAAGGTTAAGAAGTAACTGAGAGGGGGACGCTTGGGTAGCTCAGTTGGTTAAGCATCCAACTTTGGTTCATGTCATGATCTCATGATTCACAAGTTCAAGACCAGCATCAGGCTCTTTGCTGACAGCTCAGAGCCTGGAGCCTGCCTCAGATTCTGTGTCTCTCTCTCACTGTCTGCCTCTCCCCCGCTTGTTCTCTCTCTCTCTCTCTCTCAAAAATAAATAAAACATTAAAAAAAAATAATAAAGAGAGGGGTGCCTGGGTAGCTCAGCTGGTTAAGTGTCTGACTTCAGCTCAGGTCATGATCTCACAGTTTGTGAGTTCAAGCCCCGCACTGGGCTCAGAGCCTGGAGCCTGCTTCAGATTCTGTCTGTGACGCTGTCCTGCTTGTGTTCTCTCTCCAAAATAAATAAACATTAAAAATTAAAAAAAAGAAGTAGCTAAGAGAAGGTAGAAAAGAGAAGAAACAATTAACTGGGAGTGAGAAGGGCCTTTCCAGGCAACAAAAAGCAATCCAAAGTATGGCTGGGTGAAATGCTGACTTGAGATGTGGCTAGCTGGAGAGGTAGTAGGGATCAGACCCAATAAAAGCAGGCCAGTTCTAGGAGGTTGGTCTTGGCCCTTAGAGCAATGGGAAGCCATTATAGGGGTTTTGAGTAAGAACGATCAGATTCCTGTTTCATGCAGATGACTCTGGCTGCAGTGTGGAGACATGCCTGGAGGGAGGAGAGAAGCTTTCAAGGGAGTCAGTGTGGAGACCTTTTCTGGGTTTCTGGCTTGTGCAACTGGATGACAGGTCTCTATTCACTAAGGAAACACAGGAAGAGGAGTGGGGTTTTGGGGGAGAGAGACGGGGGCAGGTTGTAGATGGAAATGAGGAGTTTATTTGGGGGCACATTGAGTCTGAAGTGCCTATAAAATACTTATAGGCAGATGAGTATTTGGAACTCAAGGGAAGGGTCTGACCTGGAGATAACAATGTGGAAATTATGAAAGAAAAATGATAAATGAATGAATGAGTCTGAAAAACTTTGACTTAATTATGAATCAATGAAAGAAATATTTGAAAATAAGAAACAAACATGGAAGAATATATCGATGATTTTCTGAACTCTACATATATGCATTTAAAAACTAATAGTTCATTTTACCTCCACATTTTTAAAATGAGGCAGTTTCAAAAATGACTTTTAACTTTGATGGTAATACCCAATGTTTGTCATTTCTAGTTCCTCTAATCTAGTTTGACAGTATACTAACTCTAGAACAGTGTTTATTTAACTTATTTGCTTACTTAACGAATCACTTTGAAGGTTAACTGCTTCCTTTAAATCTTAAATTATATCAGCCTTGATAACTTTATACTCTCACAAATAAGAATGATAACTAGAGGATGAAAAAGAAAAATAAATTTTCATTGTATTAAAAAATATCCCTAATTCTGTACAAATAAATTACCAGTAGGAAAAAGAAATTTGTAAATGTATCATTCTTAGCAAGAAGCCTGTTTCCTTTGGAAAGTTTTCCTTTCTAGGAAGAAAACCAGGAGAGTAACTGATTTTTCCTTCTTGAGAGTCTTGCCCCCTGACCAGTAGAACTCATTGTAAAATGTGGAATAACAGTGAACTATGTGAACACAAAATACAGCTGTGTACTCTTGTCCAATGACTACGATTTAACAACAGCAATAAATGAAAGTGTCTCTTGTTGTTTTTTCCACAACTCAAAGCGTGTATGTTTGTTTACCTAAAATAACATTTCCCTAGTTTTTCTTAGTTAAAAGAGCAAAGACAAACATTATTATCGTGTGAAAAAGGAGTATTGCTTGACCTCCGGAGTTTCCCCCCTCCTCTGTTAAGAAAGGATTAACAAAACTACCTTACAGCCAGCATCTGTAAGGTTAAATTAAAATAAGAGATATGAAAGCCTTTGAGAAAACCAAATGGGGATTCAAATTATACACAGTGTTGAATTACTATCCAGTTTGGAGGAAGGGTGAGTTGTTCACCAAGGCATATGAGAAGGTGAAAAGAGAAAGATGAAGGAATAAGTGGATTAGAGATAGCAGTTAAAAAGGTTTAAATGAGGTCCAAGCTGATGGTAATCATTATTCCGTATTTATAATGTGGCCTCTCTGTATATGTGCTGCCAGGGACCACGATGTCACCCATGGTGGCCTAAGGTAAAACTTGCTGTCAGCACCAGTGCTGGCCATCTCCGTGAGCCTTCCCTGGGCTGCAACTCCAAAGCAGGTGCCTAAGCTGTTTGAATGAATATACCTTCTCTCTTATTTTCACATTTCCATTTTCCAGGCTTTATGTCTTTAGAAGAAACACTACAAGCTTGAAAAAGTTTCCCCTGATGTGTGTATACCTGTTAGTTTTCTTTTCTGTATGAGAAGGGAGAGGAATTAGCTTTTTCTCCATCATCTTTATTAAAGCTCTGCTTTACAGCTGAATTGAAACCATTTCATGAAACATTTGAGTATTGCTTTAAAAGGAACGTCTAACACAGAAGGGCCGCTGCAGTTTTTAGCAATGCGTGTATCTGTGTCCTGTTCATCATGATGCCACGCCGTTTGTCTCTACCCCGCTGAGACGGGTGGACAGCCAGTTTTCTCATCTGACGTATCAGGTAGACTGGCCCTTTTTGGTAGCGTGAAACTTTCATGTTGTCACGGGTATCTATGCTCATTTGTTTCATCTGTCTTTCCTGATCCATGCAAGAACACATTGCATTGGTAGTCTAGAATCCTCTAGATTTTGAGAAGAGATGGGAATAGACAGCCATCCCTGCTAAAGCTAAAACCAGCCTGTGATGCCAGAATTCAGTGCCCGCCTTCCACAATCATCCAGTTAGCTGTTGCAGAATGAATCACTGAGCAGGGCTCATTACATTATTGCTGGAATGAAAAGTGCTTCCCTCCTGCCCAATCTCAAGCTGCCCTAAGATCTTCTGCCCATGTATCTATGACTTGGACATTTTAGTGGTCCTCTGTTAAGCAGGAGGAAAGGATACAGAAAAAGTGTAAATTATATATATCTTTTTCATATTTTTTTAACATTAAGAATCAAATGAGGGGCGCCTGGGTGGCGCAGTCGGTGAAGCGTCCGACTTCAGCCAGGTCACGATCTCGCGGTCCGTGAGTTCGAGCCCCGCGTCAGGCTCTGGGCTGATGGCTCAGAGCCTGGAGCCTGTTTCCGATTCTGTGTCTCCCTCTCTCTCTGCCCCTTCCCCGTTCATGCTGTGTCTCTCTCTGTCCCAAAAATAAATAAATGTTGAAAAAAAATTAAAAAAAAAAAAGAATCAAATGAAACAGGATCTTTCAGGAACCTTTTTACATTACATGATGAAAAGTTCTAAGAAATGCTACTTTGAAACAGTATTTGTTGAGGGCTATCTCTTTTCACCTGTTGGGGCAACAGAAATTTACTTAAATTTTTCATTTGAGACTTCTCTTGAGTTCCTCAGTTCTTTCGAACTTAAGTGTCATTGCTTTATATTTACATACATGCACAGCCAAAGCTAGGAACCTCTTGAGGGGGAAACCACACTTTATTCAATGTAAGGCCCTATTCCTACTGCCTAGCACAGTGACTGATATTTAATTCAACTGAGTAACTCATGCATCAAAGAATTAAATGTACATTTATTGTTGAGGAATCTTAATTTTTTTGCAGCACAAAGTATACCTGGCCTTCATAAATACTTGTTCTTTGATAATGATATTTGGTAGAAAAAAGCAAATTTCCCTAATTGTTTCACAGAGCGTAATGTACTCAAAATGTTATCTAATGTTAAATTATTTAGTATACAAGAGAAAAATCATGGAAAACAGGTAACAAATGAAACAAGACACCAAAAAGAAAAATATGAATCAGAGGCCTATGAATGGCTTTTCTAAGATAGTATTACCCTTATGTTTTCTAGTGCATGTGGTAATGATGGTTGGTCCCAAAGGACTTTGTTAGAAATGATGGTCTGTTATTTGTGCACACAGTGTGCCGTTTATAGGCAGTGATATGTGTTCATTTCCCCACCCACTGCATTAATGTCCCTCCCTTGAAGGAATAAAGACTCGTCATTGATTCCTGGTTAAACCATATCTTTTGTCACTTACCATGAATGTAAGTGGTGAGCATGGCATACCCAGAACTAAGTTTAATATCACTAATTTATTTCTTTTAAGGTTACTAACAGCTCTCAGTTACTTAATTTTTCATTCGTCACTTTTGAATTGTGCAACACTGCATGCCTGAATAGACAGAAGTAAACTTGATTAAAGTGATATTCTGTAAATGGCACTACTTTCCTCATTTTCCATATGCTAATGTGAAGGCCTCATTGTATCTAAAGATATCTATAATTGCGCAAGGTTTTAATTAGAAACTTTTAAGGATAATAAAAAGATGAGGCAAAAAAGAATGATCCTTGTTCTAGAACTTTTTCTCTAGAGCTAGATATTAAATATTTAAGGCTTTCCAGATTAATGGTGTCCATCACAACTACTCACCTCTGCCATTGTAGCACAGAAGCATCTATAGAAAATACATAAACAAAAGAGTGTGACTATGTTCCATTAAACTGTTATTTGCAAAACCAGGCAGCAGACCAGATTTGGCCTCGAGGCCATGTTCGACTGACTCATGCTCAAGAATAGCTAAAGAAAATTAAAAGAAAGTTACAACCCTCTTCTTAGCCTTTCTAGTTTGATTTTCCTTTGAGACCATGCTCAAATCGTACTCCCCACCACCTACCCCTCCTTCTCTGTGTCCCTGTTATCTATTCCATATCTTACTGTCTTCCAAAATGAATGTCTTACTTATTCATCTACATTGTTAGCTACTGATTTCCTACTTTCCTTCCCTCCATTTTTACTCCTTCTCTCCTTGCCATCCGTCCTCCTTCTTACTAAATAAGCCCGTAGATATTTGTTGCTAATAATGACTATCTTAATGACTATCTTCACTATCCTTAAAGGAGATATTATGAAAATAATTATTTTATTTTAATTGCTCAGACCCTAGCAAAGTAGCCATTAAATGCTTATTATTGATAATGAAGATCTTAAATTTTTTCCTGGTAGGTTTTGTTTTTGTTTTGCTTTTTCATTTTGAACGCATGAGACCAGGGAGATCAGTTAGGCAAAATATTCCACCAGTGTAAATTATAGGAGAGATGGAAAAGAGATGTAAAATTAAATAATCTTTAGTAGATGGAATTCACATTGATTTATTGATAGGAGTCATTTATCTCAGAGCCAAATTGAATGTTTTCCAAGAATATTACCATCCATGTTAACCAGCCTGTGTAGTGGTAAGTACAAAGAGCTTACATGGGCATAGCAGAGTAAGTGGCCTATTAACAAGTTACCTCTACATTTAGGAGTTTTGAGAGATTCATTTACAATAATGGTTGTCTCCTTCTTAAGGTTTTCAACCTAAAGTTATGAAAACAGTCCAAATTATTTTTAGACATCTCTGTAAGTAAGCTTATGTTAATACTTTATCAGATAGATTTTGTCGGGTATGATTTGCCAGGAAAGGCTCTGTTCTTTTGGAAGAGTTAGAATTTTCAGCTTCCAATGACTTTTTGTGGTTGGTGATATTTTTATTCTTACATTTTGTAGTTAGATGCTTTTTCTTTATAATTCAAAATTATAAAAATACACCTTATAAAAACACTGCTTTAAATTCCTTCCTTTTCTGCCTACTCCTCTTCCTTCCTTTTACAAGCCATGCTGATCTACTCTGTTGAAGGCATACTCTGTTCTGATAGAAAATTCTAAAATGAATACGAAACTCCCATCCAAGATGTTTTTCATATCAATGAACATTTAAGACATACACATGCAATGAGAATATAACCTGGAAAACGTGGAACTATGAAAGAAGTCCTAAGTAGTTTGAATCGGGGAAATATTTATTCCATCAGGTCAGTGTGCAAGAGAGAGACAGGACCCTGTGTAAGTTACAGTGTCTGTGTTTCCTTGGCTACCTCTAATGGTACTGGTTTCCTGAAGGGGTCGCCACACATCCAAAAATGCTTTTAACCTACACGAGAGAGATGGAAACCTGTGAAATGTGATTGTTGCCAGTTTTCCTAACCGGTAGATGTTGACAAACAATGTAATACTACTGATTCTAAATACCAATTATAATGGAATTATTTTAGCAATAGCCTTAAGAAAAGCTCTGACTGATCCTGTTGCTTCATAGATTTTCTTTTTGCTCTTTTTAAGGAGAATGCTCTGCCACATCATCAAAAGCAAAATAACAGTGTCAATGGATCGCTTTATTTCTGTTTGCAAAT
Organism: Lynx canadensis; assembly: GCF_007474595.2. Classification (NCBI taxonomy): domain Eukaryota; kingdom Metazoa; phylum Chordata; class Mammalia; order Carnivora; family Felidae; genus Lynx; species Lynx canadensis. The sequence goes on from NC_044303.2 coordinate 169,608,991, forward strand.
ATAATTTGACAATGTGTTCTGTAAAATGTTAAGAAATGAATCACTCTTCCAGTTCTAAAGCATACCTGATGAACTAAACCATATCTGCATTGTTATTTGTTGAAAATGCTGCTATTCTGTTTTATTTTGAGAAACAAATGGATATTTACATTCTGCTTGTGCTGAGGTCCTTGATTGTGAGCTGCCACCATATTTCAAGATAATTGTTACTGATGCCGCCTGTCTTCATACACATAAAACATTTGCATTGCATTTTGCCATTTGAGATGTCACTCTTTGTAAGCAAAGACAAAGACATAGCTTGAGTGAAGACAAATGGCATCTTAAGCATAATGTTATTTTCTACTTCTTCATGTATGAATTAAAATTACTCAGTTGTTCAGAGTAAGGGCTAAAGCAAAGTGAATAGTTAAAAACTACATCTCTATATGATCCTGCTTTTAAAAAATGTCAGAGAATCAGAAAGTAAACCCAGAAATTCTTTTACAAGATAAGATTTAGCTATATGTATATTTAACTACATGTATATCCTGTCAATATACATGTCAGAGCTTTTGGAAAGGAAGCCATCGTGAGAAAATTTGTGCCAATTTTCAGGTTTCTCTTTCATATCCTCTGTGGGGTTTTATCTTTATTTTAAGGTACTTTCTTGATAATACTGCTTCTTTCTTAGTTGTGGGGTTATGCTCATAATGCTCCATTATGCTCATAATGTTACAAATTCAGAAAGGTTCTCTTCCTTCTGGGATAATGTCGTAGAATCTCATAGGAAATGTTGAGCTTATTACTGTATACATTGGATGTGATCATTGTATGAAATCCTCTGGGTCAGAAGTGTCATTAATTACAGCATAATGATTCATATGTATTTTTAATCCTGTACACCCTGTAGTTCCATGGTTTCATGCCAAACAAAGAAAAATCAAGCTCTTGCAAGTCATAGAGGCATGTGGTATGTATACTGTACCAAGGTGGAAGTAAATGTACATCTGCCATTTTGCAAATTTAAAATTTTTTTTTTCAACGTTTATTTATTTTTGGGACAGAGAGAGACAGAGCATGAACGGGGGAGGGGCAGAGAGAGAGGGAGACACAGAATCGGAAACAGGCTCCAGGCTCTGAGCCATCAGCCCAGAGCCTGATGCAGGGCTCGAACTCACGGACCACGAGATCGTGACCTGGCTGAAGTCGGCCGCTTAACCGACTGCGCCACCCAGGCACCCCAATTTTGCAAATTTTAAATATAGACAGTGGTAAGTTTCCTTAGGCAAAGTGAGGTTCCTGGGAGTAAGATTTCAGATGCCTGAATTTTTGTTACAATTAGCTGTATATTTTTCCAACATATTCCCTCAGTAGTGAAATTTGATAATAGCTCTGCCTTTTAATCACTTAGCACTGAACTTTGCTAAAGTAGTAGTCTACCAAATGCTTACTGACTAAATGATAATGTGATGATGTGAACAAAAATAATTTATAAATGGTGAACTATAACGAATAAGTAATGTTACTATTTTCATTGTATAGGATCAGATCTAGAAGCCATCGTATTGAAATAAAAATAGGAAATCAAAGTATTAGGTATTTCATGTAGAGTATATATTTGTTTTCATATACCCAAGTGTACCTGACATAGTTCTTACACCTATGAAGAACATGATTTAAATACTTCCTTTTTATTTTCTTAATAGCATTCTATTCACATTTGCTTTTCAAATTAAAAGCTGAGTCATCATTTTGTGGTATATATATATATATATATATATATATATATATATATAAATAAATTAAAGTTGAATTGTAAGATCAATAACTGGTAGACAAAAGAAGGTGAATTTACATTTTCATCACTTTTCCTTTTAGGTAAAGAACACTTTAACTTGTTTACTGAACATCCCCATCAGTATCTGGCTACACTTGTGGGCCTATGTTAGCAGTGATATTGGCCAGAAAAATTTCAAAGGGACGGACGACTAGGTGCTTGGCGGTTTCCTTTTCTCTTGTTATAATAATCAGTTAGAAGGCTTTGAGAAACCAAATGTAGTGGGAAGTTATCCACATATTTTCCCGTTCAGTGGCTTACGCAAGACCACTAGTTCATAGGGAATGTGAACACTTTGTGTGCTAGAACAAGAAATGGAAGAAGTTTTTCTTTAGATTCCTATGTAAATTCCTAAAAATCACTTTGTGGATTTCCCCTTCCTCTGTATTCAGAAAGTCATCAGTTCTTAGAAATCTAATACCTGTCAGCTACAGGATTTTGCTTTGTCCTTTCTTTGGTTAGTGTTTTTCTTTGCTACCTTCCCTAATGGACAAACAGCCTTAAATTGAGATCTCAAAACTGTGACTCTGAGCCAAATACTTAACCTCTTATGAAGAAAAGCCTTTAATAGGAAGAAAATATAACATTAGAAATGGGAGTTCTCCTTTCAAGACAACAGTTCACTATTAATCAGTAGGGAGAGTCTCAAAGCAAATAATTTTTTTTTCCACTGAACTTTACTGTTCTCAAGATCCTAACCCCCCAGGAGACAAAGATTTCGAATTATTGGCTGTACTTTTCTCTTATATACATCAGAACTCTTCACCTATAGAATGGATCCAGGGGATTTGTGAATCATTATTTGGCTAATTATATAATCAAAAGTAATAGTTACAGTGAAAATTATAATTTAAACATCTTAAAGGTTTATGTAAGTTATTTTATATAAATAAGTTTACTAAATTTTTATTAGGGGTGAAGTATATATTTTTTAAACATTTGTTTTACTTATTTTGAGAGAGAGAGAGAGAGAGAGAGAGTGAGCAGGGGAAGGGGCAGAGGCAGAGGGAGAGAGAAAACCCCAAGTAGGCTCCACGCTGTCAGCACAGAGCTTGACACAGGGCTCGAACTCATGAACCATGAGATCATGACCTGAGCCAAAAATCAAGAGTCAGACACTACCCGACTGAGCCACCTAGGCGCCCCGAGAGCTGCATTTTTTTTAAATATTGTAAAAGCATCTGTAGTATCTGCAAAAAGCAACTTCAGTATCTCTTCCTATCACAGGAAGATCTTTTAAATAACATAACTTTAGTACATCTCCTCCCCTCCGCCACCGCCCCCCCTGCACCGAACCCAAATTTCATACATAACACAGTCTGTAAAATTAGGATAATAATAGTACCTAATAGAATTTTGGTGAAGGTATTTTTAGCACAATGCCTAGAATATTTTAATCATGCCATAAATGTGAGCTAGTAGTATTTGTAGTAGTATTGTTTCTAAAATGTTAAAGTAACAGAGAAAAACTAGATTTTTTATCTCTTCATATACTTCTTCTAAAAACTTGATATTCCCTAAGTATTTTATATTATAAATCATGTCATGAAAGAATTTGCTACTTAAGAAGTAGGTGGTAGGGGCGCCTGGGTGGCGCAGTCGGTTAAGCGTCCGACTTCAGCCAGGTCACGATCTCGCGGTCCGTGAGTTCGAGCCCCGCGTCGGGCTCTGGGCTGATGGCTCAGAGCCTGGAGCCTGTTTCTGATTCTGTGTCTCCCTCTCTCTCTGCCCCTCCCCCGTTCATGCTCTGTCTCTCTCTGTCCCAAAAATAAATAAACGTTGAAAAAAAAAAAAAAAAAAAGAAGTAGGTGGTTTAGGGTAACAGCATCCACATGTTGGCCTTAGTATCCTTGTTCCTAAATTACAAATTCTTGTTAGGTATCACCTGACTCCCCCAGGACTCCTTGTACAGCTGACTTGTCAGAATGAACCCATGAGGGCTGAGACCACTGCATCCAGGGGTGGCTCATTCATTTCCTAGTGGTGGGAACCTCATATCTACAGCTGTTTTTTCTTTCCTGATGCAGCTGGTAATTGGCTCAGTTCCAGAAACCATGCTTTCAGTCTGAGAGACTCCCTGACCTTTATTGAATTCTCAGTTACGTGCTTGGAAATAATTGCACTTGTTACCCTTGAAACATAGAAAAATTACCTCTAAATATTCACGGTGTGGACTGAGATAGCTACTGAAGTCCAAAGGGCACTTCCTTTCTCCCTCCCTTGCACCCTGTCATCCAGTCTTGTGAGCCCCATCTTCTGTGCACAGTGGGGGATAATGACCTGTGTTTTCCCATGCTTGCTTTGTCTTCAAGCAGCCCAGCCTCCATTCCTCTTTGAAGGGCTGGAGCAACAAGAGCAACACTCGCTTTGCTGTCTACTTATTTACCTTTTCAGTTACATATGGAGCTACCACACAGAAGGTGCTTAGAAAAAAGAGTTAGAAATCTTGATGTCAGAACTGTGCCTATCAAAACCCAAGCATGGATACCAGGATGATATTGAAAGTCCAATAATTGTAGATGTTTAATGACCAATAATTAGGTCATTTGCATTTTCAGCAAAGGGATTGATTAGTGGGTAAGAACTCCTTGCCTGTAACATCTCCTACAGCCCTGAACTTAGAGTCAACAGAGACAAACCTCCTCAGACCTGGTTTCTACTTTCTTTCATTCACTTTGCAGCAATGGCCAGATTGTTAACTGTGCCAAGCATTGCACTAGGTACTGGCTGTATCACTCTTTGTAATTATGTCTTTCATAATCAGGTAGAGGACACAGATAAAAAGATAAACACATAATGAGGTATTCATTAGTTCTGATAAATGCTATGAAGTAACAGCATGCAGTGATGAGAACAAATAGTATGAAGAGAAATCGACTCCCATGGGGAGTCAAGAGAGGCTTGGGAGGATTTTGTGTTTTGGTGAGAGCCAAAGGAGTTAGCGATGTGAAGACTGAGGGGGGATGGCTTTCCAAGCTCTGTCTGAAAGGTCAAAAGGGGTCCACCAGCCAGCAGAAAGCATTGTAGTTTCTATCTTACCCTTTCTGGAAATCACATACTTCCAATATACAGAAATGTATTAATAACTGCTGCATTCTTACTTTGGGGAAGTTTCAGGATTACTTTTTGCAGTGTTTTATGTATTTATTGGCATATATTTATATGTCCTTTTGTCTAATCTGGATCATCTTTCAGTATAGCCACTTTGGAGAAAGAAGGCTTTGTCACCTATCTGTACTGAATGCCAGCACAAATATCCAAATAAAAATTATTTTAAGATTATCTCCCTTTGGGGATTATATATGCTACTGTTGGATTGGAACACATAATAAAAAGTTGTATGTGTGTGGTGTGCTTGTCACACCTAAAACAAATGATTAATTTTAATCCATACAAAGCATGCTTCAAGTCTGTTGAGATATTTATTTTCAAAGATTTTTGTTTTAAGAAATATATTCCTACTTAACCACATTAGGAGTTATAAAAAGTGAAGGGTATTACCCTTTATGTTTTTATATTCAAACTCAGTTTTTACATTTATTTCACTAGGGACCCACTACTTTCAGAAGTAGGCCCCTGAAATCAATACATATGTTCTCCAAATAACAATCGTTACCTTTCCTAATAGTATTGAAATTCTAACTTATGTTCTCGCTATTTTTTTCTTCCTCTCATCTTCCAAGTTTGATTTTTGCCTATAGTATAAAGAAACTAATAAATTTCATGTTAGAATAATTCATCTTTTATTAATAAATAAGTCCCTGCTATATACAAGGAACTATGCTATATGTCAAAGGTACAGATACTGAAATAATTGATATGTCATACCAATGTATGTTTTTCTTGCGTCTAATAAATATATACTAGTATTAGGTGACTGTAATGCAAGCAGATTGTTCATCCATTCACTGTTGCTATAAATTTTTAATCACTTTATAACTCATCTGTCACTATGTTATGAAGGGTCACTGCCAGGAGGAAGAAATAACAGTGTTTACACAGACCAGGCATTTTATCTTTTTTTGCCCCAGCATTGCTTCATCCATGTTTGGTTTTAACTTTTCACAGTTTTATTGGAAGTTATAAATCAGAAATTTTATCAGCCTCTGATTTAGCATTTAAATTGATGTGTGAAACATAAAAGTGGCCTAGCCAGCTGCAGGGCAGCAGCGTTGAAGGTTAAGTGTATCCTAGAATGGACAAAGAACATATATTTCCTCAGCTTTTCCTTCCCCACCGAATTATTCATCACACAAATCTTTGCCATACCTTTGTGAGAGACCTAAGTTTTCTCCTGAGAGAAATATAGATACCTATTTTTTAATTATGAAGTAGTATTATTTAAGTGCCCAGGTCCTCCAAGCATATTTTGTAAATGTAATCAGGAATTTTGGCTTATGATTAGTGTCTTTAGCTACTTTCAGTTGTCAGTTTTGTAGGCATAAAGTAAGTCTTCTTCTAAATAAGGCATCCACATTAAACATGTTTAATAGCAATATGTGGTTTTAGATCATTGTCTTTAGCTTCACTAATAATGTGACATTTCTAACTTGTATTTGCAAGTTACATAATCAAAATCAAGAAAAATGCAGTTAGAATAGTTTATCCCCATTTGGGTGTTTGCCGCTTTACAGCATACACTTCATTGTGTGTTTAATCCCAAATGCAGCAATGCAGAGTGGGGATTGTAAGTATTATGATTCCCACGCTAACATTCAGCAATACCCATAGGTTAATCAAGTGTAAATTTCTAAAGTATGTGGGTGGCAATGTATTTAAAATAAGAAATTCATATAATATGCAAATAAAGATGAGTCATTTTTATTTTAATATCTGAAATGTGCATTTAATATATTTTCTATCAAGCCAAGTGTGGTTTTCGTTTAGAAAATTTATAAAATGAATCTAAAGTATATATTACAGTAATGAAGAAAACATTGTAAAAGAGGATAAGGAATATTTCCATTTACATGTTAAAACATTATGTAAAGCTATAGTAATTAAAACAGTATGTGTGGGCCTAGATATATGCAAAAGTATTGGTGAAAATAGATTATAATGTCAAGAGACAGACTAAAGTATAGGTAGAAATGTAGAATACAGTAAAAGTGATGCTTTAAATGATTAGGAAACACTTGTTTCAATAAATCGTGTTGGGACAATTAGCTAACTATTGGTGGTGGGGCTCGGTGAGGGCAGAGCAATACAGTTAGATTCTCAGAGCTCATCTTAGGACAAAATAAACTCTAGATGGAGAGTCTTCAAAAAGAGTCTGTTAAGGTTAAATAATTATTTGTTTAAAAATAGAATGCACCTTAATATTTTCATTAATTCTTCCAAAACCTTCCATATCTCTATACACTTATCTTTTACTTCTTCTGTTTAATCCTAAACGTGATGTGTTACAGTCCTCTGTTATTTAGTAATTTTATCAGAACTTCCTGGAATTTCCAAGACTTTATGACTTCTGTTCCACTGCTGTGTACTTCCAAATACCAATCAACCAATCACTGTTAAATGATGACCTGGAAACCTGGAGCAAAAGGTTTGAAATACATGTGATAAACTAAGTCTTAATATTCCCTAACCTATAAAGAACTCTTACAAAACAGTAGAAAAGCAAATAGAAAAATGAGTGGAGGACATGAACAGGCAATTAATTGAGAACCTGAACAGGTTAATTTCTAATAAACATTTGAAAATGAAAAAATGCAAATTAAAAACAATGAAATACCATTTTCTGTGAGATTGGTAAGGATTTTTAGTCTTTATTTCCTGTGACCAGTAAGTATAGAAAAACACATACTCTCATAAACTTTTAGAAGTGTAAATTGATCCAAGTTTTTGGATTAAAAATATTAAAATGTACTAAACATCTGCAAGAATGCAAGCCCTTTAACACAGTAATTTAACTTTTAATTATTTACCTCAAAGCAGTTATCAAAGATGTCAAATATATATGTATACATTTAACCTTGAACAACATGGGCTTGAACTGAGCAGGTCTACTTATATGTGAGTTGTTTTTGTTTTGTTTTGTTTTCAATAAATACAGTCCTGTACCGTAAATGTACTTTCTCTTTCTTGTGGTTTTCATAGTAACATTTGCTTTTCTCTAGCTTATTTTATTGTAAGGATACAGTATGTAATACATATACAAAATGTGTGTTAGTCAACTTTTTATGTTATTGGTAAGGTTTCCAGTCAAAAATATGCTTTTAGTAATTAAGTTTTGAGGGAGTCAAAATATATATGTGGAGTTTTGACTGAGCAGGGTTTCAAAGCCACTAATACCCGAGTCGTTCAAGGACTAACTACCTGTAATATCATGTATATAAGAGCAAATTTTGGGAAACATCCTAAACCTCAATGTATATGTATGGAATCCTATTTTTAATATTAATAGGCATAATCACAGTACTAAATAACCTACAGTATGGAATTTTTATAAAAATTTATATTTCCATATTTCTGCATAAATACTTTAGGACATACAGCAATATATTAATAATTGTGCAAAGGTGGGTTTTTTTCAAATTTATACTTATCTCTGATTTCAAAATGATTCAGAGGGAGCATACTTTATAATAAAAAAGCCATTCCCATATTTTAAAAACAAATATGATTAAAGATTTTATACTGTAGTAAATAGCACAGTTAAAATGTATCTGCTTTAAGAAGCAGCTTGACATTTAATATGAGACTTATTCATCTTTGATGAACTTCATTGATTTTCTCATTTTGATGCTTAAGACAGAATAGTTTTCCCCAAGAAAGCTTTTTTATATTCTTTACTCTCTCTGTACTACATCATCCCAGCAATTATCAAAGGTGATATACTATGATTCTCTATTAATTTATCTGTCTTCCGTTAGATATGTCCAATACCTATGTAATATGAACCACTATGCTATTTAAGTTGTTCTACTAGCCACATGAAACATGTAAAAAGAAAAAGATAAAATTGATTTTAATAATATATTTCCTTCACTCAATGTATGAGAAATTTCTCATTTTACATGTAGTTAGTATGAAATTTGTTATCAAGGTGTTTTACATTTTTTGTTGTGCAAATTTTCAAAATTCAGGGTGAGTCTGATACTTGCAGCACAGCTCCACGGGACTATTTGTGTTTTTGATGTCACATGTGGCTAGTGTTTGCTGTACTGCCCAGTGCACCATTAGACTGTTAGGCTCTCTGAGGCCCAGTGGGTCTCTTTTATATCCCCAAGGCCTAATGCAATGCATGGAATTTAGTGATCACTTTTAATATTTGAATCTGCTTCCCCAAACGGAGGGTTTTTTTTTTCTACTCCTAACTCAGTAGTATCATTTGGTCTGCTGTACTTTTCCTTTACATGCCTGACTCCTGCATTAAACTGTATGTTCCTCAAGGTAGCAACCATGTTTTATTCAGCTTTTTATCCCTGAGACAGTAGACACCACAATATGCTTATTGGAAAGAAGTTGAGGAAGAAGGGAGAAAACTAATTTATTTTTTTACTTCAAAGAACTTTTTTCTAGTAAATCAGTCTCATGAAATATTATATGTTAAATCTCATAAGGTCAAATTTATAGAATTATAAAGTACTTAGCAATAGAAATTGAAAAACTTCAACTCCTGATTTATCTGGGCTTTAAATTAAGCCATCCAAAATAGCTGATTGCTAATTTTCTTTTTGAAGATCAGTAGGGGTTAGAGATGCAGCAACCTTACTTAATATAACCTTGTCCCATGTTGAATAAATTTTACAGCTACAGAATTCTTCCTGTCAATCCTAATAATCCCTTACTGTAACATAAGACTTTTCCCCTGTGATCCTCAGTGGAGACAGACAACAGTTGGTGCACATTAATTATATAGTGAGCTTTCACTATAATGTTACTTATGTATTTTCCTTATTATACTCTATAATAAGTAATGTTACTTCTTACATTTTCTTCAACTTTCTTTTACCAAATTATAGAACACTAATTTTTAAAAATTTACGTCGTGTAATTTTAAAAATATATTTTTGTAATAGAAAAGATGAGATCGGTAATGTTTCAATGTGTTTATTGAGTTTGTGAGCTGTCTTCCCTACATAAACGATGTTATAAATAACACTAGTGAGTACTTTTAGTCTGTCAGTAATAATTACTAAACAGCCATCCTATGCCAATACGGTATTAGTTGCAAGAAATTACCTATGTTTGTTTTCTGATGTGCTTGTAGCTAATAGTTTCATTTTTGGTAGGGCCTAGGAATCATTGTTGAACCATGTAAGCATTATGCATACTGCTTATTAGAGTACTCAGATGTGTAAATTAAAGTAGCTTTGCTCTCAGACCCAGTTCAAATCCTGGCTTTGCTGCTTGTCCAGCATCTCTAAATATCATCTGAATGTTACCAAAAGAAGTTTTTGCAAGAATTATATAAGAAAAAGTACTTGGCCATAGTAGATATGCAATTATCAACTGCTGTTATTATCATCATTAACATTATCATTAGTAATACTGTTTTCTTTGAAGAACTAACCAAACATGTTTCTGTCGACTTTGGAAACAAAATGCTGAGATCTTCAGAAACTTAAAAATTATCAAAAACCTGAAAATAAAACAAAAATAGGCAATTATTAGTAAGCTGCGTGCCACATTTGGAATATGGACTGAGACTTCTCAGTCTTTCCTCCTAAGAAAGATGCAACAAGCTAAGGAAACTTCTGAAAGAGGAGAAAACTAAAATAAATATACCGATAAGTTACTACCCCAGGAAGGTATTGATTTATTCATTCGTTTAGTCTTTTGAGTGCTATGTTGTGTGCCAGGCACTATTCTAGGAGCTTGGGAAATACCAGTGAAGAAAACAAATATACCTGCCTTACAATTTTTCCAATGAAACTCATACTTAAAGCTTTGATCCCAACAGGCTCTGCTGTGAGGCCAGGATAGGGGAAGAGTTAGTTAGAAACAGGTGGAGACAGAAGAGGTCAACTCATCAACTCTCCCAAACTGAAGACCATCAGGCCAAAATCCAGTGTCCAGTGTCTGAGAAAACAAGTACTCTTCTTTCCAATTCAGGTTGATACTGATATCCCAGAGGCCTGTTGGTCTGCAAGAAATGCCAGTCTGTGAGGGAATGCAAAGAACAGTTGGGAGGTAGAGAGGGGATGGGTTATACTTACTGAGAAAGAGCAGTGACAACTTCGAATACACCCCAAATGGAGCTCCTAGTGGAAGGGCACTGGCAAGTCATCTGAACTACAGTTAATGGGAATCAAGGATAGATGTCAGTCTTCTCGTAGTAGAGAACTGAAATAAAGAACAAACCAGGAACAAAGACTGACTGTATGGTGGTTGGAGAAGGGCTGGGGGGAGATTGAAATGGAAGGGAAGCCTGTTGCTAAATAGCCAAGGTGTGTTTACTTCTATGTAATTTCTAAAATGATTTTTTTTTATGTAACATGTATGTATTGGTGCATCAAATATGTGTAGTATTTAAGTTGGAAATCTTTCATACTAGAATTTTTGCTTTATTTTTAATGTTTATTTGTTTGAGAGAGAGAGAGGCAGAGAGAGAGAGAGAGCATGAGCAGAGGAGGGGCAGAGAGAGAGGGAGACACAAAATCCAAAGCAGGCTCCAGGCTCTGAGCTGTCATCACAGACCCCGACACAGGGCTCTAACTCACGAGCCATGAGATCATGACCTGAACCAAAGTTGTATGCTTAACCTACTGAGCAACCCAGGCACCCCTAGAATTTTTGGTTTAAATGGAAAGGAAATAGTGTGGTTTTGGGGGGGAAGGTTCTCTAGTTTGATAAGTTACCTAAATAAATTTTTAAGTTTGAAGTTAACTGTTGGAATTAACTGTAAGCAAGAAGGAATCCAATAATTTCCTAGCCTTCATTTCAAAGAGTGTCCCTCTTAGAGAAGAAAAGCATTGTCATGAACATATGCAAACAATGTTAGAAAATTATTAAAATTCATCATGCAGCAGCAGCAAAAACAATTGAAGTTATCAGCCAAAATTATCATTAGCTATTGCAAGAATAATTTCTAAATAATTATAAATGATAGTAGTTTGGTGACTTTGGCTGTTTTACTAGAAAACTTAAAGAGTAGTGAAGGTCACATTTTTGAAAATACTTGTTTATAATTTTCAATAGGAGAAATTTTACCAGATACTGCATCACTGTCAAGGTCTTAAAATATATCTCTAAGATAAAAAGAAACCACATGTTATCTTCATTTGACTATGTGAAAAATTAAAGCAAGACACTGTCAAGGAAAATTGATGCAATCTCTATCTCCCCTGTTGGTCTTATGATTATTCCATAGATCCAGATTTATGTACCCACACTAACAGGCAATGTATTTCCCATCAGTCAACTAGTTTCTCTTTAGTGTCTGCTGTTTCCAGCTTTCTAATAAGGGCTGTAAACAAAATTTCGTATAAAATTTAATATAAAACAAAAGTTAGTAAGGTATTTGTTCTTAAAGACTAGCATTTTAACCAGAGATGTTATTTTTACCTCTGATTATTAATTGGACCCTTAATAGTGATAGCTGAAAGGTTTTGATTAAGACATCAGGAATAATTTTTCTCTATTCCTGAGTTATGGTGAGTAAATAATTTTTCTATTTTTAAGGACATGCTATCCACTCATGAGTATCTCATTTCTCTCATTTGAAAAGACAACATAATGTTTCCTATATTAATTTTATTTTCTTATGAAGTAGAAACATGGAAAAGCTAAGTGTCAAAAATACATTATTGTTTTGGTATAATAATGAAACCTGAAATATAAAGAAATAAGTTCCACACTAATGCAGTATTTTGTGACTTGATTAGTGTGTAGTGCTTTAAAAACTAAACACAGAACAATGGCATATCCCAAATAATCAGTGTTACAGTTTTATTTTTAAGAATGAAGATAACCGCATTCAAATTAAACAGTTAATTGAATTTCTTTTACAGTATCAAAAGTTACAAATAGAAATGTAACATCAAGAGGTTTGACAATTTAAGTGTTTCTTCTGTCATTTATTAGGAATAATTTTAAATAACATGCTGATATGATTATGATCCTTCTTCCTTCCCCAGCTGCTTAGACGCCTGCCCCACACAAGTAACTTAAATTTAGATTGTTCTTTTCAACTTGAGACTTGGCTCCCATGCAGATTTAACTTTGCTAATTAAACCAGATAGTGATTGATGATACTTCTATTAAGATCTGTTCAGCCAGTAATTCTGCTCAGTGCAAGAGCCCCTGAGAAGAGCGATGTACAAGCTCTATTCTGGCAGGGTCCACAGTCTTTTGTAGAAGGAACAGCATATGAATGTGTCAGTGAGACAAGTACAGTCGCTGTAAAGGTATGTTCCTAGAAATAGGATTAATACACAGGAGGAATGATTCACATTGTCTGTGGACACCAAGGACAACTGTATGGGGGACATGGCTCAGAGATAGAGTCTCAATGTCCAAATGGGAGGTCACCAACAGTCTTTAAACAGTGAAGTTTCCCTTAAATAGATTGTGAACTTCATGAAGGCAGAAACCATGTATTGTTTATTCACCAATATTTATTTAGAGCCTAGCATACTTGTTAGTGCTCAGAAAGGCATTGCTAAAGGAACCAAGTGAAGACAGGAAAGGGCGGATCAGGCAGAAAGGTAATCATCTGCATGAGGTGTTCAGGAAACCATAATTTGTGAGTGTTCTTGGAGCAGGTCAAGACAGGTGGGAGAACGGTTAGAGGTAAAAGTGACGGGACAATAATAATGATAGGTAATACTTACATAGTGCTATGGCACCACACATTATGTAAAAAAAATTTTTTTTTAATGTTCATTTATTTTTGAGAGAGAGACAGAGAGAGAGAGTGTACGAGCCGGGAGAGTCAGAGAGAGAGACAGAGAGAGACAGAGAGAGACAGAGAAAGACAGAATCTGAAGCAGGCTCCAGGCTCTGAGCTGTGAACACAGAGCCTGATGTGGAGCTTGAACTCACAAACTGTGAGATCATGACCTAAGCTGATGTCGGCCACTTAACTGACTGAGCTACCCAGGCGCCCCGGCACCACACATTATTTTTAAAATATATATTATATATTTTATATGATATATATCATAGCTATAGATGGAACGTGTGGAGGGCTTTGAGCAGGGGAAACAAGGTGACATTTATTTTGGGCAATGAACTAGAGATTGCCTGACTCAACAACACCTTATAGATACGGACACAATAGGGTCACTCTCCAAAATTGTCCAAGACTATCTCACTCCAAGCCTGACATATTCCCATTTCTTTATAAATTGGCCTATTCCTCACCCTTTGGTCTCATTCCTTTAGTGTTCACTTTCCCATGGACATTGGCTGACTTCTTGCTTTACTGATGACTTCTGCCATAGCAACGTGGGGTTCTAATAACCAGCACTCTAAAGTGGAAAAGACAGCAAAGAAACTCTTTATAAAGTTCTTCTATTGGCTTGAGACATCCAAGGTCTATTCATGAGGCTTATTGATAAAAGAGTGAATAGGAGATAACTTCCAACTCTACGAGATGAAAAAAATTAGTATACATATATTAAGAAGTGTTTTCATTGGGCCTTTTCTCTTTTGGAAATGTCTCCAAGTATGCATGCATATCACAAAATAATTTTGGAATGTTTCTCACAATTATTCTCTAGGCCATACTCTTTGAAAGACAATCTTGAGACTAATGATAGCAACTACATTTATTTAGCTAGTTATAGCTTATAAATTACTTTCATGAACAGATTCTCATTTGATCCTTATAGTAACCAAGGGAGGTAATTAGCACCATTTTATACGTGAAAGAACAGAGGTTTAGTTAGAGTACATGTGTTTCCAGAGCTTTAATCTACACTTCCTACTTTCATATCTATCCTTTTTTCCCCCTACAATGCAAAATATGTCATGTCCATGTTTTATAAATTTAATAAATCAAAATAGTATTTTATTAATACTGAATAATGCTGGAAACACATAGGTGTCTAGTCCAAACTAACTTTGTTATCGCTGTTGTATTTGTATAAACCAAGTCACCTCTCAACTCTATGACAAGTACTAAGGTTTCTTGTAGCATTTTATGGTCATAAAAGTAATTTTTGTATTGTCAATATGAAGCAAAGAAGCCTCATCCTAAGATAACATTCAGGTCTGTACAACTTGTCTATATAACCTAATACTGTAACTTAAAATTTTCTAAAGTCGCTTAATTTCAAAAAAAAATGTTTAAGTGTATCTTAGTTCTAACAGTGGCTTTTATAAATTGAGTATCCGGTTTGTTCAGCTGGGCCCTTAATAGGCTCACTGAGGGAAGGGGTACATGAAGAAGAAAGCCTCCCACCTAGAGCAAGTAATAAAGGGCGTCAAGATTTTCTCATGGCTTTCAGAAGAAGAAAGGGGATGTGCCAGAGGCTGCGGTGTGCCTTCCTCGACACCGCACCAGTCAGTGTGCACATGCACCATGCAGTCATTGACTCTCCCTTAACGTTCACGGAAGTTGTACAGGGAATGTAGGAGAGAATGTCAGATATAGGGCTGTAACAAAGGATGTGCAGGAAAATGAGAGTGGGGAAAAAAAGGAAGAGCTACTCAAGCTCTCAGTTTAAAAAAGGGCACCCGGGTGGTTCAGTCGGTTATGCATCCAACTCTTGATTTCAGCTCAGATCGTGATCTCACCGTTTGTGACATTGAGCCCCACATTGGGCTCTGCACAGACAGCACAGAGCCTGCTTGGGATTCTCTTTCTCCATCTCTTTCTGCTTCTTCCCTGCTTATGTACATGTGCTCTCTCAAGATAAATTAATATTTAAAAAGAAAAAGAAAAAGAAAATAATTCAACTCCTTAAAATGCCCATGGGATACTTACAGGTCTTTGGGATTTTTTATAATTCATATTTAAATACCTTCCATGTTTCTTATAGTGGGCATTATCAAAGATATTAAGATGTTAGAAGAGAAATTCAATCACACCTTAATGTCAGAAACCTTAGACTTAGTTACTCCCCCACCCCACCCCGCCCAAGAACTTCTGTTTTTCTTGTTTGAAGCAGTATTATGGCCTCAAAAATTCTTCATTTCTCTAGTTCCTCCCACTCTCTTTTAATATGCAGTTAGCTGTCCTGAACTTCAACCTGAGGTTTCATAGATGAGGGGCTGTGAAATCACTTACCCTCTCTGAGTGGTTAGGAGACTATTAGAATAGTCCCAGAAAGGACTAAGGGCCTATACTATGACATGAGCAGTGTGAGTCCCAAGGAAGGGTTTAACTCAAGAGCTTTTTCAGAGGAAGAACATTTAAAAATTATTCATGTGATGGAGTGAAAAAGAGCAAAGAATCAAGGAAGATTTTGAGACTGGATTTCTAGCATGGGTAGGGGTCTGTGACAATCCATGAGCCAAGCTAGGGACAGGTTTTAGGGGGAGGGAAGATCTCACATTTGTTTTGGACTTGTCAACTTTCATATACTTGTGGGATATCTAGAAAGAGGAATGTAGAAGAGTCCAGGTGAAATATTGGAGTAGAAGATCTAAAACTGGGGTCTGTTAATGTCTATGTGATCATAAAAGCCATGGGAGAGAATGAGATTGCCTGAGGAGAGGAAGAAGTGGCAGTAAGCTAAGGCAACATTTAAACAATGGGAAGAAGAACCGTTGAAAGATCTTAAAAAGCACAGAGGGGCAAGATAAATGAAGAGATGAGCCACAGATCTTTAATACTGTTTATCAGAATTTCTTCCTTGTGTCCCATATACTCCACCCCCACACCGCATCCCTAAAGGAGAGGGCCCATGTCTTTACTTCTCATTCTTTATAACTTAGGGACCCTGCTAAAGGATGGGAAAATTGTTCCTAGCGAATATTACCAAGAGAGCATTTTTAAGGAAGTATTGTTTGTCACTTCATTTTCAGATGTCAGAAGTGGGTTTTATTTCATTTTTTTCCCCATTAAGATGTAGAGGTGTTTTGGTTAAAGCTGCATAAAAATTGTAGTAGTTTATATGCCCTGTTATGAAAGCAAACCCTCAGTTTTCTTCTGCGTATGATGCGTTGATGTGGGAACACACATTTTGCTGACATGTTCTGAAGCTTTGTATTTTGATGAATTGACCTGGGAATAAGAATTGATCGAAAACTTCTCATTTTTTACAATGGCTGAAGTAAGTATCAGTTAGGAAGATGGGCAGCCAATTAGCTGACAGGATCTACACAGTACTAGATGGATTGCAATGAAAAAATTGAATTGAGAAGAGAACACTGCTATCAATTACCAACTGACTGGCAAGTATGTTATTGAATCATATAAGAAATAAAAGCCAAAACTTTTTTCTCTGACTTCCCCAAAAGCCTAAATTGCAGAAAGCTGTAGTACCTAGTAAGCAAAAACAATGCTATCTTATGTAATGGGAAATATTATTGTAGGTAAAGAAAGCACTTGGTTTTTTGTTACCAGCAGCTTAAGCCTATTTTTATTCTGTGCACACCAAAGCCATATTCATATTACATAAAAAAGCAATGCATTATTTTAGTGGTTCTTAATAGCCATTCAAAGAAAGCTTTAAATAGGAAAGAATGCATTAGAGTAGAAATGAATTTCACCTGTAGTAAAATAAAATAGCATTTCTCTTTTCATTATATTGGATAATTACACCAGTACTACAAATAAAGAAATAATACAGAATATATCCTTTCTGAAGCAATATTAAAGGCATCTTGAACTGGGCAACTCACCATATCACTGATCTTAAGGTCCGTCCATTTCATGCTCTTACTGACCAGATTTTTCATTTAAATCCCATGGGATGTTCAGCGTCGCTCCTTATCAGGGAAATACAAATCAAAACCACACTCAGGTATCACCTCACGCCAGTCAGAGTGGCCAAAATGAACAAATCAGGAGACTATAGATGCTGGAGAGGATGTGGAGAAACGGGAACCCTCTTGCACTGTTGGTGGGAATGCAAATTGGTGCAGCCGCTCTGGAAAGCAGTGTGGAGGTTCCTCAGAAAATTAAAAATAGACCTACCCTATGACCCAGCAATAGCACTGCTAGGAATCTACCCAAGGGATACAGGAGTACTGATGCATAGGGGCACTTGTACCCCAATGTTCATAGCAGCACTCTCAACAATAGCCAAATTATGGAAAGAGCCTAAATGTCCATCAACTGATGAATGGATAAAGAAATTGTGGTTTATATACACAATGGAATACTACGTGGCAATGAGAAAAAATGAAATATGGCCTTTTGTAGCAACGTGGATGGAACTGGAGAGTGTGATGCTAAGTGAAATAAGCCATACAGAGAAAGACAGATACCATATGGTTTCACTCTTATGTGGATCCTGAGAAACTTAACAGGAACCCATGGGGGAGGGGAAGGAAAAAAAAAAAAAAAAAGGACGTTAGAGTGGGAGAGAGCCAAAGCATAAGAGACTGTTAAAAACTGAGAACAAACTGAGGGTTGATGGGGGGTGGGAGGGAGGGGCGGGTGGGTGATGGGTATTGAGGAGGGCACCTTTTGGGATGAGCACTGGGTGTTGTATGGAAACCAATTTGTCAATAAACTTCATATAAAAAAAAAAATAAAATAAAATAAAATAAAATAATAATAATAACAATAATAAAAAAAAATAAATAAATCCCATGGGAAAGAATTTGGCTGTCATTTGTAGGAGTATGTATGATCAGTAGTATTTTTTTTTAATTTTTTTTTAACATTTATTTATTTTTGAGACAGAGAGAGACAGAGCATGAACGGGGGAGGGGCAGAGAGAGAGGGAGACACAGAATCAGAAACAGGCTCCAGGCTTCGAGCCATCAGCCCAGAGCCTGACGCGGGGCTCGAACTCATGGACCGCGAGATCGTGACCTGAGCCGAAGTCGGATGCTCAACCGATTGAGCCACCCAGGCGCCCCAGATCAGTAGTATTTTTACTAGGAGCCCAGAAAACAGAAAAACAGTATTATGAAAGACCTTTGTATCTAGAAAATACGTCTTTTTAAAATTGTCATCACAGAGCTATTGATGTTTAAGAGAGCAAGAAAGAAAAAATTACTAAATCCTAAAGCCTGTTGAAATGATTTTAGTATTTGATTTTGCTTCTTATGAAAGTTTTGGACTTCAAATGCATTTCCCTTTAACATTGCTGCTAATGATAGAGTAATGTTAAAGCCTCTATCTTGTAACTGGAGACATTAGGAATACACAGAATGTGCCTTTCTCAGGCTGAGTCATCTAATAATAGGGTAGAGTATACTTTAAATTGTAATGAATTAGGAGGTAAGAGATTGTTATGCGGTAGACACAGACATCCTAATCATTTATGTAAGTGGAGAATTTGAGAGTAGAGCAGTCACCTCATAACTTATTAATGCCCTTCAACTCACAGGCATTGTTTTTTTTTTTTTTTTAATTTTTTAAAATGTTTATTTATTTTTGAGAGAGACAGAGTGCAAGCAGGGGAGGGGCAGAGAGAGAGGGAGACACAGAATCAGAAGCAGACTCAAGGCTCTGAGCTGTCAGCACAGAGCCCAATGTGGGGCTCTCACTCACAAACCAGGAGATCATGGCCTAAGCTGAAGTCAGATGCTTAACCAACTGAGCTACCCAGACACCCCCAGGCATTGCTTTTAAGAAGCAAGAGGAGCCTTACAAGCAAGAGCCCAGTGTGGAGTCTTCCTAAATGAAACCCTGGATCCATGCCCCGTGATAGTTCCTCCTCTTCCACATCCTGTGAGCGTATCACGTTTAGAGAATGGGCAAAGTTATAGGAACTAGTCCTAATGTGAGCAACTCTTACGGGCTACATTCAAGTGTAGGACTTAATGGAGGCCAAACTATATCAGCATCTCCAGAGGACATATAGTGGCTTGTCTTACCTTGTATCCCTAATATGATGCATCCAACTTCCTTTATCCATTCTCTCATAAGCCATGTTAATATCCTATTTCATCAGGAGTGTCTAAAGTATTTCTTAGGAACAAAGAAAACTCAGAAGAGTTTCAAGTTATGATAAAATACTTAGACATAAAGACAGTGGTTTTAAGGTTGTTTTTTTTTTTGTTTTGTTTTGTTTTGCTTTGTTTTCCTGCATTGGACTTGACTGAAGATTCACAAAACTGAGAAGCCATCGGAGGTACTATAGACAAACTACAAATATCACCCATGCTCAAGGCATCACTGAGGGCAGGAAGGTTTTACCTTCTATATCAGCTGGGACAAGCTAAATTATGCTTCGGTAACTAACAACATGAGAACCTTAGAAACTTAAAATGTCTAAATTCATTTCTCACTACAGTCCATCATGGGTCAGAAAAATATCTGCTCATAATACAGGAAGGGAGACAGGAAGATGCAAAGTCTATTGCTTCCACAAATCAGAGACAGAGAACTTGCCAAGCCATGTGCTGGCTCTTAAAGCTGCTTCCTAGAAGTGACAATCATCACTTCTGCTCAGATTTCACTTACTAAATCAAATTACATAGCCACACCTGAGTTCAACATGGGGCGGATATATAATCTTCCTACTATATGTACTTGTGTCCAATAACAGAACTACCACACCTGCTATTCTATCAGCTCTGCCAATGGAGTGTAGTTTTCAGAACAGTTTTTTTGTGTATTGTGTTTTCAAAAACCACCGGCTTAACGATCTAGATACATCAGATGGGAGAAGCTTTGGATTTGGGGACCTACTCTTTCCATTATGGCTACCAGGGTACGTATGGATTCCAAGGTCCTTTCTTCTCCATTTATCAGCACCAGTGAATTTTCCATGAAAATTATCACTCCCTCCACAGTAGCTTTGGGCTTAGGGTACAAAAGGCATTCATAATCATCTCTGTTAGGAGACTGATGATAAGAGAAGGGCACAACAAACTTCTACAAATGCCCATTTACCTTCTATTATTGTACTTAATGGGATTTGTCACTGGGAATTACTTTTTTACATGAGTTAAAAAAAATTAAAAAGTAAATTGTCATTGCACCACACTACAACATTTGAAAGCTCAGCTCCACTTCTTCCTTTGTGTGACTGTCATAATCTGACCCCACCTCCATCCTCCAATGTTTTTATTATGTAAATTATATACATGCCAGGGGTGGGTACTGTTTGGTGGTGAGCCACTAGGCAGGTGTGGGAATTACACAAACAAGGTGGCTTTAATCTGGGAAGTTTTCATAGATGAGGTGGAACCTGAGGGACTACAAAACTTATTTTAAAAACTTAAAATGATGACGTATACTCAAGGGAAGGAAAAAGAATGGCATGCTTCCATGGAACATTTGTTAAACAACTGCTGTGTAACAGGCTCTGGGCAGGGAGTCCAGGAGTTAAAGGAGAGTAAGAAGTGATCTTCCCTTGAAAGACTTACAATAGAGCACACCTAACAAATGGTATGGTTTGTGGGAAATTTGGAGGGAGATTTATCAAGGGGCAAGTTCAGCTAACAAAAGATGAGAAGATGGCCTGGAGAATAGGAAGAAATGAAGTAGCAGACTTCTCAGTGACCAATCAATACTGTATATACTTTAGCTCGTCGCTCCTTTTATATGTCATTTTGACCTCTTCTGTGAAGTGCGGCATATTGTTTAAACATGTGAGGAATATAGAGTATTAAAATTGTATGTTGTATTCTAGTAGCTGATACTAAGGGAACCTAGAAAGTTTACGTCTTCAGTGTTAGAGAGATTGATGGACAGACAATGACAAAATGGTCTTTGTTTTTGGTTTGTTTTTTATCCTGTCACTGAAGGTGGGACGTGATTACTTTATGACAAAAGCAACCTCCCTGCTTCGCTTCTGGCCACTCAAATTTAGGCAAGAACCCATCTATGTTGAGTGATCTCTTACTATTTTATTAAGAAGGAGTTCACGGTCAGTGACAAATGCTAGCAGCTCTGTCGTGCCATTAAGTAACTTGGACAGTGCCAGCCGGCACTTGCCGCAACCTTGTGAGAGCATCAGGAAGAGTTATATCAGGGAACAAGACATTGCCCTGCTAAAGCCAAATCCACTGCGGGGCACAAAGAAAACAGCTTGTTGTAGGCTATAAAATGCTTGATTGTAGACACATCAATTTAGTAGTCGTCTTGCCAATCAAAAAGATGAGGGGTCTAATCAGTCTTGTGAGAACTGAGTTAAAGAAAGGACAGGCAAAAACATTTGAGGAAAACAGAGCCCTTGTAACTAGGGTCCAGTGTGAATAAGTGTTTCTTTAACCTGACTTGTTTTGATCCCAGACCTTTTCACCAGCCGGACTTCAACTCATACTTCCAAATTTAAAGGTCTCCGCTGCTCAGATATCACCCCCTCAGAGGCTTCTGTCAATCCCACTAAGAGTCTCCACCCCCCACTCACCTCCCTTTATACTCTGTCCCCACAGCTGCTCTACATTTCCTAACAACATGTATAACTCTCAGCAATCACATTGCTTATCTACTTGTTTGTTGTTTGTGTGCCCAACCAACCTGTAAGCAGCACTGGGAAAAGAATTGACTCTGTTTATTGCCCTATCTCAATAAATACTTGTTCAGTTTATTATCATAGTCCTTATTCACCACAAAAGCATGCTTTGGTACAGCACAGTTTCCCTGATGTTTCATATAGCTCAAAGTAGAGAACTCTCTGGACCCCAAATCCCTTCTTCCCTGCCCTCTTTTTTTCCTACCATTTTTACTGATAATTGTTTTTATAGAAGTAAATGGTATTAACATATTGGCCATTTTACAAATTAAATATGAATGTAGCTCCTTTGTCTCAGAGGCATTGTGAGGGTCCATTATGAAGTACTTGCTGTGCATTCTGGCTGTGATAGTGCCTTTCACCAGCCATGGGGCTCTGGCTTCCTTGGCATCCCAGTTGTCCCTCATTCTGGGGGAGCTTTGAGGGAATCTGGCAAGGCCTTCCACGCCAAACTCTGCAGACTGTGGCTGTCTACATATAGGTGGTGTTTTCTTACCATTACTTGGATGAGAATATCTGAGATACAGAATTTGCATGTTTATTTGTTGGAGGGTTTGGTTTGGTTTCGTTTTCTTTTCCTGCTGCTGAGCTAACCAGAACATGAGAGTCTCTTAAGGACCTTGGCAATTTTTCTTCATTCTTGGAGTTGCTAAGAGCCAGGGAACTGCTACCAAATGCTTGGACATACCCAAGACACAGAGTGATCCTTTCAAGAGCTTGCTGCTGCTCTACGGCAGGAAAGGAGGTGTACAAGTGCGAAAATGAATATGAATGTCTTTTGGATTGATCCTAATTCTAAATTAAGAAAATTGGAGAATATAGGAATACACAGGGTATTTAATTTGTAAGAATTTATCTTTAATTCTCTCCTCCGAGTCATTTTCAAGTTGTAAAAAGACAAGTGTTGCTTCTTTTCTTCATCTAACCTCCTTTTCTTCTTCTTTCAAGGGCTCAAAAATTCTGATTGGGATTATGTCCTTTGTTTTATTTTCTTGACTGAGAACATAACCAAACTTCTATTGTTACATTTCTTTAAGAGTGTGCAGCACACTCAGCTATAGAAAGCTTTATCTAGCAAAATTCTACCTTTTTCTTAGCTGTAAACTTTATAACAGCTCCAGTGTTGCAAAGCAACTCTCTCCTTAAAGGAAATGCTTTCTTTGAAATCTCCAAGCTTAAAAATAGCAAAACATTCTGTTGCAGAGCTTTTTACTACAATGACATGAAGAAGGAAACAGGATGTTTAAAGAAAAGTTTTTTCATGTCATTTGATAAAGCTAAATTTACCTTCAAATTATGTGCTTCACTGCTTTACGTTTGCATTACAAATGTTTCTTTGCCTGAGTTGTAAAAAATCCTCCCCACCCCCACCCCTGCTTAAATCGTTCACTCTGTTTTTGCATTACTTGGGCACCAACTAATATCTTTCCAGGGAAGCAGACTGGGAGGCAGCCTGATTGCTAGCAACATCTAATATTCAAAAGCAAAACAATATTTTTCAGGAGATCTTCATTCAAGTGTGGTAGAAGACTTTCTGAGATTATTCAAGGTTGAGATTTGTGGAAGGGAGACTGTCTACATAGAGAATGTTGTTATTGGGGCTTTATTATTGTCACATTGATGTTGCAGGATATGTATGCTAATGTGTTTCTCCTAGCTTTTTTTTTTTAAACACCTTGAGTAGATAAGCCAATATTCAAACTATTTGGCTACCTGGAAAATAGACCTTACAATTTATGAACTCCATATTATTATGTTTAAAAAGTAATAATCTTCCAGAATTTTGTATAAGTAACAGAGAAACACAGAAGCTTGGGTGATTTACATCTCAGTATTTAGTTTTTAAGATCTGTGCAGATAACATATGAGGAAAGCAGTAAAGAACTATATGAAACAAACATTCCTTGATAAAACTAGGAAAATTTTTTAAAATCTGTTTTTCCATTTTAGTTATATGAATTTAAACAACAAAAGAGGAAGGCTGATAGAATTACAGCTATTTGTAGAAAATATCTTTAGTTTTTAGCACTTTTCTAGTGATTTTCAAATAGCTTTTAACCTTTTAAGTAGAGACCCAGGGCCAGCCTCTTTCCATTTCAGAAACACAAGTAGAAAACTCCTGATCTGTTCCAACTGACAGTAGAGAGATTAAGTGTGTGTATTCCACAGTTACTGACTTGAGTAATATTATTGAATACTAATCTTTTCACGGTTATAGCCATATTGATCCATCTATTATATCTATTTCATTATAATTATTTTATATGGCTTGTTCTTTTATTTTTGCATGCAGTAACATTTCCTTTATGTCAGAAATTCTAGATTATGATTTTGTGACATTTATCCATGTATTCAACATGTATGAAGTGCCTATGATTTATAAGGCATTATATGCATCATATAATTTTGTGTGCTTCACAGAAGACAGAAAGTTCTTCTCAATCTACATGTCATAGATGAAGTAGCAACAGAATGAGCCACAGAGTTTAAAATGTTGCTCCATATGGCAAGTATGGCATTGGCACGACTTTACTTACCATGCTGTATGCGTCATTATCTCACAACTGATGGGTTGGGAGGAAGTCCAAAGGAAGTTCAACAACAACAACCAAAAAAGCAAAGGAGAGCCTTAGAAAATCTATCAAAGGATTCAGTAATGTGATAAAGGAACGATTAAGAGACAATAGGTTTTTTTTTTTTTAAACACCAAGAATGAAATTAAGAGTTATGATGAAAATGTTGGGGAAACATACAAAGTAGTCCGGGAAACATATAATATATATGATAAATGACAGTTTTTAATCATAAAGATATTTATAAATCAATAAATAAACAACCCAGTGGAAAAAATTGGTAAAGGCAATTGAAAATGAGGAAAAGGCAATTTCCAGAAAAATGATTATACAAACACCCCATCCTTAAAAAAATGGAAAAAATTTTGAATAACATATTTATGGATGTAACAAAGTTTTAACATATTTGAAAAAATGTTAAAATTCCTTAGTCATAAAAGAAACTCAAATTCAAAATAAATGAGCTATCATTTTTCTCCTGCAGATAAATTAGAAAGAATGCTATGAATCAGTGTGGATGAGGATGTGGGAAAGCAGACGTGCATGTACAGCTGGTGGGGGTGTAAATAGCACAGCCTCTTGGGGAGGTAATTTAAAAATAGTCTCTAAAACTATCCTGAGTTTGCATTTACCTTATCCCAGATATTTCACTTCCAGGAATATATTGTATGAAACTAACAACAGATGTACAAATACATGTGTGTGACCAGGTGTTCATTGCAACATTATTCATGGTAGCCAAAAAAAGGAGGGGGAAATCTGGAAAAAGAAACTAAAATATCCAACAATCATGTGTTAGTTATATAAATTATTCCCATTAATAGAACACAAATGCTGACATTATAAAGGCTGTGATGTAAGGATGTTTGTAGCAGAAAATGTTCTCTTGTGTATATTCCTAGCTAAAAAAGGCAGGACAGACTTCAGAATCTACATGATACCAATTTTTTAAAAAGTGCATATACACAAACACAGATTCTCTATACAAAGAAAAAAATAGAATAATACTAATAAACACACCAAAATATTAAGAGTGATATCTGTAGTTAGATTTAAGTAATGTTTTCTTCTAATTGCCATATTTTTTCCAGTGAGCAATAACTTTTGTAATTAGAAAAAATTAATTTCTCCATTCATACTCAAATGTATTTCTTTCAATTTACATATAATGTCAATTTTCTTCACTTAGGTATTTGTTTTATTTTTTTCTTATATTGTACATATATATCATTAACCATAGTAAGGACATCTGTCATAGCTGGATACACATGGGCATTGGAATCTATATATAATAGCTCATTTACCTACAATAATACATTGCAATGATTTAGCATTTCCAATTATTCAGGGAATAGTTAAAAATGGGAAGTAATCTATGTAAGATCTCTAAACCCTAAATAAATACCATCAAATTCCCTGCATTGTAATCCTGACACTTCCAATATGGGAGTTTTCCTTTGGAGTGTCTTTATTTTTTGTTTTAAACATACCTCTTATAGGTTTGATTTTCAGGTTCTCATAGATTTGAATCAGCAAATTAGAAAGGCCACAGGGAAGGGTATTGACAAGACCGAGAAGAAACAAACATTCTTTGGGAAACACAAGAAATCCAAGAAACAGAAAGTTCTTTTTTTTTCTTTTTTCAGTTTTTATTTAAATTCCAATCAGTTCACATACAGTGTAATATTAGTTTCAGGTGTACAATTTAGTGATTCAACACTTACCTACAACACCTTGGTGCTCATCACAGCACGTGCCCTCCTCAATCCCCGACTCATCTCCCCTCTGGTAACCATCAGTTTATTCTCTGTAGTTAAGAGGCAAAGTTCTTAAAATAGCAGAGAGCCTGAGAGAAGAAACCTACCAGAATGTCTCAGGCATCACACTCTTACACCAGAGTTTAACCATTTTTATTCATAATGATTCCTCGGGTCTTGGAGCACAGAAAGAGGATCTTTTCAGTCTTCTTAGGAACATAAGAAAGTGTGTGCTGCATTTTAGAAAATTTTTCATTAAATTTATATGTTTTTCTCAAAGGGTTATTTAACCCTTAGTTTCTTGGATGTTTTCCTGATATAAAATACCGATTTCCTTGGCAAACAAAGCCACTCAAAATGAGGATTTGCCGTGTGCATGTATTTTCACCAAGCAAGAGTTGCCTGCAACATGCCTTAATGTTTGGGATCATAAAATACCAAAGTGTCAATGAGTGTGAGAGATAGTCCTGGAGATGCTAAAGATTAGAGACCTGACAAAATAAGGATCTTATAGATCTTTTTTTAAATTATTTTTTAAATTAAAAAAAAAATTTTTATTTATTTTTGAGACAGGGAGAGACAGAGCATGAGCAGGGGAGGGGCAGACACACTATCTGAAGTGGGCTCCAGGCTCTGAGCTGTCAGCACAGAGACCAATGCGGGGCTCGAACTCATGGAGTGTGAGATCATGACCTGAGCTGAAGTCGGATGCTCAACCGACTGAGCCACCCAGGAGCCCCAGGATCTTACAGATCTTAAAGATCTTTTTAGATCCATTTTAACCTAAGTAAATTATAATATTTAGGAGAGTAAAATATGACTAAACTGATCCATTGCTATCAGTTATCATCTAACCAAGTTCAGTTAGAGTCTTAGGTCAAAATAGTTACTCAGGCCACTTTTTTATTTTCTGCTGTATTAAAAAAATAAATGCGGGGCGCCTGGGTGGCTCAGTCGGTTAAGTGTCCGACTTTGGCTCAGGTCATGATCTCACACTTTTTGAGTTCGAGCCCCGCATTGGGCTCTGTGCTGATACCTAGGAGCCTGGAACCTGCTTCAGATTCTGTGTCTCCCTCTATCTGCCCCTCCCCAACTTGTGCTTTGTTTCTCTCTGTCTCTCAAAAATGAATAAATGTAAAAAAAATAAATAAATAAATGCAAGACCAGGTCACAAAAATTTAACATCTTCTTACTATCTAATCAGAATGTCTCTGTGACCGTATGTGTAACCTCATTTAGAGATGAGGAGAAAAGTCAAATTTGAGGTCTTTCCTAAATATAAGGGCTCTGCAAATGCTCTTTTGCTCGTCCCCTCCACCACTCTCCTAAAGAGCAAAGAAGACTGAAGTAGTTTACTTGCAATGGGGATGAGAAAAAGAAGAGACAAAGTCTTGGGCATGGGACACCTCAAACCTTTCAGTGCCCACATATTATCCCTTAGACTGAGGACCTGAGAGCTTAATGTCCCTCAGGCTGAAAGACCTGATCAGCTGGCCCCTCATTTCCTGTCACTCAGCCCTGCCTTCCTCCATACACCTTTGTCCCAGTACACTTCTCTCTTGTCCCGTGGCCTTCAAACATACTTTCACTTCACTTGGAGCCTTCTATACCCATCTTCCCTCATTACATCCATCAGGTTCTGGTTAGACCTCATTTCCCTCAGCAAGCCCTGTTTCTCTAACAAATCTTGGTTAGTTGCCTTTCTTACTACCCTATCACAGCACTTTCTCCACTGAATTATGATTGTTTACTTAGTTATCTGTCTCCCCCATAGACTTCTATGATACTGCTCTAGAATATAAAATGCTAACTCCAGTTAATGAGGAAGTAGAAAATGAGCAAATAAATCCATAGAATAACATGGAAGACTGCTACTGGTTCTTGAGAGAGGAGATAGAACAGTAAGTTATCCCTTTTCAGGTCACAGAAGCCAGTGTATCTTTGAAGTGATTGCTGTTGTTGTTGTTTTAGTCCCTGTCATTAGTATTCTCCTGGCATATAAATTTACTGAGAAGCTATTGAAAATGAAGTTTCATGGGTCTTTGCTGTATTATTATCAAAACAATCTGTAAATTATTTGTGACATTTTTAGTGTTGGACCTTGAAGTAGAGTCCATTGCAAATTCCTCATCCTTAACTGTGAGTCATTCTAACAGAATACATTAAGATTTAATTATAACTAAATGATTTTAAGGTAATCAAAGTGACATTTTATAAAACTGCTGTTGGGGCGCCTGGGTGGCGCAGTCGGTTAAGCGTCCGACTTCAGCCAGGTCACGATCTCGCGGTCCGTGAGTTCGAGCCCCGCGTCAGGCTCTGGGCTGATGGCTCAGAGCCTGGAGCCTGTTTCTGATTCTGTGTCTCCCTCTCTCTCTGCCCCTCCCCCGTTCATGCTCTGTCTCTCTCTGTCCCAAAAATAAATAAACGTTGGAAAAAAAAAAATTAAAAAAAAATAAAAAAATAAAAAAAAAAATAAAACTGCTGTTGTATTGGAAATAAGTGATAGGTTCCATGAAATAATGATAGGGAAGTATTTGTAAGAGCTTGTATCTTTGACTAGTTCTTTTTGCCTTTGAAAGTGGAAAATGGTCTGAAATGGCCTCACAGCACAGAAAATTGTTGTAATTCACTCAACAACACTCTCCTAATGTGCTATACTTTTTTTTTAATGGAGGTCCCAAATTTTTTGTTTAAAAAACGTTTTCTATATTTGTCTTTTCTGTTTTTGAATGTTAGGGATAATATGTTTTCCACAAACCACTTGAGACACAAGAAATAGAATCATAATAGATTCAGTCAAATTGAGTTGGTGGCAAACTACTAAATTCAAATGAAAAATTAGGTTTTTTTTGTTTTATGTACAATATACTGAATTATTGAACAAGAAAACCTTGTTCAATACGAAGAGAAAATGCAGAGATTACTAAATTTACAAATTGCTATAAAAGCCACAGACCTACATTTACCCAGGGTGCAAGATGAGTAAAATATGCCATGTTACAAAATATGTTCAGGATATATAATTTCTGTTTTGCTAGTGGAATGTATTTTTCTTCATTGATAAATTATGACATTTGCTGTATTAGAGATTACGAAAGAACTTGACCCTAAAAGAGATTGCTTTTCAGAATCTGTCACCTTTTGGAAAATGAGTCACAATGACTGTGGTCAACACATAATCTGACATCAGCTCAAAACAAGTTTCATACTTCTGATGTTTTACACAGTCCAATGGACATATTTACAGCCATTTGAAAAGATTTTCCAAGTCTTGTCCCATAATTAACTCGCAAATTAGAAAGCAAATAACTACATTAATTTTTAGCTCCTTAAAAATACATCTTCACAGAGTTACAATTTACTCTCATGCCTCCTGCTCTTAGGGAGGGTTGATGCCAGAATTGTCTGTTTGTACAGCATTTCTGGAACTTTTAGCCAACCATAATTGAAGATAAAGATCTTTTTTTCTAGAAGATAAAAGCTATTTCCACATGAGTTTAGTTCCAGAAAAAAATTTGCATGTGTAGATGATTTTATACATCACATGAGGAAAAGAAGCTATGTAACCCCCATATTTCTCATTCTGCCTTAGCTCCCCAAAAATGTAGAATCAGAATAGGTGCCTGAATATACTAAATCTGCTTTATCATCATCAGCTCCTTCTTCCATTTAATATAGTCTACATTTTTTAAAATCTCACATCTGTGTTTTAACCTACAAGACAGTCATCAGTATAGTTACATACTCTATACCAGAGGTGCATGGGAACTGAATGCGGCCTGTGATCAACCCAAATTCGCACTCACGTTTTCCCAAAGGCACCATAAGGCTAGAAGTGGCACCAGTACCGTAAGCCCACTAGAAATAGGCAGAACATAAATCATTAATAAATATAAATTTTAGGCTTAGTATAAATACAGCCCTCTGGAAAAAGGATTGAATTATGATCGCTGTCAGAAAAAGGTCAACATATGTCTCTGATTTATGTGTGTATAAGATATATAAAACAAATATAATAATTCAGATACATACTGAACTCCAAGCATTTGTAGAATAGTTTCACTGTGAAATTATTGGCATATGTATGCCTCTCTTATACTTATGGCTACATTTTCTCTTTAATTATCATGTTCAGGAAAGCACAGCCTTTTCAGTGGACTTGTAGAACTGTGTCAATGAAAGAAGTCTGAAACCTGCAGCTTTATTTACTACTCGATTTATCATCATTTTAATAAAACATACTGTAAATTACACCATTGAAACTGCAGTTTTGAAGATTTTATTTTATAGTATTGAGCTTTAAGACCATTTATGTTGTCTTTAAAAGCAAATTAATAATGGATTAACAAAGTATAGATTAAAAAGAGAAACAAAAATAGAGGAAGAGAGTGCCATAGCTTTATATGTGTATAGAGCCAGTCAACAAACTTGAGCATGATGCCTTTTTAATGACCTAATAAAGCAAATAAAATTCCATTATGTTGTGTTGGTGCTGTTTCCCTAGTGAACTGT
This sequence comes from Lynx canadensis, assembly GCF_007474595.2. Classification (NCBI taxonomy): domain Eukaryota; kingdom Metazoa; phylum Chordata; class Mammalia; order Carnivora; family Felidae; genus Lynx; species Lynx canadensis. Next base: position 169,640,132 of record NC_044303.2, read on the forward strand.
TAACTCAGAACTTCAGGGTAAAAAAAAAAATCCATTTGAGTTTATATTAAAAAGTAGTATTATAATATGATTAATAAAATTACCTACCCATTCGTTTAGTTATGTTTTCTGGGTGCATATATACCTAGGGAGGTATTCTAAGCAAAGGGATTTGAGGTGATATTTTTTTCATTTTGTTTTCTATCATTGCTTCATTTCTTTTTCCAAAATGTGTATTATCTTACCAAAACAACAAAAACATTCTAAAGTTTTTAAAATTGGCTTATGGTTGCACTTTTAGTAATAAAGCATCCTACCAAGTCCAATATATCATATTTGGCTTTAAGGATCCAGAAGAGGATAGTACAAAGAGTACCAGGTTCGCTTCTAATAGTAATTTTATCACTAACTTGCTATATAACAAATAGACTCAACATTTATGTAGTGCTTACTATATGCCAGGACCCATTTCAAATTTTACTTAAGGTGAGATGGGTAATAATATTTTCCCAATTTCACAGATCAGGAAAATGAGGCCTACAGATATACAGGTAGTAGAGAAGTGTCAGAATTTGAACTTGAACTCGGATTTCAGAGTCATTGTTTTTAATCATTAGCAATATGCTGTCTCACCATAAGAGAGTCACTTTAGAGCATGTTTTCTCATTCCACTAATTAAGATACTGGCTCCAAAATGTTATGGACAATTTGCCTGGAAGCAGTAGAAAGAATAGAGTAGCAGGGGAGTAGTGAATAATCCTTCTCTGTTGAGGTTTCTTACAGACTTCAACAGATGTTTCCTCTAGTCATTGTTTCATATTTAAGTGTATTTAGGTCTGCAGAAACTAGCAAGAGTACAATTAATAATGACACATATTTGGGGAAAGTGCAAAAATCACATACCGCTGGAAACATGGACCCACCCTATGTAAGAGGTTAATCTGAAAAGTCTCCCAGTTGGAACCAGAAAACAGGTGTAACAGATATTTTGCCATTATACATCTTTTCCTCAGGTGTCAGGGATATCGATAACATTTATGAACTTTGACCAGAAGTATGAAAACTGCAGGAATGGGAACAACCCTTCAGAGACTGTACCATGTATCTTCCTACTGGAGGATATCCCCAGCTGTGGGAATATTAAATGCAAGGTGATCTTCACAGAGTGGAAGGTGAAATGCTTGTTGAATTGATCTCTGTGTTACACTTTATTGGGGAATATGGAATAAACAATTCAGAAATGGAAGTAGGAAAGAAATCTTGTTCTAGCAAATAAAGAAGAAGCAAAACCCATGCCTGCAAGAAGAAAATGGTAAAAATCAGTGAGTTTAAGAATACAGGGAGAAGAAACCTCTTATCCAGTAGTCTTAACCATTAGCATTTAGATAAAGAAAAAAAAGAGGAGTATAGTTTAAGACGTAGTTTTTAGATATGTTTACCTTGGTCTTTAGAAAGTCGTTTTCAAGATGTTTAGAGAAAGGAAAAGTAGTATTTGACATCTGTATTATCATATCCACTAACTTAGCTGTTTAACACAGCACAGATTTATTCTGTGAACAGTTCTGAAGGTCAGAAGTTCGAAAGAGGTCTCACAAGACTGAAATCAAGGTGTTAGAAGGCTACATTCCTTCTGAAATACCCAGGCGTAGAATCTGTTTTCTTGCCTTTGCCAGCTTCTAGAGGCCCCCCACACTCCTTGGCCCATGGCCCCCTTCTCTGTATTCAAAGTCCATCACTCCAGCCTCTGCTTTCATTGTCACAGTTCCTTTTTCTGACTGACTCTACTGCCTCCTCCTTATAAGGATGCTTGTAATTTCATTGGGCCTGCCCAGATATAATCCTGGATGTTCTCCCAGCTCAAAATCCCAAGTCCTCTTTGCCATGTAATGTAACATATTCCTAGGTTGGGAGGATTAGGACATACACAACTTTGGGAGTGAGGAATGGCTAATTATTCAACTTACCACAGCATCTTAAAATCCTAATGGGGGAAAAACTCAAATTAGAATGGGAGCCCTTTAACACTGAAATTTTGAAATAATGGTGAAAGATCCTGTATTAGCTAGGAAAGGTTGAGCTATATGCTGCAACGACAAATAAATACCACATCTCAATGGCTTAATGTAGCAAACAATATTCCTTGCTAATGGAGAATGTGGGAGCAGTCCTGTAACTCTGCAGAGTGGGTCCTTTCAACACAAATGACTTAGAGATCCAGGATTGTCTCATCTTGCGTGTTTTCCATCTCGGTATGTGCACTTGCCTTGGCAAGGAGAGAGATAGCTGTATAGGAGTTTTTCACTCTCTTAACCCCAAAGTGACACATGTCACACATTCTCGTGTCACATGGCCCACCTAAGTGTAAGGAGGCTAAGGAGTGCAGTCTTCACATGTTTAGGAATAAAAGAACCAGATAGGAATGTAACTTAAGTAATTCATGTGTTACTGCCTAGGATACTCTCTAGTGAGAAACTGTGAAAATAGCATCAGCAGGATAAAAATTCAAATGAGCTGAGGCCATTGACAAATATGAAGAGTAGTCAAAAAAGGAGATGGACGTGGGTTTTTTTTGTTGTTGTTGAGAGTAATGTTCAGATAAGGAAGAAAAGAGCCAGTACTTAGAAAAGATGGGATCATTTTAACAAGTGACAGAGCAAGTAAGGAGCAAATAGGAAAAAGGAGAACAGATCTTGCTAAGAGGTCCTCACAACTCAGGAGTGATGAGGAGTGACTGTCTGGGATAAGTTTCCTGGTTGAGGTGATTGTAGCTCCGGAGGCAAAGGCTGCTAGTGAGATCACCAAACTGCCGATGGCCATCTAAAGATTCATGGTGAACAGAAGAGGAACAAAAACACTGGGATCAGCATATTTCGTCTTGATTTTTCACAAGAATGAAAAATAGATTTGGAATACTTCTACCAGTGAGCTTGATGATGCTCTTATAAAAATTTCAAGTGGATTATTAAATAGATGGTGAATCTATACAAGATGAAGTAATGTCAACAGGAGCCAGCATGAGCTCATCAAGAACACTTCTTTCTTTTCATTTTTTTGAAAGTGCATATGCTGGTAAATTAGGCACATTGTGATCACATCTGTATTCCACCAAGGTATGTGACGAAGTTTCTCCTGATATCTCTGTGGATGAGATGAGGAAAGGGTTCTAACTGATAGTTAAGTAGGTTTGTAATGAGTTGGAAATGGGAAAACATTTGTTTAAAAGTGCAAATGGAGAAATAAACTAGAGCCAAATCATGGAAATCCTTATAAGCTGTTTTAAAGGGATTTAGACTTTTTCTTGAGAGCAATTTGGGCTCATTAAGTAAGGTTGTGAAATTATTAGATTTGTCTTATAGAAATGCCACTGTCACTGCAGTGTGGAGAACAGGCGAAAGAGCCTACTAGCAAGACAGGCCAGCAGGTGAGAGGTGATGGTGGACTGAAATAAAGGAATTACACTATGAACAGATAGTAGCTGATGAATTTAAACAATCTCAAGTTGGTAAAATGGACAAGGTTTTGTCACCGCTTAATTAAAATTTAAGGGTAGAAGTGGGGTGCAATATCATAACACTACTGAGTATGACTTGAGCAACTGAGTGGATGGTGATACCATTTCTCTGTTAAGGGACCACAGGAGAAGGACCAGGTAGGGTTGTGATCAATTTTAGGTTGCCGTAGGGTAGTACACTGGAGATGTCTAGAGGCGTATGGGTAAGCTCTGGAACAAAGAAGGGATCTCGGATGGAGATAAAGACTTAGGAGTCATGAGCTTGTAGCTGACAGAGCAATAGGAGTGTATGACATCATCCAGAGAGAGCCTATAGCCTGAGAAGAAAGTGCTTGGGACCAAACCTTGGGAAGCATCGGCATTTCAGGATTTCATGGGCAGAAGACATCAAGAGGGTGTAGTTGAGGGCAGTGTGGCATCCTAGCAGCTAAAGGAAGAGTTTCAAAGAGGTAGCAATCAGTAATGTCAAGTGCCAAGAAAATTGCTATAGTGTCAAGAGGAGAAGAAAAATAAGGCCTTAGAGTGTGCACAGCATGTAGCCGCAAGGAGACAAGAGCACTTCTAATAAAGTGATGGGTGAAATTACAATATAGTATGAAGAAAGAAGATGAAGGAGTAGAGACAGAGAAGAGAGAAACGGGAGGGGGGTGTGAGGTCAAGGGTAAGGTTTTTATCTTCGGATTCTAAAGGAAAGAGTCAGTAGAGAAGAGAAGGTGGAACAAACTTGATAAGTAAGTAAATGAAACTGAGACCCAGCCACCTAAGTCTTATAGGCCATTTAAGCCAGAACCAGCATAGTATTTTTTGAAAACTGCTTGACTGTGTGGATTTCATACTGGTTACACTGTGATGAAGCTCATTGTAGCCTTCTCCTATCTCCACAAGCCAGTCAAGGCTGGGGAGTTACTAGTTTTCAATGAATTGAAAATATGTACACAATTATATTGAATTAAGTCTTTAGTAGCTTCTCAGAGACACTTGTGTTTTAAAATCTGCTGGCGGTTCAGTGTTAGACAGATTTTCTTAGTGACTATTTCTATGAAAACACTTTAAAATGCAATTTACTGCTGTGATCAGCAATAGGGGAAGGCTGTAAAATTTCCACCGTTGTAAATTCCATTCCCCTTGATCTGTCGTGCCTAGACTGTCATTTTTTTAAACCATTTATCTTCGTGTTGGGCTTTTTTGCTGGAGTGTACGTTGCTGGTGGTTTTATTTGATCACTGGCAACGAGCTCGGATATTCTTTTTCTGATATTGAGCATTTCAAGCAATTCCCTAATGAGTCTGCCTCTGTGCTCCAGTGCTGTTAACTTTGATAGGTTTCCTGTTGTGAGAATAAGCTCCCAAAAATAATTGACTTATTTTCCCTAGGGATTCTCCATTTCTTTGGAATTTTATTATTTCTAAATTGTAAATTTTAGTTTGCCTATCCAGATCTTCTCTACTATAAAGTAACATTTGAATACTGGGGGCTTGGGGACTTTGATGCATTTGTTTAGCAAATGTATGGAGAAGTACTGTGTCACAGGGACTTGGGTGTTGAGGTGACAGACTCTCGTAAGAGGTTTGGCACAGAGCTGTCATTCAAGACAGAGTCAGACATGTAAATCTGTGATCACCACAGCGAGATACATGCTGAATTGTGCTGTGGTCCACATCCAGGAAGGACTTGGCAAAGGTAATGATGCTTGAGTTAGATTTTGAAGAATGAGTAGGATTTAGCTAGATGAAGAAGGGAGGGAAGATTTGAATTAGGAGAACAAAATGCTTCTTTAAAAAACAGTCTATATTTTATATAAAGAAGCTACGGAATCTGTGAAATCAACGAATTGGGAAAAGGATGTGGGGAGAATGCTTCGCTTTAAGAACACCAGTCTCCTCCTAGAATTGTGGTCTTTATTCCTTTTCATCAGTCAGCCATCTACTTTTCCCTCAGTAATCTAAATCCTAACTGTGTTCATAATACCTCTCTCAAGAAATCTTCAGTGACTCAACATTGCCATCTGATGACATTCAGAGTCTAAATCCAGTCTTCATGGCCTTAGGGCCTACAGATGATCCTCAAACCCCAACGTATTTACTATTCCCTGAACCCACTGCACTTTTAGATCTCACATATTTGCTCACATTGTACCCTCTACTCAGAGTGACCTTCCTTTTCTTCTCTCTCTTTTCTCTATCTTACCTGGTTAAAATCCTACCCAACCTTAAAAGCTAAACTATATGGAAAAATATACATCCATGCAATGTAAGTCATTAAAAATATTTTGTCAACAAAACAAATTTAAGTCATTAAAAACAACCTTATGGGATGGCTAATTCTTATGAAAAGATTATTTAACATATTAATAGGTGAAAAACAGGATGCAATACAGCATGTTTAAACACAGCTTTAAAAAAATGAACATGCAGAATAAATTACTTTGGGCATACTCAGCATGATACGACGGATAGTCATTCCCTCTGGCTAGGTGGGTAATGGCTACTCTTTCCCCCCCCCCCTACTTTTAGCTTAGTCTTTATTTTCAGGTTTTTTCCTGACAGTAAACATGCAGTGCTTTTATAGTCATAAATAAAGTAAGAGATGTTAGTTTCAACATTTAAAATAGTTTTTAAAACACTACTCTTTCAGGGGCCCAACTCATTGTGATTTCTTCTTACACTATCCTGCCATCCACCAATCAGAAATGATCTTTACCTTCTGTTTGCTACCATCACATGTTTTGTTCTGCTTCTATAACACCATACCACATAACATATTTTAGTTAGGTGCTGCAACCCCCAAAGTGATCACTTGGTGCTATGAATAGAGATCACCCTATTTGTTGAATGAATCAGTGAATCAGAGAATGCTTTTGAGAATTAAAAGTAGCATCATTCTTTCCTTTAAAGAGCTTAAAATCTTACTGGGGAGACAATTCATGTAGTCAAGAAAACTAGGAACATTAATTTATAAAGCAGTAGGATAATAATTGTCAAAAAGCATATAAATGTGGAATGTGTGACACCGTGATAGAGGAATTCTGTAAACGATGTCAGAAGAATCCTGTCTCCCAGGATGAGATTGAAGGATTGTAGCTTAGATAGACAGGTGCCAAAAGAAAACACTTTCACTAGAAAACATACTTCGGTGATATTTGAAGGTCAAATTATGAATGCAGAGTCACGGACTCGAGTCTGTGAATAGTCCCAGCTCCCCCTCTGAAGCCTCGCACACTGGCTCTGCACGAAAACAGAATGTGCCTGCAATAATCCACAGAGCAGATCATCTGCACTGATAACAGGCCATTGACTGGTTTTAATTTACCTGCCGGTTGAAATTCTGTTTTCCTAGTGGTGGTTATTAAAGTGACAAAGAGAAGGGACTGCCTTTCTTTTGTTGTCCCAACTTGAATATTGTAAGAGCATCTGCTGGGAGGAAAGAAAATGAACCCAAGACATCTTTCTGTCTCAAATCAAATATTTTGTGATAAATTGGAATGCCATTCACGCTTACTATTTTTAGATGTGATACAATAGAAATAAGGTGTCCCATATAGGTTTCTCCCCCTCAAATTCAAAGTGAGCCTGTGAAGCTTTACAGCTATCTCCTAGGGATTCAGTCAGATTCCAGACTTTGTGATACTGACTTTTGTCTTCAGCCCACATGGGAAGAAACAGAGATGAATCAAATGACAGGCGTGAGGAGAGATTCATGACGCATCCTGTCCACCAGGAAGCCCCGTGGGCTGCCAAATGCAGAACTGTTTCATTTTTCTCTTGTTTCCTTTCTGTATTGGTATCTTAGTAACTTTCCTTGAAGGCATATTATATATGTAATCGCAAATAGTCTTTGTAAATGTTTCCTAAGAAGAAAAATCCTACTCCGGAAGCCTTCAGTCATAATTTGCTGTGCAGTATACTAGCCCATCATGTACAATTTCTTCCCTGCTTCAGGTATTCATACCCAAGGCTGTTAAACTTGGGTTCTCTCTACTACATAAGTTAACCCATCAAGATGCTGCTTCAAACCACCTCTATTCTCTAGCTCTCAATATTTTGTTTTCATTTCTATTGCCTTTAATTTTCTTTTTTTTTTTTTCTTTTTTTTTTTAATTTTTTTTTTCCAACGTTTATTTATTTTTGGGACAGAGAGAGACAGAGCATGAACGGGGGAGGGGCAGAGAGAGAGGGAGACACAGAATCGGAAACAGGCTCCAGGCTCTGAGCCATCAGCACAGAGCCCGACGCGGGGCTCGAACTCCCGGACCGCGAGATCGTGACCTGGCTGAAGTCGGACGCTTAACCGACTGCGCCACCCAGGCGCCCCTATTGCCTTTAATTTTCTATGGTCTAAACTGAAAATGAAAAGTAGACACAATTTGGCAGCCCTTGAGCAACCCCACATGCACTGTTCTGAGTCTCACTTCGTCAGCACAGAGTCACCTGTCTAGGTCACAGATGAAGACAACTTTGGGACCAAACCAGTTGTGTGACCTGGGTAAAACACACTGAGAATTTTTGTACCGGGATTCTGAATTTAAGCTAAACATAGACCTCACGTACTCGAGCTTTCTCTTGAGAATCCGATAGACTGATGGATGCGGCATGTGAGTGTGTGGGGGAAAGCACACCATGATATATTATTTTCTTTTTTGCTTCTCTGAACATAATGACGTTTTTCAAAATCTGTCTTTTCAAGGTGCAAAGGCTTTGGGGGATTTGTCGCACACATCAAATACAAAGATCATGAGCAAAGTAAATATGTAAGGTTAAAAATAGGAAAAACAGGACCGATTGCATAATTCAAAGTGTGACACTGATACTGTGAGTGTATTCCATTCCAGCATCATTATTTATAAAAGGTTCACTGTTTAGTTGTTCTTTTCAAATAGCTTCTATAGACAGGATTTTTTTTTCACAGAGTAGGTGCTTAATAAATTTTTAATTAACTTTTTAATTTTAATTCCAGTATAGGTAGTATACAGTGTTATATTAGTTTCAGGTGTACATTATAGTGTTTCAACACTTCATACATTACTCTGTGTTCATCATGATAAGTGTACCCACAATCCCCTTCACCTGTTTCTCCCATCCCCACCCCCCTCCCCTCTGGCAGCCACCACTTCTCTATATTTAAGAGGTTGGTCTTTGTTCACCTTTTTTTCCTTTGTTCGTTTGTTTTGTTTCTTAAATTCCACGCAAAATGAAATCATATGGATTTGTCTTTCTCTGATTGACCTACTTACTTCATTTAGCTTTGCCCTCTATTTTCATCTGCATTGTTGCAAATGACAACATCTCATTCTTTTTTATGACTAATAGACCACTCTTCTTTTTTTTTTTTTTTTTTTTTTTTTTTTTTTTTTTGTTTTTTAGTATATTCACAAAGTTTTTTTTTTTTTTTTTTTTTTTTTTTTATATGAAGTTTATTGACAAATTGGTTTCCATACAACACCCAGTGCTCATCCCAAAAGGTGCCCTCCTCAATACCCATCACCCACCCGCCCCTCCCTCCCACCCCCCATCAACCCTCAGTTTGTTCTCAGTTTTTAACAGTCTCTTATGCTTTGGCTCTCTCCCACTCTAACGTCCTTTTTTTTTTTTTTTTTTTTTTCCTTCCCCTCCCCCATGGGTTCCTGTTAAGTTTCTCAGGATCCACATAAGAGTGAAACCATATGGTATCTGTCTTTCTCTGTATGGCTTATTTCACTTAGCATCACACTCTCCAGTTCCATCCACGTTGCTACAAAAGGCCATATTTCATTTTTTCTCATTGCCACGTAGTATTCCATTGTGTATATAAACCACAATTTCTTTATCCATTCATCAGTTGATGGACATTTAGGCTCTTTCCATAATTTGGCTATTGTTGAGAGTGCTGCTATGAACATTGGGGTACAAGTGCCCCTATGCATCAGTACTCCTGTATCCCTTGGGTAGATTCCTAGCAGTGCTATTGCTGGGTCATAGGGTAGGTCTATTTTTAATTTTCTGAGGAACCTCCACACTGCTTTCCAGAGCGGCTGCACCAATTTGCATTCCCACCAACAGTGCAAGAGGGTTCCCGTTTCTCCACATCCTCTCCAGCATCTATAGTCTCCTGATTTGTTCATTTTGGCCACTCTGACTGGCGTGAGGTGATACCTGAGTGTGGTTTTGATTTGTATTTCCCTGATAAGGAGCGACGCTGAACATCTTTTCATGTGCCTGTTGGCCATCTGGATGTCTTCTTTAGAGAAGTGTCTATTCATGTTTTCTGCCCATTTCTTCACTGGGTTATTTGTTTTTCGGGTGTGGAGTTTGGTGAGCTCTTTATAGATTTTAGATACTAGCCCTTTGTCCGATATGTCATTTGCAAATATCTTTTCCCATTCCGTTGGTTGCCTTTTAGTTTTGTTGGTTGTTTCCTTTGCTGTGCAGAAGCTTTTTATCTTCATAAGGTCCCAGTAATTCACTTTTGCTTTTAATTCCCTTGCCTTTGGGGATGTGTCGAGTAAGAGATTGCTACGGCTGAGGTCAGAGAGGTCTTTTCCTGCTTTCTCCTCTAAGGTTCTGATGGTTTCCTGTCTCACATTTAGGTCCTTTATCCATTTTGAGTTTATTTTTGTAAATGGTGTGAGAAAGTGGTCTAGTTTCAACCTTCTGCATGTTGCTGTCCAGTTCTCCCAGCACCATTTGTTAAAGAGGCTGTCTTTTTTCCATTGGATGTTCTTTCCTGCTTTGTCAAAGATGAGTTGGCCATACGTTTGTGGGTCTAGTTCTGGGGTTTCTATTCTATTCCATTGGTCTGTGTGTCTGTTTTTGTGCCAATACCATGCTGTCTTGATGATGACAGCTTTGTAGTAGAGGCTAAAGTCTGGGATTGTGATGCCTCCTGCTTTGGTCTTCTTCTTCAAAATTCCTTTGGCTATTCGGGGCCTTTTGTGGTTCCATATGAATTTTAGGATTGCTTGTTCTAGTTTCGAGAAGAATGCTGGTGCAATTTTGATTGGGATTGCATTGAATGTGTAGATAGCTTTGGGTAGTATTGACATTTTGACAATATTTATTTTTCCAATCCATGAGCAGGGAATGTCTTTCCATTTCTTTAAATCTTCTTCAATTGCCTTCATAAGCTTTCTATAGTTTTCAGCATACAGATCCTTTACATCTTTGGTTAGATTTATTCCTAGGTATTTTATGCTTCTTGGTGCAATTGTAAATGGGATCAGTTTCTTTATTTGTCTTTCTGTTGCTTCATTGTTAGTGTATAAGAATGCAACTGATTTCTGGACATTGATTTTGTATCCTGCAACTTTGCTGAATTCATGTATCAGTTCTAGCAGACTTTTGGTGGAGTCTATCGGATTTTCCATGTATAATATCATGTCATCTGCAAAAAGCGAAAGCTTGACTTCATCTTTGCCAATTTTGATGCCTTTGATTTCCTTTTGTTGTCTGATTGCTGATGCTAGAACTTCCAGCACTATGTTAAACAACAGCGGTGAGAGTGGGCATCCCTGTCGTGTTCCTGATCTCAGGGAAAAAGCTCTCAGTTTTTCCCCGTTGAGGATGATGTTAGCTGTGGGCTTTTCATAAATGGCTTTTATGATCTTTAAGTATGTTCCTTCTATCCCGACTTTCTCAAGGGTTTTTATTAAGAAAGGGTGCTGGATTTTGTCAAAGGCCTTTTCTGCATCGATTGACAGGATCATATGGTTCTTCTCTTTTTTTTTGTTAATGTGATGGATCACGTTGATTGATTTGCGAATGTTGAACCAGCCCTGCATCCCAGGAATGAATCCCACTTGATCATGGTGAATAATTCTTTTTATATGCTGTTGAATTCGATTTGCTAGTATCTTATTGAGAATTTTTGCATCCATATTCATCAGGGATATTGGCCTGTAGTTCTCTTTTTTTACTGGGTCTCTGTCTGGTTTAGGAATCAAAGTAATACTGGCTTCATAGAATGAGTCTGGAAGTTTTCCTTCCCTTTCTATTTCTTGGAATAGCTTGAGAAGGATAGGTATTATCTCTGCTTTAAACGTCTGGTAGAACTCCCCTGGGAAGCCATCTGGTCCTGGACTCTTATTTGTTGGGAGATTTTTGATAACCGATTCAATTTCTTCGCTGGTTATGGGTCTGTTCAAGCTTTCTCTTTCCTCCTGATTGAGTTTTGGAAGAGTGTGGGTGTTTAGGAATTTGTCCATTTCTTCCAGGTTGTCCAATTTGTTGGCATATAATTTTTCATAGTATTCCCTGATAATTGTTTGTATCTCTGAGGGATTGGTTGTAATAATTCCATTTTCATTCATGATTTTATCTATTTGGGTCATCTCCCTTTTCTTTTTGAGAAGCCTGGCTAGAGGTTTGTCAATTTTGTTTATTTTTTCAAAAAACCAACTCTTGGTTTCGTTGATCTGCTCTACAGTTTTTTTAGATTCTATATTGTTTATTTCTGCTCTGATCTTTATTATTTCTCTTCTTCTGCTGGGTTTAGGCTGCCTTTGCTGTTCTGCTTCTATTTCCTTTAGGTGTGCTGTTAGATTTTGTATTTGGGATTTTTCTTGTTTCTTGAGATAGGCCTGGATTGCAATGTATTTTCCTCTCAGGACTGCCTTCGCTGCGTCCCAAAGCGTTTGGATTGTTGTATTTTCATTTTCGTTTGTTTCCATATATTTTTTGATTTCTTCTCTAATTGCCTGGTTGACCCACTCATTCGTTAGTAGGGTGTTCTTTAACCTCCATGCTTTTGGAGGTTTTCCAGACTTTTTCCTGTGGTTGATTTCAAGCTTCATAGCATTGTGGTCTGAAAGTATGCATGGTATAATTTCAATTCTTGTAAACTTATGAAGGGCTGTTTTGTGACCCAGTATATGATCTATCTTGGAGAATGTTCCATGTGCACTCGAGAAGAAAGTATATTCTGTTGCTTTGGGATGCAGAGTTCTAAATATATCTGTCAAGTCCATCTGATCCAGTGTCTCATTCAGGGCCCTTGTTTCTTTATTGACTGTGTGTCTAGATGATCTATCCATTTCTGTAAGTGGGGTGTTAAAGTCCCCTGCAATTACCACATTCTTATCAATAAGGTTGCTTCTGTTTATGAGTAATTGTTTTATATATTTGGGGGCTCCGGTATTCGGCGCATAGACATTTATAATTGTTAGCTCTTCCTGATGGATAGACCCTGTAACTATTATATAATGTCCTTCTTCATCTCTTGTTACAGCCTTTAATTTAAAGTCTAGTTTGTCTGATATAAGTATGGCTACTCCAGCTTTCTTCTGGCTTCCAGTAGCATGATAAATAGTTCTCCATCCCCTCACTCTGAATCTAAAGGTGTCCTCAGGTCTAAAATGAGTCTCTTGTAGACAGCAAATAGATGGGTCTTGTTTTTTTATCCATTCTGATACCCTATGTCTTTTGGTTGGCGCATTTAATCCGTTTACATTCAGTGTTATTATAGAAAGATACGGGTTTAGAGTCATTGTGATGTCTGTATGTTTTATGCTTGTAGTGATGTCTCTGGTACTTTGTCTCACAGGGTCCCCCTTAGGATCTCTTGTAGGGCTGGTTTAGTGGTGACAAATTCCTTCAGTTTTTGTTTGTTTGGGAAGACCTTTATCTCTCCTTCTATTCTAAATGACAGACTTGCTGGATAAAGGATTCTCGGCTGCATATTTTTGCTATCTAGCACCCTGAAAATCTCGTGCCAATTCTTTCTGGCCTGCCAAGTTTCAAAAGAGAGATCAGTCACGAGTCTTATAGGTCTCCCTTTATATGTGAGGGCACGTTTACCCCTTGCTGCTTTCAGAATTTTCTCTTTATCCTTGTATTTTGCCAGTTTCACTATGATATGTCGTGCAGAAGATCGATTCAAGTTACGTCTGAAGGGAGTTCTCTGTGCCTCTTGGATTTCAATGCCTTTTTCCTTCCCCAGTTCAGGGAAGTTCTCAGCTATGATTTCTTCAAGTACCCCTTCAGCACCTTTCCCTCTCTCTTCCTCCTCTGGGATACCAATTATGCGTATATTATTTCTTTTTAGTGTATCACTTAGTTCTCTAATTTTCCCCTCATACTCCTGGATTTTTTTATCTCTCTTTTTCTCAGCTTCCTCTTTTTCCATAACTTTATCTTCTAGTTCACCTATTCTCTCCTCTGCCTCTTCCATCCGAGCTGTGGTGGTTTGCATTTTGTTTTCCATTTCCTTTAAAGCGTTTTTCAGCTCCTCGTGACTGTTCCTTAGTCCCCTGATGTCTGTAGCAAGAGATTCTCTGCTGTCCTGTATGCTGTTTTCCAGCCCAGCGATTAATTTTATGACTATTATTCTAAATTCACTTTCTGTTATATTATTTAAATCCTTTTTGATCAGCTCATTAGCTGTTGTTATTTCCTGGAGATTCTTCTGAGGGGAATTCTTCCGCTTGGTCATTTTGGATAGTCCCTGGTGTGGTGAGGGCCTGCAGGGCACTTCCCCTGTGCTGTGGTGTATAACTGGAGTTGGTGGGCGGGGCCGCAGTCCGACCTGATGTCTGCCCCCAGCCCACCGCTGGGGCCACAGTCAGACTGGTGTGTGCCTTCTCTTCCCCTCTCCTAGGGGCGGGATTCACTGTGGGGTGGCGTGGCCCGTCTGGGCTACTTGCACACTGCCAGGCTTGTGATGCTGGGGATCTGGCGTATTAGCTGGGGTGGGAAGGCAAGGTGCACGGCGGGAGGGGGGGCAGGCTTAGCTCGCTTCTCCTTAGGTGATCCACTTCAGGAGGGGCCCTGTGGCAGCCGGAGGGAGTCAAATCGCTGCCGGAGGTTTGGCTCCGCAGAAGCACAGAGTTGGGTGTTCGCGCGGAGCGAGCAATTTCCCTGGCCGGAGCCGGTTCCCTTTGGGATTTTGGCTGGGGGATGGGCGGGGGAGATGGCGCTGGCTAGCGCCTTTGTTCCCCGCCAAACTGAGCTCTGTCGTCCGGGGGCTCCGCAGCTCACCCTCCCTTTGTCCTCCAGCCTTCCCGCTTTCCGAGCAGAGCTGTTAACTTATGACCTCCCAGACGCTAAGTCGCGCTTGCTAAGTCGCGCTTGCTGTCTGAACACAGTCCGTCAGGCCCCTCCGCTTTTGCAAGCCGGACTCGGGGGCTCTGCTTGGCCGGCGAGCCGCCCCTCCGCCCCGGCTCCCTCCCGCCAGTCCGTGGAGCGCGCACCGCCTCGCCGCCCTTCCTACCCTCTTCCGTGGGCCTCTCGTCTGCACTTGGGTCCGGTGACTCTGTTCTGCTAATCCTCTGGCGGTTTTCTGGGTTATTTAGGCAGGTGTAGGTGGAATCTAAGTGATCAGCAGGACGCGCGGTGAGCCCAGCGTCCTCCTACGCCGCCATCTTCCCAGAATAGACCACTCTTCTTTATCCATTCATCTGCGGATGGACACTTGGGTTGCTTCCATATCGTGACCATTATAAATAATGCTGCAATAAACATAGTAATTAATATTTTTTAACTTTTTAATTTTTAGGCCATGAAAATCTTGAAATAATTCATTAAATGTTTTCAGTGATCTAAAAAAGTATGTACTCTTTCAGGAATGCCTTGCTTTCCAGTTATTTTTGTACTGTTAATATCTTTTAAAATTACGAAATAGATAAATGATGAGTTATATAACACTCAATCTCTGCTTAAGTTATGAGAATTCTAGTTCTTAGTTTCTTTTGTAATAATTTGGCATCATAAGCACTTAAAGGAAAATAAAGGGATCTTATTTGGGTGTAAACACCATCTTTTTATGGGATCATATCCTTAAAGTAATACAAAGGTAGTTTATTGAACTTCAGTTTGTTTTACAAAAAGAAAAATAAAAGGTCATATTAGAAAATGTAAGCACCATATAAACCAGTTAGCTCTTCAGTTTTGGAAAAAGCCAAGCTTTCCTTCTTTTTTTTTTTTAAATGTTTATTTATTGGGGTTGCCGGGGTGGTTCAGTTGGTTAAGCATCTGACTTCAGCTCAGGTCATGATCTCACTGTTCATGGGTTCAAATCCTGCCTCAGGCTGTGTGCTGACAGCTCAGAGCCTGGAGCCTGCTTTGGATTCTGTGTCTCCCTCCCTGTCTGCCCATATCCCCCATCTTGCTCGCGCTCTATCTCTCAAAAATAAATAAATGTTCAAAAAAATTTTTAAATGTTTTTTTATTTCGAGAGAGAGTGTGAGTAGGAGAAGGGCAGAGAGAGAGAGGAGAGAGAGAATCCCAAGCAGGCCCTGCACTGAGCCCAACATGGGGCTTGATCTCAGGAACTGTGAGATCATGACCTTGGCCAAAATCAAGAGTACCATGCTCAACCAACTGAGCCATCCAGGAACCCCTGAACTTTCCCTTCTAACAAATGCTCATCTGTGAAAATGACGGGATAAAAATGTCACAAAAATAATAAAGCAGAATATTAATTTTTGGAAGCATTTTCATATATTAAAGAGAGGCGAGGGGCGCCTGGGTGGCTCAGTCGGTTAAGTGTCCGACTTCAGCTCAGGTCATGATCTCGTGGTTCACGAGTTCGAGCCCCGCGTCGGGCTCTGTGCTGACAGCTCGGAGTCTGGAGCCTGCTTCCGATTCTGTGTCTCCCTCTCTCTCTGACCCTCCCCCCATTCATGCTCTGTCTCTCTCTGTCTCAAAAATAAATAAACGTTAAAAAAAATTATAAAAATTAAAAATAAAGAGAGGCGATATTTTAATACATTTATTTGCTTGGTTTAACTTAAACTTAACAATAGATTATTAGACTACGTGGTCCCTAAATTGTTTTGAAATCCCATATTAAGATATCACATATTATCACATTCATCCAAGTTTTTTGTACACAATAATATCATTAACTTTGTAGTGATAAGACATATTTTTAAGACTCTTAAGGTACCTTACATACTTTTTTACCTTTATTTTGATATACTTTAAATACAATAAAATGCACCAATTTTAAGCATACACTTTGATGAGTTTTACCAAATGTGTACAATCACATAACCAGCAATATACTTCCATCACCCCAGAAATTTCCTTGTGCTGCTCTGTACTCAGTGCCTTTCACCTACCCCTGGCCCTGGGACACTAATCTGTTTCTCTCACCATAGGCTAGCCTTTTCTAAAATTTCATTTAAATGGTACAAATCAGTATATAATATTTTGTTCTAGATTTTTTCAGTGAAAACATAGTGCTTTAGAGACTATCCATGTTGCTGAATATAGTTTTTGTTTTTTAAATTCTGAGTGCTTTCCATTTTATACTATAGTTTGATTCTCTAGCCACCAGCTGATGAACATATGGATTATTTCCAATTTGGGGCTATTATAAACAAAGTTGCTATGAATATTCATATCTAAGTCTTTGTGTGAATATATATGTTTTTATTTTTCTTGGGTAAATATCTAAAAGTTGAATGGATGGGTTGCATGGAAAAAACAAAACATTATAAGAAACTGCCAAGTTGTTTTCTAAGCTGCTGTTCCATTTTGCATCCCCACTAGTAATGTATGAGAGTTGGAGCTTTTCCATAATATTAAGTAACACTCCTTACTTTTTAGTCTTTTAGTCATTCCGAGAAATGCAGTGGTATCTTGCTGTGATTTTAACTTTATTTTCCTAGTAACTAATGATGTTGAGTTCCTTTTCATGTGCTTACTTGCCATTTATATGTCATCTTTTTGTGCAATGTCTGTTAAAATCTCTTGCCCATTTCTCGTTAATCAGGCTGTTGTCTTGTTATTTAGTTATAAGCATTTTTTCCTTTATTTATTTATTTACTTGTTTGAGAGAGCGAGAAAGGGAGTGGCAGAGAGAAAGGGAGACATAGAATCCCAAACATGCTCTGTGCCGTCAACAGATGGGGGACTCAGTCTCATGAACCATGACATCCTGACCTCAGTCAAGATCAAGAGTTGGATGCTTACCCAACTGAGCCACCCAGGCGCCCCTTGTTATTTTTTTCATTTTTAATACAAGTCCTGTATCAGATATTTGGCAAATATTTTCTCTCAATCTGTAGTTTGTCCTTTTTTTTCCCCCTCAAGAGAAGTTTCTAATTCTAATGAAGTCTGAACTAATTTTTTTCTTTTATGGATCATACTTCTGGTAGCTTATCTAAGAACTCCTTTATAACCAAGATCATGAAGATTTTCTCCTAAGCTTTTGTTTATAAAGTCTTAAGGTTTAGTTCTGGTTTCCAGATCTAAGACCTACATAGTACCTACCTCTTGTCCTTGGGGATTTGAGACCCTTTCTGATTCTTCCCATTTGGTTCTTTGCTTACCTGCCTGCTTTATTTCTAATTTTGCACCTTCTGTTCACAATATATTCTGCTGCCTTTTTTGGGAACTCTCAGTTCCAGTCCTATCCCATCTCCTACTGAAAGTCAAAATGCACTGGAAATCTTGTCTTAAAATTGTCTCTTTCTTTTCCTTTTATATTTCCACAGCATTTCTAAGAATATTTCCTTGGGTGTCCTATATATACCCTTTTCATACCACCCTGTAGAAAAAATGGCAAATGTTTTATATTTGTACCTGGCGATATATATGAGAGTTCAGACATGCATAGGGCTTGAAACAACAAACATTTAAATTTGACTGGACCTTAGTGTGAACATTTAGAAAATTGTGTTATTTTAGTTTGATAACACTGGAAGAGTTATGAGTCAATCCTTTATGTAAGGATAAGATTGAGAGGTTTTTTTTGTTGTTGTTGTTTTTTGTTTTCCATAGGTCATGTCAAACGTGGTTTCTATGTGTGGATAATTACCCTAGCAGACAAGTAATTATTTAGCAAAGTTTTCCTCAGGCATGAAGCATTTCTGTCATCTTTCCCCACCTACTTCCCCTGGTGCCCATCATGCCCTCTGTTATTTCTCCTGCAAGATCACTTTTTACTACCACAATGTAAACTCCTTAAGGACAGGAACCTGGTCTTCTCTACCACTAATGTTTGCTACAAATTAGGTGTCCAGGAAATGTTTGCTGAATCAGTGATCTTACCCTTTCTTTAACATCCCCAATGGAAGAGGTTCTGTCATCTCCCTATAGGCTAACATACTAAAAATTCCTATGCACAAGAATTTTGCTATCTCATTTGCTATATAACTTAGACCCATTTTCTTCAGCATTGTCTGTTTTTCTTGCTCATATCAACTAAAATGTCCAATTGTCCATTGGCTATCACTCTCTTGAATACTATTGGCATTTTACTAAACCCAGTCGTAGTTACTTTGAAGTTGTGTTGTGTTTTTTTTTTGTGGGTTTTTTTTTTTTGAGTTTTTAATAAATGATGATCCTTTCTTTGAGTTTGGGCTTTATCTTTCTGCCATACATCTTTTAAAACAAGAAGACTTTTTCATAAATCATCTTCCTGAACAATTATTAGTTCAGCATGAGTGGAATTCTTTGTTATTTCGGAAAAAATTTTGGTGAGGCAATTTTTAGGGAAGAAAAAAATGGACTATTGGTATAAAAAGGAGCAGCTACTCTTACACTATGATCAAACAAGAATAAAATGACGTTTAGTATGAACAATTCAGCTTTATTTTAAAGAAAATACTCAACATTCATTTTAAAACATTACTGCTTAGTATATTCTTAGGACATAAATAGGATCCAGAATATGAAGAAAAGTTCTCTGGAATAGTTGGGGTGCCTGATAACGGTTTTAGACAATAACATCATTGTTTAGCATACGGCAGTTTGATGAGATTTACATGTCTGTTCTATACTTAATAGTCTATAGAAACATTCAGAAAATGAAACAAATTCTTTATTTGCATAATGGTTCTTTTGCCTATTGGTGTATTAAAAGAATCAGTCAGCAAGATAACTGAGGTGCAAAAAACCTAGTTAGTTTTAAAGAAATGATTGGCTCTGAGATTACAGCTGGAAAGGCCTAGTTTAAGACTTACCCACTCTTTCTCAAAGACACATTTGCTCCCAGTAAGGTGTTCCCAGAGGCCTGGATCACCCTTGCCTTAAATAAGCCAAGCAGTGAAGCTGGCACAACTTCTACACAAAATGAAATCACTGCCTGTTTAATAATCAGACCACATACTGTTACAGTGTGGGATTCCATAATTACTCTGATTGTTTCCACATGGGTCGAATCTGAATGACCTTCTCTTCCATTAGTGATATTATTAAAATACTCAAAGGTGGCCTCCATTTTCCTTTATTAGTGTTTGTTAACTTGCTGTTTGTGTAGAAAGCAGTCCTCTGGTCCCTGTTTGGTATTTGCCGCTGCTGCTGTCTCACTCGATCTCTGCTGGTATTCCTGACCTCCCATCTACTACATGTTTTATACATCACCCCCTTCTTATTGGTTCTACATCTATATTAAATTGTGCTTTTGTTCTTGCCTTTAACTCACAATGCATCTAAATTCCATTTTCACTGTTTGCCACATTTTCCATTTAGTATCATTAACATGTATCTTTTTGGTGAGTTCTACTTTTTAGGCATATAGAATAGTTCCCTTTATCTAATGCTCTTTTTCTGGTGGTAATACGAAGTACCACACCTGCTTTTTGTTTGTTAGCACATGCTCCTTCCATCCTAATCCTGTTCTCTCCCAGTGTGAGCTGCATGAGGACTTGAGCATATTTTTCCTTTTACCCTCCTCCTTCCTGCCTGCCTCCTCCCTTCCACTAAGCAGGTTAAAGCCACCTAGATTTTTTTTCTTCTTTTTTTAATATAATGGCAATTATTTAGATATAATTGTGTTACTCATTTCTTTGCTCCCCACTTCTTCCCATTTTATGGATTCCTATTTTACATTATACGGAATATGTCCTTGAGTGATTCTTTTAGATGTGTCATATTTGATAATGTGTCACTTAACTAGTTCATGCCAGAGGAATATACATCCCCTGAGGACCTGAATTCTGTTTTGTCGGTGGTTTTTCTAGGAGGGCCTGGCAAATAGTAAGTGCTAAATAGATATTTTTTTGAAGCAGTCAGATCAGTTTTTCTCTGGGCTTTCTCCCCGCCAATTTTAAATATTTTCAATGGAAATAATGATAAACTGCCTACCACATCTTTCTGCTTGCTGATAGCAAGTATACTCCCACAATAGTTAACCTTTATTGATGACTCAGAGCCATCATTATCCATATCACTTACTGTGATTTGTTCTAATCTTATATCAAAATTTCCTGAAAGCATCTTGGGGAAATTTACCTCTAAGTTAACTAGCTTCCATATGCCAGTTGTTCAAAATTTATTCTTCTTTCCAAATCTGGTTAGCAGTGGTAGTACACAAGCTTGGGGGCCAGATAGAGCCCTCTGGGAATGGCATTGGCTGGCCACAAAGATATCCCAAGAATCAGCCTTTAGAAGAGATAGCAGTCAATAGCCTGGAAATCATTAGTTCAAAAAAGCTTGAAATAGGGAAAACTCTGCTCATTAAAAGCTAGATGAGAAAACAAATTCACAATTGAAGATCAGAAGCTAAGCCAGTTAAGAAGGTGTCTGCCACAGTTTTCTGTTAGGGGTGGATGAGAAAGAAGCAGGTGACCTTTCATGAACAGTGAAAGTGTCTTACCCCCAACTCTGCCCTGCCTATCCTTGCTGTCAAGCTCTCATTCTCACTGTGACTAATCTTCTGTACCAATTATCTATTGCTTCCTAAAAACACCACCCCAAATACAGGGACTTAAAACAAAAAACCATTTCTTTCTTTTTGTTCCATCAGTTTGGTCATCTGTTTGGGCTGGACTCAGCCAAATGGCTTTCAGCTCTTCTCCCATGGAGTCACTTATGTGGCTTCAGATATCCAATAGCTAGATTAGGGCTAGAGAGTTTAGTTTAGCTTCACTCATATGGCTAGAGCCTTCCAATGGACTGTAGGGTGCCCCCCGCCACACACACACACACACACACACACACACACACACACATCATTTCTCACCCAGCCTTCTTTACATGGTATCAGGGGTGTTCCAGGAAGACAGAAGTGGAAGCTGAAAGTCTCTGGAGGCCTGCACTCATGAAGTTCATAATATTACTTATGTTACATTCTGCTTTTTGAAGTAATAGGTTAGCCTAGACACAAGGGTGGAGAAGTCATATTTTTTATACCACACCTGTCTCTGAGGGCTTACTCCTCACCTTTAAACTTGTAATTTCCAGTATTGTAGTTTACGTGCTTACATAGCTGTCTCTTCTTGTAAAATTAAACTGCTTGAGAACAGGAATTAAGTTATCTTAGCACACAGCAGAGGCCCTGGTATCTAGTAAGGCCTTATTAAAGGAAAGGTGATCCAATGATAGACTGATTGCTCAATATGTATGTAGGTATGTATGAATGGACATATGTATGTATATCCTTGTTTATTATTAGTAGCTACATTCTATAATTATAAGATCAATGGAACAGTACTTTTAAAAGCACAAAATAAATTAGAAGTATGTCTTCCGATAGAAAATACTAAGTTTTTTTGTATGCCAAGCAGCAGCCCTGGAAGACTGTGTTCTTAGAACATAGAAACTTACCTGTGTAATAGAGAGTTAGCAGTGTTTCCTTAATCAGTTCCCAGATCAAATAACCAGAAATGATTTCATTTATTTTTTTCCACCATCATTATTATCAAATGCATTGGGTCTCATAGTCTAAGTTATATATTATCTTGTAGCGTATGTTCAGAAGAATGACTACCTGTGCCAAAAGGTCTTAATGAGAAAAGTGTCAAATTGAGCCCTCATTACTTTGCTTTAAAAACATTTTAAATAATCTCAAAGGTGCATCCATGGCTTAATATCAGCTCAGATTCAATTGATTGCACAAAAATGTCAATTTGGTATTTCATGGAATTTAAAAATCCTGTGCCCCAATTAAGTTCCCACACAGGTAACTATTCCTATGTAATTTCCCCAGGATACTGAGATACTCACTTTGATGCATGGCTGTTGCTGCACACTGGCTCTGAATGCTGGTAAGCAGCTGTCCCCTTTTCCTCTGGTGGTTTGGAGATCACTATAAATTTGTCAAATTTTTTTTGGAATTTTTGGTGAATGGGCT
Organism: Lynx canadensis; assembly: GCF_007474595.2. Taxonomy (NCBI): domain Eukaryota; kingdom Metazoa; phylum Chordata; class Mammalia; order Carnivora; family Felidae; genus Lynx; species Lynx canadensis. Next base: position 169,662,612 of record NC_044303.2, read on the forward strand.
TTACATTTATATAAATTATTTTGTCCACTTTGAGTCTTTCAGACACTTTTGTTTTATGTAACTGTGGTCTGCAAATAGGTAAAAGAAAAATCTCATTAAGAGACCAAAAGGACACAAGTATATGCAAAGTTACTATTTGCTCAGACAAGTAATCCTGCGTGAATACAAAATGCAGATTTTGTGTGAATTGCATCAAAGAATCACAGAGTGAATAACAACTAATTATAAAAGGACATTTGGTGAATATTTTTATAACTTTTATCTTGTAGAATTATAAGAGAAAAACAGCTACATATATGAAGTCAAGTCTTAAGACCTTATTTTTATGGTATTATATTATCAAACAGAATGCAGAATTAAAATTGAACGAAGTAAAGCGAGCTCTCCTGACTATGGAAACAAAATATAGAGAGACAGAAAAGAAATTGAATTTCAGATATTTGTTTCAAGATAAAAATGAATTACTATACAATAGACCTGTATTCATAACTTAGACTCTCCTATTTGGATTTCAGACACTGAAAGCAATCATAGGACTGAAGGGAAATTTATTATAAAGTCACCTGGGATATCACTTCATAAAGACAGAAAACAACATTAGAAATTGAAATGGGAATAATGAAAATTTCATTTTAAATGAATGTAAATGGGAGGCAAGGAAAGAACTGTTGAGGTACATGAGAGAAAGGCATTACTTCTCTTGAACTCCTTTCAATACTGAAAAGTGCTTTCCATTAACCAGATACTGGTGCCATTGAAACTGTGATTGGATGTTTCCTGTCTGTACATAGGGGCTCAGAGTACTCTGTGTTACTGCACTGGCTGAGGCGATCTTCCTGCCTCGAGAGCACAGCCTAAAGTCTATTAGGGATCGCCAAACCAGAGGCGAAAGTGCAAGCTGGCCAGTAGGTCTGTCTGGTTGGGGAAGTGAAGGGGTTGCTCAGTGAGGCACTTGGCAGGTGTCATCCATTACTGGCCTTCTCAGCAAGTTGCAGAGTCGGTGCCATCCACTGCACAGAGAGGCTGATCCTGCAAAGAGTTAACCACAGCAGATCACTCAGTATCTACATCTGGGTGCCTTCCACCATCATTAGAGTGTGTGTGTTCATCAGTAGCTGCACATTTTGCAGACAGTAAAAATGTAAATGATCCTGAGGCTCATTGTGGCACCTTGTGCATCGCAGATTACACAGTTGCTCTGTTCCTTTATGTGTCTTTTAAGTCTTAATTTGAGCCCTAATGTGAGTATGGATATCACATCATGGAAGTACAAACTATAACAAAAAGATGGTGGAGGAATTGTTATATACCTTGGTACAGAATGGAAAAATAATGCATATTTTAGTTCTCTCAAAGTATTCTATATTCCAGAGCCTAAGCATTGAGTCAGGGACTCTATTCCACAAAACTTAAATGGGAAAGAAATCACATCTCAAAAACAAAATGGCAGACATCTTGTACCAGTTATTGCAGAGTATTACTTTTGTCAAGATAAAATTAACAATATTTCAAAGAAACCAAAGGAACACTCAGCTTTGTAAAATACCAAAAGAGCATGGTCTTTGGAGTGAGAGATTCTATACTCAGCCACTTAATCATCTCTTGTATTCTTGGACAAGTTGCTTAATCTCTGAGCCTCAGTTTCTTAGCTGTGTAATAGATATCTACACTCAAATAGAGATTAGGGATAACCAGTAAAGCACCTGATACCTACTAAGTTCTTAATAGTTACTGTTATTCGTACAGTATTGGAAAGGGCTTGGTTGTACACACAGTTACTCAGCAGAGGCAAGGGGGAGGATGCCTGCATTGTGATACTTTGGCCCTGGGGAGCCAAAGTATATGGAGTGGCACTCTTGTAACTTACACTCCTTGCTTTACTTCCATTCATCAGCTGTTAGTACTCATTGTTGCACTGCAAAGGTGGAAAAGTCTTCACCGGGACTATTTAGCACCACTGTGTGTCTAGATTTATCCAGCCAGCTACAGGAAGAAAATGCCTTTAACCTAGAGTTTAACACGATGTTAGGGCTGTTATATATGGTGGCTGCTAACTGGTAGATCATGGACCCCTGGTTCCTCCAACTTACTGCAGGTGTCCCAAGTGCATCAAGCTTTTGAGACCAAATAATATGGTGTGTGTGTGTGTGTGTGTGTGTGTATGTATGTATATGTATATCATATGATATACATATATGTGTGTTTATCATATATATATGCACACTATTTTACTATTGTGATTAATAAAATAAAAGTTCATTTCAGAACTTTGTTGAATTCTTAGTAGCTTTTTATCATGTTGTATTTCTTCTTTCAGCCATTCTAAAACATACAACTGTTATATCAGGATGGATGTGGTACAAAGAAATCATAAAATTAATATTATACAGGCCCTCATGCTCAGAAAAGTCAAGAACTGGTGCTCTCATTTCCGAGGTCCAGGAAAATATTGTGTGATGTACTCACTTGCACAACTTGTTAAGGAAAACTCTGTTCAGAATTCTGGTCTCCTGATCTCTAGTCCAGAACTCCCAACAGTGGAAATGTTTGTACTGTTGCTTCTGGAAAAATGTGAGATGTATTTAATGTTCAGATTCGTATGCACGCAGTTACATATTGACAGAAAATGGGTTACGTGAAAAACATTTACAACAGTACCTGACACACAGAAAGCCCTCACTAAATGATGGCTGTTATGATGGCTCTTCAGTAAGGAGTGGTTTTGTCACTTTTTTCTATCTGTTGCTTAGAGTAACTTATCCCATTCTGAATGTAATATTTTAAGTGATACCATTTGTCACTCAGGCAAGTGGCTTCCATATTTGCTTCTCATACTCTCAGAGTGGGAGTGGTGGACATTTAAAAAATCTCCCTTCTTTTAGGAGTAGAGGCTCTTGCCATTAGTATGGAGGCTCACTTCGGAAGTGAGTCCTCACAACGCATCTCATCACAGCCTCAGACAGCTACTGGCCTTTAATGTGCATGCTTGAGACAGAATTCAGTCTTGTTGTTGAATTACCCCCTGGGATTTGGTATATTTATTTGACCTAACGAGATTTAAACATTTACTTTCCATCAATATTTTTTAATTTGTCCTCATCTGACCCCCTGTTACTCCCGAGCAGATTCTTTATTGCTTAAGAGATGTAGCATTAGATCAAGATTTATTTAAATTGTGTACCCAAAGCTAGTCTCTAGAGATTTGGTGTCTCGTTGCACAATGTGGCCCACAGGTGATAGCAGACAGCAGTGACTGAGGGAGATTTACATCTGACTATACAAATAGAGCACACATTTCATAAAACTATAAACCATCCAGGCTAATGACAGTAGTTAAATACAAGGAAAGTTTCTCTTGGGTTCTCAGGTAAATTTAGGACTGAAGAAAGTGTTGTCATAATATGTATTTGGTTCTGAATTTTTTCTCAATATCCAGATTTAATATGAGTCCCTTTGTTTTAGCTAACTGCCCAGGAATTTGATCTTTTAAGCTAAATACAAGAATATGTGGAGTTGGTATATGTGTATTGCCAAATAGAATTCTCTTATAGGGAAGTCGCCCCAGGGATGAAAGAGCCAAAAGAAGTAAGCGCTTTTGTATGTGCTCAACATGTCCATTTTAAGTAAAGGCAGATGACTTACAATAGCTTTCATAACTGGCTCTCCATCAGTCAGCCATGCCAGACAAGGACTTTGTTGCTTTTGTCCCACTATCAGGAAGCAGCGTCATTAGAGGAAATCACCAAAGGTCTCAGTTTCTCCACAAGTGCAACCCAGTGGAGCATTTCTCCTGTATAAATAGATCAAGCCCCCAGTGGTGATCTTCTCCTGCTGAGAAGAAGGTAACCAGGTTTGGAGTAAATACACCGGAGCTAGCCCTAGACACTTTTTAGAAGTTATACTTGCATTGCCACCCCTCCCCAGTGCCACAGCACACCTTTACATATTCATCCGTGACTTTTCCCACAAGCACCCACTCACTGTGTGCTTTGCCCAGGCCTGCTCTTTGCCAGTTCCCTGTGCTGATCCATTTTCCCTTTTCCCCTCTTCTCACACACCTGCCCTATCATCCCATACAAAGCCCTTAAGACTTTGTATGTCTTTATACATATTTATGTGTTCAAATAATCTATACCAAAATGTGACTCAGAGGAAATATGTGCCCTCTTGCCCACAGGTAACGAATTTGCATTTTAGCAGTGGCTTTAAGTAAATGAAGACACGCAGATACTGAGGATTCTGTGCCTGGCAGGGAGCAGCAGGGCGATTTTAGGAGCAGGGTCCTTTGGCTCTCACCATGTATACTCATAGGGCCTTCGACCAGCCCTGAGCAAAAAAGGCATAAATTATACTCTAACCGTCCCTCCAGCCTGGTCTGTTACTGCATTCACAGAAGCAGCGCTTTTGTTTCCAACCTCCCAGAAGTCTGTGACACTGAACAATTTTTCCAAGGAAGAGAAAACACAGTTTAATATATAGGACTAATTTTCAGTTTTGCAGCTGGGGCTTCCTTTGGGAGCCGTACTTGTAGAAATAAGTGCCTCAGTAATAATGGGTGGAGAACTCCCCAACTGATGGGTACAAAGTTTGATGGAGAAGGTTATGAAGAGAAGAGAGACCAGTGGAACACTAGGAGTGAAATCAAGGATATGCTTGAAAATGAGAAATGTAGGAAGATTTTTGTATTTATATTTACTTTATTCAAAGGAAAAATAAGGTAGATTCTGAAGTGGGAATGAGCAGCGGACTTGCCAAAGAGTCTGGCTGCTCATCTCTTTTCTGGCTAATCTCTGATCCCATCACTATCAGCTCAGTAGTGGCTTTGGTATTGGCCAGTAGAAACTGGTCCCCAAGGTGTCAACTCTGTTGCCAAAGACACTCCACCTTGCCCAACCGCAGTGTCCGGGCCCATTCTACAAGACGGTTTACAATTCTGTTTCTGTTATTGTGTGCAAAATTTTCCAAAGAGAAATACGCATCCTACTCTCCTTCCATTAAAACACTCACATACATTGTTTTAAAGCAGTTGATGACTTAGGCTTTTTCAGAAAATAGGTTTTTCATATGCTTGTTATGCAAACAATTTCTGGGTTTTTTTGTGTTTTTTTGTTTGTTTTTAAGGGAGGGAGTTTGAAGAGTCACTTCTTAATGGTAAGGCTCTTCTGTTATTTCAAATTCAAAAGTTGTAGCCATTGGGCATGGATTAAGTGGTACATGATTTGATTACATCAAATATCTGCTTCATTTACTATTTCCCCCCACACTACCATTTTTGGCTTTATACTATGTTTTAGTCAGATATATAAGAAAACCCTAGGGCCTTAAAGAGGGCCTAAATGTTGCTAGTTATTTGTGGCTCAGTACTGGCCAGAACCAGTGGGCATAGTTTCTGTACAAAACAAAAACAAGACACAAATATTTCTCTAACTCCTTTCCTATGTGAAGGATAAATCCTCACTTTGTGTAATCATAGCTACGAGCAGTAAATGATGTCTAGGGTAACGCATCAAGACAAGGAGAACCCTGGCTCGGCCTCCTGGCTGTTCCTAGTTTACCACAGTATTTGCTCTAAAAGACAACATCTCCACAAAGCAAGATGCCCACTGTTGTGCTTTCCACATAGCAAAGAAAATTTACTCCTCTTTATTTCCTGCTGGAGTTGGATTTCCTATAACTGCTCTCTGTTCTCATATTGTCCTTAATTAGCCTATCTCATATTATGTATGACTTTGTAAGACACCTCTGGTACACAACCAGAAGTTTGACTTTGTATCTTCAAGGAAGATTACTCGGCAGACATAAGTAGAACATTTCCATAACCTTTTGGCAGTCAGCAGTTTTTGCTGTTCTGTTCCTCTGCATGTGGTGAGATATAGCTATCTCTGATACCTCCTGTGAACGACAACACCAGCCTATTATGAGATTTCTCATCTCTGAGTTCCTATAGAATGTGCAGTCTGTAACACACAGGCTCATATAAGCTTGTTCTCTAGCAGTTTCATGCATGAAGAGGCAGGGATAACCAGTGTGTTTCCCAGACTCTGACTCAGGGCAATAGCAAGCTCAATAAAGAAAAGTATGAAGAAGAAGAGAGAAAGGTATATGTCTGCCTTACCTTCCAAATTAGATCATCAGTGTCTCAGTCCAGAGATCATATCTGCTTTTCCTATCTTCTTTAAGACTTATTAGAACATTAGGCAAGCATTGAGTGTGCAGTACGTGTTGATTGCCTGAAGGCCTAAGGTTTTAATTCACAGATTATGCCAAAAAGGCAGTATTTCCAGTCACTTGAACTTCACGCAACCCCAAAAAGGTAGAGTTTTCTGTAAATGTTACTGAAATGTTATTTACATTGATTGAAGGTATCTCTAAATTGGTTTTAGATTGATCCCTCACAGAACTGTAATCCTCATTTCAGAGGACAAACCTCTAAGGCAGTGGTATACTGAAGATGGTTATGACAATAGAAGTATATGCAGTTGTAAAGTGTAGGCATTATTCTGAGGAAAGCGTGAACACAGAAATTCTGTAAACGGCTAAGATGCTGCGGTGAATAAAAGATCATTCTAACCAAGACTAATGGCATTTTACCCCAAGCCTCAGCGGCCCACTAGGATTCAGAGATGTGCACTGATGCCATTGTAATTCTGTCAAAAATGAGCCAACCATACATTTGTGGATGTATTTCTTGACCTTCTGTTCCAATGAGCTATCATATCTTTGTGCATTTACTGAACAGTATTAAGATTTAAAATCAATTTAGGTTAAGCCCTTCAACTCTGTACTTTTTAAAATTTTGAGAGAGAAAGTATGAGTAGGGGAGGGGCAGGCAGAGAGAGAGAGAGAGAGAGAGAGAGAGAGAGTCCCAAGCAGACTCTGCACTGTCAAAGCAGAGGCCGACGTGGGGTTCGAACCCACGAATCGCGAGATCATGACCTGAGTTGAAGTTGGATGTTTGATGGAGTAAGCCACCCAGGCATCCCCAACTCTGTACTTTTTAAAAATTATTTTGATTATTCTAGGACCTTTTATTTACATGTTCATTTTAAAAGCAGCTTGTTTAATTTTACAAAGACATCTGCTAGAACAATGGTTCAGAGTGCATTAAATTTACAGATTTGCAGAAAATGGCCATCCTAACAATATTGAGTCTTCTCAATGAGCACAGTATGACTATCTTTCCATTGGTTTATTCACTGTTTTTTTCTCCATCAAGTTTTGTAGTTTTAAGTATAAGGGACTTGGTTGTCTTTTGCTACACTTATTTGTAGATATTTCAGTGGCGTTACTATAAATGGAATTTATTTTCCAATTATTTGCTGCTAGCATACAAGAATTTTGTATATTAACCTTTTATCTTGCAACCTTGCTAAACTCATTTATTCTAATTCTTGGTATGTAAATTCCCTAAGATTTTTTTTTTTAATTTGTATTTAAATTCCAGTTAGTTCACATGCAGTTTAATGTTAGTCTCAGGCACACAATACAGATTCAACACTTCCATACAGCACAGTGCTCATCACAAGTGCACTCCTTAATCCCCATCACCTATTTCCATCCCACCCACCCCACATACCTCCCCTCTGGTAACCATCAGTTTGTTCTCTGTAGTTAAGAGTCTGTTTCTTGGTTTGCCTCACTCTCTTTTTTTCCCCCTTTGTTCATTTGTTTTGCTTCTTAAATTCCACATATGAATGAAATCATATGGTATTTGTCTTTCTCTGACTTAACTTCACTTAGCATAATACTCTTTAGCTCCATCCACATTGTTGCAAATGGCAAGATTTCATTTTTTATAGCTGAGTAATATTCCATTATATAATAATATACATTACGTGTGTGTGTGTGTGTGTGTGTGTATGCGCCACATATTCTTTATTCATTCATCAGTCAGTGGACACTTGAATTGTTTCTGTAATTTAACTATTATAGATAATGCTACTTTAAATGTTGGGGTACATGTATCCTTTTGAATTAGTATTTTTGTATCCATAGTGCAATTACTGGATCTTAGGGTAGTTCTATTTTTAACTTTTTGAGGAAACTGTGCTATTTTCCACAGTGGCTGCATCAGTTTGCATCCCCACCAACAGTACAAGAGGGTTCCCCTTTCTCCACATCCTCACCTGCACCTGTTTAGTGTATTGTTGATTTTAACCATTCTGACAGGTGTGAGGTGATAGTTCATTGTAGTTTTGATTCATATTTCCCTGATGATGAGTGATATTGAGCATCTTTGATGTCTTCTTTGGAGAAATGTCTGTTCATGTTTTCTGCCTATTTTTAATTAGATTATTAGTTTTGGGGGTATTGAGTTTTATACATTTTGGATACTAACTCTTCTTTAGATAGGTCATTTGCAAGTATCTTCTCCCATTCTGTAGGTTGCCTTTTAATCTTGCTGATTGTTTCCTTCACTGTGTAGAAGTTTTATTTTGATGAAGTCCCAATCATTTAGTTTTGCTTTTGTTTCCCTTGCCTCAGGAGACATATCTACAAAGAAGTTGCTACAGCCAATGTCAAAGAGGTTACTGCCTGTGTTTTCCTCTAGCTTGAGATTTTCTATAGAAAAAAAATTATGTTTGTGAATAGTGCCAATAGGGCTAGTTTTACTTGTGTGTGATATTTGTGGCTTTTTTTTTTTTTTTTTTTTTTGCTTCCATGCCTTATTTCAAAGCCTAGGACCTCAAGAATAGAGGTCCGTTTGAATAGAAGTGGTGAAAGCAGGCATTTTTGCCTTGATCTCAAGGCGGAGCAATTTCGTCTTTCACCATTAAGTATGATATGGTGGTTGAATTTTTTGTAGATGCTCGTTGTCAGGTTGAGGAAGCTCTTTAGTCTTTCCAGTTTGCTGAACATTTTATCATTAGCAAATAATGCTGTCAAATGCTTCTTCTGTATCAATTGGAATGATCATGGGGTTTTCTTCCCTATATTCTGTCAATCTAGTGAATTACGTTAATTTTCATATGTTAAACCAACCTTGCCTTATTGGATAAGCCCTGCTTGGTCATGACATGTTATCTTTTTTATATATATTACTGGATTTGATTTGACATTATTTTGTTTCTGGCATCATGAGAGTATTTTTCTGTAATTTCTTTGATAGTATCTTTTCCAGGTTTTGTATTATAGTTCTACTGGTCTCATAAAATCATTTAGAGAATACTCTCTATTTTTTTGAAAAGGTTTCCATAATTTTGTTATTTCTTCCTGAATGTATGATAGAACTTAGTAATCAACCCATCTGAGTTGGATTTGCTTTCTGGGAATATCTTTGGATACCAAATTTATATTTGTAAATATAGAACTGTTATTATCTATATCTTATTCTGTCTATAGAATCAGTAGTAATAACCACTTTTTAGTCTAGATACTGATATTTTGAATATTTGATTTTTTGACTATTATAATGTGTGAATATTTTTTTACCATTCTGTTTAATTTGATCTCTTGATGTTTTAGCTTTATCTCTTTACACCTTTTTTTAGGAGTTACTCTATAGATTACAATGCATACATCTAACCTTCCACAGACTACTTAGAGCTAATATTATATCACTTCATGTAAAATGTAGAAAATTTGCAACCGTATGGGTCCTTTTGCTAACATCCAACCTTTATCTGGTAGTTGTCTTATGTGTAACATTTACATACATTGAAAACCTGGTCAGATAATGCTATAATATTCATTTCCAATATTCAGTCACATTTTAAAGAATTTAAAAGGGAAAAAATCTATATTTGCCCACAAATTTATCCATTCCTGTTGTGTTTCCTTCCATTCTGATATTTCAGATTTCTTGCATTTCCCTGTAGCCTGAAACACTGCTTGTAGTGTTTCTGGTAGAGTAGATCTGCTGTTAATGAGTTCTCTCTGCTTTCTTTCATATGACAATGTCTTTATTCTGCCTTCATTTCTGTAGGGTATTTTTGCTAGCTATGGAATTCTGGGTTGACAAAGACATCTGCTAGAATTTTGATTGGGTGTACATTAAATCTATAGATCAATTGGGAAGAATTGCCATCTTAAGAAATGAAAGATGTTATTTCACTGCCTTTTGCCCCCATAATTTTTTTTTAGAAATATGTGATTATTTGAATCATTTTCTGTAGCAAATGTGTCATATTCTCTATCAGCTTTTAAGAGGGTCTCTTTTCCTTGGATTTTAGCAGCTTGATTAGGGTATGTGTATATGTTTTTTTTCCTTTGATTTTTATCCTGTTTGGAGCTCACAGAGATTCTTGAATATGCAAATTTAATTCTTTTAACTAAATAGGGGAATTCTTTAGTCACCATTTCTTTAAACTGATTTTCTGCCTCAGTCTCTTTGTTCCTGTACTACTGGGACTCCAAAAACATGTATTTCAGGCTTTTCATATTGTATAGGTCCCTGATTCTCTTTTCATTTTTTCTATTTTCCTCTCTTTGTGTCCTTCAGCTGGGGTATTTTGTATTGGTTTATCTCCAAGTTTACTGACTCTTTCTCTGTTATCACCAGTATGCTTTTGATCCTCTGTAGGGATTTTTCATTTCAGATATTTATTTTTAAGTTTCTATACTTCTATAGTTTTTACAGTTTTTATGGTCTACTGAGATTGTCTGCTTTTCTATTAATTTCAAATGTGTTTTCATTTGTTTTATGGAGTACAGTTATAATAGCTGCTTTATATCTGGTTACTATCATGTTGGCATTTGTTGATTGCTTTTCCCTTTAGAATTGATCAAATTTTTCTTCTTTTCTGTATGTTTAGCAATTTTGAATTGTGCCCTAGATACTGTGAATGTTACATTGTGTGGGCTCAAAATCCCTGTTATAATTCTGCAGGAGATTGTTGATTTTTTTTGTTTGGGCAGGCAATCAACTCAGGGTCAGATTGCAAATTCTGTCTCTTAATGATTCAAATCACAATTACTGCCTCAAAGCCTGTGTTTTGGTTTGCCCTGTGTGAGACATTTACGAATGACTTTGAGACATGGGCAGTGGTTTAAATGAGTTTAGTTCTCTAAATGGGCTCAGGTCTGCCCATCAAATGTGCTGCTTAGGGCTCAGCCTGAGACTTGTGTGGGTTCAAACATGGAACCAGGTAATCCTCTTCTCTTGGTTGTTTGACCTCTATGATTTTCCCTACACTTCCAAGGACCTCTTTTCCTAGTTCCTCTGGGCACAAATGTGTGCTTTCTATTACTTTTCAGACACTGATGTTGCCTACCTTGTAATACTGTGTGACTAGAGTCTACATCAGGAGAAAGCTACAAGAGAAATGAGGGGAAGCCTACAAAACAACAAACCAAATGATGGCGTGCTCTAGGGCTTAGTCCCTGAACACCTCTATTTCCTCTCTACACTCAGTCTAGGTGAAAGCATTCTCTAATTCCAGTAGGGACCCAGACCCCTTATCTCCTGATGCTTTCCCAACATCAGTATGCTTCCTTTTTGTATTAGCAGGAGGGAGAAATATAATGAGAATTCCTCCTTTTGAAGACATTTCTTAGATATTTTGGACATCTCTTCTGCTTGCATCTCATTGTCCAGAACTTAAATAATGGCCACATCTCATTGCAGGAGAAGTTGGAAAATACAGGAGTTTTTAGATGGATGACAATAGATTCAGCTACAATTGGGATTCTTTTACTAAAGAAGAGGAGGAAATGGACAGTAGGAGGCAACTGGCTGGCTCCACCAAACTTTGTGAATCTAGACCTCAGCTCTCCCACTAACCTTCCCCACTTCAGTACATGTCAGTTCCATCTTTCCAGGTGCTCAGGCCAAAATATCTTGAAGTCATCATGATTCTTTTTTTCTCCTATTCTACACCCAATCTACCAGCAAATCCTGTTGATTGTACTTTTCAAATATATCTCAAATCTGACTGACTCCATCTTAGTGCAGGCTATTGTTGCTTCTCCTAGACTTCTGAAATAGTCTCCTCTCTGGTTCTGCCAGTCCATTCTCCCCACAATAGGATATAGTCCTTCAAAATGTAAGTCAGATCACATCATTCCTATGTACAGAACTCTCTGGTTACCTCCTAGCTTATTGTGAATAAAATCCAAGGAACTTAACTATGAAAAAGCTAAACATCATCTGGTCCTGGCTAACCCCCTGATTAAATTTACTAGTGTATCCCTGTAACTCATTCCACACCAGCTATATTGACTTCCTTAATGTTCCTTGCATATACCAAGCATGTACCAATTTCAAGGTCTTTGTATCTATCGCATCTTGAATGCTTTTCTAGATATCCCCATGGTTTCCTTAACTTCTTTCACGTCTTTGATCAAATATCACATTATCAGAGACCTTCCTAACAGCCTGTCTAAAATAGGATTCCCTCGGGGGCACCTGGGTGGCTCATTCGGTTGAGCATCCAACTTCAGCTCAGGTCATGATCTCACGGTTCATGAGTTCAGGCCCCGCATTGGGCTCTGTGCTGACAGCTCAGAGCCTGGAGCCTGCTTCCGATTCTGTGTCTCCCTCTCTCTCTGCCCCTCCCCCACATGCGCTCTGTCTCTCTCTGCCTCTCAAAAATAAAACTAATTTAAAAAATTAAAATAGGATTCACTCTAGTAAATCTCTCCCTTTATAAAACTTTTTTTCTTAATACTCAGCACCATTTGACATATTATCTGATTTTCTTTGTGTGTATATGTACATATTTGGACATACATATACCTTCTCTACATATATACATATATAAAAATGTATAAACATTTAGGTACATACAGGGATTTGATTACTGAAGGGCTTCTCACTAGAATTAGAGACTTCATCTGTTATGCTCACTGCTGTCTTCTTTAGCAGTTAAGGGTGGTCAAGACAGACTTCTATGAGAAGAGGGCAGTTGAGCTAAGAATGAATGAAGAGGAGTCAGCTATGCTACAACCTAAAAGGAAAACATTCCACACGAAGGGAACAGCTATCTGCAAGGCCCTGTGGTGGAAATAAGCTTGTCATGTTTCAGGGACTTGTCCTGCATTTAAGGACAAAAAGAAGCCCAGTATGGGTAGAATTTAGAAATTATGTAGAATGGAACAAGATGCGGTGGAAGAGACAGAGCCAGATCATGCAGAGTTTTGGCTGTCCCCAATGCAGTCAGAAGAGAAAGAGTCCCCAGCCTGTCTTGGCACCTCAGCCATTCTCTACATTTTGGGAAGCTCTAAGGCTACAACAACCAAAGGCTATCTAATGACGTACAGCTATTTAAATTTAATTCACTGAAAGTAAATTTAAAAATTCAGTTTCTCGATCACACAAGTTTCATTCCAAGCGTTCAATAGTCACACATGGCTAATGACTACCTATCGGGCAGCACAGCACAGATAGAGAATATTTCATCATCACAGAAAGTTATGTAAAACAGTCCAATGAGAAATAATGCCAAGTTTGCTTAGCCTCTCCTGTGATTTTTCTCTTAACCCTAGAATCCGTGTTTTTCTATTTAATGGAAATATATGCAGTGCCTAGCAAATTAGCATGGGGCCTGTTCCCTATGCAAATATTCTCACTGGTGATTTTTTCCTATGACAGAAAAGATGAGAAGGACTGGTAAATCACAAGCATTCTTAACCTCATTATAAATACATTGCAAATGTAAAAAATGCAAAGTGTGGAAGTTATAAATGTGAAATCAGCTTTCAATTTGTTTTAATAGGTATTTTCCATGTCTTATTGTAACCTAGGGATCTTGCTGCAAGAAACTGCCTGGTAGGTGAAAATAACGTTCTGAAAATCAGTGACTTTGGAATGTCTCGTCAAGAGGATGGTGGAGTGTATTCATCTTCTGGCTTAAAGCAGATTCCCATTAAATGGACAGCACCAGAAGCTCTTAATTATGGTAAGAATAGACTGTTTTTCTTTTTGGTGGTAAAAATGTATTCCATCAGCACAAAACATTCACAAGCAAAGTTGGAGGAGTAAAGCAGAGCCCAAGTTAGAATGATTTGAAAATCAACACAACAATATTTAAGTGTTCATACTTTGTACTTACACATGGGCAGAAACCTAATTCATTGACCTTATTGATCAAATTTCTATATGTAAGATTGCTAGATTTAAGCTTTTTTTTTTAACATTTATTCATTTTTTGAGAGACAGAGAGCACAAGCAGGGGAGGGGCAGAGAGAGGGGGAAACACAGAATCCGAAGCAGGCTCCAGGCTCCCAGCTGTGAGCACAGAGCCCGATGAGGGGCTTGAACTCATGAGATATGAGATCATGACCTGAGCCAAAGTCAGATGCTTAACCAACTGAGCCACCCAGGCGCCCCTCAGATTGCTAGATTTAAAAGAAGGATGTACTTATAAGCACTTTTAAATATGACTATATATCTGAGGGTTTTTTAATCCAAGAAAAAATGATTTTTATGTTCACTGTATAATTTAACTGTTAAAGTGTTGTTGTGGCTCTGGACCACTGCTTTCAGATGTCTTGTAATTGGTCCAATAACCTCATCTAATAATAGGTTTTAAAATTTGTTAAATCTATAGTTTCTCACTCTGAAAACTGTCTTGGTTTCTTTGCATTTTAGTCTCTGGAACTTGTATAAATGTGGGAGGGAGAGAGAGGAGTTACATTTTAAAACAGCAGAGATTTTTTTGTATGTCATTATAATGGAAAAAATTCAGGTTGTGTTATCTGTGGTTGGGATAAACTGGGCTGTAACAAGATGGGTAACAGTTCAGAATTAAAAGGAGAGAGATTGTGCTTTAAGTGAAATTATAAATTACATTTTCATTAAGGGAAGCAGCATGTGAGCCATGGGTTGGTGAATGGGTATGTTTTGAATTGAAATATCATAAAATGACTCTATTGATTTAAAATGAAAATTTACTTCATCATGAAAAATGAGGCATTTATAAATGCCTTAATTTAATGCCTAAGTTAAAAACAAAGCTTTTAAGTGAGCTAAAATTTTATATTATATAAAATTAACCATTTTAAAGTGAATAATTTAGTGGTATTTAGTACTGTTTAGAATGTTACACAACCACTACTTCCTTCTAATTCCAACATTTTCATCACTCTAAAGTAATACCCTTTGCCTATTTACTCCCCATTCCTCCTTTCCCTGCAGCCACTGGCTACCACATGTCTACTTTTTTATTGCTATGGATTTACTTATACTGCATATTTCGTGTAAATGGAATCATACTATACGTGACCTTTTGTGTGTGGCTTCTTTTACTTTCATGTTTTTGAGGTTCATCGATGTTGTAGCATGTGTAATTAACTTCTTTCTTTTTTATGGCTGAATAATATTCCATTGTATATATTGATAATTTGTTTTCCATTCATATGTTGATTCATATTTGAGCACTTTTCACCTTTGGCTACTGTGAATAGTGCTGCTATGAACATTTGTGTATGAGGATTTGAGTACCTGCTATTAGTTGTTCTGGATATACACTAAGAGTCATACGGTAACTCTAGGATTGGTTTGGATGTTAGATGGGGCTGCTTCAGACACTAGGATCTGTTTTGTGTTTTGGATAGTCATGATACTACGTAGTATATGTTGTATGTGGTTGTCATTATGAGCAATTGACTAAGTTGTTCTAGTTCCCAATAATGAACTAGAAACTTAACTTCAAAACTTAACACTAGGATGCTTATCCTCACTCTAATTTGTCTTCCCAAGTGCTAGCAAGATAAATTTTTATATGATCACAGACTAATTCCACCATTCCACAGAATATAGAGAAAATGGCAGCCCTTCTATTTTCCATAGTGATATTACTCTAAGATTATATTCCTATGAATAACAATCACGGGATAAAAGATTTTAACTTGTTACTTATGCAGAGGTTTTCTTTAAAGGACAAAACATGGTTAACCCCTTCTCATCGATTCTTACAGCATCCCTATAAAGGGGCTGGAACTGGACTTGGGAGACCCTGAAATTTAGCTCTCTAAAATTTGTTTTAACCCTGTTGGCCAGATCTTCTTCACTGCCTTTGAAAGTCCTCTTCCTGTTAAGCAATTATGCCAAGTAAAATTCTGCCTTTCAATCAAAATGTATTTTAGTTGAATTTCAAGGTGACTGAAGTATTTACAAATCAAAATCCTATTTTCAAATAGCTCTTAGAACCTGACCTACAGCATTGGAAATAATAAAAGAGGTGTGAAGATCTTTGGTTGGCAATGAGGGAGATTTTTTTGGCAGTCTTTAATATCAACTTAATGCAATGCAGAACAATTTACATGACAATGGAGGAGAGATTTTTAACAGTAGATGAGAAAGGAGTCTGGAATACTTATTACCCAACCCAGTAAGGGAGTCCTTCAGAGTTTAACAAGAGGGAAAAATATAAGAATCTATTGAAAAACTTACTTCTTATGTTTCTTTCGTGTTTTATGCAAATACTGGTTTATGATTGGTAGTAAAAACTTGCCTCCTTTCCAAGGGTCTTATTTCCCACTGATTATTTTTCTTCACTCTTGCCTCAGAGTAGCTGAAATACTGCACACGTCTTTCATGACATGTGGGAGCAAGGTTGATGGTAAAATCTCTCAGTCTAAGGAAACTCTCAGAAATTTTGCTTTACAGCCATAGAGTTAAACGTACTTTCACCATTATTTTGTCATTAGTGTTGCTGTCATTTAATTTTTTTTAAAAATGACAAATATCCTTGTTTTTTCTAAATCGAGCAATAGTAAAGGGCTTACAGTGACACGGATGCCCCTCTCCCACCCATCTCTAGCCACACAACACATAATTGGATATATATATCCCCCCACCCTTATTAAACACAGAGTGGTAGCATATTAAGTAGCCTTTTCAGCACATGGTGCTACCATCCTCAATATAGCTGTTACCAAAAGTACTTTGAAAAGGGCAAATAGTGTATGCCTCTTCAACTAAGAAATAATCAAAAAAAGAAAATTGCAAAAGACACTTTTTCATTTGTCACTGAAGAATGTGGGGCTGCCGCATCCTCTAATTGAATTAGCATGACATAAATAAGTACTCTGAAATGAGAGGGAGGCAAGGTTTACAGTGAAGAGAGTCCTGGATCAACCACCAGGGCCAGACTCCTACTAGTTACGTCATTAGTTGCACGACCTTAGCAAGTCATCTACCTCTCTGCGCCTATGATTTCTAATTTTCAAGATGAGAAGATAGTAAGGGTATTTGTGAGGTTCAAATGAGATGGAAAAGTAGCAAAATCCTGTACAATTGCAAGTTATTCTTAGCCCATTAAAATTACCCAACGAGGTTCTGGTTCAAGATGACAATGCAGGAAGATCCCCAGGTCATACCGCCTCTCACAGATAAACCAAGTCTACAGCTACATATGGAACAATTTTCTCAAAAAAAAAAAAAAAAAACACAACAAACAAA
Organism: Lynx canadensis; assembly: GCF_007474595.2. Lineage (NCBI taxonomy): Eukaryota > Metazoa > Chordata > Mammalia > Carnivora > Felidae > Lynx > Lynx canadensis. The sequence goes on from NC_044303.2 coordinate 169,679,956, forward strand.
AAACCTAGAAACTATGCAACTGCCATATATTGGACAAACAAGGGGGATAAAGTGGATCACAGCAGGTAAGACAGGCTGAGACACAATCTCACCATAAACCTCATCCCCAGCACAGAGAACCATAAACGGGAGGGAACTAAAAACTTAAAGCTTCTCCCTGAGGAGTGAATTATTTAAGCCCCCACACATCAGACTCGCCAGCATTTAAGACCTGCACCTGAGAGATGAGCTTGCAAAACATCTACCTTTGAAAACCAAAGAGGCTACAGGGAAAGTATAAACAATTCTTAAAAGGGCCCCATGCTTGGAATCACCTGCTTAGGGCCCAGAGCAGAAGCAGCCAATGGACAGGTCATGTGAAAGAAGCTCATTTGCTAGCCTTAAAGCATCAGCCTGAGGGGTTATCTTATTTAACACACATCTAGGGGTCAGCTGGGGATACTTTCTAGGAATGGAGGCCGGCAGGCGCCATCTTCACATTCTCCCTCTGCCGCACCCCCAGGGCACCAGTATCTCTCAGAGGGGAGCTTTTACACATGTCCAGTACCCTGGTTTATGTAGCTGTTGCACAGGAAACACCCCAGGATCATCAGGGTCTGGAGGTCAGGGGGCTTGCATTCCTATGTCCCATGTGACTGTAACAATTGGAGACCATTCTTGGCAGACTACCACCCTGGTGCCCTGACAGACAGCAACATGCCCACAGTCTTTACTTGCTTTTCCCACAAGCTTTGGCCTGAGAACAGGCTTCATGTATGTCACCTGATTACAGGCCTGTGGAGGTTCTGTCCAGAAACAAAGTCCAGTGCACACCATCTCTTCACTCTCCCTCTACCTTGCTTGCTGGAATCTCCCAGAAAGGATCTTATACCCTTGTCTGGTACTCAGGTTTTAGCAGATGATGCCTAATAGCACCTTTATATCACGACTTAGTTTCACAGATCCCACAGGACCATAACCAATGGAGAAAAAGTTCTTAAACAGCTAGTACCTGCAGAGCACAGTAAGAGGCAACAGGCCCAAGAGCTCTTTCTTTCTGTGTGAGAGCTACAGCCAGAGGGGCAGGCTTCTAACTGAACATACATCCAAGACCTGACTATAATTCTTTCCAGAGACCTTATAGGGCAAGCACAATCCTCACACTCTGCCACTGTTGTGTTCCAGAGCACCAATATCTCTCAGAAGAAAGCTCTTACACACACCTGGTGCCCCAGTTTTGGGAGCTGCCATCCAGAGAATGCCCCTTGATCTGTCTCTGGTGACCAAGGGGGACTTGCATTCCTGAGTCCCACAGGACTGTATTAAGAGAGAAAGTTCTTGGCAAGCCATCATTCCTCAAGGGAGCGCACCAACAGCTGACTATGTAAGAAGGCAGGAGCTTCAGACTGAGAGACAGCCTTCAGGTTTGGCACAATCTAGAGGCTCAGGTAACATAGGCTGTGGACCATCTTTGCACTCTCCCTCTGCCTCGCTCCACCGCACTGGTATCTCCCAGAAGGGAGCATATGCACTGATCTGGAGCCCCAATTTTTGCAACTGCTGCCCAGGAGATAGCTCCAGATCACCTGGATCTGGTGGCCAGTGGGACTTACATGTGTAGTCCCATTGGACTGTGGGACCTTAGCCAGTAGCTTCGGCTCTGACTGCAAATCAAACTCAGTGTTGGTGCTGAGATTCTTTTGGACCCTGATAGGCCTAGGAACACCCTCAACTACTGTGAGCTATTAAAAACAAAATAGATCACAAAGATTTGAAGACAACAAAGAGCTAGGGCAAGGCTGACTGATGGCATTCATGTATCACATGAGGCCACTTCCTCAAGACTGGGAGAGGTGGCTGTTTCATCGAGTGCATAAAACCCAACACAGGGAGTCAAGCAAAATGAAGAAACATTGAAATATGTTCCAAATGAAAGAACAAAAGAAAACCTCAGGAAAAAAAATTTAGCCAGAGATAAATGATTTGCCTGATAAAGACTTCAAAGTAATGATCACAAAGATGCTTACCAAACTCAGGAGAAGAACAGATGAACATAGTGAGAAACTTCAATGAAGAGAGAGAAAATCTAACAAAGTACCAAACAGAAGTCACAAAGCTAAAAAATGCAATCATTGAGCTAAAAAAAAAAAAAAAAAAACAAAACAAAACACTGGAGGGGGTTTCCAGCAGACTAAATGAAAAGATCAGTTAACTTGAAGATAGAGCAGTGGAACTCACCCAATAAGAGCAGCAAAAACAATTTTAGAAAGTGAAGATAACTCAAGGTACTTATAGGACACCATCAAGCAGACTAGCGTTTGCATTATAGAATCCCCAGAGGAAGAAGAGGGAGTGTAAGGGATAGAAAACTTATTTGAAGAAACACTGATTAAAAACTTCCCTAATTTAGGGATGCCTGGTGGTGCAGTTGGTTAAGCAACTGACTTTGGCTCAGGTCATACATGATCTCACGGTTTGTGGGTTCTAGCCCCACATCAGGCTCTGTGGTGACAGCTCAGAACCTGGAGCCTGCTTAGGATTCTGTGTCTCCCTCTCTCTCTGTCCTTCCCCTGCCCATGCTCTGTCTCTCAAAAATAACATTAAAAAAAAAAAAAAAACACTTCCCTAATTTAGAGAAGAAAACAGATATCCAAGATCTAGGACACACACTGAGTTCCAAATAGAGTAAACCCAAAGAGACCCATGACAAGACACACTGTAATTTAAATGTCAAAGGTTAAAGAGAAGGAAAGAATCTTAAAATCAGCAAGAGAAAAGCAAATTGTTACATACAAGGTAGCTCCTATAAGATTATCAGCAAATTTTCTAGCAGAAACTTTGCAGGCCAGAAGAGAGTAGTACAATATATTCAGAGTGCTGAAACTAAAACCTTGCCAACCAAGAATGCTGTACCTGGCAAAGTTACCATTCAGAATTGAAGGAGACACAAAGAGTTCTCCAGGCAAAAGCTAAGGAGTTCATCACCACTAAACCAGCCTCTTAACCAAGTTAAAATAACTTCTCTAAACTGAAAAGAGAGGGTGCTTATTAGTAACAAGAAAACACATAAAAGTACAAATCTCACTGATAAAGGTAAATATATAGTAAAGGTAATAGATTCATCATTTACAAAGCCAGCTTTGTTAAAAGACAAAAGTAGCAAAAATAACAATAACCACAAAATAAAAAGATGTCAACTGTGACATCAAAAACAAAATGTTGTAGGGGAGAGTATTTTTTGGAGCTTTAAAATCCATTCTACCTTGGTATCAACTTAAAATAGACTGTTATAAATATAGGTTGTTTTATATAACCCTCATGGTAACCACAAAGCAAAAATCTTCTTTTTTTTTTGGAAAAGAAAAAAATCTTTTCTTTTTAGAAAAGAAATTCAAGCATACCACTAAAGAAAGTCATCAAACCACAAAGGAAAACAACAGAAAAATAAAGGAACAGAAGAATTACAAATAGTCAGAAAGCAATTAACACACTGACAATAAGTACATATGTATCAACAATTACCTTGAGTGTAAATAGACTAAATTCTCCAACCAAAGGACCGAATGCCTACAAAGAAAAACAGAAACAAGGCTTATCTATATGCTGCCTACAAGAAACTCACCGCAGATATAAGGACATACACAGACTCAAAGCGAACAGACAGGAAAAGATATTTCATGCAAATGGAAATCAAAAGAAAGCTAAGGTAGTTATGTTTATATCACACCAAATAGACTTTTAAGACTGTAATCAAGGACAAAGAAGGGTATCACATAATGATAAAGCGGCCAATGCAACAAGAGTATATAACATTTGTAAATATTTATATAGCCAATATAGGCTCACCTAAACACATAAGGCAAATATTAACACAATAAAGGGAGAAATAGACAGGAATAATATAGATGACTTCAATACACCACTTACATCAATGGAGAGATCATCCAGACTGAAAAATCAATAAGGAAATATGGGCTTTAAATGACACACTGGACCAGATGGACTACATAGACATATATAGAACATTTCATCCAAAAGCAACAGAATACACATCCTTCTCAAATGCACATGGAACATTTTTCAGGACAGATCATATAGTAGGCTACAAAACAAGTCTTAATAAATTTTCAAAGATAGAAATCACATCGAGCATCTTTTCTGACCACGGTGGTATGAAGTTTCACAATTTCTGGGACACTAAACAACATGCTACTGAAAAACCAATGGGTTAGAGAAGAACTCAAAAAGAGCAATCAAAAAACACCTTGAGACAAATCAAAACAGAAATACAGCATACCAAAACTTATGAGATGCTGTAAAAGCAATTCTAAGAGGGAAGTTCTTGGGAAAAAGAAAAAGAAAAATCTCTTAACATTATACATCAAGTAACTAGAAAAAGAAGAATAAACAAAACCCAAGGTTAGTGGCAGGAAGGAAATAGCAAAGATCATAGCAGAAATAAATGAAATAGAGACAAAAAAGAAAATAAAAAAGAACAGTGAAACTAAGAGCTTGTTCTCTGAAAAAAATAAAATAAAATTGAGAAACTTCAGCTCTACTGACCAAGAAAAAAGAGGACTCAAAACCAGAAATGAAAGAGAAGTTACAGCTGATATCACAGAAGTGCCAAGGATCATAAAAGACTACTATCAACAACAATATGCCAACAACACATGGAAAAAGAAATAGATAAATTGCTAAAAATATACAATACACCAAGACTGAATTATGAAGAAATAGAAAATGTGAACAAACCAATTACTGATTCAGTTTTCTTACTAGTAAAGAAAAACCAACAAACAAAAGTCCAGGACCACATGATTCCACTGATGGATTCTACCAAACATTTAGAAGGATTGGTATTAATTCTTTAAAACTCCTCCAGGGGTGCCTGGATGGCTCAGTCAGTAAAGTATGCAACTCTTAATCTCAGGGTCATGAGTTCAAGCCCCACAATGGGTGTGAAGCCTACTTAAAATAAAAAAGTAATAAATAAAATAATAAAACTTCCAAAAAATAGAAGAGGAATAAATGCTTCCAAAGTCATTTTACAAGGCATTATTCTGATATCAAAACCAGACAAAGACACCACAATAAAAGAACATTACAGACCAATATCCCATTTGAACATAGCTGAAAAATTCCTCAACAAAAGTTTGGCAAACCAAATTCAAGAATACACTAAGAGGTTATATACCACATTCAAGTGGGATTTATTCCAGGGATGCAAGAATGTCTTAACATCCACAAGTCAATCAATGGGATATGCCCTATTAACAAAATGAAGGGTAAAAATTATCTCAATAGATGCAGAAAAAGCATTTGACAAAATTCAACATCCATTTATGATAAAATCTCAACAAATTGGGTATAGAAAGAACATATCTGAACATCATATAGGCCCTATATGACACAAACCTACAGCTAACATCATATTCAACAATGAAAAGGTAAAAGCTTTCCTAATATCAGGAGCAAGACAAGGATTCCCACTCTTACGACTTTTTTTCAACATAATAGTTTAAGTCATAGCTAGAGCAATTAGATAAGAATAAAATAAGGGGAGCCTGGGTGGCTCATTCAGTTAAGCATCTAACTCTTGGTTTTGGCTCAGATCATGGTCTCATGGTTTTTAAGTTTGAGCCCCATGTTGGGCCCTGTGCTGATGGTGCAGAGCCTGCTTGGGAATCTCTCTCTCTAGTTCTCTTCTCCTCCCCCGCTTACCCTCTCTCTTTTTCTCTCAAAATAAATGTAAGAAAATAAAAATTAAAAGCATCCCAAGTGGAAAAGAAGTAAAATTATCACTATTTGCAGATGACATTATTATATACAGAAACCCTGAACACTCTACCAATAACTATAAGAACTAATTAATGAATTCAGTAAAGTTGCAGGATACAATATACAAAAATATCTTGCATTTCTATACATAAAAATGAACTATTAGAGAAATTAAGAAAACAATCTCATTTACAGTTGCATCAAAAGGACTAAAATATGAATAAATTTAACATAGGAAGTGAAAAGCTTGTATACAAATGCCGTAAGATATTAATGACAAAAATTCAAGACTATGCAAATAAATGCAGATGTTCCATGCTCCTGGATTATGAGAATTAATGTTGTTAAATGTCTCTACTACCCAAAACAATCTACAGATTTAATGCATTTTTGACAGAAATAGAACCCACAATTCTAAAACTTATCTGGAACTACACAAGACCATGAATAGCCAAGACAATCTTGAGAAAGAACAAAATTTTGGAGATAGTGCACTCCCTGATGTCAAACTGTACTAAAGCTGTAGTAATCAAAATAGTATGATACTGGCATTAAAAATTGATACATAAACCAATGAAGCAGAGGGCCCAGAAATAAACCCATGCATATATGGTTAATCAGTTTAAAACAGAGAAGCCAAAAGTATACAATAGGAAAGGGACAGTCTTTTCAAAAAATGGTGCTGGGGAAACTGCACAGTCACATGCAAAAGAATGAAATGGGACCACTGTCTTATACCATACACAAAAATTAACTTAAAATGAATTCAAGACCTGAACATAAGATGCAAAACCACAGAATTCCTAGAAGGACATATAGGCAGTAATTTCCTTGACTTGGTCTTGGAACTAAGTTTTTATATTTCACACCAAATGCAAATACAGAAAAAGCAAAATAAAGTAATGGGACTACATCAGACTAACAGTTTCTTCACAGCAAAGGAAAGCATCAACAAAAGGAAAAGGCAACCTACTAAATGGAGAAAATATTTGCACATCATTTATCTGGTGAGAGGTTAATGATATCCAAAATATATAAAAGAATTCATAAAACTCAGTATCAAAAAAATAATTCAATTAAGAAATAGATCTGAATAGACAGTTTTCCAAAGAAGACATATAGTATAGCCAATGAGTATGTGAAAAGATGCTCAACATCACTCATCATCAGGAAAATACAACTCAAAACTGCAATGACATACATGCCCCAGATACCCTAGGATAATGAAAAATAAAGGCTGTGGTTTAAAAGAGCAACTACAATATAAAAGATCCAGCTCTATTACTCTACCAAAGGGCACAGGAGCTGCTGGAGCTCTGTCCAGATCAGAGGGGCTGGCAAGTGCCATAGTTTGCATTCCCCTGCTCCTTGATAGGCAGCCTACCCCACTGAACCCTGAACCCCTAGCCTATACCAGCCCAAACCCTCCTAACAAGGTAACCCCAGTACAGCATCAGGGAACCCCTGATTAGTGCTCATTCTATCTCTAGCTGTCTTCACCAAGGTGACCCAGGTGCAATGCATCCTGAAGCATACCAGGCCCACACCACTTTGGCTCCAGATGACTTACTAGGGCACTTCTGGTACAGAGTGCCCTGGGACCCCCAGACCACACCTTGCCCTGGCTTTAGCCACCCCACCACAATGCCCCCTGCATAGAACAACCCAAGACATCCAGGCCCATGCCTCCCTCAGTTTTAGCCACCCTACCAGGGTACCCTCTGCCTGCACTGAGCACCCCAGCCTTGTACCCATTCTAGCCTCAGCTCTTCTGCCAGGGTGATCTCTGTGTGCAGAGCCCAGGACTACCCTAGCCCATTTCCACTTCAGCTGTCCAGAGCACCCTCTGTGCAGAGAGTCTGGGGACCCCCAGCTCACATCAGCCAACACTCCAGCCAGTCAGAGTCACCAGGCACACACAGTCTACACAGGGAATGACTGTACACAAGACCATTTTCTCAAATTTAGGAGACATAGCCATTTTGCCTCATTCATATAAATAAACACAGGAAGATAAGCAAAATGAGGAGACAGAGGAAGATAACCCAAATGAAAGAACAAAACAAACCCTCAGAAAAAGAACTAAATGGGGAACCTGGGTGGCTCAGTTATTTGAGCGTCTGACTTTGGCCCAAGTCGTGATCTCACAGTTCATGAGTTTGAGCCCCACATTGGGCTCTCTGCTGTCAGCTCAGAGCCCACTTCAGATCTTCTATTCCCCTCCTCTCGTCCCCTCCCCTACTTGCACTTTCTCTTAAAAAAAAAAATAATAATCAACATTTAAAAAAAGGAAAAGAATAAGAACTAAATGAAATGGAGACAACCAATCTACTTGAGAAAGGGTTCAAATGGTGCTCACCAGACTAGAGAAGAGTGAATGAGCTTTGTGAGAACTTCAGTAAGAGATAGAAAATGTAAAACAGAACCAATCAGAGTCAAAGAATACAATAATCAAAATGAAAAATACACTAAAAGGGGCGCCTGGGTGGCTCAGTCAGTTAAGCGTCCAACTTCAGCTCAGGTCACGATCTCGCGGTTCATGAGTTCGAGCCCCGCGTCGGTCTCTGGGCTGATGGCTCAGAGCCTGGAGCCTGCTTCCGATTCTGTGTCTCCCTCTCTCTCTGACCCTCCCCCGTTCATGCTCTGTCTCTCTCTGTCCCAAAAATAAATAAACGTCAAAAAAAATTAAAAAAGAAAAATACACTAAAGGTAATCAACAGTAGTTTAGAAGATGAAGAAGAACAGATCATCAATATGGAAAGCACCCAAGCTGAAAAGCAAAAAGTAAAAAGAATTTTTAAAACGAGGATAGGTTAAGGGATTGTAACCCTGATTTTAACATCAAGTGAACAAACACTCACATTATAGGGGTTCCAGAAGGAGAAGAGAAAGGGGCAGAAAATCTATTTCAAGGAATAACAGCTGAAAACTAACCTAACTTGGGGAAGGAAACAGACACCCAGGTTCAGGAAGCAAGAGACCTCCAAACAAGATAAACCCAAGGAGATCCATACCATGACACATATAATTAAAATTTCAAAGATTAAATATAAAGAATTTTTAAAGCAGTAAAAGAAAAACAACATGTAATATATAAAGCTATTGGCTTATTTTTCAACAGAAATTTTGCAGGCCTGAAGAGAATCGCATGATAATATTTAAAGTGCTGAAAGGAAAAACCTACCATCAAGAATACTCTACATGGCAAAGTTATCATTCAGAATTCAAGGATAAACAGAGTTTTTCAGACAAAATTTAGAGGAGTTCATCATCACTAAACTGGTCTTACAAAAAAATGTTAAAGGGACTTCTTTAAGTGGAAGAGAAAAGGCCATAATTAGAAGAAAATTGTGATAGGAAAGGACAATACTTATGTAAGACAAAATAGACTTTAAAACAAAGACTATAACAAGAGACAAAGAAGGACAATATATAATAATAAGGGGATCAAGCCAACAAAAGGGTATAACAGTTGTAAATATCTGCACACCCAACATTGAGGCACCTAAATACATAAAGCAAATATTACAGACATAAAGGGAGAAATTGACAGTAATACAATAACAGTAGGAGACTTTGACACCCTATTTACATCAATGGATAGATCATCTAGGTGTAAAATCAATAAGGAAACAACGTATTTGAATAACACAGTAGGCCAAAGTACTTAACAGATGTATACAAAACATTCCATCCAAAAAGAATAGAATACACATTCTTTTCAAGTACACCTGGAACATTCTCCAGAAAAGATCACATTAGGCCACAAAACAAGTCTCAATAAATTTAAGAAGACTGATACCATATCATGTATCTTTTGTGATCACAACAGTATGAAACTAGAAATCAATTACAGGAAAAATTCTGGAAAAGCACAAACACATGGAGCCTGAACAACATGCTACTAAACAAGCAATGATTCAATGAAAAAAATCAACGAGGAAGTAAAAAAAAACACATGGAGACAATAAGGGGATGCCTGGGTGGCTCAGTTAAGGTCATGACCTTATGGTTTGTGAGTTTGAGCCCCACATTGGGCTCTCCGCTCTCAGTGCAGAGCCTGCTTCGGATCCTCTGTGTGTGTCTGTCTCTCTCTGCCCCTCCCCTGTTCTCATTCTCTCTCTTTCAAAAAATAAACATTTAAAAAAATACATGTAGACAATGAAAATGAAAACAATGCTTCAAAATCTTTGAGACACAGTGAAGTCAGTTATAAGTGAGAAATTTATAGTGACATAGGTCTTCCTTAAGAAACAAAAAACAAATCTCAAACAATCTGCCTTTACACCTAAAGTAACTCGAAAAAGAAGAATATGCAAAGCCCAGAGTTAGTAGAAGGAAGGAAACAATAAAGATCAGAGTAGAAATAAATGAAATAGAGACTTTAAAAAACAATAGAAACAAAAAATCAATGAAACCAAGATCTGCTTCTATCAAAAGATCAACAAAATTGCCAAATCTTTAGCCAGACTCATCAAGAAAAAAAAGTCCCCAAATAAATAAAATCAGAAATGAAAGAGAAGGAACAACCAAGATGACAGAAATACAAAGGATTATAAGAGATTACTACAAAAAATTATACGCCAACAAATTGGACAACCTAGAAGAAATGGATAAATTCCTAAAAGCAGATCATCTTCAAAACTGAATCAGGAACAAATAGAAAATCTGAACAGACCAATTGCTAGTTCCAAATTGAATTGGTAATCAAAAAACTCCCAACAAACAAAAGTCCAGAACTAGATGGATTCACAGGTGAATTCTACCAAACATTTAAGTAAAAATCAATACCTGTATTTCTCAAACTACTCCAAGAAACCGAAAAGAAATTCTATAAGGCCAGCATTACCTTCATACCAAAACCAGACCAAGACACTACAAAAATAGAAAACTACTGGCCTGATAAAGATTCAGAAACCCTCAACAAAACATTAGCAAACCATAGTCAGCATTACATTAAAAGGATCATTCACTACAGTCAAGTGGGATTTACTCGAGGGATGCAGGGATGGTTCAATACTCACAAATCAATCAATGTGATATACCACAGTAACAAATGATAAGACTCATGATCATCTCAGTAGATGCAAAGAATGCCTTTTACCAAATTCAGCTCCATTCATGATGATGATTAAAAAACAAAACAAACAAACAAAAAAAAACCTTTTAACAATGTGGGTGTAGAAGGACCATAACACAATAAAGGCCATATATGAAAACACAGCTAACATCATACTCAATGATAAAAAACTGAGAGCTTTTCCTCTAAAATACATAACAAGACAAGGATGTCCATTGTCACCACTTTTATTCAACACAGTACTGGCAATCCTAGCCATAGTCATCAGACAAGAAAAAAGAAAGGGCATCCAAGTTGGTAACAAAGAAGTAAAACTGTCACTGTCACTATTTACATATGACATGATACTATACATAGAAAACCCAAAAGACTCCACCAAAAAACTATTAGAATAAATAAATTTAATAAAGTTGCAGGATACAAATTGACATACAGAAATCTGTTGCATTTTTATACACTAACAACAAAGTAACATAAAGAGAAATTAAGAAAACAATTCTACTTAAAATTGCATTAAAATAATAAAATACCTAGAACGAAAGTTAATCAAGGAAGTGAAAGATCTATATTCTGAAACTATAAAACATTGATGGAAGAAATTGAAGATAAAAAAAGTAAATGGAAAGACATACCATGCTCATGGATTAGAAGAAACAATATTGTTAAATGTCCATACTACCCAAAGCAATATAAAGATTCAGTGCAATCCCTATCAAAATAACAATAGTATTTTTCACAGAAGTAGAACCAATAATCCTAAAATTTGTTTGGAACCTCAAAAGACCATGAACAGCCAAAGCAATATTGAGAAAGAAGCACAAAGCTAGAAGTATCTCAAACCCAGATTCCAAGATGTACTACAAAGCTGTAGTAATCAAAATATTATAGTACTGGCATAAAAATAGACACATAGATCAATGGAACAGAAAAGAATCCAGAAATAAACCCATGTTTATGGGGTCAATTAATCTATAACAAAGGAGACAATGAGGAAAAGACCATCTTCTTAATCAGTGGTGCCAGAAAAACTAGCTAGCTGCAGCCAAAAGAATGAACTAGACCACTTTTTTACACCATACAGAAAAATAAACTCAAAATAAAGACCTAAATGTGAGATATGAAACCATAAAACGCTTAGAAGAAAACATAGGCTGTAATATTTTTTATATCAGCCTTAGCAACATATATATATATATATATATATATATCTCCTCAGGCAAAGGAAACAAAAGCAAAAGGGACCTATTGGAACTACACCAAAATAAAAAGCTTCCTTACAGCAAAGCAAACCATCAACAAAATAAAAAAGCAGCCCACTGAATGGGAGAAGATATTAGCAAATGAGATATCTGATAAGGGATTAATATCCAAAGTACATATAGAACTTATACAACTCAATACACACACACACACACACACACACACACACACACACACACACACACAATCTGATTAAATGATAGGCAGAGGACCTGAACATTTTCTCCAAAGAAGACCTACAAATGGCCAACAGACACATGAAAAGATGTTCAATATCACTAATAAAGGAAATGCAAATCAAAACCACAATGATATATCACCTTATACCTGTAAGAATGGCTAGAATCAGAAAGAAATAACAAGTATTGGCAAGAAGGTAGAGAAAAAGGAACCCTTTGCACTGTTGGTAGGAATGAATATAAATTAGTACAGCCACTGTGGTAGACAGTTTAAATGTTCCTCAAATAATTTAAAAAAATATATGATCCATTAATCCCACTACTGTTTATCACAAGAAAAAGCAAAATGCTCATTAGAAAAGATATATGCATTAGAAAATATATGTGTTTATTGCAGCATTATTTACAATGGCCAATGTATACAGCACCCTAAGTGAGGGCGCCTGGGTGGCTCATTGGTTGAGCATCCGACTTGAAATCAGGTCATGATCTCACAGTCCATGGGTTCGAGCCCCACGTCAGCTCTGTGCTGACAGCTTGGAGCCTGGAGCCTGCTTCAGATTCTGTGTCTCCCTCTCTCTGTGTCTTTCTGCTTGTCCCCTGTCACACTCTGTCTCTCTTGCTCTCAAAAATAAATAAATATTTTTTTAAATGTTAAAAGAAGCATTTGATAGATGAATGGATAAAGAAGATGTGGAAGAGATGGATGTATATGTGTGTGTGCGTGTGTGTGTGTGTGTGTATATATGCTTGCCACTTGTGACAACATAGATGGATCTAGAGTATTTTATGGTATGTAAAATAAGTCAGAGAAAGACAAATACCATATGATTTTACTTATTTGTTTAATCGAAAGAAAGAAAGAAAGAAAGAAAGAAAGAAAGAAAGAAAGAAAGAAAGAAAAGCAGGAAAACACCCATAAACACAGAGAACAAACAGTTTCCAGAGAGGGAGATGTTTGGGGGATGGGCAAAATGGATGAAAAGCAGTAGGAGGTACAGGGTCCCAGTTATGGAATGAGTAAGTCACAGAGATGAAAGGTACAGCATAGGGAATGTAGTCAATAGCATTGTAATACCATTGTATAAAAGAACACAATGAGATCACCTCACACCTGTTACAATGACTATAATCAAAAAGACAACAAATAACACGTTTGCTAGGATGTGAAGAAAGGCAACCTTTGTACACTGTTGGTGGAAATATAGAGTAGCCACTATGAAAAACTATATGATGATTCCTGAAAAAAATTAAAAACAGGACTACCATATCATAGCATTTCCACTTCTGGTATTCATTTGAAGAAAAAGAAAACACTAACTCAAAAAGATATGTACACCCCCATGTTCATTGCAGCATTATTTACAATAGCTACAATATGTAAACAAAGTGTCCATTGACAGATAAATACGTAAAGAAAACTGTGGTATACGTAGACAATGGGATATTATTCAGCCATAAAAAATAACATCTTGCCATTTGCAACAACATGGATGGACCTTGAGCTCCTTAGGCTCAGTGAAACAAGTCAGAGAAAGACAAATACCGTATGATCTCACTTTCATGTGAAATTTTTAAAGACAACCAAGGTCATAGAAACAGAGAACAGATTGGTGGTTGCCAGAAGTAGGGAATGGGTAAAATGGGTGAAGAGGGTCAAAGGGTCCAAATTTCTAGTTGTGAGATAAATAAATCATTGGTATATAAAGCACAACATGGTGACTATAGTTAATAATACTGTATTGCACATTTGACAGTTGCTAAGGCAGTAAATCTTTAAAGTTTTCCTCACAAGAAAAAACAATTTTGTGACCAAGTATGGGAATGGATGTCAATTAGATTTACTGTATTGATCATTTTTCAATATATACAAATATTGAATTGTTATGTTGGACACCTGAAAGTAATATAATGTGTATCAGTTATGCCTCATTAAAATAAGCAGATAAATTAAAAATGTATTTTAAAATAAATTTAAATTATCCAGCAAAACCAGGTTCAAGGTCAAGGTTACAGAATTAGGTTATTAACTTTCACTTCTGGAGCCTGATCTTGTTTTACGTACAACATGCCTTTCTTGATTTCTGCCCAGATACTGTCTTACAAAAAGAAAGAATTTGGCTCTGTATACCTTTTACTTTCTTCAAGAATTAATTTTAACTTGTAGTCATTGAATGACTTTCATGAAAAGTATTAAATTACTGGATGGCAAACATGAAAAGAGTTGATATGCAGACAAGAAAACTAATCTTTCTACCAAACAGCATAGTAATTATGCTCTAGTAAGAAGGAAGCTAATTCACACAGCTGGAGGGGATCATCAGCAAGTACACACTAAACTCTGACGTAACAGCAGTTATCAAAGTACAGGCATACTCTCATTCTCATTTCACCTCATTCAAGAAAGAGAAAAGGCCTTAAAGTAACCAGACATTTTTAGCAGAGGGGCGTTTATAAACCTGGAGAGGCAGAGTTGAGGCAAGTAGCTCCCAAAGGGGATAGAGATTAAATCATTGAAGGATCCTTCTACACCACTGCAAATGGGGTTTCACTGCTGAAGTACATGCACTCTATGTAAAATTAAAATACAAAATTAAAAATACAAATATGTTATGAAAATCTTTAAATTCTTAGCCTCTTGGGGAATGGAAAGGATTTTCCCGTTTCCCTCCTTGATTTCACATCTATCTCCAGAATGTATCATGTGCTTTTATCTCCATGCTTCTCTAGAAGACTACCAAAAAAGAAAAAAAAGAAAAAAACAAAAACAAAAACCCGAAGAGCTTAGCTCATGTAGCTCAGTAAAACAGGTGCACCAAGATATTTTGACAAAACAAGGCACCATGTAATTTAAAGAAGTTGTTTTTATCAGCCAGCTATGTTAATTCTACCCTATTCAAAATACACAGGAAAAAAATGTATTTTCCATAAATGAAACAGTGGAGAAAATGAGACTTTTAAGGATGTAGGAATATCTGTAAATAGTGACAAGTAAAAAATTGAAGCTAAAAAACTTTCATTATTGCTTTAAGTCTGTTTATAATTTTTTTTTAACATTTATTTATTTTTGGGACAGAGAGAGACAGAGCATGAACGGGGGAGGGGCAGAGAGAGAGGGAGACACAGAATCGGAAACAGGCTCCAGGCTCTGAGCCATCAGCCCAGAGCCTGACGTGGGGCTCGAACTCCCGGACCGCGAGATCGTGACCTGGCTGAAGTCGGACGCCTAACCGACTGAGCCAGCCAGGCGCCCCTAAGTCTGTTTATAATTTTAAGGGAAAGAAAATAATGCAGGCACAAGATAAAATTGCAGAAATCTGACTTAATCTCCTAGGCGCATATATGTATGTATATATAAACCATCCTTCTCATTTAGATACCACAGGGACAGTTAACCTCCGTACTGGCTAAATATTTGTTCTTGGTTGGGGTTAAGTGATTTGAAAGCTGGTTTTGTTAAACTAGCAGCCTGAAGGCTATTCATTTAGCTGGTAATGTTACTACTAGTCCTGGAAAGTAAAACTAGTGAAGAAATAAGATCATTAGTTACTGCATTCCTTTGGTAAGTTTAAATATGCGAACATGTGACTGACAAAGACATGCATCACTGGAAATGTTCACCTGCTTACACACTTACCTGGTTATGGTTTTGTGCACCCCCCAGGGAGATACAGTTCTGAGAGTGACGTGTGGAGCTTTGGCATCCTCCTCTGGGAGACCTTCAGCCTAGGGGTCTGCCCATACCCTGGAATGACAAATCAGCAAGCACGGGAACAAGTGGAAAGAGGTAAACCAATGACCCGGGTAGTAGCCAGCATTCACATCCAGCCCCCAGGGCAGTGCTGATAATGCTGTGTGTGGCTTTCCTAGCGGGGGGGGAAGGTATATACTACTTGGTGTAAACAGACAGCAGAGGTGGGATTAAATCTGCTTTTGTGCACCATGGATGGTGTGGCTCTTGTATAACAAAAACCAACAACAAAAAACGTTTAAAGATTCCAACAGTCTACAATACACCTGTAGGCTTGTCTTCCATTCCCCCTGCCTAGCATGACGTCTGCGAGGGGGTGCCATTCACTGTCTTCAAGGAAAATAGTGTTCCTCAACCTCCTATTTTTTCTTCCGTTCCAAATAAACACCATCAATAGTATTGTAAATTGAAGGGTAGTTAGACTTTAGAGAGAAGTTTTTGAAAGTTTTGTAACATTTTTTTTTAATGTTTGTTTATTTTTGAGAGAGACCGCACAAGCAGGGGAGCGGCAGAGAGAGAGAGGGAGACACAGAATCCGAAGCAGGCTCCAGGTTCTGAGCTATCAGCACAGAGCCCAGTGTGGAGCTCAAACTCACCAACTGTGAGATCATGATCTGAGCCAAAGTCAAACGCTTAACCTACTAGGCCACCCAGGTGGCCCTAAAAGTTTCGTAACATTTCTGAAAAAATCATACGGGTTCTCAAATCAGAAACAGGAATAAGCCGGTGATGGTGACATGCTAGCATGGACTTGCATAGTCTACAGGTCTCAACAGCGAGAATGCTTTTGACAAACTGGTAATGTCCTAGCATTAGGCCCCTCTCCAGGAGGCTGGGCACAGGAGGCCTTTCCAGCTCCCTTCTTTCCTCTCACAGCCATCTAACTCCCTGAGCTAACACACACAGGCACATACGTGCTGCTGAGCACACTGCCAGACAGCTTTGAATTAAAGATTCTTCTCGGGCTGCGCAGGAATAGAACTCCTCTTCATTTTTCTTTCACTTTTAAATTAGTGTTTATGAAATCCTCATTCTCTCTTCATCTTCAAAAACCTGGACTGTGTAGATGTTTTTTTTTAAAACTCTGCCCATAGCATCTAAAAGCAAATTCTAAAAGCAAAAGCAAATACTTAGAGCAACTAAAATACATGTTTGTATGTGATTTATCTTACCTCAGACTTTGTGACAAATGAACGCATGAAAAATAACCTATTCAAGCTAGAAGATAATTTGATGGCACTGTAATACTGAATTCTGCATCCCTTGTAGAAAAAAAAAAAGTTTGCCCTGAAATGGGTTTTTGTTTCTGTTTCACTTACAATATAAAGTACTCAAGTTTCCAAGCTGCATAATGCCCTATGTGAACATTTGTATCTTCTCTCCATTCTAAATTCTCTGTTCTGTTCCTCTTGGGTCTTCAGGATACCGAATGTCAGCCCCTCAGCATTGCCCAGAGGACATTTTTAAAATTATGATGAAGTGTTGGGATTATAAACCTGAAAACCGTCCCAAGTTCAGTGACCTTCAGAAAGAGCTGGCTGTCATCAAGAGGAAAATCACACAGTGACGGACCAGTGCCAACAGGCTTCAGGACCTGGTCCTCCAGCAGAGTGACATTGTTCTTCTTGTTAACGTTGAGTTTATACCACATTACCTGCAACAATTTTCTAAGGTGGTTTTTGTTATTAACTGTTTTTTAAATATGCGCCACTTACAAAAAAGGGTGGGGGGGAGGGCAAAGGCAAATGTATTCAAGAGACAGACACTCTTACCAAGGGCTTTATGTGCTCACCACAGCAATCCTGCCATTTCAGGCCATTGTAAATAGATAAGCACAGACTCTCAGTGTGAGGGAAGGTCAGAGCTTTTTCACACCAGGACCACTGATGTTTCTCAAAGGTTCTCTACTTCAGGCACAGTTCATGGGCCACTGTCCTATGCCACTGACCCTACTCAATCGGTGCTAAAAGCAGCATTGGTGATGCCATGTTCGCAGGATACATTCCAACCAAAGGTGGCTCTTTGCTCTGCCAAGGCAAGATTCTATTTGTAAACATCATTTTATATTGGGAATTAGTTGGACCTCTTAGGGTTTTTTTTCTTTTCTTTCTTGGCCAGAAATAAGTACAGTGTGAGCAGCATCACACTCCTGTATTATTAGTAAGGTAGTCATTTCCCTGCTCCTTTGTCCTGGCTTTGGACAGTGATGCACAAGATGTCCCCAGAGAACAGTCTTAGGCCTGAAGCAGCAGCTTTTATAGGCTGTTTTTGAGAGTCGTGCATGAAGGAAGCTTGAATGGGAGGGAGGTCTGGAGGAAGGAGCAGCTAGACTAGCAATCTAAGACAAGAGGAAAATAGAAAATCTGCCTTCTGATCAGAGTTATGCCTTTACAAACACACACACACACACACACACACACACACACATTTTATGATCTAAATTCACAAGAAGAGTTCTAAGGAATGTTTTTCAGAAGTTCATAGTTGGAGATGTCTTAATGGCAACAAAAAACTGTTTCGAGAAACTCCGAAGCACAAGTCCACAGTAATCACAGCCTACTTTTGGTTATGTACCTTCACCTCAGAGGAGGCATCCTGGAATTGCACTCCCTTCGCTTGTGTCAGTTTCCAGGGCTGAAAGAATTTCATGATTCTAGTCCATAAACATATTTGTGTGTGTACACACATGAACATGTGCTATACACACACACACATACACACACACACACACACAACCAATAAGCAGGAGTAACAGTTAATAAGTTGAGGGACAGCCCTCCCGTTCCCCTTCCCCCTTCATTTACCCTTATAATGCTACCTGGAAATCCTTATCTTAGCTGACAGGTATGCGAGCACAGTTCTGGAGATGCTTCCTGTGCATAATATGTGACACAGAATTGAAAGCAAGATTCTGTCTGGCTGAATGTTAGCTACATCCAGGGAAGCTACCCCATGTTGTGTAAATAGTTGCCGCTCAGGATAAATATGTGTGTAAGAGATGGTCACTCTCAGGGGTCAGTGCGGCTTGGGAGCTTTTAATAAGTGCCCAGGCCTGTGTCCAGATAAATAGCACCTTAGTGATCATTTGATTATATCCATTGGAAGAGCTTATAGGAGAGAAAATTCCTCCTGCCCTCTCTGGCTGTTCACTGCCTATGAAGATCATGGCACAGAACCCGTACTTTAAAGAGTATAAAGGATAATACTGAAGAGAAGAAAATGGCTTGTGTCTATCATTTCAATTTCCTTGCAAGTTTCATACACATTTAATAGTTACTACATCCAGACTAAAACAAAAGCGTAATAAACTTGCCCTCGAAAATACACTGCAATATACAAAGCAACTTTTTAAAAGTCAGCATTGTCTTCCCTTCTGTCAAATATGATAAGTAAATGGAAGCTTCTTTTGATGGCATATACTGTGGCAAATCAAAGCACAGACTCATTAATTAAGTGCTGTGGTCTTCAGGCACTTGCCTGCCTTCAAAAGAGAGAGTAAGATGGGACATTTTTACCCTTTGTCAGTATTTCCAAATGAATCTCTTCATAATATTCTTTGTTTGAAGAAAACAGCCTCTCAGCACTTAGCAGCCTCAGTGCTAAGCTCTCAGCAAGGAGAGAGAATGACGGTTTTGGCTTTAATTTTGTGAACAAGACCCGAAGCTTAATCTTTGCATTCTGGTGTAAAGAATGAACATGGCATTGATATTTCACTCATCCAGGCTGTTAGAATTTGCAATTCACATCATAACTCTGTGCTTAAATTAAAGAAGCTTTTCAAAACATCGTGACATCTGCAGCATTTAAATTCTATTTTATTCTTTGTCCCAAAGCAGGCAGTGGTATAGTTCAGGATTAATAACACATTGGGAGTCTTTCAGGATCAGTTGTACAGAATATTAAATTTAATATAGGCACATGCATTAAGAAAAACTTATGCAAACCATTTTTTTTACTGTTAATTTTGTTGTGCTTGGAGCATAATTTATTCATCCCTTCTGTCACTGATAATTATTGGAATTATGTACTTTAGGAGGCTAATCCATACCCAGAAAGCACACATATAAATACTGTTCTGAATTTGCAAGTTGATGGAGGGAAAGAAGGCTTAAGAAATGCACAAAACCCTGTAACTTGTTTAGTAAGAAAACAGTAACCAAAATTGCCACTAGATGGAATGTAATTAAGCCAGGTCACAAATCTGTGTTGTTAATGGATTTTCCAGGAGTTGCATCTATCATTCCTATACAGTTCCTGTCATAATTCCTTCAATTTATGAGCACGAAGTGGGGCAGGGGGGACATAAAAGCCCCAGGCATCCTGATTCGCCCGCATTTTTCAGTCTTGAATCACTAAGGAAACTTTATGACAAATATTTAGGTAGTTCATCATTTTTCAAGAAAACAAATCTTCTAGCGTTAAATTAACATTTATTACCAATATTTGAAACCTAAAATTAATTTTGTATTCCATACAATCTAAGGTTATTTCTCAAAGCCAATATGTTTTCTCTTCCAGGAAGATAATAATAAAGGATTAATAGGTTTTGTGTAAACTTTTAAAACCAGAGGCCTCATTTCAGCCCATCCTGCCACTGAGTCTCCAGTGAAAGGTCTCAAGCAATCATTTGTTTTTTGCCTCCCAAATTTAAAACAGGCAATAAAGTTCTTCATCCATAATTCACCATTTTATCACAAATACAATATTATTGAAACATCTTAACTAGCAGATCAATATAGACCATGAACCTAACTGTACTAGCTGTTGTTCAGTGCACATTTCACAACTGTTTTTCATTTGTAGGTTATGTTTAGAAGAAAAGCTATTGAAATAGTTTTAATTTCCTTTAAGCCACAATACAGTTTTCCCGTCTGTGTTCTAATCCTATTTTGGTTTTGCCATATAGTTTTATATAAAGTTTGGCTAATACCACTAAAATAACTATGTGAGATTGTGTCAAGAAGAAAGGGTTTTCATTATAATATATGCCCCACACTGAGCACCTAGTTAGTGGGATAAACATACAAATTACAACACAAAACTCAATGACAGAACACTGCTGTCATTCAGAATTATCTCAGGCACTCCACTTGAACATGAATTCATGCGAGTCATCAGATGTTCTGGGAGTGTTGCTGCCAGCCTTAGTTAGTATTCTCTGTGGACACTATTTTGTGGCCATGGGTTGTCTGAGAGGAGATTGATATCATCTGAAAAGAGGCTCCCTGCCTCAGCCCTCTTCTTTTTTACACATACTCCCTGGATCACACCACTGGTATTTTAGATGTTTCTTATCAACAGAACTGATTGTCCATAAGCACTGTTCTGAGTCATGTAAAGACTGACTTCTGTATTTAGGTCAGAACCCTCACACAAAACACAGAATAGCACAAAACAAAAAGAGCAACCAAGGGGGAGACATTGAAAACGACCCGTCTTCTTTATGTATTAATATGTTAATTAAATGGAAACAAAGATTTTATATAAAAATGAGTTTATATTACATTTCCATTATACTATTAAGTTAGCATGAAAGTTTACCATTAAAATAAAGTTACCTCTTTTATTACTAACTCTGATTTGCTTATGCATACCAGAAAATTTTTATTAAATATTTTAATTTTATTTATTTTTCTCTGTTTCAATTAGTTTCACATCAAATCTGATGCTATATTATTTGGGAGAATCCAGAACTGCATATTCATTTCTGCACAGGAAAATACTCATGTACAAGATCATCTCCTTGAAGGAGGTACTGATACTCTTGAGTCCTATAAAATTCTCCTTTCAAGAATAATGCTATAATACCGAAGGTATATAAACTATATCTCAGTCATAATTCAACTTAAGGAAATATTTATTACCCCTTGAAAACCAGTCTACGGCCTCCTATTGATTCAAAGATTAAATTCTGGATCGTTGAGTATAGACATTAAGACTCACTTAGCTCACTAATAAGAACTGAGAGTCTTGGCTGGTAGAAGAATCCTGCTGAACTAAATTCCAGTCACTTTAAACTGCATAGAAGTAATGAGCATAGGCTTTAGTATGTCCGTGAATAAGGAGCTGAGGTGAGCATCTGCAAAGGCAAGAGAGGAAAGAGCCAGTTATTCTCAGGCAGAATGATGCAGCGGCTAACAGAGAGTGCGGAGTTGAGTCAAGCAGAATGGAGACCTGGACAGTGTCACTAGAAAGTCTGAGACCAGTGCCCCCAGGCTAGATGCTTCTCCACAGAAAACTCAAAAGATATTGGAGTCAAAAGAAGCAAAAGAGGTCACCTACCAGTGTGTACAGGGCCTTAGTTTGAGCAAAGCGAACACCTCTCCCTTGCATTTGGAGCAGTTTTACATGCGGAACTCAGAGATGATGCTGCTTGGGTGACACTTGCATTCATGGTCTTGCTGACTAGGATTTGGTCATAGATGTTCACACATTTCAAAGACACTACTCAAAGTCTCTTTACATTTGCATTAGTTGTATTTACTATGTATTTAAACTAAGGCCACTGAGTATTCATACTTTGTATGAATTTCAAAGTATCTCATACTTTGTTAGAAATCCTTAGTTGCAACAGGGCGTGGTCTCCTAAAAGACAGCACACTTGATCAGCCGAGTTTCACCTTTTGACTAATGTTCACTAATTGGCTCCTGGAGTTATGCCCTGAGGGACCTTCCTGGGAGGAGCTCTACTCTGGAAAAACAAGGAATTCAGCAGGGAAGTCGGAAAATGCCAATTAAACGGCAATGTTTCTTGTCTTAGTACTAGTAACATTTGAGGGAAAAGAATCTTAGAGACATCCTCAAGCCAGTCGTGGTGCAGTACGGCTGAGGTGACACAGAGGCAGTGAAAGAGACTCCCAAAACCGAGACTGAAGGCTAACCTTCCAAAGAATAAATACAACATCAATAAGAGAAAGCCTCCAAAGGGCCTCCAAAGGGGGGTGTGAGGGGCTTCCTGCAGCATGTTGTTAAACATTACATTCCTCTCAAGTCTCTACAACATTTCTTAAAGGACACTGAATTGGATATTGATGTGATTTTCTTTTATGCTCCTGCTAATCTCAGGAGGTAGCCACTGAGGAATGGGAATTACCCTAGCCCGGGGTTTCCAATAAGGCTGCAGACTGGATGGCAGCTCAGTCCTCTCCCAAAGCAACACGCATATGCGTGGGGTAGGCAGCACTGGAGGAACACTGCTGGGAAAGCGCCTTTTTAGTTTATTAAAGAAATCTTGTAGTAGGTGTCTGTGCCCACAATGTGAAGATTTAGCTTCTCTCCTTGCCAGCAAACTTGTAAGAACCCTGAAACATGAATATTTATTTTATTCTAAATAGATTCAAATTCGGAATTTCCAAAATATCTTCCAAAACATTACGAGTGAGACCAGCAGATTCAAGTGTTCTACAAAGCAGTGTTCGAAGTGTTAGTAATGACCGTGGTAGCAGAATCTTATAGTATGTTTTCTGTCAGCTTTATTCATTTAGGAAGCTTTCCCTGAACATCTGCCATGTCAGGCACAGGGAACCGTGTGGGGTGCTACTTTCTCTGTTTTGTTTGTTTGTTTGTTGTTGTTGTTTTTAAATTTCAGTTGGTATTTCCTTTTCTCACATTCAGTTTCTTAATCCTTACTTAACCACAACAGAAAAGCCTTTATCATCAGCTTTTATTGGATAGTGTCATAACTGCCCTAGACCAAAGAGTTTCTCCTCAGGTGCTCAGGAGGCCCTGCCTTGTAGGGAACTCCCAGGCATCCATTTACCAAGGCCAACTGCACACCCACTATGGGAGAGGCCCCTTGGTACATGCAGCTTAGAATACAGCTTAGTTGTTGTCCTTGTGGCAGAGACAGGACAGTTAGGTGGCAGTTGTGTTTGATGAGTAATACTATCTTGGAGATTAAAAAATCTCTTGGGAGATTTTTCCCAGGACACAAAGACCACTGTGAGCAGGCGTGTCCAGGGAAGCAGCCTGTTGACTTGGCCAAGTAAGCTCCTTAAGCGATCTACCTGCCTCCAAAGAAATGTTAAAACAATAGTAATGATCACTTTATCTTAAACCCCTGGACATATTCAATTTTTCCATTCCTCTCTTTCATGCCAATAATTTTTGTCACTTTCTTCACATTCCTCATCAGTAAATGTCTAAAGTTACCAACTGTGCAATGTTAAAGAGTTTCTCCATAGATTCAGAAAAGAGGGTAGCAAACATGAAGTTGAGAATAAGGCGACCTACCTAGACACACAGTCCCAATAGCATCACTGTGTTAAAACCTCAGCTCTACTCTATACATGCCCCAAAGCAGCACCTCTCCTAAAAAAAGCCAAACATCACACCTTTCTCCCATTTGCTGAGAACATCTTTATTATCAGAATAAGCATACTGTAGATGCTATCCAAAGCAGATTCTAAAATGACATACTAAGAAGCCAGACTTTAGTCACCAGACAACAGAAATACCACTTCACCCTATATGCTCACTTAAAACACCCTTGCAAAAACTACAACCATGTAGGCAATCCATCTGGTCATAGGAGATCCTACCTTATTTTGAAAGCATATGACACATATCCATGGGAAATGACAATGTTCTGAGCAGCACAGGGTAAGGGTAAAGAAGGCCACAAAAACAAATCCCAATTCCCACATTGGAGCAGCAAAACTTTGTGTACGAAAAATGAAGTGTAGGAGTCCAAACTCTCACTGTTGTCTTCTTATAACTCTTGTCAAACTGTTACAAATTTGGGGTCTTTTGAGTTGCCTGAACAATCTTTATGAAGATGAAACCTGTCCGCCCCCTAAACGGGGGCTCAAATTTCTAAGTGCCCTGAACTCAAAACTTTAGGGTCTAAGAGGGGATCTGGAATCTATAATTACTGAGGTCCCAGGCAAAAGGACCACCCTAGCAGTCTTCGCCAGCTCACCAATCCATGCTTTTGTTCTTTTTTCAATACAGAAGGGGAAAAAAATAAAAAGAAAAACACCCTATTATGTAGGAATTTTCCTTTCACAAATGACTTGCAGAAATAAATTTGCCTGCCTGCTCTTAAGAAATGCCAGACTGCCATAAGGAAATGCAAAGGGCATTGTGCCCAGAACGATGCTTAGTATGACTGTGAATGTTTTCTCCTAACCCAAAGTACTGCAGACTTCTCGTAGACTACAGGATGCTTTGAAGGCCCATGCCCTGCCAGTCTGAATTGCTCTGCTGTAGCTTCAAGCAAAAGACCATTTCCAACAGAACTGAACTTATTTGCTATAATTCTTCTTCGGGTGCTAAGCCTTTCACACGTGCAATGTACAGAAAATATACATGTTTTAATGGAACTTACTATTTTGGCTTTAGAGAAAAAGAGATTGGTTCCCCATAGCAAGTATCCTACCATTCTAAATCCAACCCCGGGTATAGATTTTGAGTGTCAAATCAAAATCACAGATAAAGAGAAGCTAGTAAGGAAAAATCTTGGTTACTTTAAATTTGTGACCAAAGTGGCCAAAGATGTGAAACTCCTTTTCACTTGATGAACATTTCACTTCACCATATGAAATGTCAGTTACCCAATACCATCCTGTGACATAATCAGACTCTCAACTGTGGGCCAATGGCCAGGAGCACACTTTTCATGGACTCTTACCATTTTCCTTCAGGGAGTATTGAGATTTCTCACTGAAATAGCTTTGTTAGCCAGACATCTATAGACTTCGTATTTGTGTTTAAATACCTTAGATGGCCTAATTAAGCACCATGAGTATAATGGGGGCTGGTAGGGGTGTGAATTCTGCTGAATTTATGTTATGGCTTTCTTTTGTGTGTGTTTTTCTTGGTGTGGTCTGGTGAGTACCCTAGAAGGTTGGAACACTCCCAAGTCATAGCCATACAACCACATAGGGTTAGGAAAAGCCAGATAAATGCAGGAGAATAAATCAAGTTGTCAAAGTCCCAAGAACAGCCCTGACTTCTTCAGGAACCCAAACAAATTGAAAGCAAAGATAAAATGTACAAATGGTACCCAGGCCATTTGTGGGTAGCCCACTGGACTAAGGCGCTGCCATTTTCTGGGCACAGGTCCACAGTGAGTGGTTTCAGGAATGTGATTTTCTGGGTTGCTTCCTCTCCCCTTTGGACAGATGATTTTGAGATGACGGGGTCAGAGTGGGGCCTGCCCTCAGCCCCCCCCAAGGTTTAGATGTTCCATCTGCAAGCATTACTTTGAGCAAAGTACTCCTGTGGTTTCCCAAGTTTCCTTTTAGTGCCAATATTATCAGGTTAAAGCACCTTTAGTCTTTTCTGTTGCTGTTTTAAAATAATTTATTTGTGAAGTGGATACAAGAAACACTGGAAATAGGGTGCTTCTTATAAAAAAGTTCAAGTGTAAAACATACAGACAAGGCCTTTGGTGAGTTTATCTGGCTTTGTAAACAAGTCTGAGAATGAATGACAGCTAAATATATAAAGCAGTTAGTTGTCTTTTACCATTTTTAACTCAGATCTGTATTTAACACTTATTTATTTGTTAGTTTTTACATTCAGAAGAAATACACTTTCCACTTTGGCTAACATTGTAGAATGTTTTTCAATTGTCTTCTGATTTTTTAAAACATGATTTCATCATTTTTGTAAACTTAGACCATTTTTGAATAGCCTTTTTCTTTTCCAGTAGCCCAAGTACCACTCATTGGTCTTCAGAACCTTTCTTTTTTACTGTATTCTTTTAATAAATGTAAAATATTTGTAGCAAACTGTGCCATGTCTTGTTTAATCTTTCCGTCGTGTTTATATTTCACTTCCTCTTCCATATAAATACGCTCTAAGTAGAAGAAAAGGAAGGAGAGATTTCTATGGTAACTGGCCTCCTAGGGATGTAACTGTGCATAAAAAATTATTAGCTTTCAGTTTCTCTGTAATTAAGCTTATGAGTTCTGATGATAATGGGTGTGTGTTGCTTATAGTCCAATCACTGCTCCCTCTATTTGGAAATCAAAACTGAAATGTAATTCAAGTCCCATTTCTCTGTGTGGACTGGCGGTTTGCCAGGTTTTCTGTTGTTTCATAACAGGATTTGTTTGGACATAACAAAAGGATTTAGGGGAGAAAGGTGGCTGAGAGGGATGTTTGGAAAGAGAAGCTGGAAGCTGCCATAGCACAGCACTCGCAGGCGTGCGTCTTTGCCGGGCTCGGGCACGGGGCTGAGCGGGTCACCGCACCAAGACGCCGGACTTCGATTTACCCTTCCGTCAGCAAATCAGTCACCTTTCTAAAATGGCATGCTGTTAATTTGCACAGGTTTCCCTGCATTAAGCCAAGTCCTCTCCTCATCCCTGATCTTGGATGAGAAGAGTCGACCACCTCCCTTTCAAAATCACGTGTTTACCGTTTGTGGGACAGCCCCCAAGCTCCTTAGGATGGGCAAATCCAATCTATACAGATCTTCTCTACCTCCCTGCCTCTGCGGTGCTCTGTCCAGAACCTTGTGTTTCTGGGCCCTTAGTGAATTCCTGTTCACGGCAGCTTTTAATTGTCAGTCTGGGACCGCATCCCCATCTCTGGTAGGTTTGATTTCTGACACAGCATCTGAGACAACCTGTGCTTTTACTGACTTCAATTAATTAAGACCAGCTGCATCCATCACCAAGGAAGGCTGGCTATCTGACTGCAATGCCGTTCCCCAGGGGGATGAACAGCATCTCTAAAATCCCCTGCAGTTCTCATGGTATTTAAAGTACCACATTTCACTCTCTATCCTCCTCTAGCTAGTGATTTCTTCAGGCAGATGGTGATGACGCTGCTTATAAAAAAGCATACATGTAAGAACTAGTTTCTATTAAAAGCATCAGTGGTTGCTCCTTCCATTAAAAGCTGAGTCCAAATGAAGTGCTTTTTAAGCTCTTCAAATCTGTTACAACTGGCCTGACCAGTACACTTAGGCCAAACTCTTGTGATCACAGCTGAGTAAGTCTGTTGGCACTTCTTCCAAAGGCGTCTGGTGTTGAAACAGGCACCAGGCTGGGAGCTAGGAAACCCACATTCTCATCCCTGGTTGCACTCTCACTAGTTTGTAAACTTGAAAAAACCATTTCACTCTCTAAGCCACAGTTTCCTCATCTGTAAAATGAGGGTGGACTAAATAATTACCTAATATTCAACTTTTTCTTTTCTTTCCCCTACTGCCCCCGTTTCCCTCTCCCCCCACTTTTTTTTTTTTTTTTTTTTTTTTTTTTGCTTCCCGTCAGCTACTCTGTCTTCCTAAAAGGTTCTGATTTCCAACAGAGGAATTTCCTTTTCAGTATTTGGTGTGATCTTGATGGTGGCCTCCCACTACAGAAGCCAAAGGATCCACATTTGGCCAATTAGATCTTTTCTCCCAGGCCTGAGTCCTAAAGGAAGGAACAGCTGGAGGGTATTCTTCCTAGGAGAGTGTTGCTGTGACCCCTGCTTCCTGGCCAGGCAGAGCACCCTTGGTTTCTCTGCATTCCCCAGTCTTATTCTCCAGCCTGTCATTGACCTTAGAGGCTTCCTATGGCCTTCCAGCTAATTCCCTTCTACCTACGTTACCCATAGTCCAGATCTGTTGCCTGTAGCCAAGGATCCTGACTGACACAACAATCTCTAAGGTAAGACCCCTTCCAACTTTGAGATTCTGTGATCTCCTAAGTCTTCTCAGGGGCATTTTGGAGTCCTTGAACACCAGCACTATTTAGGATGGGTTCTGTTCCTTTGCTTATCATGGTGTAGCCGTCAGAATTCAAGAGTGATGAGACAAAGGAAAACTCTCTAAAGGTTTAGTCATCTAATGTGCTAGTGATTATCCAAACCAAGTCTTTTAATGTTCCCTTAGCTCTGGACCTAGGTAATTCCAAATTATAAATGTTTCTTTTGCAGTTTCCCTATGGTGACCATAGCACCATAGGCTAGTTAAATGATAAGGTCAATGGACTAGAACATTGTGAGAGGCTAATTGATCTATCACAGTAATATAAATGCCAAGAATTAATAGAAAAATAAATGTCACAGGGAGCTGAGGTACTGACTATCTTAGAAGCTATTCTCTTCTGGCCTCCACATCGCACCTTTCAGTAGGGTTTGGTCTTATTGCATTTTCAGAAAGGTCTGTCTCTTTGCTGCAAAACACACATGCACACAGCCCAAATGTTTCCTTCTAGACCTGGATAAAAGCCAACAAATAAGTTAAGCTTGTTGGGTTTTCATCCCAAGCTAATTTTCCAAGCAGCCCCTGATGACCATCCTTCTGCTTGCAAGCCTCCTCTTGCCCCCCACCCCCTGCCAAATGTCAAGGAATGATCATGACATGGTATCGTAGCACAGTATGACTCTAAGGGAACACTTACGATGCCTTGCCTTATGAAAGGGAATGAGTAGGAAGTGGGAAGGTTTGCTCACTACTGTTCCATCAGGCTCACAGTGTTACAGACTTAGGGCAGTGAAGCCCCTGGCACAGCCAGCCCCAACCCCAGAAACTGCACACTTCGGTAGTCTTCCACGGGATACCAGAGATGGGAACATCTTATCTGTTATGGTTGAACTATTGCTTTTCATCTCAATCAAGTAAGAAGACCAGCATCTATCTGCCCTGGTCAGTTTAATCACGTTGTTGTTGTTGTTGTTGTTGTTGCTGTTGTTGTTGCTATCAGTGCATCAAACTAAAGCCAGCCTCTCCTCTACGTAGCCCTGATGCATACAGAAACTTACAAATGGGAGACCAGCAGACTTACAGTACTATCCCTCCTTCAGTTTCTTGTTTCCTTTCATTATTTCTCCTCTTCTCCCTCATACGTACCCTTTCTCATTGTTTGAAATGAGTCCTATATCAATATTACCTCACATATTTTTACCCCAAAACAGATGACCCGTGAATATTATCATTGGTGTATTTTAAATGTGTATTCCTCAATACTATTTTGGGAAGGCCAGAAATCATCTACAAGATTAAATATAAGGTAAAAGAAAAAAAATACAAATAAAAACAATTCAATTATAAAGAGCAGAGAAAGGAAGCCAAGTATCTGAAATTCATTAATTATAGCAATTAGGCAATAAATTTCACTGAATTTCCTGACACCCAATGGAAAAAAAAAAGAAATAAAAGGGAGTGCTTTATATTATAAAATAAAAAGGGTTGAAGATTCGCAAGCTAAGCATTCAACTTAATTGTTTAGAAAAAAATGTGATTTTTAGAACTTTGTTTTCTAAGATTGAACATAAAAGTCATGATGCCTATTCTCAACTAGAAAAAATTTTGTCCCCTAGCAGACATTTGACAATGTCTGCAGACATTTTTCGTTGTTACAACTGGTAGGTGCCATTGGCATCTAGCAGGTGGAAGCCGGGTGGCTGCTACGCACCCTACAGTGCATAGGACACCCCCACAGTCAAGAAACACTTGCCCCAGGCACTCTGGAGAGCAGTATGCAGGCTCTTCAAAACATTAAAAATAGAACTATGGCCCAGCAATTGCACTCCTAGGTATTTACCCAAAGGATACGAAAATACAGATTTGAAGAATACATGTACCCCGATGTTTATACCAACACCATCAACAATAGACAAACTATGGAAAGAAGCCAGATGTTCATCAACTAATGAATGGATAAAGAAGATGTGATGTGTGTATGTGTATGTATATGCATGTGTGTGTGTGTGTGTATACACATATATATATAGGAGTATGTGTGTGTGTGTGTGTGTGTGTGTGTGTGTGTGTGTGTATATATATATATATATATATATATATATATAAAATGGTGTATTACTCAGCCATCAAAAAGAATCAAATCTTGCCATTTCCCACAACATGGATAGAGCTAGAGTGTATTATGCTAAGCAAAATAAGTCAGAAAAAGACTAATGCCATATGATTTCACTCATATTTAGAATTTAAGAAACAAAAAAGATGAACACATGTAAAGGGAAAAAAAGAAGGGGGGAAGCAAACCATAAGACTCTTAACAATAGAGAACAAATTGAGGGTTGATGGAGGGAGGTGAGTAGAAATAAATGGGTGATGGGTATTAATGAGGGCACTTATTATGATGTGCACTGGGTATTACATGTAAGTGATGAATCACTAAATTCTACTCCTGAAACCAACACTATACTGTACAGTAATAAGAATTTAAATAATAATTTGGAAAAAAGAAAAGAACTTCCTAACCCAAAATGTCAATACTGCCATGGGTAAGAAACACTGAGTTACGTGGCTTGTCTGAATTTCCAGCCAGGAGCAGTGGAAGCCTTTAACTGGACAACTTTAAAAACAAAAACAAAAACTGAAGACAAAAAAAAATGCTTTTAATTTATTTCCTTAAGCTGAGATGTTTGACATACTACTGCTTACACAGAAAAAAGTCTAGAGGATCAACAAAGCCAAGAGTTGCATCTTTGAAACCATCTCTGATGAGATTTACCAAGAAAAGAAGAATCAACTTCTTAGGAATGAAAAAGTAAATATAAATAACCTTTGAAACAGAAGGGCCTATAAAGGTAAATATTATGAACTTTATGCTAATAAATTTGAAAACACTATTAAACCAAAGTGAAAAACTCCTAGGAAGAATAAAAGTTGCCAGAGCTAACTCAAGAAATATTCATAATAGGTGTAGAACAGCTAAAGAAATTAGGAGTTTAAAATCTTCCCACAGCATTTAACCCAATGAATGAAGAGTTATTTCATGCATAAACTTGTGCACAAATGTTCATAGTAGTTTTTTTTTTCACTACTTAAAGCTGGAGGAGTTTAATAATAATACCCTTTCACATGGTTCAAACCACTATAAACCTATTCACAGATGAAGTTCCTAGGCTTAGGAGAGAAAGCATAGCATAGCAGTATGTTAGAAAGATAAACTATTATGTTTTAAACAATTTTCTTTGAGCCCTCAAGATCAAAGAAGCATTCAAAAAAATTTTAACCATGTGCTGTTTACTTGACAGCAGCCTTTTTCTGAATAGCCAAATACAGGAAACTACTCAAACGTTCTTCAGTTGGTGAACTGTTAAGGAAACTGTGGTGCATCCCTACCATGAAGCACTACTCAGCAATAAAAAGTAAACTCTTGATACACATGACTTGAATGAACCTCAAGAAAATTATGCTGCGTGAGGGGTGCCTAGGTGGTTCAGTCAGTTAAAGGTTAAGCACCGGACTCTTGATTTTGGCTCAGGTCATGATCTCACAGTTTCTAAGTTTGAGCCCCGTGTTAGGCTCCACACTATCAGCGTGGAGCTTGCTTGGGATTCTCTCTCTCCCCCTTTCTCTGCCCCTCCCACGGCACTTGCACACACATGCTCGCTCTCTCGCTCGCTCTCTCTCTCGCTCTCTCTCTCTCTCTCTCTCTCTCTCAATAAATAAACATTAAAAAAAGAAAATTATGGTGAGTATAAAAAGCCAAACTCAAAAGGATACAAACCGGGGGCGCCTGGGTGGCTCAATTGGTTGAGTGACTGACTTGGGCTCAGGCGCCTGGGTGGCTCAGTCGGTTGAGCGACTGACTTGGGCTCAGGTCATGATCTTGCGGTCCGTGAGTACGAGCCCCGTGTCCGGCTCTGTGCTGACAGCTCAGAGCCTGGAGCCTGTTTCGGATTCTGTGTCTCCCTCTCTCTGACCCTCCCCCATTCATGCTCTGTCTCTCTCTCTCTCTCTCTCAAAAATAAATAAACGTTAAAAAAATTTTTTTTAAAAAAAAGGATACAAACTGCATGATTTTATTTGTGTAACATCTGGTAAATAACAGAGATGGAGAATAGGTTTGTGATTCTAAAAGGTAGGGATCAAGAGAGGATGGGTGTGGCTATAAAGGAGTAACAGAAGGGATTCTTGTGGGGATGGTATCAATGACTATCAAAATTATAGTGGCAGTTACACCCATGATAAAACTGCATAGAGCTACACACACACAAACACATGAATGAGTACATAGATAACTTCGTGAAATCCGAATAAACCCTATGGATTGTACCAATGTAAGTATCTTGTGGGAGACAAGGGTAAACACACACAGGGTTTCCCCACATTTCTGTGAAAGCTCTGTAAATCTATAATTATTTAAGAGTAAAAAGTTTAAGAAATATAAGAAGATAAAAGATATAAATATAAGATAAAATATAAATAAGATAAAAATATAAATAAGATAAAAATCTTCTCAGAAAGTCAATGCCAGGCCTAGAGGTATATGTTTTAGATGTCATCCAATAAGCTTTCAAGAAACAGATAATTTCCTCTTACAAACTCTTCCAGAGAAGAAAAAAACAAAAACAAAGAAGACCCCCCAATCCATTTCATGAATACAAGTTTGAAAACAAAGAGCAAGAAAAGTACAAGAACATTACATGCCAGTCTTCACCAAGAATATGAATGAACCTCCTTCAAAGTAGAGGCAAACACCCTAGCAATGAATAAAATATGTGAAATATCAATTTTGAATTAGATTTATTCTAAAAATGAAAGAATGGTTTAATTTTATAAGATCTATTGATGTAAATTATCACATTAACAGAGAAAATAGG
Organism: Lynx canadensis; assembly: GCF_007474595.2. Lineage (NCBI taxonomy): Eukaryota > Metazoa > Chordata > Mammalia > Carnivora > Felidae > Lynx > Lynx canadensis. Next base: position 169,713,503 of record NC_044303.2, read on the forward strand.
AAAAAACACAGAAAATTCTGCCAAGCAGTCAAAAAATCTTAGTAAACTGGGGAGAAAAATGTAATTTCTTTAAAATAAAGGAATCTACAGGGCACCTGGATGGTTCAGTCAGTTAAACATCCTACTCCTGGTTTTGGCTCAGGTCATGATCTCCAGGTTTGTGGGTTCTAGCCCCACATCAGGCTCCATGCTGGCAGTGTAGAGTCTGCTTGGGATTCTCTATCTCTCCCTCTCTCTCTCTCTCTCTCTGCCCCTCCCCTGGTTGTGCTATTATTCATAGATAATATGCTTGTTTACATTTCAAACCCCCAAATACTAACAAATTATTTTAAGAGAATTTAGGTAAATCTCTGTAGATAAAAATCAATATACAAAAAAAAAAATCAATTACAATTCTTCATCATTCAAAAAATAAGAGTAAGAATATTTTTAACATATTAATTGCAATAGCAAGAAAAATATATAAAGTACCCAGGAATAAACTAATGACAAATGTGCCAGTCCTCTATGCACATTAACCCCCTACTATTTCAAAACAGTAAAGAAGACCATTAAATAATGGAGAATTATATCTTTTCATGGCAAGGAACACAAATTATTGTAAAAATATCAATTCTTTCTATTTATAAAAATTGCAATTCTTAATGTTCAATAGAGATCCTTTTATAAATTAATAAGATAATTCTAAATTTTTAAGAACAAAGAAAGGGTCAAGAATAGCCAAGACATTCCTAAATAAAAATCAACAGGTACAAGAGATGGACATAAGCCCTATTTGACAAGACTTTTCATAAAGCTATGGTGTGGTATTATCAAAAAGAAACAAATAGAAAAATTTACCAAAATGGACTAGAAATAAACCCAAATGATTGCAAAGGTGGTACTACAGATCTTGGGGGAAAGATGGACTACTCATTTTCTAGTGCAGGGAGATCAGGTTATCCATGAGGGGAAAAAATTATGTTAAATCCTTACTTCACACTCTCTATGTACTAAAAAAAAAAATTCAAAGAGAATTAAAAACTTTGATTGATGTAAAAAACAAAACATTAAAACTTTTAGAAGAAAATATCGGAGATATCTTTACAACTTTGGAGCAGGGAAATCTTCTTAAGCAAGATACAAAAAGGAAAAGTTTCCAAAATTCAAAATATTAAAATTAGGAAATTCATTTCAGCAAATGGCATAATAAAAAAGTGAAAAGACAAAACTGTAAAACAATATTTACAATACATATAACTGACAAAGAATTAATCAATAATATATAAAAGACTGCTACTGATCAAAAAGAACAGACAACGCAAAAGAAAAATGGAACCCATTTCACAGAAAGGAAAGATGAATGATCCATAAACATGAAAAAACAAAACACCTTAGCATCAGTAATTCAGGAAATGCAAACTGAAACTATCATTACATATAACTTTAAACCTACAAGGTTGGTGGGGCGCCTGGGTGGCTCAGTCAACTAAGTGTCCAACTTTGGCTCAGGTCATGATCTCATGGTGAGTTCAAGCCCCGCATCAGGCTCTGTGCTGATAGCTCAGAGCCTGGAAACTGCTTCAGATTCTCTGTCTCCCTCTCTCTGCCCCTCCCCGCTCACGCCCTGTATCTCTGTCAAAAAATGAATAAGCATTAAAAAAATTTAAAAAAAAACCTACAAGGTTGGCAAAATTTAAAGTTTGGATAATTCTAAGCATAGAGAAAGATGCAGAGTAAAGACTAATAAGTCATGAGATGTACCAAATGACTCAGCAATTCCTTTCCTAGGTTTATATCTAGAGAAACATTTGCACAGATATACCAGGACATATTTAAAATAAAGTTTGTAATAGCACTACTTGTAACAGAAAAAATTGAAATGTCCATCAACAGGAGACTGTATCTTATCAATAAAATGAATCTCAAAAATAAAATTTTGGAGGCCTCTACTGCTTCAGATGTAGAAACCCACAAGAAAATGTGACTCCCACTGTAAACAATGAGAAAAAAATTATCTATAAATTATCTATAAAATTATCCATTATTTATAAAATCATAAATTGTTTAGACCATGAGAGAGCTGATGTCACAAGATACCCAAGTACAGTAAACTGCAAAAAAAAAAAAAAAAAAAAAAAAAATAGGTCCTTTGTGGAGACCTGGGACACACAGACTGTTTCACTCTTGGCAGAGCACAGAAAGAAGGAAGAGACATTGTAAAAGCTGTTAAACAGAAAACTGAAATAACAACAAATCTTAAAGGCAACATGTGAGATACTGTGACAGTCTTAGAGCCCCAGTCACAAGCTGCATCTGCACCCACTTGCCGTCTCTTCTATGGGTGTCCACCACATGCTCACGAAGATGGGAAACCTGAGCGAGTCCTTCCAGGTGTCACAGGCATGATAAAACTGCCAAGATTTGAGACTGGAGCTAGAGTACTAGAGAAGCCCATCTACAATCTTGGCTCAACAGGACAAGGTCATGACTGATAGCTACTAAGGAACAAACAAGGAACCTGTGCATGCCCTAGATATTAAACATGTTTATAACAAGAAACAAAAGCTGTCTGGCTTTGAGGCAGGAGACCCCTATGCCCTAAAACCTACACAAGATGTAGAAGTGGTCTGTCATTGAGTTGGGGACAAGAATTATGTGAAAACCCCATTGCTACACTCAATGGAACTGGAAAAACAAAATCATAAACTTTCTGGTATGCATCTAAAGCAATGTTTAGAGGAAAATTTATAGCATTCAAAGCTTTTACTGAAAAGGGAAGTTTTCAAAGTAATGATCTAAAGACGTTGGAAAAAGAAGAGCAAATTGAATCCAAAATAAGCAGGGGGAAGGAAATAATAAAGAGCAGAACTCAAAAACAAAACAAAACAAAAAGATTAACAGGTAAACAAAAGGGAAAAATTAATGAAAGTAAATACTAATTTATTTAAACAATCAATAAAATCAACAAAAGTCTGCCAGATGGATCAAAGGAAAAAAAGAAGATACAGATGACCACTATCAGGAGTGATATAAGGGTACAACACCACAAACTCTGTACACATTAAAGAAAAATAAGGAAATATTAATAAGTAATCATTACCAACTTATTTAAATTCAACAAATTCCTTGAAAGACAAAAAATATGAAAACCTTAAAAAAAATTTTTTTAAGAGGGGGGCACCTGGGTGGCTCAGTCTGTTAAGTACCCAACTTTGGCTCAGATTATGATCTCATGGTTCATGAGTTCAAGCCCTGCATCAGGCTCTGTGCTGACAGCTCAGAGCCTGGAGCCTGCTACAGATTCTGTGTCTTCCTCTCTCTGCCCCTCCCCCACTCATGCTCTGTCTCTCATTCTCTCTCAAAAATTAAAAAAAAAATGTAATTTTTAAAAAAATAAATAAAAATAGGAAAAATTATTTAAAAAATAAATAAAAAAGAGGAAATAGATAACCTGAACAATATATTTCCTAAATAAAGTGAACTTGTAGCAAAACCTTCCTGCAAAGAAAACTGCAGGCCCAGATGCCTTCACTAATGAATTCTACAAAACACTGATGGAAGAAATAACAACAATATAACACACTTTTCTAGAATGTAGAAATGAGAAACTAATTCTCAACTCATTTTAGGGCCAGCATTATCTTAATACCAAAACCACACGAGGATATTTCAAGAAAACTTCAGACGAATATCACTCAAGAACATAGATACAAAAACTCAACAAAATACTAGCAAATCACATCCAATGATATGTAAAAAGGATAATAAAGCATAAACAAATGGGTTTTATCTCAGGACTTCAGGGTTGGTTCAACAATCAAAACAAACAAACAAAGCAATGAAACATGTCAACAAAGTAAAAAGGAAAATCCATATGCTCATCTCACTGGATGCATTTAACATTTAACAATTCACTGTCTCTTGATAAAAATTCTCAACACACTAGAATAAGGAGGTACTATCCTTAAGTGATAAAGGGCACCTATGAAAAAATTACAGCTATAATATTTAATGATTAAAAAATGAATGTTTTTGCCCCTAAGATAAGGAGTAAGTCAGGATATCCACTCTCAACCATTTTTATTCATTACTATCCTAGAGGTCATAGCCAGTACAATAATGCAAGAAAAAGAAATAAAAGTAATAATATCTGAGAAGAACAAAGTAAAATCATCTTTATTTGCAATAACGTGATTCTCCACATGAAATACCCCCAGAAATTACAAAAGTTACTAGAACTCAGTGAGTTTAGCAAGGTCACAGGATAAAAGGTCAACATATAAAATCAGTCTGATTATATATTCTAGCAACAAACAAAAACTTGAAATCTCACAAAACCATCTATAATAGTATCAAAAAACATGAAATATGAGGGATAAATTTACAAAAGTATGTAAGACCTGCACACTAAAAAATACAAAGTTATTGGTGACAGAAATTAATGGGGAGAGACCTCATGCTCCTGGATTGAATGACTCAATATTAAGGTATCAATTCTCCCCAGATAATATATAGATTTGATGTAATTCTAAACAAAATTATAGCAGGCTACTTTTAAATAGTATTGAGTTGATTCTATAATTTATGAGTAAAAGAAATGGACCTAGAATAGCCAAAAATTTTGAAGAAAAAGAAAAAAAGAAAGAAGACTCACACTACCTAATTTAATATATAAAGCTACAGTAATCAAAACAGCATGGTATTTTCATAAAGACCTGCAAATCAATGGAATTAAACTGTGAATTCAAAATAGACTCACATAAAGTGTATGTATATATAGATACACACACACACACACACACACACACACACATATATATATATAAAATCAACTGATTTTTGACAAATGATACCAGAATATCAAATATCTCTATGTAAAAATATGAACCTTTGCCATTACCTCTCACCACCTAAAAATTAACTCTAAATGGATCATAGATCTATACATAAAAGGTAAAATTATAAAAACCCTAATAGAAAATACAGGAAAAAAATTCTGTGACCTTGAGTTAAAGAATTTTTCAATAGAATACAAAAAGCACAAACCAGAATAGAAAAAAATGATAAATTGGACTTTCTCAAGATTAGAAAATTTTGCTCTTTGAAATATACTCAATAAAATGAAAAGACAAGTGATAGACTGGGAGAAAATTAAAAATTAGAACCAATATTTTACCAAAGAAACGTCACAACCAATAAACACATAAAATGATGCTCGATGTTGTCACCAAGGAAATAAATATTAAAACCCTAAGGGGATGGTAATGTACAGCCAGCAGAATGGCTAAACGTGAACACTTCCACCACTGGCAAGGATGACGAACAACTGAAAATGTCATATATTGCTGGCAGGGATACAAAATGGCATAGAAAACATTTTGGCCTTTTCTTATAAATTTAATACATACCTATCATATGACCCAGAAAATTTGCTTCTAGATACGTTCCCAATAGAAATGAAGCAAAAGACCACAAAAGAACCTGTTTGTAAATGTGGTATCCTGAGTGAAAAAAAGACTTTACATGGAAGGAGTGATGTCACCAATATGGTGACATAGATTGTTTCTGACTTCACTCCTCCTCACAAGAACAACAGCTAACAACTATTCATGGACAAGACATCACTAAGAGAATCCTAGAAGAGCAAGGCTAAAGTTCTGGCTGCAACACAGAGACAAAGACAGACTGCACTAGATATATAAGGAAAGCATTCGTTATATGACCTCAGTGCCCCTCCCCCAGGCCAGCACGGTACCATCCAGAGAGGTCTCCCAGAACCTCTGGTTCAACCAGTAGGAAAAGAGAGCCTAGGGTGGACATCTAGCTCCCCCCAGCATTGTCAGTCATATTTTTTCTTTTTTTTTTGGAAACCTCTGCTCCCAACTCCAGTCTCATCCCACAGGGATTGCAGGGGAATTTGCAGATCTTGACCATTGGGAATTTGATGGAGAAGATAGGAGGGGCTTGCAACAACCAGCATTCTGATCTTAGCAGACTCAGTTCCTACCTGCAGTGCCCAAGTAGTAATCCCAAACCAGCATCTTTGTTCATCCTCAGAGCCAAGATGGTAGCACAGTCTGATGAGGGAATTCTGTAGGGTACCGGTCTGCCTGATTCAGGTCCTCAAATGAAGAGAATGATCTGCCCTGCTTGGGATTGCTGAGTGATGTCTTGGCCTTTTGCTGAGTGTAGCTTTCCAGCTGTGCCTGACCAGAATGCCTGGCCAGAACACCTACAGTCTCCCAGGTAGGAGAGCTAATTCACAGTTCCACCCCCTGCTGGGTGTAGCTCCTGGTCCATCCAGACCAGAAATCCTGACTGGGAATACTTGAGAGGCTTCCTGGAGATGGCCCTCCCCACCTTCCCAGGCAGGAAAACTAATTCATAGCCCCACCCACTTCCCAGTATAACTCCTAGCCTCTTTCTATCAGAAAATGTGATTGAGAACACCTGGAAGTTGCATAGTCCAGCAATACCAGAAAGCATAGCAAGCAGAGCTGATCATACACAGAGAAAAACCAGTGGCACCATTCAGCCTACGTACAGCAGGAGTGGGTCAACTTAAGACCACAAAGAGCCTTACCAGGCTTGGAGGTTTCCCCTGCTCTCAAAGGCAGGGGAGTTAATTCATAGCCTGGCTCACATCTCAGTGTAGCTCCCAGCCCCTCCCAGCCAGAAAGCCTGATCAGAAGCACCTAGAAACCTTTTTCAAGCTGCTCCTCCTGAATCTGCCAGGAAAGAGAGGTAATTCATAGCCCAGCCCACTTCTGAGTGTAGTTCCTGGCCTCACCTGACCAAAAAGCCTGGCCAGAACACCTGAAAGCTGCTTAACCCAACAATGCTTGAGCAGGAAGAATAAACGGGAGAGCTGGTCATCTGGAGAGCAAAGCACCATTCTTGGCATGGGTTGGCTTAAGTTAAGACTATAAACAAAGAGCCTTTCCAGTCTTGGGACTGTTTCTCTTATTCTGCCCTTCCAGGCAAACTAAGTCAAAGCCCTTTCCCTTTCTGAATACAGCCTTCAGCCCCACCTCCCCCAACCCTGACCCCAGGGAACCTAACCACAACACACAGGAAGCTTTATAGCCCACCCAACACCCTGTTTAGAGTGGCACTTGAACAAAGAGTGCAACCCATACGTTCCCCCATCGGCAGAACCATACCAGGGGCCCTGTTCAGGCAGGGAATTCAGTGCACAGTCTTGTCTGATTCAGATAGTCAAACAAGGAGCCATGCAGGTCCATCCTGTGCCCAACTCAGACCGGGGAAGTTAATTCATAGACTCACTGCCCAGGACCAGATGGCTTCAATAGGGAGTTTTACCAAACACTTAAGGAATAATTAACACCAATCCTTTTTTTTAATTTAATTTTTTTTAATTACATCCAAATTAGTTAGCATATAGTGCAACAATGATTTCAGGAGTAGATTCCTTAGTGCCCCTTACCCATTTAGCCCATCTCCCCTCCTACAATCCCTCCCATAACCCTCAGTTTGTTCTCCATATTTATGAGTCTCTTCTGTTTTGTCCCCTTCCCTGTTTTTATATTATTTTTGCTTCCCTTCCCTTGTGTTCATCTGTTTTGTATCTTACAGTCCTCATATGAGTGAAGTCATATGATACTTGTCTTTCTTTGACTAATTTCACTTAGCATAATACCCTCCATTTCCATCCACTTAGTTGCAAATGGCAAGATTTCATTCTTTTTGATTGTTGAATAATACTCCATTGTAATACTCCATTGTGTGTGTGTGTATGTGTGTGTGTGTGTGTGTATATATATATATACACACATATATATATACATATATATATACACACATATATATATATACACGTGTATATATATATATATATATATATATATACCACATCTTCTTTATCCATTCATCCATCGATGGACATTTAACACCAATCCTTCTTAAACTCTTCCTAAAAAAAATCAAAGAGGAAACACTCCCAAACTCATTTTGTGAGGCCAAAATTACCCTGCCACCAAAACTGGAAAAGAGAAATATTCCTGATGAATACAGATGCAAAAATTCTCCGAATACTAGAAAATGGACTTCAATGGCACATTAAAAAGATCATTCACCATGACCAAATGGGATTTAGCTCTGCAATGCAAGGATATTTCAACATTCACAAATCAATCAATGTGATACATGATTGAAAGGATGAAAGAAAAAAAATCATATGATCATGTCGATAGTTGCAGGAAAAGCATTTGGCAAAATTCAACACCCATTTATGACAAAAACTCTTACAAATTAGGTAATTACAAATGAAATGACCTCAACATAATAAAGATTGTATAAGACAAGCTCACAACTAATATACTCAATGGTGAAAGGTTGAAAGCTTTTCCTTTACGATCAGGAACAAGACATCAATGCCCATTCTCACTACTCCTACTCAATATAATACTGGAAGTCTAGCCAAAATAATCAGGCAAGAAAAAGAGATAAAGTCATTAGAAGTGGAAAATAAGGAGCAAAATTATCTCCATTTGCAGAGACATGGTTTTATAGACAGAAATTCCTGAAAACTCCACCAAAAAAATTTTAGAACTAATCAATAAACTTAGTAAAGTTACAGGACACAAAATTAACATACAAAAATTAGTAGCTTCTCTTTTTTTTTTTCAGCAGTGTTTCTAGACAATAATGAATTATCTGGAAAAAAAAAAGAAAAGAAAATAATACCATTTACAATATCATCAAAAACAATAAACTTTTTAGGAATAAATTTAATCAAATAAGTGAAAGAGCTCTATAATCAAAACTACAAAACACTGATGAAACAGACCAAGAAGACACAAATAAGTGGAAAGGCATCCTGTGTTCATGGATTGGAAAAATATAGTTAAAATGTCAAAACTACAAAAAGCCATTTATAGATTTAATGCAATCTCTATCAATAATCCAATGGCATTTTTTACAGAAGTAGAAAAAAAACAATTCTAAAATGTATGGAACCATAAAAGACCCTTAATAGCCAAAGAAACCCCGAGAAAGAACAACAAAATGGGAGGGATCACACTTCCTGATTTCAAGCTATATGAATATTTATGTCAGTATTGTCAACAATAGCTAAACTATAGAGTCCAAATGTCCATTGACTGATGAATGGATAAAGAAAATGTGGTATATATATATACAATGGAATATTACCCAGCCATCACAAAGAATGAAATCTTGTGATTTGCAAGGACGTGGATGGAGCTAGAATGTATTATGCTAAGTGAAATAAATCAATCAAAGTAAGACAAATATATGATTTCACTCATATGTGGAATTTAAGAAACAAAACAGATGAAAATATGCGAAGAGGGGGGAAGAGAAGAAAGAGAAACAAACCACAAGAGACTTTTAATGATAGAGAAGAAACTGAGGGTTGATGGAGGGAGGTGGGTGGGAGATGGGCTGGATGGGTGATGGGTATCAAGAAGGGCACTTGTGATGAACACTGGGTGTTGTATGTAAATGATGAATCACTGAATTCTACCTCTGAAACCAATACTGTACGGTATATTAAATAAAATATAAATTCAAAAAATTAAAAGTGAAAAAATTTAAAATAAAACATAGGTTTTATTATTAGAAAAAAGCAAAAAAAAATAAAGCTATAGTAATAAAAACTGTATGGTACTGGCATAAAATCGGACACACAGACCAATAGAACAGAATCAGGAGCCCAGAAATAAACCCATGTATAAATAGTCAACTAATACTTAACAAGGGAACCAAGAATACTCAATGGAAAAAAAGATGGTCTCTTCAATAAATGGTTCTGGGAAAACTGGATATCCACAGTTAAAAATGAAACTAGACCCCCGTCTTACACCACTCATAAAAATTAACCTGAAATGCATTAAAGATTTAAATTTAAGACTGGAAACCATAAAACTCCTAGAAGAAAACATAGAAAACATATCCTTGAGATAGGATTTGGCAAAGATTTTTGGGATATGACACCTAAATCACAAGCAACAAAATAAATAATAAATAAGGCTACATCAAATTTTAAAACTTCACAGCAAAAGAAACAATCAACAAAATGGAAAGACAACTTACGGAATGGGAAAAAATACTTGCAAACCATATATCTAATAAGGGATTAATACTAAAAATATATAAAGAATCCATAAAACTCAATAACAAAAAAATCCCACAAATAATCAAATTTAAAAATGGTCAAAGTACCTGAATAGACATCTTTCCAAAGAAGATATGCAAGTGGCCAACAGGTACACCAAAAGATGTTGGTAATTCATCATCAGGGATATGCAAATCAAAACCACAATGAGATATCATCTCATACCTGTTAGAATGGCTAAAATCAAAATGGCAAGAAATAACAAATGCTGATGAGCATGTGGAGAAAAGGGAACCCTTGGGCACTATTGGTGGGAAGTAAATTGGTATGGCCACTATGGAAAACATTATGGAAGTTCCTCAAAAAATTAAAAATTGAACTACAATATGATCCAACAATTATACTTCTGGCAATATAGTCAAAGGAAATGGAAACACTATGTTGAAGAGGTATGTACCCCTATGTTGGTTGCAGCATTACTTAAAACAGCCACAACATGGAAAAAACGTAAGAATCCATTGATGGATGAATGTACAAAAGAGTTGTGATATATATATGTGATGGAAATTATTCAACCACAGAAAAGAAAGAAATCCTGCCATTTGCAACAACATGGATGAACATGGAGGACATTACGTTAAGTGAAATATTCAGACAGAAAGACAAATACTGTATGATCTCATTTGTATGTCAACTCTAATTTTTTAAATAAATAAAAAGTCACAGAAAAAGAGATCAGATTCACAGTTACCAGAAGCGGGGCTTGGGGAGGACTGGATAGAGGTGGTCAAAAATTACATACTTCAAGTTACAAGATAAATAAGTACTAGGATGTAACATACAACATGACAACTATAGCTAATGCTGCTATATGATATACATGAAAATTAAGAGTAAATCTTAAATCTTAATTCTCATCACACATTGGGGCATGTGTGTAGCTCAGTTGGTTAAGCATCGGACTTCGGCTCAGGTCATGATCTCACAGTTCATGGGTTCAAGATCCGCATCAGGCTCTGTGCTGACAGCTCAAACCTGGAGCCTGCTTCAGATTCTGTATCTCCCTCTCTGTCTGCCCCTTCCCCACTCTCACTCTCTCTCTCAAAAATAAATAAACATTAAAAACAAAAGAGAATTCTCATCACACATTAAAAAATTCTTTTTCCATCTCTATATGGGATGATGGAAATTAAAAGCTCAGTGTAGTAATTATTTCACAATATATGTAAGTCAAATCATTATGCTATGCACCTTAAGCTTATACAGTTATATATCAATGACATCTCAATAAAGCTGAAAAAAACTTTACACCATAAGATTCCATTTATAGGAAATTCTGGAAAGGCCAAAAAAAAAAAAAATAGTAACAGAAAACATTTCAGTGGTTGCCAGAGATTGAGGGTTGAGGGAGGGACTGATAACTACTAGGAATACAAGGAAGCTTCGTCAGGTGATGAAAATATTCATGCTAATTGTGGGGTTATTATGCAGCTGTATACCTTTATCAAAACTCATCCAAGCTATCCACTTTAAAAGATAAATGTTATTGTATGTAAATTATACCTCGATTTCCTAACTTCAAAGAACTTGAATGTGAAAATAGAGAATACATACAGGATAAGCCCATTTACATCAAGATAAAAATTTTACATAAAATCTACAATATTGTTTTAGGATACATAAATATGTAGCTAAATACAAAATTCTAAATGGTAGTTTTCCATGAGAGGAGAGAAATAGGATCAGGAGAGGTATATAGGGTCTTCAAAAGTCTTCCATCCTCTACTTCTTCAGATTAGGTGGCCTCTACATTGGTACCTATATTATCATTCTTTATTTCTTATGCAGTATATACTTTTGTATGAAATATTTTATTTCATAGTAAGATGGAAATTAAAACACAAAATAAAACTCAAAAAGGAAAATAAATTGTGTTATAAATTTTTGTGTTGGAGTACTTTTCATATACTCAATCAACCACAGAGACATTTGATTAAAGTTTCCTTACAAAAACAATAAATATTCATTGGTTTAATATTTCTCCTATAGGGAAACAATGCCTCTAGCACAATGTTTCCCTAAGAAGTGTCTCATATCTGCAGACAGCAGAGTTTTCTGATGAAATTGTGCAGCAGATCCATGGAATTACATGTTCTAGTTCTAAAACGTCTTTCTGGGAACCACCTCAAGACTTCCATCCATGTTAAAGAGCACTGTCTTTACTTGGCAGGCCTGGGGGACAAAGAGGACACTTGGTAGGGCTGCCCTCTAATCTGAAAATAATTCCTTGTTTTCTCTCAACAATGGCTAGTTCTTTGCTTAAACAGTTAGTTTAAACTGCTGAGCATGACACGTTGTTGACCCTTATTCCAGCACTCGGCCTATAATGTGTTTGGCTGCCTTGGTTCAAGGCTAATCCGGGGACCAAAAGAGCCCATGAGAGAGTGCACAGAACACTAGGAACTGCTAAGCAGATGTCCCGGGTTAGACGGCTTACAAGGAACTTTCAACATTTAGCTTTTCTTCCCACTTCCAAATCCCCATCCAAAAGTCTGGATTTGTGCCATCTGACCTACCCCCCAAATTCGTCCATCTTTCCACATTTATTCTTAAGCTGGCTGTTGGCTGAGCTGCCATACAGCACCCTCTGTTCCATGGAAAAGATCAGATGCTTCACAAACATGGAGGACAACACAGGCAGAGACCAAAGTCATGAGCATAGTACACAATGACCACAGGGCTGGCCAGCCAAGGGCAGTTTTTAGTCCTCTTATAAACTCAGGGCTTCTGTCAGAAGTCTGCCTCACCCAACTCTGTGCCCTCTTGTAAAGAGTTAAGGTACTGCTCTTAGAAAGTTTGCTCAATGCACACTTAATATGAGAGGTGAAAATAAAAACTACCTTGAAATACCAGTTCTTACCTATCAGATTGACAAAATTACAAACTTCAAAAAGTTTTAAAATGCAGCCAGGACAAGCAGATTCTAAAATAGATAGGAAATTTTAAAGGGCCTGGAATACCCAAAGTAATCCTATAAAAGAACAAAGTAGGACTTACACCAAGGTGGTGGTAGTGGTAAGGACTGAAAGAAAAATGAATAAACAGAACATAATGGAGCCCAAAAATTGACCCACAATTGGTTAATTGGTCTTTCTCAAAGGCACCAAAGTAATACAATCGGGTAAAGCAAAGTCTTTTTGACAAATGATCCCGAAATAAAAGGATATAGAAAAAAAAAAAAAAGAACGAACTTCGATCCCTACCTCAAATGACACTCAAAAATTAAGTTGATGATCCATAGGCCTAAGATAATAGCTAAAGCTATAAAAACAAAAAAGTTTGTGACTTGGATTGCAGGAAGTGTGGTCAAAAGGGTCTAGGAAAGAAAAAAAACAAAAACCTTAAAACTTTGATAATTTGATTTCATTAAAATTGAAAACTTAACATATCAAAAAAGAACAACGAGTAGGCCAACTACAAACTGAGAGAAAATAATCACAAAATACTTATCTAGCAAAGAACTTCTACAACTCAATAAAAGACAATCTAATAATTTTAAATGAGCAAAAGAAACAGACAAGTCACAAAAATACATATGTTATGCTGAATAAACACTGAAAAACATCACTGATTATCAGAGAAATGCAAATTAAAGCCATATTTAAATATTGCCACACATCCACCAGAATAGCTAAAATTATACACTAACCATACCAAATGTTGACAAGGATTGGAAGCAATTGGAACTCTCATACACCACTCCTGGGAGTGTAATATGGTGCAACTACTTAAGAAAATGTCTAGCAGTTTGGAATAAATGCAAACATGTACCTGCTCTACAACTTGCCAATTCTACTGCTAGGTATGTACCCATGAGAAATGGAAGCATGTGTAATATATTAACAAAAAATAAATAGGCTATTCATAGCATGTTAATTGCCCTAAACTAGAAAAAGACCAGGTGCCCATCAAAAGAGGAAGGAATAAATTGGTGTATGGCGTAAGGTATCCCTATATAGCAGGATTCTATTCTGCAATAAAAAAAAGTAAATTACTGATCAATATAACAACATGAATAAATCACAAAAGCATTATGCTAAGTGAAAATAAAAGCCTTATATAAAGGAATATATGCTATATGATTCCATTTACATGAACTTAGCCAAGACTGCTCTGTGATGGGGGAAAAAATCAGAGCTACCTCTGGGGTGTAAATAAGGATTGACTAAAAGTCACGTGGGAACATCGTAGGGATTCATAATGTTCTACATCTTGGTAGGGGTTTGGGTTTTCCAGGGACATCCATTTGTCACAATCAGGAAATGTACACTTAAGATTTGTGCACTTCATTGTAAATTTTACATCAAGAGAAAAAGTATTGAACTCTAATGATATTCATGCTGAACTACGTAGAAGTAGGATGATGTCTGTAATTTATTTTGAAATACACTTTTAAAAAGGATGAACTGATGGAAGAGTAAAATGATGGAAAAGTTAATATGTATATGATAAAGCAACTAAAATGTAAGTGATGGGTATACAGTTGATCTTCCAACTGATCGAAAATCTTCCAACTGTGCTTTTCGTTTGAAATTTATCATAATAGGGGCGCCTGGGTGGCGCAGTCGGTTGAGCGTCCGACTTCAGCCAGGTCACGATCTCGCGGTCCGTGAGTTCGAGCCCCGCGTCAGGCTCTGGGCTGATGGCTCAGAGCCTGGAGGCTGTTTCCGATTCTGTGTCTCCCTCTCTCTCTGCCCCTCCCCCATTCATGCTCTGTCTCTCTCTGTCCCAAAAATAAATAAACGTTGAAAAAAAAAATTTAAAAAAAAAGAAATTTATCATAATAAATGCTTTTCAAAAGGATGCACAACTGTGTGTATTTAATAGGAAGAAGTAAAAGTATATGTTTATCATTTGCTTATATTTGTCTAGAGAAGCACTGGAAAGATAAATGATGGGGGTAGACAGGGGCATGTCAGTGCAGACCTTTTAATATTGTTTTGTTCTTTGAATCATGTAGATATATAACCTGTTCAAAACAAATTTTTAAGAAGATAGTTTGCCCATGGAATGAATAAAAGCTTAGGGAATCTAGCTGACCAGCTCCTCATTTTTCCTGCCCTCCCGTGTTTGAAATTCATTCATTCTAAGGTCTTTGGGAGAAAAGAGAAAAGGCAGATGGATCAGCTGCTTGGAAGTTTGCCTTGACATTCTCCAATAGTGAGATTTCTGTCTTGGCTACACCTTTATCCTCCCTCCTATCCTACACACACACTCACATACACTCACCCACACAGGACTGTGCATGAGTAACCCAGGAGCCATCTCCAGTGTGGCCTCCTCCACTTCTGTGCCCCACACACCTCAGTTCCTTTCCCTGCGCCAGCCTCCTCTCCTTATGGCAAGGCTTTTCCAATGAGGTACACAGGATGGCAATGGTGGGGAGGAAGTATCTCCAAGAACTTGCCCCTTGAAACCACCTCATCCAGGTTCTCAGGCAAGGATCCTTCCTGAGAGGTACTGCTATGAAATGTAGCCAAGCTGAAATGATAGCATGACCTGATGAAGAAATCACCAGCTTGCAGAGTTTTCCTGAGCAAACTGAGACTGATACACGGTTCATCTGTATCCTGCAATGTATTTTGTCACCCCCTCAGAGGCAAGCACCTAGTCCAGCAGCTGGCTCCAAATTGCCAGAGAACACTGCCCTCAGAGCAACCACGTTTTATGCAGGTGGCCATACATGCAGGGCCCTCTGGTATACTAGATGCCAGTGGCAAATCAGTGAGCCAGAGGCGTAAGGCATTTTGAGGATGACAGAGTATTTGGAGAGATGAGATAAAGAGCATTTTTCTCAGGAAGAAGGAATGCTTGTTAAGACTGATTACTTTGGGGAAAAGCTGGGGAAGGGCAAAGACATTGACCTCAGAGCTAAATATGAGAGCTACGAGTCGCAGCCAAGAAACCCCCCTGATTACACTGCCTATGAAGGAGAAACATCAGAGGAGAGGCTAAATTAGAGCAGCGAGTTTTAAGTCGTGGATGGGCTGTCTGTCTTCATCAGCTCACATCACTAATGAAATCTGAATCTCCATGGAAAGCAGGAGGATAATACAGAAATAGAAAGAATGTCAAGAGGAAGCTGTCTGGAGAAACGAGTGTCCTGGGAGAGGAGAGATGTTTAAAATTAATCAGTGAGACTTGAAGGAACTATCTATGATCTTCTGCATCCCCTTCCTGGAGTTCAGCCCTGGCTCTGGGAGAGCCCCGAGCCCCTGGCAGATAGATCTAGGGAAGAAAAATCACTGGAAGGAAGAAAAGAAATGAAGGAACACAAGCAACAATTACTAGGACTGCTTGGGAGATCCTTTCACGCACAGTATCAGTGGTGGCCTCAGGTATGGTGGGACAAATTGTTCCCTGGAATTCTCAGGGAGCACGGGGGTGGGGGACACCCCGCAGGGCCCCCACCTTTCTTTCCTTTCTGGCTGTCAGCCTGCGGGTTGCCTGAGGAGGGGGTCCTATCTTCTCCTGGGTGGGCCTGGGAAGGCCTTTGCTCTCAAGAAAGCCTGGCCAAGTCTCAGTGTGGCTTCCTCTCCCCATCCCCTGCCCCCACTGGGAAACTAGGAATATTCTCATTTGTACTAGAACAAAAGACACATGTATTCTTGCCTCTACCAGTGAAGACACTGCTCAGGGAGGCTCAGCAAGTTCATACTCCCAGATAGTAGTTATTTATTCAGTTCCTCATAGGTACTGAGTTGTCCTTGAAAGTGTCTACAGGGACCTTCATGCCAGAGTCTAAAAGAACCCACCTCCCAAGCAGAGCAGCTCTGAGCAAAACTGCTATCGTTCAACAGTTCTTCCCAGCCTATGACTTTCTTGAGCCCCTGAGCTCTAGAAGCCTGGCATCTAGATTCTTCCTCCACTTTGGCAATGTCTTCTACGAGAGGAAGTTCCACTCTCAATTATTTTTACCTCAACAAAAGTGAGAAAGTGGGGCATAGTGAAAAGTTTGTGAACTTCAGTATCACACTGAGCTGAATTCAAATCCTGACTCTATCACATATCATGAAGCACTGAGGAAACAACATAGTTTCTAAAAGTCTTGGGTCCCCCATCTGCAAATTAAAGATAATAATTCCCAACCTGCTAACATGTACTTCAATTAGCAGCAATTTGTATAAATGAGCCTAATGTAGCAATTACCACCCTGAAGTACTTCATAAATGTTCTCTTTACCATTTATCAACTTTCACCAGAGATTTCTACTTCAAAATGCTTGTAAACATAATGACAACTTTTAGGCAAAATCCTACCCATAGTTGCACTGCTTTCCAAGTAGGTTTAAATTTTTTTTTTTTTTTTGAGTTTTGGGGCACCTGGGTGGCTCAGTTGGTTAAGCAGCCAACTACTCTTGGTTTTGGCTCAGTAATGATCTCATGGTTCAGGCTCTGTGCTGACAGTGTGGAGCCTGCTTGGGATTCTCTCTGTCAAAATAAATAAATTATCTTTAAAACATTTTTTTTGAGTTTGAATGAGTTTAGGTGGACTCTATACTAAGTCTCTAGTACCCATTTTCTTAAGCTCCTTTACCTAACTAACTACTCTAACCAGAGGGCACCTGAGGCCTGCCTCTCAGTTACTCATTTCAAATCTTGCTCTGTGACCACTACAACCTGGGTCTATCTGTGAGGACTTGGCCTTAGAGAAAGGCTGAGAAATGTCCTTCAGTATCTGTTACAGACTGAATTACATCTCCCTAAAATTCCTAAGTTAAAGTCCCAACCCCCTGGGGCGCCTGGGTGGCTCAGTCAGTTAAGCGGCCGACTTCAGCTCAGGTCATGATCTCACGGTCCGTGAGTTCGAGCCCCGCGTCAGGCTCTGTGCTGACAGCTCAGAGCCTGGAGCCTGTTTCAGATTCTGTGTCTCCCTCTCTCTGACCCTCCTCTGTTCATGCTCTGTCTCTCCCTGTCTCATTTGTCTCAAAAATAAATAAACATTAAAAAAAAATTAAAAAAAAAAGTCCCAGCCCCATTACCTGAGAAGGTGACTATATTTAGAAATAGTGACTTTAGGGGCACTTGGGTGACTCAGTTGGTTAAGTATCCAACTTCAGCCCAGGTCATGATCTCGTGATTCATGAGTTATAGCCCCATGTTGGGCTCTGTACTGACAGCTTGGAGCCTGGAGTCTGCTTCAGGTTCTGTGTCTCCCTCTCTCTCTGCCCCTCTCCCACTCATGCTCTGTCTCTCTCTCAAAAATGAATAAAAACATTTTAAAAAATAATAGTGTCTTTAAAGAAATAATTAAGTTAGAATGAGATTATCAGGGTGAACCCTAATCCAATATGACTGATGTCTTAGTAGGAAAAGGAAATTTGGACGTAGGCATACATATGGGACAATGGCATGTGAACATGAAGAGGCCATCCTCAAGCCAAGGGGAGCAGTCTCAGAAGAAGTCAACCCTGCTGACACTTTGACCTCAGACTTCTAGCTTCCAGAACTACAAGAAAATACATTTTTGTTGTCTAAGCCACCAGTCTGCGGTATTTTGTCACAGAGGCCCTAACAGACTCCTAGTATATCCATTCTTCACTTCATTTTAGAAGTAGAGTTTTGTTTTAGCTAAACATATGGCCATCCAGCTAGAGACTGCATTGTCAGCCTTCTTGCAGTGAGGTTCAGCCCTGTGACTAAGTTTGAGCCAGTGGGATATAAGTGGAAGTGATGTGGCAACTTCCAGGTCATGCCTTTAAAGTGAAAGCTGCTTGCGATCCATTTCCACTTGCTCCTTCCTGATGAGCAGGAGATGGCTATAAGCAGAGAAGATTCCTTGGGCAAAGAGATGGAAAACACAGCTGAGCTGCCCTCCAACACCAGACCATCCTCCTCTGTATTGAAGGAGTTAAATAAGAGAGAAGTACATTGCTACCTTAGCTATGCCTCTCTAGGGTACTTTGGGCCTCTTCATTATGGCAGCTTAGCCTACCTTTGGGCTAATAAGGCTCTTCTTCTACACTCAGATCCTCCAGTTTCCAAGTTCCTTAGAAACATCTGGCTGTGGGAAGTTGAGGGCTGTCTTAAAGTAGAGGGTCTCAGAGGGCTGGATGAGGTCTCCTGGGCTGGATGAAGGCCCAGGATTCCAGGATCTTAGAGAGACCTCAGTTACCCACTGATTTCCCTTCCCACCTAAGGGAGGGACACAAATCTCCTCATCCATGTGGCTCACAAGTTCTTGTCCAACCTCTATTGGAATGTCTCCCTGAACACGGAGGCCACCTTTCACACAAGTGTGATCATGAGTGGGTGTGGGACCACACCAGTCGTCAGACGGTCCATCCTTGTGTGATCTGGAATCAGCCTCCTGTAACTTTGCCCTCCAGTTCTAGTCCCAGCCTCTAGAGTGAAATGCAATCAGCCCTTCAATCACTAGAAGATTGGATTGCTGAAAACAGGGGGTACACAAAGGTCTCAGTGTCCTTAGTATTACAATAACTATACATGGTGCCTCTAGGCCAAAAGAAATACCAAGGAATTCCCGTTTAATAAGTAGCTACTCCCAGCCAAGCATTTATATTCCAACAATTTAGTATCTTGAAATAAAAATACACATAAATTATTTTTATTTTGTTCTTACACAACCGTGATTTCTTACTAATGGGATGTGTTCCTGTTGGACACTGCACAGCTTCTCAAACCTTCAAGTCATATTGGATATACCCAACCTCATTGCTTGTTCCACACTAATTTTTATTCAGTACTTGTTTTTTATTGCAGCAACCACTGAAAAAATACATCTTCACAAAGATAGGATGCCAAATCAAATATAATGCAGCATGTTCTAATGTTGAAACTAGACTACATGAAGCTAATAATTCACATCACATCCCATAGATAATCCCCTTACAATTTAAAAATGTCCTGTGGGGTTCCTGGGAATTTCTATGGGGTGTCTCCATGCACAATTTGGGAACCACAGACTGCTTCGTAAGTGTTTAGTTACTAGAAGTCTACTTGGGTTCAAATGTAATCAGATTCCACATCTATAAAACTGTTAAAAATTAAGGTATCTACTTCATATGGGTCTTGTGAAGAGTAAATGAAATTATGTATTTTTAAATGTCTAACACAGGATCTGTCAAACAGAAGGCCTCTGTGTTAGTCTTCTATTGCTGTATAACAAGTTATAATAAACTTAGAGACTTTAAACAATATACATGTATCATCTTACAATTTTTATCAGGAAATGTAGCTTAGCTGAGTCGTTTGCTTCAGGGGCTTAACAGGCTGCAATTCAGGTGTTGGCCAATGCCTTCAAATGGAGACAAATTCACTTGCGAGCCCCCCCTCCCAGGCTGATGGCAGAATTCATCTCTTCACCCCTGTAGAACTGTTTAATGCTGACTGTTTATCAGGGGCTGCTTTCAGCTTTCTCAGGCAACCCACAGTGTCCTATCATGTGACATGTCATGTCACATGTCCTATCATAGGACATCACAATGACAGCAGCTTGTTTCTTCAAGGCCAGTGGGAAAATTTCTAAAGTGTCATACAATGAAACATAGGAGTAGCATTTGCCATGTGAAGTCACCTAATCAAGGGAGTGACATCCCATCACTTTGTCATATTCTTTGAGTAGAAGAAAGTCATAGGTTCCAACCATAGTCAAGAGAAAATTATTATAAAAGAGCTTGACTCATTGAGGGTCACCTTAGGTTTTATCTGCCACAGCCTTGAAAGTAGTATCATGTCCCCCTTCTTTTCTCCAGGTTAACTATATGCCCATGTGCATCAGCTGTTAGCCTGTGTGGCAAGATTAAAATTCCTGCTACTACTCTCTATAATGGTCAGAAGACATTTGCCTTGGGAGGAAATGGGTGGGGGACAATGCTGGTTTTGTTGTATAGGGGAGCTGGGTCCCATTAGGAGTGGTAGATGACACAATGGAGGCACTTTCCATTTCCTTTTAATTTACTCATCTTTGCATTCATTATCCAACAAATTTTTAGTGAATAATTTCTATGATCTAGGCCCTGGTCTGGCTCTGATCTCACACAGGATCCCAACCACCTACATTGGACATAGATTCCACTGTCTGAATCCATTCAAATGGTACCTTTAGTACATTTTTCAGCCTTGTGGCCTTTTTGACATCTGGGAATTGCCACTCTCTGGGAAGAGCTATAGTCATCTATTTAATACAGTTGTGGTCAAAAGCCATTGGCCTTAGGGAGCAAGAGGGGAAAGTCACAAAAGTGAGTGACACAGAAGAAAGAGAACAAGACTAGGTCAGTATACCTGAGTTTCAGGCCTGTGCCCCAGAGTGTGTTCCTAGAAATCCCTAGAGCTCAGTTTCTTCATTTTTATGGGGAAGGGGTTGTCTGAACCAGTGGATATCTAACTTTCTACCACAAAAAATGCATTTTTACTATTCCAACACATATAATTTTGATTAGGTCTATCTAAGTCAGCTACATATATTAAAAAAAAAATAGTTCATTGGTCTTCCCATGAAATAAGCAGTGTTACACCAGAGTTGATAGGATTTCAGTCAAACACTGAGAAGCCAATGTTTTTGGCAGACCTAGATAGCCAGGGAATATACAACTGAGTGCAAGACATTTAGAAATTGAGAAATGCTCATGGCATCCAAGATTATTGCTATGGCCCTTCACACATACAGGAGTCTGGTCTATCCAATATTTCTTCAAAGTGCTTTGTGAGCTGCTAGGTAATCCCGGAGATGACTTAGGTGTTATATCATTTTTATAGATATGGATTTATTTTAATATTCAGTAATAAAAAGTTATAACTACCCCATCAAGTCAATGAGATATCTATTTAAAATAAACTAAATGAAAAAATTTTAGAGAGTAAATAAGTACCAATCCAAGTGCTATGTGGCTAGGGTGATATGGTGAGGGCCATATGCAAATGACCAGCATTTGAGAAACCTTGGTTTTCCTCATGCCAAAGGACCCTTCACCCTGCATTCTGTGATGCTGTATGAATGCATTTACTTTCTGGCCAACCCCTATACACCACTGGAATTTCTCTTGGTTTCTACAAAGAATAGGGCTCTTAGCCACACTGGGAAACTGGTGCTCAGATCAGCCAAACTGGCTAACCAGCTATTTGATTTCCATGTTTTGGATTGCTGATCAGCTATTTTAACAAGATCCCTAGCTTTCTCATCCCTATAATTTGCTGTCAAGTGTCAGACTGCAAATCAAAACATGACAATGGTCAGGGATATTTTGTCTTGAGATTTAAAAAATAATATTGTTCTCACTAAAGATCAAACACAGGCTATTTCACTCAGAAGCATATCAAGCATTGCACCTGTGTCTCGCCTTGATGCTACTCCTGACCTTCCTCTGGGTGACACATTAGGATGCCTGCTTTAAAAATCTTTCTTTTTATTCCTCAGCATTTTTCCTGGCAAGAAGTTGACAATGAAAAAGTGCATAATAAACCTACAGCCTTGACACTGGTGATTACCAGGAGACTAAAAGGGATCTCTGTCTGTTTGTCTGTCTTATACATGTCCTCAGGCCACCCCTTGGCCAGCTCAGTACTGTGGACAGTTAACCATGCCATACTCTCTTGATTTATTTGTGGTCACTGTATTCCTCAGAAGCACATTTTTCAAAGGGAGGAAATTGGTATTTTTATATCTCTTATGGATGGGATAATTTCGTCCTATCTGTAATAGTTTGGAAATGCTTTTTAGAAACCAAGATGAGGAGGAAAAGAATAAATCTTTCTTTCAGCCTCAGATTTCCCTGAAAGAGGAAACATGAGTGAAGGCCTCACACCAAGGCCAAGAGGGCAACACAATTTCACACCTTTTCCACCCCTTTATGAAGCAGGAGGTAGGGGATCAGGGAGTTATCCCAAACTTAGCTTCAGGGCAGTAATTAAGAAATGAGGGAGATTCATCCTGTACAAAGGCAAATGCACTGATAATGGTTTATAGGATGGTGGAAATTAACATCTATTTAGTTATTACAAAGTAAAATATGCTCCTAGTTTGAAGAAAATAGAATGGGTAGTAGGAAAGCCATCTGGTTTAGTTCTCCTAAAGATTTTGAACACTTTCACCTCTTCCATTGATGAATGTCATGCTGGAAATTTCTCCCACCCTTTTTTCTCCCCTCACCTCTGCCCTTCTAGAATTTGCTTCCAACTTGCCCAAATTCTAAGCTCCATAGCATCCCTGGCTTCCTTTTTATGCCTGTCTTCTAATGTGACTCAGCTCTTGGACTTACTGCTCCTTCTTGGCCTATGGTTTCCACATCCCTGAGGGTGCTCAGAAGCCTAGCAAAGGGGGACTACACCACAACTCACAGTGGAAATATTCTGTAACTCCTGGGAGGAGGGAGAATATGTAGGAATTAGAGGAGGAAGTGGTCGACATACTCTTTTCTTGGTAGCCTATCCTTTAATTTATATCACTTCTGGAATTTGGGGGAACACATTCACCTTATGAACATATGTTAATTCTATTATGCCAGTTATGACACTAAAAGCAACAGTACTATCTCACATCAGTACAGTTTTAATTAAATTTCAAGGAGCTATCCTACCAATTGCCTCATACATTCCCAAAGCAATTCTAGCACAGGATACTCTAAAGGACTTGCCTTGATTGAGCAGCTACAAGGAGGTGGTGGTAAGTGACAGAATTTGTAAGAATCACCCTATATTCATGCCTAAAAATGGAGAAATGCCTTCAGATCACTGACTAACAGATGCCAAAAGGGATTTAGGAGGGTAAAAGGGAGGCGATCATAAAATTTATGAGACAAACTGAACAGTGAAAGGGGATGCTCTTGATAACTCAGTTGGAACCCCGGGACCATCCTAGACAAACTAGAAGGTACAGTCACAATCTATGGCACAAGGACCCTGCTAGACTTTGCCTGCCAACCTCCCATCCAGAGCTCTTTCCCTGCAACAAATTAACTTCGTAATGTTGAACTTATACAAATTGAGATTTACTTAGGATGCATGCAAAGCACTAGACATGGAGAAAGATAGACTTTCAGAAAATATACTTAAAGGGCATACAAGAGAAGGAAAGGTATTGCTCATCAGATTGAACTATATGGGAAAGTACTGGCAATGTAATTCAGAGCAAGATATGTGACTCTGCTGAAATAGAGGAATGTTTCACAATAAACTGATCCCTTTCATTATCTTGTCAGCCCAAGGGGCAGCCATGTTGGGCTACTCTGTCTACTTGATTATAAAGGTAGAAGGCTGCTCACAGGACTCAGTAAAGCTGGCTGCTGGGATTAGGGGGGAGCACAACAGGTGAATATACTGGCCTAGCACATAAGAAAGAAAGCTTCCACAACCATGGAGCCACAAGTAAGTGATGACATTTCTCCAAATTTCAGTTACCTAATCTGTGTGTGACAGGGGTCACAGCTCAAACAAAAGCCACACCCCTGCAGAATCTGGCATCAGCTCCAGTTTAACCTGTCTTCCTGGAGGATTCAAGCCTACCTGGGGATTCTTAGAAGACTCTTTGGGCAACCCCCTGGAAGCTCAGTTAGATCAATAATTAAGGAGTCAAGTCAGTAAGGAAGAATGGAACAATTTCAGACACACAAAATCTGTCGCTCTGTAATACAGATATAGAATATGTATTAGTTGGTCCCCAACTAATATAGCCCATCTAGAGGGGCCAGTTTAGATGCTTAGATCTCTTTTTAAAATACCAACCCAAGGCCAGCATTACTTTGACACCAATCCCCAGATAAGGATGCCAAAATAAAGAAAATTACAGGCCTATATCCTTGATGAATCCAGATGTAAAAGTTCTCAACAAAATATTAGGAAATCAAATTCAACAATCCATTGAAAGGATCATACTATATGATCAAGTGGGATTTATTTCAGGAATGCAAGGATGGTTCAACATCTGCAAGTCAGTCAATGTGATACACCCCATTAACAAAGGCTAAAAATTATATGATAATCTCAATAGATGCAGAAAAAGTATTTGGCAAAATTCAGCATCCATTGGTAAAAACTCTTGATGAAGTAGATACAGAGGGAATATGTCTCAACATAAGAAAGACCATACAGGGGCACCTGGGTGGCTTAATTGGTTAAGCATCCAGCTTCAGGTCAGGTCATGATCTCCAACTCATGAATTTGAGCCCAGCACCGGGCTCTCTGCTGTCAGTGCAGAGCCTATTTCAGATCCTCTGTCTCTCCCTCTCTCTGCCCCTTCCCCACTCACTCTCTATCAAAAATAAATACACATTTAAAAATAAATAAAGGCCATGCATGAAAGGCCTACAGCTAACATCATACTCAATGATGAAAAGCTAAAAGCTTTTCTTCTAAAATCAGGAACAAAACAAAGATGACTGTTCTCACCACTTTTATTCAATATAGTATTGGAAGTCCTAGCCAGAGCAATTAGGCAAGACAAAGAAATAAAGACATCCAAATCAGAAAGGAAGAAGTAGAACCATCACTCTTTGCAGATGACATGTGATAATATGTAGACAATGGTAAAGATTCCACCAAAAACCAGTAGAACTAAATCAAAAAATTCATCAAGGTTGCAGGATATACAAAATCAACATACAGAAATCTGTTGCAATTCTATACACTAATAAAGTATAAGAAATTAAGAAAATAATCCCACGGAGCGCCTGGGTGGCGCAGTTGGTTAAGCGTCTGACTTCAGCCAGGTCACGATCTCGCGGTCCGTGAGTTCGAGCCCTGCGTCGGGCTCTGGGCTGATGGCTCAGAGCCCGGAGCCTGTTTCAGATTCTGTGTCTCCCTCTCTCTCTGCCCCTCCCCCATTCATGCTCTGTCTCTCTCTGTCCCAAAAATAAATAAAACGTTGAAAAAAAATTTAAAAAGAAAATAATCCCATTTATGATTGCATCAAAAAGAATATATAAGAATGAAACTAACCAAGGAGATGAAAGATGGGTATGTTGTAACTATAAGACATTGATGAAATAAATTGAAGATGACAGAAATAAATGGAAAGGTGTTCCATGGATTGGAAGAACTAATATCATTAAAATGTTTATGCTACCCAAAGCAATCTATAGATTCAATACAATCCCTATCAAAATCCCAGTGGGATTTTTCTTTCACAGAAATAGAACAAACAATCCTAAAGTTTGTTTGTCCTACAAAATCCTAAAGCTCCCTAATAGCCAAAGCAATCTTGAGGAAGGAGAACAAAGCTGGAGGCATCATGCTCCCTGATTTCAAACTTTATTGCAAAGCTATAGTAATCAAAACTGTATGGTAGAGGCATTAAAAAGACACATAAATCAGTGAAACACAATAGACAATCCAGGAATAATCCCACACAAATATGATCAATTAATTTATGACAAAGGAGCCAAGAATATACAATGGGGAAGGGACAGTCTCTTCAACAAATGATGCTGAAAAAATTGGACAGCCACATATCAAAGAATGAAACTTGACTCCACCTTCATGATACACCAAAATTAACTCAAAGTGGATTAAAGACTTGAACATAAAGCCAGAAACCATAAAAGTCCTAGGAGAAAGCATAGGCAGTATGCCACTTTGCATCCATCTTAGTGATGATTATTTTGGATTTGACACTAAAAGCAAAAGCAATAAAAGAAAAAATAAACAAGTATGGCTACATCAAACTAAAAAGCTTCTACACAACAAAGGAAACCATCAGCAAAATGAAAAGCCAACCTAAGGAATGGGAGAAAATATTTATAAATCATTTCTTATAAGGAGTTAATATCCAGAATATATAAAGAATTCATACAACTCGGGGCACCTGGGTGGCTCAGTTGGTTGAGTGTCCAACTTCGGCACAGGTCATGATCTCAGAGTTCGTGGGTTTGAGCCCCGCGTTGGGCTCTGTGCTGACAACCTGGAGCCTGCTTCAGATTCTGTGTCTCCCTCTCTTTCTATTCCTCCCCCACTCGCACTCTGTCTCTCTCTCTCTCAAAAATAAATAAAGATTAAAAAAAAAGAATTCATACAACTCAGTAGCAAATAAAACAACCCAATTTTTTTTAATGTTTATTTTTGAGAAAGAGAGCATGCGAGCCTGGGTGGGTCAGGGGGAGGGGCAGCAAGAGAGGGGGACAGAGGATCCAAAGTGGGAGCCATTGACAGCAGGGAGTCCCAAGTAGGGCTACAACTCACCAATCGTGAGATCATGACCTGAGCCAAAGTCAGATGCTTAACGGACTGAGCCACACATGACACCCCTAAATCCAATTTTTAAAGTGGGCAGAGGATTTGAATAAACATTTTTCCAAAGTTGACATACAAATGGCCAAGAGGCACATGAAAAGATGCTCAACATCACTAACCATCAAGGAACTGAAAATCAAAATAATGAGGTATCACCTCACACCTGTCAGAACAGCTATCATCAAAAAGACAAACAATAACAAATGTTGGCAAGGATTTGGAGAAAAGGGAACCCTTACTGTTGATTAGAGTGTAAACTGGTATACCACTATGGAAAACAGTGTGGAGGTTCCTTGAATATTTAAAAACAGAACTACATATAATCCAGCAATTCCACTTCTGGGTATTTATTAAAAGAAAATGTAAACACCAATTCTAAAAGATATATTCACCTCCATGTTCAATGCAGCATTATTTACAAGATATGGAAACAACTTAAGTTTCCACTGGTGAATAAATAAAGAAATTATTTTATATATACTAAATTTATATATATGAAATTCAACCATAAAAATGAATGAAATCTAGACATTTGCAACAACATGGGTGAAATTTAAGGGCCTTATGCTAAGTGAAATAAGTGACAGAAAAATACAGTATGACCTTCCTTATATATAGTGGAATCTAAAAACAAAACAAAAAACAAAAAAGCAAAGAGCCAAAATCATAGATACAGAGAACAGATTGGTGGTTGCCAGAATGGAGAAGGGGATATGAAATGGTGAAAAGGATGTTCAAGGTACAAATTTCCATTTATAAAAGAAATAAATCCTGGGAATGTAATGTAGAGCATGGTGACTATACTTAACAAAACTATGCTGCATATTTGAAAGTTCCTAAGAGAGTAGATCTTAAAAGCCCTTAAATAAATGTGTAACTATGTATGGTGTAGATGTTAACTAGACTTATTGTGATCATTTTGCAATGTATACAAACATCAAATCATTATGTTGTACACCTAAAACTAATATGTTATATGTCAATTGTACTTCAGAAACAGAAGAAAAAAAAACCCAAACAAGCAAAAAAGTTAATCACTCACAGCAATAGTAGTAGGCAGAATAACATCCTGCACTTGTTCTCCAAATCCCAATTCCCACAGAGCAACATGATTAGGACCAAGTGGTGCCTGCCCATGCAGAGGAGTGGGTTATATAGAAAGGGAGCCCCGAGATTAGGAAATCCCCATCTAAAGGTGCCTAGAAAACCTGCCCATCCTCCTTTCTAGAGGGAATCATTTTCTTTGTTACTCTGGAGTATAAGCAAATTTGTTCTGGGGAGGGGAAAAAGATGCCTCTATGTTTTTAAATCTGTGACGTGAGAGATATTGCTATCTTTCCTACGCTGCCTGCTTATAACATTCTCCAAAACATAGTCTGAATTAAATTGGCTGTGAATGCCTAGGCATCTAGAAGCTTAGAGATTCATGGAGAATCATTTCCCAACATGTGTGCCAACACTGATGAACTTGTGACTGGCAGAGGAAGTCGCTAAGAAAGTTATTATCTGATAGCCTTAATTTTTTTTCAGCCAAGTACCAGGTAAGATTATTCACAAAGAAAGGGTGCTGCAATTGGGGAGGGAGGTAGGTTTCAAAGGCAATAGAGAATGAAAAAGTACTGGAGGACAGTGTGAGAGATAACTGGCTAAGACCCACAGAAGGCTTCTCCAGCATCCGGGGCCCAGGTGGTGCCCTAGCAAAGACCGCCCGCTAGAAGATGGCTAAAGGGGTGGGACATTGCAGACCAAGCACAATGGGATCCCAGAGAGGTGAGGGCAGAAGCTGGAGGGACTTAAGAGATGGACCACGAGACCTAGGCAGTATTTCCTAACCCTTTGCAGCTGGTGACAACTGGAGTCAATGGGGACAGCTTGCAGGGGGAAGCCATGACCTGGGACTGCTATACACCTGTTGCTCCATCAGGACACGTTGGGGGGAAACCCAGAGCTACAGATAGAAGTCAAGCTAGAGGAGTTATTACACTGATATCCGAGGTCCACATAAGGCTGAACCTATGCACTAGGGGTGAATGAGGGAGTGACAGCTGGAAGTCTTTGGGTGGAGTAGCAATACCTCAACAGTAGTGAGTCTCCTGAAGCACACCCACAGACTCTCTCGGTTCGTGTAGGATCCCACAGCGGAGTATGTCACCATGTTCCCCTCGATCAGCCTAAAAGGAGCCCACAGGCCTAGTAACACTGCTGCTCATCTTCCAGGTCCTGAGTCCACTGGTGGCCACACCGCGGCTGCTCTCACCGTCTGGGCCACACAGGCCACTAAAGCCCAGTGCCCAGGTCCCCAACCGCCTCTAGTCTATGTGGGTTTCCTTCCAGTGCATCTCAGGGAGGGGTGGGGCTGCGGCTGCAGGGCTCCCGCCCACTTCCACCCACATCTACCTGCCATTCTCCCTCCTTTTGCCTCCCATTCTCCATGCAGACTCAGAGCTGGGAAGTAGGGTCCTGGCTTCTCACACATTTTAAAACTTCTTGATCACCTGCAGGGTCCAGGCTTTTGAAACTTAAAAGTTTCTTTTCTGCATCTCTGCCAATAATAACGTTTCTTTGTGGAAAAGACTCACAAGTGGTCCAGCTGCTGTCAGTGGGCGGAAGGGCAGGTGTAACAGCAAATATAGGGAGGGGGAGAATCACCCAGCAATATTTTATTTTTATTTCATCTCACTGCAATATTCAACCCACACGGCACAATGCCCTAGCATCTGGCAGCCGTGGGAACTCTAGAGCACTTCTTCCCAGCCCCCTTTCATCTGAATTTCTTTCCAGATCTGACATCCTCTGTTTCTCCACAAATGAGTGTCTCCTACCCCCAGGCCCCCCCTTTTTTTAAGTTTGTTTGTTTGTTTGTTTGTTTGTTTTGAGAGAGAGAGAATTCCAAGCAGTCTTAGTGCTGTCAGCACAGAGCCCAAGGCAGGGCCCAAACCCACGAACTTTGAGATCATGACCTGAGCCGAAACCAAGAGTCCGATGTTTAACTGACCGAGCCACCAGGTGCCCCCCAGGTGCCTCTTAAGCTAGGACTCTTCCCTTCCTCCTCCTACTTTCCCTTCCTGCCCTGCCTGGGGCTCCCTGGGAGCTCTGCCCAGGATGTTTACAGAAGAATACTGAGCAGCAGGGAAATGCTTCTCTCTGTCAGGCCCCCGTGTTGCCACCAACTCTTCTGAATTGACCATCCATCATGTGTCATTACTGCTAAATTCTAGGCTCAAGTTCTTATATGGGGCCCTGAATAAATCTAAACAAAGCCCTGAGGAAAAAAACCCAGCCCACGATGAATCAGAGTTTGCCTCTAGTGTGTGCATTGCCTTGTTAATATCGTTTGGCTCCTTTCGGAATGAATGATTCCAGTCACAATCCAATTGCTAGCTGGAGAACAAAACCCTGTTCAGTCCCTGAAGTCTCGCCCAGTGGGAGGCCCAGGGCTGCTCTGGCTAGAACACCACTTCTCGAAGTCCTCATCTGTGAATCCAATATTTTCCTCTGTAGAATTCTCCATTGCTTCTGAAATGCTGAGGCCTGAGTTTTGTATATAGCACAGGTTCGAAGTTTGAGACTAAATTAATTTCTTTGGAGATTATTATTCCAGGATTGTGCTATATTCAGTAAATCTTGCAACTTGGCCTTTAAGTCTAGTTTGGCTTCCCAGCTGATGAAATACCAAGAAGCTGCATTTAGCCGAGAGGAAATGGGAGCAAGAAGGTAGCAAGAGTCTCTCTGTACCTCCATAGAGAAAGCATATGATGCCACACCAGATACTGATGTGCTAAGTTAAAATAAGGGAGCCTAAGATTTGTATAGAGCTTTAAAGTTTGTAAAGGGCTTTCCCATATGTCATGGCATTTGTTTTATGGGTTTACTCTGGCATTAGGACAACTTCCATTTTCTAGATAGAGGGCTGAGCTGAGGCCAAAGCCTGGGGTCTGCTCTTAGCTGCGTCACTGATTAGTTACTAACAATAGCAGAGAGCCCAGGTCCTGATGTCAGCCTTAGTCTCTCTCCTAACAGTTCGCATGATGATGAACTGTCCTTCACCCATGACATTGCATTCGAGGAAGCTGGGCCATACCCTCCTTGGAAACCTCAGAATCTTTTAAGAAGATTTCTTTGAAGACCCCGTGTATTCCTCAGAGGAGACCAGTTAGCCAACAGGTTGGGCCTTTTCCAAAGTCAAAGTGTGCCTATCAGTGAGCTACCCTACCTGCCTCCCTCAGGAAACCCTCCGGTTGTGTCCCCTGTAATCTACCACACTGTTCACCCTGACCACACACTGTGAGTGAAGAGTGGAAGAGCAGCGGAAGGAAGCTGGGATTTTTTTCCAACAGCTGCAGGAAGGGTTCACCCAACATCAGTGCATTCAGATCTGACTGTTATGCTTCGGCTTTGGAAAATGCCCATTCTGTCAGCCAACTGACACGTCCCAGGAATACGAGGGAGCCTGACATAAATGTGCTCAAACACTCCTGAGACTCTAAAGAGACACATGGCCTGTCAAGCTGGGGTCTCTTGTGACAGTCCACTTCTGTACAGGCGAAGCAATGAGTGCCCATGTGTCCAGCAGCTGTCACAAGAATCTGCTCAGGGATCACCTTGTCTAAGGCAGCTTTTAAGAATAGTGGCTGGGGCCCTGGGCCCCAAACCAAGGGCGAACATTGATCCTGGTCCCGCCAGCTTTGGTGGGGGTGGTGGCTAACTACATCGTACCATACCAGTCAACAAATGCAGATATGGGAAGACAATATGGATATCCCAGCAGCTCAGAGGTACAATTGTGCCCATGATCAAGCAGCCCCATTCCTTCAGGCCTTGCACAGAACTCCAAAATGTCAGTGCTCAGCAAGCACTCTGGGTTATCCAGTGTCAGCCAGAAACTAAAGAGACGTCTGCTCAACCCAGAGGAAAGAAACAGCTCAGCTCAACCTGGTCATTTTCGTTCTCATTTTTCAAAGCCCTTTACCTTCCTCTCAGAAGCCTCTAGGGGTAGAGAAAACCAAGTGCTGACTCCAGCTTTTCTTCCCCCTTTTCAGTTTATTGGCTTTGAGTTTGATGCTTCTGCTTCCCAATTAGATACTAACCTTTTCTAAGGCTATTTGATCTCTCTTCACTGTTTGTTTTGTCCTAAGGTGCTTTACCTGCCTTCGCAGAATGGATTTATATCCAGCTTTCTGGATAAGATGTCTCCTCCAATAGCACAGGGCCGGAATTTGGGGTGCCTCACACTTATTATGCCTTCAAAAGTATTCCTGCCCATACCCACTGTTTTGGGGGCAGAGAGCTGTTATGGAAGCCTCTTTGGGAATTATGGAGCTGCCTTAGCTTGGTTTTCTTACCCAATGTGATCTCGACATCCTTCATGGAAGACTGTTCTCATCCTGATTCTTTGGGAAATGGTAGTATAATCTCAGCCCCAAAAGGCATCAGGAGACTTGAGTGATTGTGACATGCCACCTCACCCAAGCAGCCAGCAATGGTAACCTTTCTTTTCCAAAGTCAAGTTACTTTTCCAGACCCACTTGCATTCCTTCATAGGCGTGTGAAAGTCATGGGAATGGTCAGGAAGCAGACAGGGGCCCGTGGGCAGAGCTAGCAATAGGTGTTAGATCTAAGGGGAAACATGGAGGCTAACGTTGCTCTGAGATCCTGTAAGTCCCCATCCCTCACAAGAGAGGGACTCTGAATATCCACTCCTCATCCCCCAAAGCTGCCTGCTCTGAGATAGTGAACTCACTACCAGCACGGAAGAAATAGGCAGTGAATGAGGAGAAGGTTTCACTTCCCAAGAGTCAAACATGGTGGAGGAAATGCACAAAAAAATCCAAACTTCTCGCTTGAACCAATGATTTCAAGTGCTTCCTCTACCTTGGGTTGTCCAAACATTGCAGAAGAAGGAAAGACAAAGGCCATGAAATGCAAGAGCACTGAGAATACTAGGCCTTGTACTTAATTTAGGGGATACTAGGACTCAGGGAATTGGTTTTCAAAATGCTGGAAAATGGCTCTAGTCAGTTGATCAGTGAGATTGTGTGTGAACTCTTCAGAGAGTGTAATAGGGCATAAAACTTCAGGCCTGCAGAACAGCCTGCCTTCTTTGAACACCTGCCAGCACTAACCCTCAGCACACAACACTGATTCGGTTCTGGCCCCAAAGTCTCTACCAGTAGCCTGATCAAATGAGATTATGCCCTAGGCATGCTATGAAGATTCTTTGAGTAAACATTGCTTGGAAAACATGACAGACAGCCAGGGTCTCTTGCATTTTGCTGGGATTAATGTTCCCACTCATGGTTTGGTTTCTCCTGTCTTTCTCCTCCTCCCCTCTCCGCCTCCGTAACCCTTGCAATGCTGCTGTTGATTGTGTGAGACTCAGCCGGTATGGTTGATCTGCAAACTCAGCCCTCAGGAGATTTATTTCCACACCCCACCTCTGGCCTCTCTCCCCCAGAGACTGCTTCAATGACTCTGGGACTCACAGCCACTAAACAATGTCAGGAAGAGCCAAGAGTAATTTTGAAACAGAATGATGGTTTTCCCACACACCCGAAAAAATTAAAATTACTAAAATAACTGAACATAACCTTATTAGATATTGCTAATCACTTAGTAAGTATTGTCACCTTGTCCCAGATTTCCTGGGTTCCTTTAACATGCCTAGAGTCACCCACAAACCTGCAAAGGGTCCTGAACGTTCTTTGTAGCCTCTTCTCCAGACCTTTTTTCTCTCATCAGCTTTGAACACTCAGCCACCTTAGTCCACACTGACTTTCTAGGGAAAATAAGGGGACTCAGGTTGTCAAATTTTACTCAACTCAACTCAAAGCATTTGCATTTGTAATAAATTGGAGTAGCCTTTCTGAGACATCACTGGAATTTTTTTTCAACTGCTTGCTATCCCTTCCCCCAGTCTTAAGCCAAGCTAACTCTTTAGAGAATTCAAAATATCAGGAAACAAATCAATGCGCACCCTCATGCTTTTTATCTGATGACTGAATGTTACAATCATTACTAATTCTGGCACCTTTTTCCTTAGGACTGAACAAGATCTGATCACTTTGGTTTGGTAGGCTATTTTATGGAGCTTTTATAATCAGCATTCCTTGTCAAGGTGGCGTTTTCTAAGGAAAGCGGTTTGTGTATTTTGACTCACTCTGAGCAATAGATTAGGAAATCTGAGGTTTGAGGAGAGAAGAAAAGCAGTGTCGGAGACTGCCGAAACTTGGACATGGGACCAAGAGTTATACTTGTGGCACCGCGCGCGCACACACACACACACACACACACCCATGCACGTGCACACACATCACATGCATGCGCGTGCACGCACACACACACACATGCACACGCGCACTCATGCACACACACACCCTGTAGTGACACACAGTTACACACTGACATAAGCACCTACATTTTTACAGAGAAGGTAAGAATCTTAGCCCTGGGCAGCGAGGAGTCTCTGTGAGACTCACTCTGAGCTTCTGTTCTCCTTCCACTCTCCAGGCTCTGCTGGTTGACTTCTATGTGTGTCCCTTCTGCTTCGGTCCCAACCCAATTACCTTGGGATGATGTGTTTTTGCATCAGATCCCCACAAATGCAAAATGTATTTGAGTCCCTTAAATGCAAACATCAAGGGAGGCTTCAGAGCCCTGTCAGGAACTGACACTGGGCCTGCCAGCCCATAGTCTCAGTGTTTTCTCCTCTCTGTGGTTATGAGGGTCTGTGTTGCCACATAGTTTTTGTGATCGTGTGGTTTGGGCTTTTGTTTTTCTTTATTTAAAAAAAAATTTTTTTAACATTTATTTATTTTTGAGAGAAAGAGACAGAGCATGAGAGGGGCAGAGAGAGGGGAAGACACAGTATATGAAGCAGGCTCCAGTCTGTCACACAGAGCCTGACGCAGGGATCAAACTCACGCGCGGTGAGATCATGACCTAAGCTGAAGTCGGGCACTTAACCAACTGAGCCACCCAGGGGTCCCTGGGTTTTTGTTTTTAAAACAACCTCCCAATTGTGTCAGGTAAAAGAGGTTCCTGACATCAGGCAGATCATGGTCACCCTGAAGAGGTGCCATTAAACAACCTCACACCATTTCTCCCTTGTATGATTAAGATGTGATTTCAAAAACTTCAAATGCAGTGGCTTAAAAAAGAAGTTCATTTTTCTCTCACACATACATCTGAAATCAGGTGGACCAGTGCTTATTACTAAAAGCCTCAGTGAGATAAGGCCCAGCTCACTCTCACTATGTGTAGCTTCCATCCCCAAGGCCCCGTCGAGGTCTAAGCTGGCTGCCCCAGCTCCAGCTGTCCGGGTCACACTCCAGTCAGAAAGAAGGAAAAAAAAGCAAGGATAAAGGCATGGTTTCTTCCTGTAAGGGCGCTTCTCGAAAATGGCATGCCCCATTTCTGCTTCCATCTCATTGAGTAGAACTTTGTCACACTGCCAGCTTCAAGAGGGTGGAAGATATAGTCTTTTTTTTTTCCCGAAAATCCTATGCCTTGCTACAAAATAGGGTTTCTATTATTACAGAAGAAGGAGGAGTGAATACTTTTAAGAACAGCCAGAAACGCCTGCCACACAGTCTTCGTTCTATTCCCCTCAACACACATATTTTTATATTGCCACACTAAATTATCTTTAATCTTGTTCTGTGCTCAAATCCATCCCAGACGTTGCCAACAGACTCCAAAATTTCAGACTAATTTGGATCAAAATCTCTTGAAACTTCCCTCAGTGGCTAGATTTGCATTTCCTACTGAAAACCCCCTGGCCTTTCTTAATCATGCAATACTGCTAGCACCTTGGTTCTTAACTTCTTGACTCACACAGCCGCAAGACAACACACACACACACACACACACACACACACACGGGCTCCCACATTCTTATTTTTTCATTCATCCGGAAAGAAATTATAACTACAGATGTTTATTGATACAATCTTGTGGCTTTCTTTAGCAACTAGAATGTAGTGATCTTCCAGTCTCCTTTTTAAGAAGAGACAGAGGGTCCTCCTCCAAATAAGAATCACCAGAGCTGTGTGCCTTGACATCCTTGGGCTATCTCAAAATAATGCCTGCTTATTATTTTTAAGAAAGACTGCTTTTTAATCATTATAGTAACATTATAGATAGAACATGGGGAAATGGGTAAAAGAAAAAATATCTATTATGCATTATCTATAAGCTCATTAGTCTCACCCAGGCACTGCTGTCATTGGGGCAATTTTCCTTCAGCCTTTTTTCAAACGGGCATAATTTTATAAAATGTATATATACATCTTTATTTGACATTATTTCCTAACATTTTTCATATTTGTACATTAGTTTTCAATAAGCCCATTATTTTAATAACTACATAATGGAGTAGATATATCATAATTTCTGTAATAGTTCCCCGCGGTTGGCATGCAGGTTGCACCCAATTTCTTTTCCTTTCCCCGAGATAATAAACAATAGGGGCTCATAAAGATTCATTGTATATTCAGAATCCCAGGGATTCAGAATTTTATTTATTAAATAGATATTTGAAAAACTAGTTTGTTTTTATTACACAAATAATACATTCACATGTTTAAAAAAATGAAAAAAGGTAACCAGAGAGGAGGGTATAAAATGACCTTTCCTTGTCCTGGGCACTAGCTTCACCCACCCCCCCACCATGTCATGTTTCTGCTTTTATTCTCTCACAATGACCTTCTGTCATAACTTTAAACAATATTTATGTGGCTTTAAATATTTACATCTATGAGCTGGTATCTCCTGAATTTATATTGTCCTCTTGAGTAAGGATTCTATGTGCATCAAGGTCTAATGGATTCATTTTTATTTACTCTCTGCTTTTTTCACATCCCCCGGCTCATACTCAACTCTCTGTCTCTTGTTTCTGATGCCATTAATCTTCTGGACTCCTTACTTGTGCTTTTCTGGAAATCTACTTCAAATATTTTTTTCAAAAGAATGTATTAGAGGGTAAACTTTGTGAGTGTTTTCAGGTCAAAAAGCGCCAGCCCCACCCCTACCACCAGATTGATAGTTCAGTTGGGTATAGATCTCTAGGACCAAATATCCCTTTTACCTCAGGACTCTGAAGATAGTCTTATATAGACAAATCTAACAACAGTGCTGAAAACTCTGATGTGACATCAGTCTGGTTCTTCTTCCTTGGGATCCAGGGGACTCATTCCACAGCATGGTTTCTCAATTTCAGCACTACTGACATTTTAGGCCCAATAGTTCCTAGTTGTGGGGTCTGTCCTGGACACTTAACAGCATGCCTGTCCTTACCCCACTAGATGCAATTATGGTTTAATAACTGTGCTAACAGAACTAGTCATGGTAAGGTTAGGGCATAGAGGAGAGTTTTTTCCATGGTGGTGGCAGGGGGGCAGGGAACTGTAGGGTGACATTTGAGCTAGATTTAAACAAAGGAGAAGGGGAGTTAGGCAGGCAGGGATTGGGGAGACCATGTTCCTGGCAGCGTGGAAATCAAACGCTGGAAATCAAATCACACCCAGGAGACTTCAAGAAGAGCTGTGGCAGGGACCTTATGGAGACAAGGTGACGGGGGGAGGAAAGGAAAGGAGGGCCAAGTCTTAGAAAGGGTGCTGTGTTCTAGTAGAAGGAGATGTTTATCAGGATTGTTTTGGTTGCAGGTGACACCAGAACCATCACTCTTTCCTCTCCTTCTCCCTTCCGTCCTACACTTCATCCCTCTATGTCTCCTTCTCTTGGCTCAGACTTTCTTGATGTCAGTCATTGTCAGAGAGTTGGTCCTCAAGTGTGGGATCATTGGAGATTAATGATTCCAGAGAGTAGGGGATGGTGTTTTTCTCACAGCTCCAGCAAAAGTCCCAGAGAAAATGTGGATTAGCTCTGTGGGGATTGGCAGGGCATCTCTGACCAAGTCAGCAGGGATGGGGTCACCCAGGGCAGGCCTGAGTATGTGCCCACCCCTTAAGTGGGGAACAGGAGGGAGATGTTGACAGGCAAAACAAAACAAAACAAAACAAAACAAAACAAAAAAACAACACATTTCCTCTATAGGGAGCTACTGAAGGGATTTTAGAGTGATGGTTGCTGCACCAAAGTGAAAATGGATGGGAGGGACGGACCAGCATCTAGAAAGATGGGTTGGCAAGTCTTGTAAAGCCTGGGACTGAACTGAAGAGGGCTATGGGGCTACAGAAGAAATATCACACTGAAGAGATGTTTAGCAAGAACAGGCTCAAAGTGAGGGTTGCTTGAGTCTGGGCATGAAGCGGGGAGGTGTCTAGGTTGACAGACTTGATTTCTGATTTGTGAGAGGGTATCCCCTTGCCAAGCCTCTGATGACAGACCTTTCCTTGCTCCCTGTGACATTTTGGAGCTGAAAAACACCAGGGGCTGAGGGGAAACTATCCAATAAAACAAAGAGAAGTGAAGAGGGTCTCAAGAGTACTGGTTTTTTTTTTTTTTTTATTCCTTTTCTCACATTTCCTGCCTTTCTAATATATATGTAAATTTTTTAGCAAGAAAAAGGGGCAGGGGCCTCTTACTAATCGAATCAGTGTGTATTAATTATGCATTAGTGGAGATTATTCCACAATTCATTGCAGTCCTCACAACCAGTCTTCAAGCAAAAGGCAAGTATAGAATATAATTTTTCATGATAATAATGATATCTACTAGAGAAAAAGAGTCCTCAGCACCACTCTCGCTGGAAACCTTATCAGGAGTACAGTACTTGACAAACTGTCTGTTGGGGGTTGACAAACAGCCA
Organism: Lynx canadensis; assembly: GCF_007474595.2. NCBI lineage: Eukaryota > Metazoa > Chordata > Mammalia > Carnivora > Felidae > Lynx > Lynx canadensis. Next base: position 169,752,591 of record NC_044303.2, read on the forward strand.
GGTTCTGTGGCCAAACACCATGCGTGTGCAGAGGCCAGCTCCAGGCTGGGCTAAGGGAAGCATCTGAAGGTGCCAAGGCTACCGCAGACACCACAGACTGGGTGGCTTAAACAACAGAAATTTATTTACTCATAGTTCTGGAGGGTAGGTGTCCAAGATCAAGGTTCTGGCCCGTTTGGTTTCTGGTGAGAGCCCTCTTTCTGGCTTGCCAATGGTCACCTTCTCACTGTGTCCTCGCAAGGCCTTTCATTGGCGTGCCCATGAAGAGAGAGAACTTACAAGGACACTAGTTCTACTGAATTAGAGCACTACCCCATGACCTCACTTATCTTTATTATCTCCTTATAAGCCCTATCTCAAGTCCAGTTAGGGAGTTAGGGCTCTAATGTATGAATTGGGGGTTGGGGGAGGGGAGACACAATTTGGTCCATAGCAGGAAGCCTGCACACAATGCAAGTAGTTTTGACTTGCATTTCTTTTGACCTCATTTCTTTTTTGTAATGTTTTATTTATTTTTAAGAGACAGAACGTAAGTGGGAGAGGAGCAGAGAGTGAAGAGGACAGAGTATCCAAAGCAAGCTCTGTGCTGAAAGCAGTGAGCCCGATCTGGGGCTCAAACTCACAAACTGTAAGATCATAATCTGAGCCAAAGTTGGATGCTCAACTGACTGAGCCACCCAGGCATTCTACCTCGTTTCTAGAACTTCTGAGGTTATTTGCACTGGAAAAGAGGGTGATAGGTGAAGTGGCTAGATCTAAATGATATTGAATAATTCTCCATCCTGTTGCAAGGCTCTCTTGGCATTTCTTGTCCAGGCTCAGAGACAGAGAGGGCAGAGGTGGCCAGCATTTCCTCTGACGTCTCCCAAAACCCAGATCTGGAGCCTTGAACATGTATAATATGGAGAAGTAAAGATGGAGTCACAGTCAGCCAAGCAACACCCACAAGCTACCAATGGCCTGGAATTGAGAAACAGAGGTTTTTTTCAGGAACACGTTCTTCAACATCTCTGCAGCTCAGGTTTCTCGTGTCCAACACAAGACTAATGATACCAGTCTTAGGGGGTTGTCATGCACATCAGATAAAATGATGCATGTAAGTGGCTGGCCTTTCAGAATTCACTGCTTTTGTTTCTCTGTTTTGGCACAATGGGGACTATTCCAAGGACTTCTACTCTCCTTGCCTAGAAAATAAACTTTGCTCCACAGGACAGATAGCCACTATAGAGATTCTGCCAATTGCTAGTTTCATCTTTTCTGACTATATCTTCAAGAGTCTGGGAAGTAGAACAGACCCATCAGACACATTGAAAGATGGCCATGGACCAAAACATGAACTTGTGCCCAACAGCTGATCTCATATTGACTGGTAGAATCACATGGCATTGTAAAAGCTAAGATCAATGATTCACTTCCCTCTTCCAATGCACAGTGACCCTGGTAAATGTCTGCAAGTCCCTTTAAAAAGGCTAAAAGGGAGATTTAGAGGATATTTTTCTGACTTTATCATCAGGTCCTTCCTCAAGTTTATATCACACTCCTTCACTCAGGAAGCTCCAGATCTGCGAACCATCTCACCTGGGAATCAGGTGAAGGGCCTTGACCTTCTATCATGATTGTTCAAGTCAGCCTTCTATTTGCAAGGTTCAGAGTTTCTTCAGCTACACAGTTCAAGGAACGCTTTAGTGGGCTGCTCATCCATCTTAGTTCTCGGGACACTGTGAGCAATCAGCCACCAACAAAGGTCCCTGAGGTCAAAACATTCTGATATGCCATCTGGTCATTTGCCCATGACAGAAACTCTACCAATATCACCCCTGGCAGATACATGCTGTTGCTTGGCCTCCTCCATCCACAATCTAAATATCCACATCAAGACCAAGGAGGCCATTTCATGGGCAGCATGGGTCACTTTCATCCTGGCCCTCACAGTACAGACACCTCTGAACTTTTCATGATATGAGCTGTCATAGCTCAGGTAACCCAGAAGCAGATACTGATCAGGATTTATGTGAGTAAATAATTTACTGAGGAGTGCTCTCAGAAGAAAGTGATTGAGTCAGTTGGGTGTCTGACTCTTGCTTTCAGCTTGGGTCATGATCTCATGTGATCTCAAACCCGCATCGGGCTTTGTGCTGACAGTGTGGATTCTGCTTGGGATTCTCTCTCTCCCTCTGTCTCTGCCTCTCCCCTGTTTGTGCACATGCTCATTCTCTCTCTCTTCCTCTCAAAATAAACTTAAGAAAAACTGAATTAAAAAAAGACGAAGAAGGCAAGTGAGAGAAGCAGGTTACAGCAGGGGAAGAAAGCTAAGCAAGGAGGTCTTGGCTGGGTACTAGCATCAGCCTGGTCCTCAAGGAGTGCTGAGGTATGAATTGCCTCTTTGAAGCAAGGGGACCTACCTCAGATTCCTGTTAGTCAGTCTTTGGCCTCTGGCTGCCTGGGAAGGTGATGCAAGTGGTGTAATCTCCCAGGCAAATGGCTTCTGCTGGGCGGAAGGAACTTCTATGGAGAAGGCAGAAGCCATCACTAAGAGCAGCTGGATGATAGATGTTCCAGCCTCATGATGGGGATCTGGGCACAAAACCAACAGTATCTACCATGCACACATTCATTTTCCATGTATTGCTCAATGCCATTGTAAAGGAGGTGTCCTCTAGGCCCTTTCAGGGGACATAGAGACAAATGAGCCAGTAGCACATGATAAAGTTACTCCAACAATCCTTCCTAATCCCTAAGTCTTTGGAATCCTAAATTACACCAAATAATTTCTGCCATCTCTCCTTTGCTCTCTGTAGACCTGAATGAAGGAAAGGGGAGGGAGCACTCCAAACAGAGGAAACAATGACTACACAAAGACTCAGACCCAACATAAAACAGGGCAAGTTCAAGGACCTGGAAGAAGCTCAGTACAGCCAGATTGAAGAGAGTGAGGGAGGAATGGCCAAAGACAAGCTAGAAAAGTAAGTAGTGGCCACAGGATATGGGTGCTCGAGGCATAGCAAAGGAGTTGGACTTCCTAGCAGTAGGGCAATTCTGGGGTTCTGACCATGGAAACAGCACGATCACACTTCATCTTCAGACACTGCACTCTGGCAGTGACTGGGAGTGGATTAAAGGAGTGAGAATCTGGTCTAGACTGGGAGTAGATTAAAGGAATGCAAGAATGATCAAGGGACAAACAGTTTGGAGGCGATTGTGGCCATCCATGCAACAGACAACGGGGTACTGGACTTAGGAGACAGCAGTGGCAATGGACAGAAGGGATTAGGTCCAAGAGTTTGTTAGGATGGTCGGAGATTGTTGGGACACACAGTGCTCCCCCAAGAGACCTCTTAGCAGTTGTGAGATGTATCTTCAGTATTTCCTGCCCTTCAGAAAAGGCATTAGCAGCTCCTACACTCTGAGCAAGGCCTGGGACCTGCCCTGACCCTGGACCCCTCCCAGGGGCATCCCCTGCTCGAGTGCTGGGTGGCCCACAGGCCCATCACCGACTCAACAAGGGAGGCTGTCGGTGGAGTCAGTGCTGGGATTTTGGCCTCATAACTCACAGCCTGCTACTGGGGTGATGGATGGGCTCTGTACAGCTTGCCATTGATCCGGGTCCTCGCCAAAGAGTAGAACAACAGTGACCGCAACATTTACATCATGCGCTGACTCGTGTCTGCAAGGCGGCGCCGAGGCCCACAGGACTGTGCCGAGAGACATCTGCGTGGCAGCACACGGCTCAATTCCTCCTTTTCTCTCCGCTTTGTAAATTGCCTTTGTCAGCTTCTCCTAGCGGAAGATACTCTCTTCATCAATCAGAACAATGGCCTGTTGGAATGAAAAATTCCCCTTCCCAGCCAGCTGAAGTAAAGGGTTTCAGGCATGAGCGCGCACCCTTGGCTCCCGAGCAGCCACCAACAGGCTGCCACACCCAGGGCTGGGTGGTGGCCCTTCAGCCCTACCCTACCCCCAACCACTCACACACACACACACACACACACACACACACGCCAGTCCCCGTTGGCTGATGGCTTTGGTGTCTGAGCAGAATTCAGATTTGTAGGGGTCAGAACTGCCAAATGTCTGGTCGTAATAAAGACAATATCTGCCTATATGTGTTTAGCGCTTAACATATCCATGAAATTTCCATTTGTTCCTTTATGACACGTGTGCTGAATGCTTCCTTTCTGGAGGCAGGAGATTCACGTAGATCATCTTGGACAGGATACTGTTTAAGGTCAAGAGAGGATCCTGTCCCTGGGGCTAAGCTACAGGATTCGGTTTGCTACTACTGGCCCACTGTGCAGCTTTGGCCAGGTAAGTAACCGAACCTGTTCTTTCTTCTGTACAATGAAGACTGTAGGCATACCTGCCACATAGAAATGATATGAAGATTAAATGACCTAATAGATGTCATCTGCTTAAACTAGTGCCTGGATCAGAGAACAGCACCTGAAACATGGTAAGTGCTATTTAAATGACACCTATTATTTATTGTCATCATCATCAACACTGTCATTATGTTTATCAATATTTGCTTAACCTTGTGAGAGAGAAGGATTAAGTATTACTATGCCCATTTTATATATGAAGGAACTGAGGCTCCAAGGCTTGGAGGTGACTAACCTAGTGAGGTGACTAACTTATACCTGATGCCAGTAAGTGTGTCCCAGCTGCAAGCCTAATGCTCTTACCATGTCAGTCACATGGTTCTATTGAGTTAAGGACGTTCTTTTACCCACATTATTAAAATGATAAGAAAGAATCCAGAGCTCACCACCCCCAATATAATTTGGCCAGCCTCCTCTACAGATTATCTACTCCCTGTGGGCAGGGTAAGACATACTCCATTTCTCCTCCCCCCACCTCCCACCCCCCACCCACCCCACCCAAACTCCCTCCTGGGAGTTTCCAAAGACATCACTTTCAAAGGCTGACACTGCTGGCCACGAGACTGGCAGGGGCAGAGGAAGGTGCCCTGAGGGTCACCACCCAGCCATTCTTGTAGGCTCTCGTAGGCCATCCGTGAATAGTGTGCCCTGGAAAGGCAGTCTCATCAAGTAAGTTGCTGGTAGTGTCCCAGATTGTTGAGGCTACAGGTGTTACCATCAAGTCCTTGTCTTTCTGCACTTCAAGCTGCTGACTGGCCATCAGCACTGCTGGAGAGGACGGCCACAAAGCAGGACTCACTACTTCCCAGTCAGGGATGAATGTGGCTCAGATTCTGCCTTCTGTTCTGCTGGAGGTGGGAGCACAGTGTGGAACCAGGGAGATCATTTGAGTAGGGGATCATTTGATCCAGGAAGATCATTTGAGCCAGGGTCACAATGTCCTGAGGCTCCTACACCCCCTCCTTCCTGTGGCTGATTCACTCCCAGCTCCTGTTCTCCTGAACTTCCATGCCTGCCCAGACTCTCCCGTGCAGCAGGCTTACCTGGGCCCCTCATGGCTGCTCCCCTTCCTCTCTAGATTCTGACATGGTGCCCTGTATCCAGTGGCCAGATCCAGCTTCCTGAGGCTCACTCAGGTTGGTTCCGAGCCCTGACTGGATGGTCTGCTGAGGATACCTTCCCTACCTCATCCCAGGGCCAACGGACTCAGTCACACCTCCAGGAAGTACTAGCCTTTATTCAGGCTAACCACCCTGAATATGACAGCTGACACAGCTGGCTTCTGCTGGGGCTTCCCTTTGCTGCCATTAGCCATCCATTTCCCTTCATGCCGTATCTCCTGGGTGACAGAGCTAATCAATCTCGACTAGCCCACCTTGGAGGCATTAATGCAGTTGATTGCCTCCTGACAACAGCTAGCAGGAAATACATGAATCCATTCTTACAAGGTGGGGGAATGCTTGTATAAATAGAGGAAGCCCAACATTTTAACCTAGGGAAGGCCTGGACACCAGTATTAGAAGTTTTAGAATGAAAGCTCTTATGTGTACTTACAATTTGTGTCTTCTTGCTATCTAATCAACCTCTTTCTAAGAAGTTTTTATGTATCATACACTAGAGTCCCGAATATGCCAAAAGCAAAACAGCAATAATCCAAACAAGACAAAGGTGTGGGGGGGTGCCTGAGTGACTCAGTTGGTTAAGGGTTCAACTCTTGACTTTGGCTTAGGTCACAATCTCATGGTTCGGGAGTTCTAGCCCCACGTCGAGCTCTACGCTGACATTGCAGAGCCTGATTGGGATTCTCTGTCTCCCTCTTTCTCTCTGCCCCTCCCCCACTTGCTCTCTCTCTATCTCTCTCAGAAATAAATAAATAAGTAAATAAATAAATAAATAAATATTTTAAAGAAAAAGAAAAAGAAAAAGAAAAAGGTGTTGGCTGAAACTTATACTCACTCTGGGATACATTAAATATGCTTGTTGTGTGCTGTGAAGGCTAAACTAGAGGAGAGCAGAGGCTCCTTCCCGAGACACTAGATAAGGTTCGGGTGCGAATGTCCAAGCTCCTCCAGGTTAATGGAGGTGCCCTGGAGAGCCTCTGCTACCAGTGAGGACAAGGAAGTTGAAGTGTATGGAGAAGACAGCACTGTTTCTCATGTGACAGCTTAGCTCTGCTATGTCTACATTCCTCCCTGGAATTTTGGGGGTGAATTTGGAGGTGGCCGTGGTAAGCAGAGGCAGGGACGTGGCTGCTGTTGCCGTGCACCCAGAGAATCATGCCCATGAGGACCACTGTGCGACTACACACTCTGGAGAGAGCTGCTAATGTGGCACATCTCTGAGGATGTCTCCCTGAGTGTTGGCAAGATCACTGTCTTGGGTCAGGAACAACTTTGGACAAACACTGATGTGGGGGAAGGGAAATAATGAATGTGGAATCAATACTCACAAACATTCAGGGTGTTTGGGCCCAGGAATTGTAAATGTTCTTTCCTCTCCTGCCATCTCTCCCAGCTGCATTCAAATGAGGAGACTCTTTGTGGAGACAAGGGTTATACATGCAATATGTTTTGTTCTGGTTGGCATTAAGCCTACAAAGAAACCACCTAGTTAAGTCCCCCCCCCCCAGATTTAGTTGTTCATGAATTTATTTTTTTTCCATTTCCATCACAAATTTCCTGTTAGAATAAGAAGTTTTTGTTTTAGGTTTTACCAAGCTTGGAGCTGCCTCTGTTCTCTGCAAATCAACAAAGCTGATTCTTGATTTTTTTTTTAAGTTTTTTTTTCTTTACTTATTTATTTTGAGAGAGATACAGAGGGAGAGAGAGAATCCCAAGCAAGCTCGTGCTGTCAGCGCAGAACCCAACACGGAGCTCAAATTCACGAACCATGAGAGATCATGAGCTGGGCCACCACCCAGGTGCCCCAAGCTGATTCTGATGTTAATGCATTGAGCCAGAAGTCACAGGACACTAAGAGACAGATACAGCCAAAGAGCTTTCCACACCCCTCATGCCCTTCAAATGCCATGTAATGTCTAGATAGAATATCCAGATGGCTCCCAGCTTCCTGTGAGAGTGGGATTCTTTCCCCATCTGCTCAGTGCTGGCCCCCAAGACTGGTGCTGCTTCTTCAGCAGTGGGTGGGCAGCGGGAAGCACAGCCCCAGAGGGGCTGCCCACATATTCAGGCTGGCTCACTGCAGGCCTGAGGGGCTCTGCTCTAAGGCAGAAGGTACAGGGTCCCAGACACCTCAGGTTTCCTCAGGTGTGGACCCAGATCAATATGTAGTGTCACAGAGAAAGACAGATACCATATGCTTTCACTCTTATGTGGATCCTGAGAAACTTAACAGAAACCCTTGGGGGAGGGGAAGGAAAAAAAAAAAAAGATGTTAGAGTGGGAGAGAGCCAAAGCATAAGAGACTCTTAAAAACTGAGAACAAAGTGAGGGTTGATGGGGGGTGGGAGGGAGGGGAGAGTGGGTGATGGGTATTGAGGAGGGCACCTTTTGGGATGAGCACTGGGTGTTGTATGGAAACCAATTTGACAATAAATTTCATATATTGAAGAAAAAATATGTAGTGTCAGCTCTCTACCCTCTGGGATAACTAAGGGCTGTTTCCCCCTGTTCTTTAACAGCAACATAAAAAGTAAGTACCATGTTTTCCAGCCCGGAGGCACAAGAAGGGGATTTGCAGATGTTACCTGATCTCTACCCATTCTGTGGCAAAGTACCCTCTCTTCAAGAAAGAGGGCACACGGACCTGTGTCTATTTTGCTTCAAGAAGATGGAGCGAATTCCTATGTATCAATCACATCTGCTTCCCAGAGGAGGTGCCTCAGAGTCTCAGGTCCCTGTGGGGGAATTGTTCTGAGAGCCCCTGGGAAGACATAGTTGAGCAAGAGGTTTCTTGATGCAAGAAAGGTTTCTCTTTCTTGACCCACGTGTCTCCAGCAGAAATCATTTCAGAGTGGACATGGAATGGCAAGGTTAACAGTGTAGCTTCAATATAAAACCATGTTGAATTCTACTATACAATGTTCAAGGGGTAGAGATACTTTCTGCCTGGGACAGAAATTCTACCGCTTTCCTGTTACCAGGCTTCCCCATACAGCAAAAGTTCCTGATTTATAAACAGTTTTAACACTTTTACTTTCTCCACCACTCCTGCTGGGCTATTTTTGGTCTCTTACTGAAGAATGAAAGCAAAATTACATTTTAAAACCAACCATTAGTTTATTGACACTGAGGAGGTGTGTTAATCAAGTCAGACTTTTTCCTTTCTTGATCAATACATATCTGGCTTGTCCTGCTAATAGACAGTTACCCAATTACCTGTCTCTAATCGCAGCCTCTGCATCCTTTAAAACTTCAGCTTGTTTCATTGATCAGGTAACAGCTAAATTGGCACCCACTCTCTTGCAGAACAGATTTAATCTGCCCTGCAGTTGATTAAAACGCCTCACCAAAACCAGAGCCAGATGAAATTTTATCACCTCTACAGTGCATTCAGTTGTTATCACAGCACAACATGGAACAAGGTATAGCGTGGAGGAAATTGAACTTCAGTGTCCATTGACCACTCCTCAGAGACTTCCAAAAGTACAGTGGGATAAATGTGTCTCAGAAACACCAAATTCCTGGGTCTCACCTCCTTAAGATAAATTTCTAGAGTGGAATTCTTGAGTCAAAGGGGCAGTTTCTTAATACATCTGATGATTTGTTGGTTGCAGAACAAAGAAGATCAGAATATAAATAAGTATCACCACACTATAACTATCGGAAAATACACTGTTCCCATTGTAAACTGATTTAATAAAAGGTAAATTTCCTGAGAATCACAGCGTGATACAGTGATAATCTTATAGAAAACTTTAAAACAATTCCTATGTCCTCAACCTCTTATGTTGTTAAAATTTACTTAACCAATCTCTTATGTTATGAAAAAGTTGTAATTAAAATGGAACTCTAGACTCCAGCTCACTCATACAGAGTAATCATTTGCCCTGTCCTTGGGGATTAAATTATGAAGCTGAAGGCTTTCTAATTAACAAGGAAAAAAATCTAACCATTATCTGTGTTGTTCATTTTCAAATCAGCCTTGCAAAAGGAGAAAATGCAATGAATTCATTTGCAATAATAATTTGAAATCATAGGTAGAAAGCCAAAACATATCCAATATTTTATAATGTGTAAGTGATATGTGGATATAAATTATTTATAAATGGTTTATATTAAGTTTGCAACAAGGGAACAATGAACTCCTTGTCCAGTGTCATACAAATAAGGAACAAGGTACCTTAGCATAAAATGCCTTGGGAGCCATGGGGAAAAGTTTGCATTGACTTCTGCCAAGAATTTCTGCCCCGACTCCACATAAACCATCTATGCAGCTGTACAATGGGAGCCCAAAATCAAAATCTGTGCTCAAAAATACCTGAAAGGAGAGAATAAAGTCTGCTGTTTTTGGAACAATGATTTACGGTCTTGTTTAAATGACGTTACAGTTGGATTCAGATGAAATACCTTAGCTTCCCCATCCACAACCAGAAATTAAGAAGAAGAGGAAGAAGAGGGAGAAGGAGAAGAACAACAACACACCCTTATTAAAGGTTATTTGCAAAAAAAAACAAAAACAAAAAAAAACTAGGTGTCAATTTCCCTTCTATAAAAGTCAGCACTGTACAATAAAGTGGAGACAAATATGAAAGTAACAGATAAAAGGAATACATGCAAACGACAGATCACAGAATTTCCACATTGTATGTTTCTAAATCAGTCATACTGCTCTGAGATAAACTACCCCAAAACAACGGATACTGGCACCTGGAACTTCACAGAACAAGAACGGAAATAAGAAATCTTCAGACTGCTGGGGGCCACGCTTTTCTGGCTACTGACCAGACACCAAAAACCCACCCTATTTGCTGCATTAATCAAGATCCAGTGTGTCTCTTCACGGGACAGTGTCAATACCTGTATGGATGGAGCTGTCTTTAGTAGACCTTCTCTAGGAGTTCCCACGAGGCCTTCCTTCCCTCCTTCTCCAGGACATCCACAGCGGCCTGTCCCTACTTTGATCTCTACTTTTGACAGGATCTTGGGAAGGATTTAGTTCATTATAGCAGCCCTTTCAGCTTTTCTCAGAGGCAAATTGATTGGTCTGTTGTAACTTAATTTTAGCTATTGCTTTCTGAGGAAGCAGAGCAGCTTTTATCCTTCCTTCTGAGGAAATATCAGAAACTATATGTTTTGAAATACTAGGTGGTATTATCTTTCAAGGTTGATGTCACCTTCAGGCTGAGAGTGGGGACATTGAGTGTTTGCCAGAAGTGCCCCCAGACCCCTAGACCAGCGTAAAACTTGGGAGCCCTTAAACGGAAAGAATGCTTTTTACCAAGATGACACCAAGAAAGAATAAAGGGGATAATTGAAGTGTTTCCTGCTAGTGAGGAACTGGACCTATAGTAGGTGCCTAGGCCTGTCACATAGTAGGTGCTTAAAGACTGTTGCTCAAATATATCTACTGTGCAGAGGAGTTGCGTTTTTATTGCCACTTCCAACAAGAATCCCTCAGTGTCAGACCAGGGCACATAGGAGTCAGGGGTGGCCATGGACCCAAGAGCTAATCAATCTATTCAATAACATCTGGAATAGTCTATTCACCACAAGGTCTTCAGTGGAGCTTAGGAACTTTCTGACTGTTTACATTCTTCCTCCAATGCCACAACCTTCACCTTTTTCTCTATTCTGATTTCATTCCTGTTGGTTTACCTTCCTTTTTTTTAATTTTTAATTTAAATTCCAGTTAGTTAATATACAGTGTAACATTAGTTTCAGTTATACAATATAATGACTCAACACTTCCAAACATCACCCAGTGCTCATCATGACACGTGCACTCTGCTTTTTTTTTTTAAGTTTATTTATTTCTTTTGAGAGGGAGAGAAAGAATGTGAGCAGGTGAGACACAGAGAGAGAGGGACAGAGAGAATCCCAAGCAGGCTCCAGGTTGTCAGCGCAAAGCCCAACTTGGGGCTTGAACTCACAAAACATGAGATCGTCACTGGAGCTGAAATCAAGAGTCAATGCTTAACTGACTTTAACCCATATCCCTAACCCATCTCCCCACTAGTAACCATCAGTTTGTTCTCTAAGGTTAAGAGTGTGTTTCTTGGTCTGCATGTCTCTTTTTTTCCCCTTTTGCTCATTTGTTTCTTAAATTCCACATGAGTAAAATCATAAGGTATTTGTCTTGCTGAGTGACTTATTTCTGTCAACATTATATTCTCTAGCTCTGTCCATGTCATTGCAAATGGCAAGATTTCATTCTTTTTTATGGCTGAATAATGGTCCATTGTGTGTATATGTATATATATATATATATATATATATATATACACACACTACATCTTCAAATGTCAGCTTGCTTAGTCCCCTTTAGCTTAATGCAGGCCCAAATCATAGACTTTGGGAGAAAAAAAGAAACATTAGTGCAGTCATTTATGTATGAAAAAATCAAGGATCAATTACAGGATTTGCTCAAAACCACATAGCTGGTAAGTAATATTTATGATAGTTAACACTTGAATATTTACTATGTGCCAGGCACTATTAAAGTGATTTACAGATACACTTTGTCCTTACGATCACTTGTGTTGTAGGTACTTGTGATGTGTCAACTTGGCTAGGTTACAGTTATGTTATATGACCAAATGCTAATCTAGGTGTTGCTAGGAAGATATTTTGTAGATTTAATTAAAGTCCATAATCAGATGACTTTAAGTAAAGGGAGATTGTCGTGGATAATCTGGATGGATTTTTGGAATTGCTTAGCCAGCACCCACAGATGTATAAGCCAATTCCATATAATAAATATACATCCTACTGATTCAGTTTCTCTGGTTGAACCCTGACTGATACATGACAGCAATTATATTCATTTTTTAGATAAAGAAACTAAGGAAGTGTAGAATTCAATTAACTTGTCCAAAGTCTCACAGGTAAATAGTACAGTGAGGGTTGAAAGTTCAGCATCCTGATTCCAAATCCTGGGTCTTATCCACTTCTGCCTATCCAGACCACAAAATAAGATAAATATATTCTCTTGTTCCTGATTTTTTTCACACAAAAAGGAGTTTATTAGTTATACAACAGCAAGAGTAAATTGTCCATTATTTTGAGCTGTTTTGTTACCCTTTTCCTGATATAAACAGGAGCCACTTTGTCTTCACTCACTGATGAGTTTATATTTGTGCTTTCTAATAGACTATAAACAATTACCCTCTAAGAGAAATATCACTGGGTTGTCTTTCATTCAATTTATTTAAAAAGAACAGATCTGAGAAGTCAACATGGTGGAGAAGTAGGGGGACCTGAAGTTTCCTCATCCCTCAAACACAGTAGTATTGAGGCCAGAAGGCTTGGAATTTCAGGAATCCAGGCTACAGAGTGACAGAAACATCTCCAGGGGTGCACGGGGACAACTTGGTGGGCCATAGATGTGTCATCGTGAATTAGGAGAGATAAAACAGGTGATGTAGGCATGGAGGCATGGAGGGAAGAGATCCCCTTCTGTGGAGAAACAAAAGGAAGACAAAGAGAGGCTGAAGAGTTATAGGATTGTATTTGGACAAGAGAAAAACCATGGACCAGGGAACAGAAAAAAAAAAAAAAAAACAGAGAAAGAACAAATTTCTAACTCAATCCAGGGTTGTGGGGCTTTCTCTGGACTGGGGCCTGATGTCCTGTTTGTGTTGTGTGCCTGGAGGGGAGGGGAGGGGGACCCAGCCCTGGGCTCATTAGTGATCTCAGAGGCACAGTCATAGAGAGAAGTCCCCTCCTTTGGGAAGAAGGTATACAGCCACTCCAAGGACAAAAGACCCTGCAGGCACCAGCCAGAGTCCCTTTGTTGGCTGGCAGAGCAGGGTGGTACTACCCCAGAAGTGGGGCACATAGGGAGGGATCCTTTAAGACATCAGGGTTTGAATCCCACCTGAGCACCTGGGAGGTGTGGAGACTGTGGAATGGGGCAAGCCGGCTTGCTTGTGCCCATGTGGCACTGTAAGGAGCCAGAGACCCTTTGTCAGTTGGGCAGAGAGGTACTTCCCTGGAACCAGGGCGCATGGAACAGGATCCTTTAAGACATTAGGGTTTGAATCCCAGCCAACCACCTGGGAGGTGCCGGAGACTAGAGCAGGACAAACTGTATCGCTTGCACTTGCTTGTACTGTGAGGATGGCCTAGACAGAGTGGTTTGGGACACCCGGTCCAGGGAAGAGAGACTGGGGTGTCACCATTTTTCTCTCCATCACCAACAAGGTGGGGTGTCAGACAGCAGGCCCACAGTGGAGGCGGGACTCGCCTACACCAAACCATGCCCCTCGGCACCTGGTAACTATGCAGTTACCGCAGCAAGATTGAGACTGTAGAGACCAGACAGCCCCTCCTCCAGACCAGCACAGCCACCCTCTCCAAGGCACCAACACATACCAGTCCAATGGTTTGGCATTTTCTGATTTGATTCTTGGTCAATTCTTATTTTATATATATATTTTTTTCTTCCTTTCTTCCTCTTATTTCTTCCCTTCTCTATTCTGATTGTTGGTTTGTTTAAGCAGACATTTTTAATCTATTCTTTTTATTCCTCTTATGTATCTCCTTCTTCTTTATTTTCTTCTCTATCTGGATTAAGTGGTATAGTTTCTCTGTTTTGCTGCCTGCTTAATTCTTTTTTCTCTTCTTTTTCCCCACCCCTGTCATTTCTCTCTTTGTATGAGATAAGGCTTCGTCCACCTCCACCCACTTTCTTAATTTTTTCCAGGGCTACTTAATGAATAAATCAAAGCACACCTGGTGGAAGGTCCAAACCACCACTACGAGTAGGGAGATAAAGCAACTAAAGTCACAACAAAAGAGAGCATGCAACACATGCCAAAACACTTCCTGAATGGCCAGGCCCTGGACAGTGTTTGACCCTTTTTTAATATAGCAGTGCCCACAGGTGTATGACACAATACAAGCTATTAAAACATGTAAAGGACAGAAAACTAGCCAAAATGATGCAACAGAAGAATTCTCTTCAGAAGAAATTCCAGGAATAAATGGCAGCTAAAGAATTGCTCAAAACAGATATAAACAATATATCTGATCAAGAATTTAGGATAATAGTCATAAGATGAATAGCTGGGCTTGAAAAAAAGCATAGAAGACAGCAGAGAATCTATTGCTGTGGAGATTCAAGGAGTTAAGAAATAATCATGATGAATTAAGAAATGTTGTAAATGAGGTGCAAAATAAACTAGATGCATTGACAGCAAGGATGGAGGAAGTAGAGGAGAGAATAATTGAAATAGAAAATAACATTATGGCAAATGAAGAAGCTGAGAAAAAGAGAGATAAGAAAATACTAGACCACGAGGGGAAAATTAGAGAACTCAGTGATTCAATGAAATGTAATAATATCCATGTCATAAGAGTTCCAGAAGAAGAAGAGAGAAAGGGGCAGAAGGTTTACTTGAACAAATTATAGCTGAGAAGTTCCCTAATCTGGGGAAGAAAGCAGACACCCAAATCCAGGAGGCACAGAGAAATCCCTTCAGATCCAACAAGAATAGGTCTTCTACACAGCATATCATCGTGAAACTGGCAAAATACAAAGATAAAGAGAGAATTCTGAAAGCAGCTAGGGACATACAGGCTTTAACCTACAAGGTTAGTCACATAAGTATAGTAGCAGACCTGTCCACTGAACCTTGGCAGGCCAGAAGGGAGTGAGAAGAAGTGTTCAATGTCCTGAATAGGAAAAATATGCAGCCAAGAATCCTTTATACAGCAAGGATCTCATTCAGAATAGAAAAAGAGATAAAGGTTTTCCCAGACAAACAAAACCTGAAGGAGGTCATGACCACTAAACCAGCCCTGCAAGAGATCCTAAGGGGAACTCTGTGAGTGGAATGCTACAAAGACTACAAACGACCAGAGACATCACCACAAGCATGAAATATACAGATAACACAGTGACACTAAATCCATATCTTTCAATAATAACTCTGAATGTAAATGGACTAAATGCCCCAATCAAAAGACATAGGGTATCAGAATGGATAAAAAACCAAGATCCATATACATGCTGCATACAAGAGACTCATTTTAGACATGAGGACACCCTCAGATTGAAAGTGAGGGGATGGAGAACCATTTTTCATGCTACTGGAAGTCAAAAGAAAGCTGGAACAGTCATACTTATATCAGACATACTTATATCAGATTTAAACTGAAGGCTGTAACAAGAGATGAAGAAGGGCATTATATCATCATTACAGGGTCTACCCATCAAGAAGAGCTAACAATTATAAATGTTTATGCCCCCAATTTGAAGAACTCAAATATTTAAATCAATTAATCACAAACATAAACAATCTTATTGATAAGAATCCAGTAATGGCAGGAGACTTTAATAGTCTACTTACAACAATGGACAGATCATCTAGGCAGAAAATCAAAAGAGACAATGGCCTTGAATGATACACTGGACCAGATGGACTTGACAGATATATTCAGAACTTTTCATTCAAAAGCAGCAGAATACATGTTCTTCTCAAGTGCACATGGAACATTCTCCAAGATAGATCATATATTGGGTCGCAAAACAGCCCTCAATAAATATAAAAGAATAGAGAACATGCCATGTGTATTTTCAGATCACAACACTATGAAACTTGAAATCAACCACAAGAAAATATTTGGAAAACTTCAAAATGCATGGAGGTTAAAGAACATCCTACTAAAGAATGAATGGGTCAACCAGGTAATTAAAAAAGAAATTAAAAAATATATGGAAGCAAATGAAAATGAAAACATGACAGTCCAAACCCTTTGGAATGCAGCAAAGGCAGTCATAAGATGAAAATACACTGCAATGCAGGCCTATCTCAAGAAACAAGAAAAACCCCAAATACAAAACCTAATCACACACCTAAGGGAATTAGAAGCAGAACAGCAAAGAAACCCCAGAGCCAGCAGAAGAAAATAAATAATAAAGATCAGAGCAGAAATAAACAATACAGAATAAAAAAAAAACCCGTAGAACAGATCCATGAATCTAAGAACTGTTTTTTTGAAAAAATAAACAAAACTGATAACCCACTTGCCAGACTTCTCAAAAAGAAAAGAGAGAAGACCCAAATAGATCAAATCATGAATGAAAGAGGAGATATCACAACCAACACCACACAAATACAATCATTAGAGAATACTATGAAAAGTTACATTCCAACAAAGTGGACAACCTGGAAGAAATGGACAAATTCCTAGACACCCACACACTACTCAAACTCAAATGGGAAGAAATGAAAAATTTGAACAGACCCATAACCAGCAAATAAATTGAATCAGTTATCAAAAATTTCTCAACAAATAAGAGTCCTGGGCCAGATGGCTTTCCAGGGGAATTCTACCAGATATTTAAAGTAGAGTTAATACCTATCCTTCTCAAGCTGTTCCAAAAAATAGAAATGGAAGGAAAGCTTCTGGACTCATTCTATGAAGCCAGCATTACCTTCATTCCAAAACCAGACAGAGACCCCACTAAAAAGGAGAATTATAGGCCAATATCCCTGATGAACATGGATGTAAAAATTCTCAACAAGATACTAGCAAATCAAATTCAACAGTATATTAAAAGAATTACTCACCATGATCAAGTTGGATTCTTGGGGTGCAGGATTGGTTCAATAGTGTAAATCAATCAGTGTGATACATCACATTAATAGAAGAAAGGATAAGAACCATATGATCCTGTCAATAGATGCATAAAAAGCATTTGACGAAATACAGCATCCTTTCTTAATAAAAACCCTCAAGAAAGTCGGGATAGAAGGAACATACCTAAACATCATAAAAGCCATATACGAAAAGCCCATAGCTAATATCATCCTCAATGGGGAAAAACTGAGAGCTTTCCTCTTGAGATAAGGAACATGACAGAGATTTTCACTGTCACCACTGTTGTTTAACATAGTTTTGGAAGTCCTAGCCTCAGCAATTAGACAACAAATGAAATAAAAGGCATCTAAATCAGCAAAGAAGAAGTCAAACTTTCACTTTTCACAGATGACATGACACTCTATATGGAAAAAAAAAGCTGCCAGAACTGATACATGAATTCAGCAAAGTTACAGGATAAAAAATTAATGTACAGAAATTGGTTGGATTTCTATACACCAATAATGAAGCAATAGAAGGAGAAATCAAGAAATCAATCCCATTTACAATTACACCAAGAAACATAAAATACCTTGGAATAAACCTAACCAAAGAGGCAAAATATCTGTATGCTGAAAACTATAGGAAACTTATGAAAGAAATTTAAGACACAAAGAAATGGAAAAACATTCCATGCTCATGGATTGGAAGAACAAATATTGTTAAAATGTCAATACTACCCAAAACAATCTACATATTCAATGCAATCCCAATCATAATTGCAGTGGTATTCTTCTCAGAGCTAGAACAAACAATCCTAAAATTTGTATGGAACCAGAAAAGATCCCAAATAGCCAAAGT
Source organism: Lynx canadensis (assembly GCF_007474595.2). Classification (NCBI taxonomy): domain Eukaryota; kingdom Metazoa; phylum Chordata; class Mammalia; order Carnivora; family Felidae; genus Lynx; species Lynx canadensis. Next base: position 169,770,538 of record NC_044303.2, read on the forward strand.
AATGTTGAAGAAAAAAAAAAAAAAAAAAAAAACAAAGTGGGAGGCATCACAATCCTGGACTATAGCCTCTTATACAAAGCTGTAATCATTAAGACCGTATGGTATTGGCACAAAAACAGACACGAAGACTAATGGAATAGAATAGCGAACCCAGAATTGGACCCACAAATGTATGGACAACTAATCTTTGACAAAGCAGGAAGGAGTATGCAATGGAAAAAGACGTTCTCGTTAGCAAATGGTTCTGGGAGAACTGGACAACAACATGCAGAAGAATGAAACTGGACCACGTTATTATACCATAGACAAAAATAAACTTAAAATGGATGAAAGACCTAAATGTGAGACAGGAATCCATCAAAATCCTACAGAAGAAAACAGGCAACAACCTCTTTGACCTCAGCCACAGCAACGTCTTACTTGACATGTCTCTGAAGGCAAGGGAAGTAAAAGCAAAAATGAACTACTAGGACCTCATTAAGATAAAAAGCTTCTGCATTGCAAAGGAAACAATCAACAAAACTAAAAGGCAACTGATGGAATGAGAGAAGATATTTACAAATGGCATACTGGATAAAGGGCTTGTACCCAAAATCTATAAAAAACTTACCAAACCCAACAGCCAAAAACCAAATAATCCAATGAAGAAATGGGCAGAAGACATGAATAGACATTTTCCCAAAGAAGACATCCAGACGGCCAACAGACACATGGAAATGCTCAACATCACTCATCATCAGGGAAATACGAATCAAAACGATATTGAGATAGCACCTTACACCAGTCAGAGTGGCTAAAATTAACATCTCAGGATACAACAGATGTTGGTGAGGGTGTGGAGACACAGGAACCCTCTTGCACTGTTGGTGGGAATGCAAACTGGTATAGCCACTCTGAAAAACAGTGTGAAATTTCCTCAAAAAACTAAAAATAGATTTACCCTACAACCCAGCTATAGCACTGCTAGGAATTTATCCAAAAGATAGAGGAGTGTTGATTCATAGGAGCACTTGTACCCCAGTGTTTATAGCAGCACTTTTAACAATAGCCAAATTATAGAAAGAGCCCACATGTCCATCAACTGATGAATGGATAAAGAAGATATGGTTTATATATACAATGGAATACTACTTGGCAGTGAGAAAGAATGAAATCCTGCCATTTGCAACATCGTGGATGGAATTGGAGGGTATTATGCTAAGCGAAATAAGTCAATCAGAGAAAGATAGATATCATATATTTTCACTCATATGTGAAATTTGAGAAACTTAACAGAAGACCATGGGGAAGGGAAGGGGCAAAATAGTTTCAAACAGAGAGGGAGGCAAACCATAAGAGACTCTTAAATACAGAGAACAAATTGAGGGTTGATGGGAGGGGTGGGAGAGAGGTGAAAATGGGTGATGGGCATTGAGGAAGGCACTTGTTGGGATGAGCACTGGGTATTGTATTAAGCAATGAATCATGGGAATCTACTCTTGAAGCCAGGAGCACACTGTATACACTGTATATTAGCTAACTTGACAATAAATTATATTTAAAAAAGAAGAAGAACATTTCTGCTAGTCATAATGCTTGTGATATTATAATTTTGGTAGTTTGATCAAATATGGATATCAAATCTAAAAATCAAACACAGAACTATTATCTATACTAGGAAATAAAATTCATATGATCATGAATTAGGGTTCCCTTAATATTTCTTTTGCCAGTGTCAATCATTTGTTAAACTGAGGTAATATATAAACATTTAAAAAAAACTTAGCTTTCTAAATATATATTTAATTTTACAATTTCAGTTGAAAATAAAGAACCAACACCAGCCAACACTTTCAAGAAATAAGGTGTATTTTTTTTTTAATTAGGCTGCTCTAAAGTGGAAATGATATGAATTTAGCCAGCTATCATTCCCTGAGATATGTTCGTTTTCTCTTCCTTGCACATTTATAAAAAAACAAAATATAAAGCATAGTCATGGTTAAGAGTTTAGATGATCCTTAAAGCCCTTGAAACTTTGGACAGTATAAAAGGGTGAGAATTTGAAGCACTTTTTTTTTTGGAGGCTGGATGTGAAGAAAGCTTTTTATGAGTGTGACATTCAGAACAGTACTGCACAGGTAAGAGCTTTCCTTACCTATAGTGGGAGATGTGTATAAGATCTCTTTGAAGGAGGAAGGAAGCCTTCTACTTGGAGCCAGCCCTAGCTTGGTGTGTGGAGATGCCTCAAACTTAAACCAAGTTCATAGTTTTGATTATTACAGTGGATTGGGCTTGTAACTTCTGAATAAAGGCTGTGCTGAAATTTATTTTTTTTTAATTTTTTTTAACGTTTATTTTTGAGACAGAGAGAGACAGAGCATGAACGGGGGAGGGTCAGAGAGAGGGAGACACAGAATCTGAAACAGGCTCCAGGCTCTGAGCTGTCAGCACAGAGCCGGACGTGGGGCTCGAACTCACGGACCGTGAGATCATGACCTGAGCCGAAGTCGGACGCTTAACCGACTGAGCCACCCAGGCGCCCCAGGGCTGTGCTGAAATTTAGAATAGCTGGAAGATTTTTATGACGTCAGAGTGACCAGGAAACCCATATGATACCCTGCTTTTCCTCCAGGGAAGGAATTGGCTCTACCAAATAAACTTAAATGAAAACAAAATTAAGATGATTAAAAAAAAGAGAGAGACACTTGTATGAGACAAGTCTGTTCTATGTATCCTTTAACATGAGTTGCAACATTTCCATAAAGTTTAGCACTCATGCGCAGTTTAGACATTGGCTGCCTTCCTCTCCAGAGCACATAGCCCTGTTTTGGTTTTTTTTTGAGCATTCTTTTGCAGTCTTAGGGGCTTGGAGCTACAAATTCAAATACCTGTCTCTTTCTTTGAAGTTAATTCATCATCTTGTGAATTACTCTATTGACTGTCAATATGAAAGAGAAAAATGCAAGCTAACAGCTTATTCTTGTTTGTCCCTCTAACAGTGACAAATCATTAACCTTCACAAATTCTTCAGCTGCGATACTTCTCAACCATTGTTACATTTTAAACCACTTAATCTCAAATATTATTTTTGAGCTCCAACTATGAAGTCAGTACTTGTCTACTCTGCAGGAACGAGCACCATGGCAGGTCTTAAGCATGTATTGTCTTTAATCTGTTTCATGAGGAGGTAAGAGAATGGAGGACTCTTTTTTTTTTTTTTTATCAACACACACACACACACACACACACATTTAGAGGGAGATGTTTATGGATTTATACTCAAACAGAAGACTATAAAAGAAGATTGCCACTCCCCAAAGCTGTAAACCTACAAAAAGTTTACTTGTAGAGATAACCTCCAACGTTTGGTCTCATCTCCCTCAAATTTATTCTTTTGCATTCTTCCTTTCCTCTTTCCCTCTCTCTGTTCTTCCTCTCTTTCTACAGCAAGAAAGCCTCTGTTATAATGCGAGAAGTCATGTTTTTTCCTCCTCTGTGGCAAGAACACTTTTGTTCATCTTCTGTGACAATGCACATCTTTCACTAATGGAAGTTTCACACAGTCACTCGCTGAGAAGGATGCACTTTCCCTTTCTAACCCATAAAGGGAGATCATTGTCACATGTGTAAATAGTGAGCCAGGCAGAGCTAGTGCTAGACCAGTGATCTGAGATCTTCATTGTGCATCATTTTAAATATCTTGGCTCTCTTGCCTTCATGAAAGACAAAAAGAAAAAAAGATAAAGCAAAACCAACCCCAAATCCCACAGAAAGCAAAATAGGTTTCCATCAACTCAAGCAGCAAAAGAAAGCAATTGTATAGGGTTATGTATTTGGAAAAGCCTCTTTGCATTTCAATAGTGTGCCACCTGCAAATATAACCAGCAAGATTGAATTTAGGTTAAACGGATAAGATGCAGCATCTAATTCAAGGGTTACAATATGTGAAAAACATGTATTCATTAGCAGATTACAGTTGCATTCTCTGTTTGTTCCAGGGAGATAGCACGAAGGTGCGGATAAGAAATGCGGTGCCCAGGGCCATCTACATGTTTACACCCCATCATCCTTTCAGAATTCTACTAAATTCTCCCAAATTGCCTTCTATCTGAGAAAATTGTATTGCTGTTTACATGGGCTCCTTTCTCCTCTTGACATTCCTCTGTTGGCAATCACTGTCACAGAATATTACACTTTCCTCCCTTGATTCAAGTCCTGGTCAGAGGCAGGATGGAAATAAATGACACATTCATTCAAGACAGAAATTTCTGACTGAGTTTTCTGGCTGACGGTGACCTGAGAATACTTGTGGTCCTAAAAAGCCACCCTACTCTTGATCAGAAGTGTCAATGATCATTTCCATTCATTTTTTTAGTTTCTCCAGGTTTTTTTTGGTTTTGTTCTGTTCTGTTTTGTTTTTGATCTGTGACATGACTGCCTATGAGTAGGTGGAAATCATTGCAAAGAAACCAAAACAAGCTGATCCTTATTTTTTCCATAGCCAACCGGGAATCACCTTGAAAGAACCTCCTCTAATGTCATCTGGTCAGAGATGAGCACGCTACCGGGAAGACATAGGGCTCGGGGGTAAAGGGACTGGCAATTCTGTGGACAATGCTGGACCTACAACCCAGGTTAGCAGAGCTTTCTGGGCCTTCTTCCTCCCTGGGCTTCCTGTTTGTCCATCAGAGGATTCATGGACACATCATGCATCATGGCCTCAGGGATCTCATGAGCTGTTGAACCATTTATTGGATCTCTGGTGAAGCGGAAAATATCTGGAAATGTTAGACGGGAATGTCTTTGAGGGTCTCAGTCAGTGCTCCAAAACCACTCTGGAAAGGGAGCCTTCCTCTATCTTCTTCCCTCCAAGATTGCCAGAGGAGGAAGGGATTAGGTCAGTAACTTGCTCACAGGCTCAGACCTGCCACTGTCTGGCTTTCTACCCCACATCCCCATCCTCATTTTTATTTTAATGCAAGCTTATTTATTTTTTTGAGAGAGAGAACAACTGGGGGGGGGCAGAGGAAGAGAGAGAGAGAGAGAGAGAGAGAGGGAGAGAGAGTGTCACAAGTGGGCTCCATGCTGTCATCACAGAGCCCAACGTAGGGCTTAGTCTTATGAACTGCGAAATCATGACCTGAGCCGAGATCGAGGGTTGGTTACTTAACTGACTGAGCCACCAAGGCACCCCTGTATCTGACTTCTTTTTCTGAACAGAATGCTCTTAAGATTTATCCATGCTGTTGCACACAGCAGTATTCCATTCCTCCTCATTGCTTAATGTAGGTGTTCCATTGCGTGGATGCTCCACATGTGTTTGTCCACTTACAATTGATGAACATTTTGGTTATTTCCAGTCTGGGGGAGATTATGACTATAGCTGCTGATACAGATATTTTTTGTGGAAATGAATTTTTAGTTATTTTTAGGGTAATACTTAGGAGTGGAGTTGCTGGGTCATATAGGCAGTATGTATTAATTTTATAAGGACTTTCTAATTAATTAGCTTCTGAAGTGGCTGCACCATTTTGCATTCCCACCAACAACCTAAGAGAGCTCTGGTTTCTTCACATCCTTGTCAGCACACGGTATTGTCTATTTAAAAAATTCTGGGGGCGCGTGGGTGGCTTAGTTGGTTGAGCGTCAGACTTCGGCTCAGGTCATGATCTCTCGAGTCTGTGGGTCTGAGCCCTGCATTGGACTCTGTGCTGACAGCTTGGAGCCTAGAGCCTGCTTCGGGTTCTGTGTCTCCCTCTCTCTCTGCCCCTCCCCAGCTCTCTCTCTCTCTCTCTCTCTCTCTCTCAAAATAAATAAATATTAAAAAAATTCTGGCCATATGAGTGAGTAAATAGTGGTATCTCATTATTGATTTAAATTTACATTTCTTTCTTGATAATGATGTTGGACATTTTTCATGTGCTTGTTGTCCCAACTTCTTCTTTTGTGAAGTATCTATTCAAATCTTTTGCACCTCATTCAATGAGTTATCAATTTTCTTGTTGAGCTGTCATAGTTTTATTTTGATTCACTCTGCTCGGCCCTCAAATGGGGGCTATAGGACCACAGCAAACAAGAGGCTGAGTGTGAGACTGTGCGTTTTTGTTTCATGATGCTTCTGACACTTTCTGGCCTTTAGGGCTCTGGTCTTGGAGGCTGGGATTCCTCCTTGAGCCTCACTCCTCAGAGTGCAGGCTCTGGTTCCTGCCGCCAGGTGTCCCTGGTGAACCTCCTCTGCCCACTGGATCTCGGCACTAGCAGCCATGGGGGCCTGGGCAGCAGTTAGGAGGTCCTTACCCTTCTACCAGATGTGAGCTAGTGAGTTTCTTTGAGAGTTTTACTTTTATTTCTGAATGTGTATCTTGGCTACCCATCCTTATGTCTCATCCTGTCCCATCAAGCCAACCCTCATGATCCCAGTACAGCCCCACAGGTCAACAAGCCCAAAGTATGTGTCAGTACAACACTAAAAGCTGTCTAGAGGCTGAGAATCCACTGTGTCATTCGTTTCATTGTATGTCTCTGTCAGTATTTAATTCTCTAAAAGAGTTAACACGTTTCTTATGTCTGTCTGCAGTACTCACCCCCCAGTGATGCCTCTCCCTCATCCAAATCCCACTGTCCTTTTGGGACCAATTAAAATCTCATTTTCTCTATAAAGTCCCCCCTGACCTCCCTCCATCCTCCAGTCCATACCAAAAGTCACTTGTTTGCTCTCTCATGCTCTCACTTTCCTCTGTAATCTTGGGAAAGCACTAATTATTTCTTAACATTCAACACTTTGTCCAATAGTTAGAGGGCTTGTGTTGTCTTTTACCTCTTGAGGAGTTCTGTGAGTTGTTTTTTTTTTTAATGTTTGTCCCACCTGTTTCATAGCCAACTCCATAAGAGAAAGAAGATGTTGTCTTATTCATTATCCTAACCTCCACACAGTGCCTTGCACGTGGTCAGTGCTCAGTAATTGTATGTGTACATTTCTTCTGTCTAATCATATTTTATCTGTTTAAAGATTCTCTTCTTCCTCTTTGTGTTGTGTCATGGAGAGTCACCAGCAGCTGTGGGGGGGGGGGGAGGGAGGGGTATGTGAAGGAGGAGGAGCACCATCTCCTTAGATTGTTCCAGTTGAGACAGTTTCTCCAGGGGAAACTAGGCTCTGAGTGTTTAGCTCCCCCAAATTCATGTTGAAATCCTAATTCCCAGTGTGATGGCAAGAGATGGAACCGAGAGGTGCTTAGGTTATGAGGGTGGAGCCCTCATGAATAAGATTAGTGCCCTTATAAAAGAGACCCCACAGAACTCTTTAGATCCTTCTGCCTTGTGAGAACACAGTGAGAAGTTGGCAGCATGCAACCTGGAAAAGGGCCTTCACCAGAACTCCACCGTGCCAGCTCCATGATCTTGGACTTCCAGCCTCCTGGACTGCGAGTAACAAGTATTTGTTGTTTATAAGCCACCCAGTTTATGTTAATTTTGTTATAGCAGTTTGAATGGACTAAGACAAGGTCTCTTCTCCCCACTGAGGGACCCAGTTCCCATTCATTTAGTGACCCATGATGCAGATGTAGTCTTTGTCCATACCAAGCCCCCATGCCCTCCATCACCTCTGCACACCAAAGGCTGCCTGACTTCCAATTCCTTCCACTCTGTCCGAACACTTTCTTTTCCTTGCTGCACAAGCCTGTGCACGAGGAAGCCAGAGTGCTACCCAGCTAATGCTTGAGGAAACAGTCTTCAACCAACGACAGAAGGGGAGTTGATGGACCAGTGTCCTAGCTTCCTTGCCACTTCATCCCAAGGCAGAGTGACAGGCATGTTCTACACTGTCTCCGGAGACTACGCACACTTAAAACTCACTACTCCTCACACTACTCACACTTAAAACCTTGTCTCAGGGTCAGCTTCTGCAATAACCCTAATCAGGAAAATTTGTTTTACATTCTTTTGGACATCTTCTCCTATATGTCAAAAACAGAAGCCAAATCCTTTTCAAAGCAAGCTCTGGTTGATGCCAACAGAGGCAGAAAGACTGATTCTAGCAGCCTGGTACCAGGCTTTTCTGAGTGGTCCACTCAGCACACTCTGGGGTGCCTCCACACAATGTGCTTCCAGTAGATTCTAGGTCTGGTCATTTCTAAAATTCAAAGCTGACTATAGTAGCACCAAAGAAAATTCACTGGGTCTGGCATGATGTGCTTCATACAAAATCATGCAGCTTCAGATTCTCTGACACAAGTGGCTGGGGATAGACCATATTTTCATAAAATTATCAACAACCTTCATGTCAGTACAAACCAAAACAACTGTTTACATTTTCCAGGTTTCCTAAACTAAATAGGTAGGAATATTTTATCTGACAGATGGGCAGAATGCGTTAAGAAAATTAGAAAACATTCTTTCATTAAGTAAGGGTCAGTCTAGTATCAGAACAAACCTATTCTGAAGTATCCACTTATGAGCACAGTCCACTTTTAATACAATAAAATTTCCTTCTTTACTGGTCTAGGTCATGTTTGAATACATAAAGCAGCATGACCCAAATTTGACATTATTTGTAGGTATGAAAACATGGTGTTCTGAAAAGAATTATAAATGCTTCACTGAACATTAGTAGGAAAGTCTTCTCTTGAAAAATGGAAATCAAATGTCTGGTGTAATATGTATCACTCTTAGAAATAAGACAAATTCTATACAAGGGACAGAATCTTATCTGAAACAAGCTTGTGTATATTCAATCCAGCCATTGTTGTTATCAGTAACAATAGCTGAAGCAAGTTCTTTTTTTTTTAAAATTTTTTTTTCAACGTTTATTTATTTTTGGGACAGAGAGAGACAGAGCATGAACGGGGGAGGGGCAGAGAGAGAGGGAGTCACAGTATCAGAAACAGGCTCCAGGCTCTGAGCCATCAGCCCAGAGCCCGACGCGGGGCTCGAACTCACGGAGTGCGAGATCGTGACCTGGCTGAAGTCGGACGCTTAACCGACTGCGCCACCCAGGCGCCCCAAGCTGAAGCAAGTTCTTAACAGAAGGGATTGGGAATGCTAGATCCACAGGGCAATGAGAACCATAAATGACACACTGTATTGTTACATCAACTGTTGTACTCACTGTCTAGCAGGGTTGCATATTTAGATCTACAGCAGTGTCAGTAATTATTGAGAACACTGGCCCACTGTGACTAGGGAGTTGCATCTCTTCTGGTCTGATCTTCTTGGATCTTGGAGTCTCTTTAAATGTTGTCAAGTTCTCCTAGTGTTCATCTATGTGTTGCTAATGCTCTCACTACCTTCTTCTTGATCAAATTTTTTTCTCACTTGCAGAAAATTCTCAGCTTATGCATATTCAGTTGTTCAATGTTCACTTTAGTACAGAATCTTTACTGACTCTACTTTCCAAGAGTTGGCCCAACAACTTGTTGGCCACTGGTTACTCCCAACCCCATATCTGGTTGCTGGCCACTGGTTACTCCCAATGCCATATCTCTACTGAACTGGGAAGAATACTGGCTCTGTGTCTGTGTGTCTCCATGCAGCTGCCAGTGCTGCCATCATGGGAGGGTTTATTATGCATGCTTGCTTTTAGGTGGGGGCTAAGGAGCATGCAAGGCTCATAAGATTTTTAAAAATGTACCAGAATATGAATTCCAGAACTAAATATAGTCCCAATTTGCATGGTACAGAGTGATTTCCACCTGCATTTTCTGTGAGATTCTCTTTGAAAATTAAACCATTAACACAGAGATACGTTATGCTGACCAGTATGTCCCTTTGGCTCAGGTCTTTGTTGGTCAGAACTGAGCTCTCTTCAAATCACATAGAATTCTGAGTTTGAGTCAAACTAATTTATGTCTCTGTAAATGTCTTGCTTGGAGATGAGCTTGTTAAAACAATTAAAGGCAGAGCAGATGCAGTAGATCTTTAGAGAAAAAAAAAGTTCCCAGGATAATGAAAATCAATTGGATAATGTTAATGTGGAAATGGCTTTCAGAAATGGTTAGAGTGGTTTATCATATTAGTTGCAGACCTCAGAGGACATTAAGAAAATGTTATGTATGTATTGGAGTACAGGGAGTCTTTCTGGATCATATAACTTCAGATGTAGATGACCTGTCATTTCTCTTAGATTTAATTGCTCCAGTGCTCAGAATCCTACTTAGTGGTGAAACTTAAGCTTCTTGCATGTGAGGGGCCAGTCAGAAACATTTTCCTACACTAGTTTGCTGGATCTCAGCAACAGGTCAAAGGCCAGGCAAGAATTATTGAACATCTCGAATTAAAATTGGAGCCTAGTTCAAGGCCTTGTGCTATTGATTATTCCCTCCTTCTCCTCTATCATCAACTTGTTCCTTGTATGTGGCTCCTTTCCATTAATGTTTAACATTTTAAAATGCTGGAGGTTCTCCTGCCTAAAATTTAAATGCCTCACTCCACCCCCTTCTTTTTGTAGTCAGATTTATTACACTGGCTCCAGTTCCTTACCTCTCCTTCATTCCTCAACCCTCTGTGAACACTACTCTTGCCCAGATCACAAATGTCCCCCTTGTCCTTGAATGCAATGGACACCTTTCAGTCTAAATTTCCCTTGACCTCTTGGCCATTTTTGGTGTTGTTGACCTCCTTGGGATCTCTCTGGGATGGGGTGGAAGCTGGCAGGTTGAGGAGGCAGTTCTCCGTGATGTGAGGGAGATTAGAAGAGGTAAGAGGTGTGCAAAGGAAGTGGGAATGAAGGGGATATAAAGATACAGAGTCACAGGGCACACATCAGCCCTTCACCAGAATGCCCACATTGATCCTAGAAACACTACTCAGCGCCCTGTGCTGTTTGTTACAGGAAGAAAGAATCACAAGTGGTTTTGTAACACCTACTTTTTTTCTTTCTCCTTAAAATACACCCAATTGAGTAAAGATAAGATGACAGTTTCCAGGCAACACACACACAAATAATGGCATCATCCTTCTCTTTGAATTTCTGGTAAGTTTATCAAGCATAATACGCTATATTATAAGCAAACTCTTTTTAGCTGCTGAAACTAGTCAAGTTAGCTATCATCTTTGTGTCCCCCTCCTCTTCTCTCCAGCCACATATCCTTCTTCCACATCAACCCACTACCAGCTTCATCAAATTCTATAAATATAACTTCTTGATTTATAGACTGTGCCTTCATCCTTTCCAATATGTTTGTTTCTACCATAATACTCTAGCTATGACTTCTATCCAAGTAGCTTTCTGAGATGCCTAGAATGGCAGTCAGGGATTTGTTTTCTTTACAGTTTGCTTTTTTAATTTCCTATACAGAGCTTTCAGCATGTAGATATAAGAGGCCATAAATGGTGTACTTCATGGTGGTGTTCTTTGCAATCTCCTTCTCATTTCCTCCTAAGCACTTAAGTAGCCATTTTGTGGCTGTGCCTTTTCTGTGTAATGCTTATCATTGAGCAGCTCTCTCTGCTAGGAAACACTTCTTACACACACAGTGGTGCCTAAAGTTTTGGTTGAATCTCAAACCTCTCCCCACCTCTAGTGACTTTCATTCTTCCTTCCTGGGTCTGCCTTGTACTGCTACTGAAGACCACCTGTGTGTTTATCTAGAGTGCTGATTGTTTAGATTGTTCTACTGATGGATCACACGATAGTGTGTAAGGTGAGTGAAGACTGATGTCATGTCTTCATTTAGGGCAGGCCACCTCAAAGCACTCCCTCTTTGTTGTTACAATAAAGGAATTTTTTTTTTACTCTGATTAAAATTTTTAAAAAATCAAAAGACTTTACAATGGCTTATAAGGCCATTATCCTGTTAACCCTGCACACACCTCCTGCTACTCTCCCCTTTCACTGTTCTCCAGCCACACAGCCTTCCTCATGTCCCCAAATAATCCAGAGACTCTCCTGCCTAAGGACCTTTGCTCTCCATTCCCTTGCCTGACTGCTCTTCCTCCTCAGTTCCTACTGGGCTTACTCATCTCCACCAAGTCTGCTCAAATGTGATCCAAGTCTGCACAACCTGCACACTCTGTCTCAGAACTCCCAATGGCCCGAATTCTTGCTCTGTTCTTTTGTCCATAGCAAATGATATAATTTACTTATTTGGTAAGGTTATTGCTTATTGTATGTCTGCCAAGTGCCTTTCCAAGAGGGCAGTGACATCTGTATCTTCATGCTCTATATAGTGCATATCCCAAGTGCTGAGAAAATGTCAGGTACATAGTAGGTACTCACTTTTTTTCATTATTATGTGAATAAGTTAATGAGAGGGAATATTAATGAAGTTAATGGTTGTCTTTTCTTTTTCCAACAAGTGTCTCCAGCTCTGTCTAGTATCTTCATGCTTGTTCACAGCCCAGAGGAAAATTAGTGCTTGGAAAATGATTAGAGTTTCAATTGCCAGAAACTATAATTTTGACAAAGGATTGTGTGGTGGGGCGGGTCTGAAAAGGAGTAGTGAGTGGCACCACAGGTGAAAAAATGAGTTGGAGGGATATAGATTCAGGAGGTAGCTGTAAAGGGCAAAGCAGCAGAACTGTGCACAGATCCACTAGAATGGTGGACAAAGGGGAGGGAGCAAACCAAAATGAACTCAGTTTCTTGTTTGGAAGCATCCCAGGCAAGGAAGTTTGATGCTGCTGCATTTGCTCTGAGTTGTAATACTGTTATGACAGGAGTGCAGACCTCAATCATGCTAGCAGAGCTAGAGCAAGAAGGCCAAGAGACCGTGTCAGAGAACAGGTCCAGAGAACAGCTGACTCACAAAGATAAGAACATAAGAGAAACATATTTGTGATTGTCACACCATGTTTCCTCCTGGGGGTGAGTGAGTTATGGTATTAACAATGAACTCACCTAAGAGTTGTCCTCATTCCTTCCACCCTCTGGGCTACAACTCATCACTCTCAACTTCCCAGAACTGAGAATGAGAGCTTTACTGAACAGTGAATTCAGCCAACAATTCTGGAGCAGCTTCTCTGCGCCAGGCCTGTGCTGAGTCGTGTGAGACACGAGAGGGCAATCAATGTGGTCACTGCCCTCAAGATACTTCTCATTGAGGGAGAAGACCAGTGTGTGTACAGATAATCAATATAATGGCCACTGACAATTGTAATAAAAAGCCTTTAATCTGACTGTTGGGAGGTTGTTTCTATTTGGAAGAATCAGGGAAGCTTTGGTAGAGAAGGTGGAGGCTAAACTCAAATAGGAGAATAGGTGGGACCTTGTGGGCGATGGGCAACACATTTTCGGCAGAGGGGACCACAAGGGAAAAGACATAATTTTGGAACGGGAAAGTATGGATATGGCAGATTTTTATTCAATAAAGTACATATGTACTCCAGAAGCAGTAGCAGACAATAAGGATAGAGAGGAAAGGAGCATTCAAACTGGAGAGGAACCCTGGCAGCAGTGACAAGTCATTGTATGTTTTTGAGCAAGTGTCTAGATGGATCAGAGTGGAGTTTTCCCTTACATGTTGAGAAGTGGAGACTAAAAGGAATCCCTGGGGAAAGAGCCCACTGAGTCCTGAATCATTATCAGGACTGAATCATTATCATGATAGACATGGGACAACGGAAGGTAAAATAGAATACTGTATTACAGAAGTGAGAAGGCTATTCCCTGTGCTCCAAGTTCTGGATCACTACATCCAGGCCTTTCTCTGGACCTTCCTCAGGCAGGAGGCCACAGGAACTAGGGCTGAAGAAAGCATACCCAGGCCCAGGAGAAATAGCAGTCATCTATCTGAAATTCATGTTTCCTGAATAGATTTTTTACCTCACATTGTTTCTGCCAGCTTGCCAATTTCTTTTTCTGGTTTTACATTAAGTCAAAAAAATTTTTTAATACAACCTTTAAAAGGAAACATAATAGACATACCAAGTGAAAAATATGCAGAAGGGAGCTGTAAATCCTATTTCTAAAAGTAGTAAGATAGAATAATCACATCCATTTGAGAATCATGGTCACAAAGGCATCATCTAATGTCTGATTAGATAGTCTTCTTCAAGAAATAAATATAGATGTTGACAATTTTGTTGCTTTCTGTGCATGCCATCATAGGCCTGACTTCTTCAGAGGTTACAGGGCATGAGTAGAGAAATTGCTCTAAAAATAATCCTCTGTCATTTTTCAATTTCTAAATAAAATTGGTTACTTGGCTCAGAGAGTGCTGCACAAGAGATAAATCATTTTTAAGAAACATTGAACTGCTATTAAATTTTTTTCTTTATGTGGTAGACATTCTCACGTTAAAAATAAATATGTACTTTACAAATTAAAGCATAGCAGGAGCATTTGTTCTATCAGAGTTGACAAGAAAACATGTTTAAAGGAGTATACCATCTGCTTCTCTGCCTTATGTTGACACGTTCCTGTTCCTTCGTATGTACCTACATGCCTCAATGTACATCATGTATTAATAACAGACAGTGTGACAGATGCTCCCATTTTGCTGCTTTTGGAAAAAATGTAGCAGATTGTATTCAGATATTCCATGATGATATTGTCTCATTTCGAACAATCACTGTAGACTTATGCTGTTCTATAAGTAGCCAAAGCTAAGCACCGACCCATGTCTTTTCACCTTACCTGGGAACACTGGCTGTGGAGCTGTATTTTAAAACCATGGAGGTTTTGTTAGTCCATTCGGGATGCTATAACAGGATACATTTGAGTGAGTGGCTTGTAAGCAACAGAAACTTATCTTTCACTGTTCTGGAGGCTGGGAAATCCAAGATCAGGGCGCTAGCAGATTCTGTATCTGGTGAGAGTCCACTTCCTGGCTCATGGACTGCTATTTTCTTTCTGTGTCCTCACATGGTGGAAGGGGAAAGAGAGCTCTGTGGGTTTTTGTCTTTTTTCCCCATAAGGACACTAATCCCATTCATCAGGCCACAACCTCATGAACTCCAGAATTCCCAAAGGCTCCACCTACAAATACCATACCACTAGGGATTAGGATTCAACATAAATTTTGTGGGGCACCTCATTCAGTCTATAGCGAATGTATACTAGCCTTGTCTGGCCTCCTGAGACATCTTTGTCTCTCTTCTGCAGAAGGCCTTAACAGGAATTTTGGGTTTTAAAATTTTTACATATTTTGATTAACTGCTGTATGTCCAGAAATACTTCATTCTTAATTTTAAATACTATGTATATGCTTAACACCCCCCTCCCCCCGCCACACACACCACGATGAGGTTGCATTTTTCCTTTAAGATATTTAGCTAAAGTCCATAGGGCCATCCCAGTACTTGAAGTAAAATCCAATTGGAGTTTGCCTTCAATCAATGTCCACATTTGTTTCAGTAATACCACTCAGTTCTCCTCACACACATCTTTGTCTTTTCACAATACGTTTTTGGAGTATTGCTACTTAGTTAAAAAGCAATGCTTAATAAGCTTTACTGGTTTAATACAATTCCTACATAGAAGCTCAGTATGTGTCTATTGGTGAGAATCTATAGTTGGTTTGACAACTCTGCCCCTCCACAATGTGTGGATATTTTATAATGTGTTATGGGTTCCAGCTTATTTTGCAGCATAAATGCATTTATTTGCTTACATTAAGTGTTCTCTGTTTACATGCAATCAAAGTTTTATTTTCCTTTTAGTGTAAACAGTTTTGATGAACGTAATGTATCCTTCAGTTAAATGTGACATTTCCCTGCTTCCCTTCCAGCTTGTCTGACCTTTTACATATCCACTGAATACTGCTCTGCTGTAGGACATGAACAGCCCTTCCCATGGCATGATGAATCTAATCAAAGGTATGTCCTTAGGGAACATGGAAATATTGATGCTGATGTTCCAGGAGGAACAGGGTGGTTCAGGAAACTGAAAGGAAGCAGGAATCAGAGAGCACAGGCCATTCTCAGGTGTGTGTGTTACTAGGAATATTACCTGAGTAACTTATAGCCCGAGTCCAACAAACATGGCCTTCACATTTTAAACACTCTTTACCCTTCTGGGTGATGTGCAGAAGAGTCCAGAAGCTGCCATAAAGAAAAAGGGAACTGCTAGGGAGCTCCCTCTCTTCCTTCCCTCTAGCACCCCCCCCCCCACACACACACACACTAAAATGGTTAATAAAAAAGACGGGTGAAAATTGGTCCTGTGTTGTTCCTAGGAACAAGTTAGTATCAAAGTGGGGAAGTGCAAAGAGACCAATTTTAGCATTATAATAATGGTATTTAATTTGTACGTAGATTTTCTCACTAATGGAATAAATGGGCTTGGGAACACTACGGTACTGATGTTTCCACAGGAACCGCTATGTTCTTCTCTATTGGAGGATAAAATTGACTGAGATCAGTGGTTCTTAGAGCTGGCTATACATAACTGAAGATTTCTGAGCCCTATATCAGACTTACTAACCGGAATAACCAAGGGAAGGTCCTAAATATATGTCCTTTTATAAACGCCCCAGGTGGCTCAGATGTGTAACCCGCATTGGAAAGCACTTGTAACATAGAACTCTCAGATGCCATTCCAAACTGAATTTCTACTCACATATCCAAAATGATTGCAACTGCAGTAACAATCATAAAAATAACACCTTTGTCATCAGATATCTGATACTCTTTCTATGCCCAAGCATTACTTTTCTCCATCTTGGCTTTACTTTCAGCCAGGATCTCTCCAAGGGATGATAAACTGACACATGGTTCCTAGCCAGGGTTCCTTCCAAGTAATATTCATTTGCCAAAATCTTATATTTCCCACAATATGAATAGAGGCATGAAACTAAACAGGATTTTTTTTAAGAATTATGTGCTGACAACCTGAGAATAGTGCAGGACAAAATAAGTTTGGGTAGACACAAAGACAAACATTTTGTCACTGAGTCATCGCACCTGGAATATTCTACTGTGGATAGATGCAAACATTCCTTTCCAGGAATCTCTTGAAATCATGTGCGGTCCTACATGTCCAAGAGGACTGAGTCCTGTCTACAGGTCAGAGATTCTTGCCATCCTAAATTTTGTATTAACTTTCAACCCCCAAATGAATCTACAATTCCAACAACTTTTTAAGGGTCTAGCTTCAGTGCCTACCTGTGAGAGGGTGTGTCTGTACCTGATAGCATGGGTTGTAATAGTGGCCCCAAGTCCTGACTCCAGTTTTCACAAGGAGCCTTTGTTTTCATTGTTTTTCTTTGAAAATGGCACAGGAAGGTGATTGGACTTTTGAGGTTTTTTGTTCATTCTTTTGTTTATTACTTAACTTCCCTCTACAGAATGAGAGAATTAAATTTGTTTGATTGGTTCAAGGATGTATCTCCAATACCTATAACTTTTGTTGAATGAATAAATAAAATAATTGTTTTGACAGCTGGAAACAGAAGGGAGATCAGTGGCCAAATTGTGGATGCTTCTTACCTTCTCTGTAGAGACTTTGCATGCACTTGGTCCACCTGACCAAACACAAGGTCTCTTCCCTTCTGGGGAGAGAAACTCCAGACAGGCTACTCCCAGAATGATGAATACCAAAGAGAGTTTGTGGTCTGAAAGCTGTGCTTGCCTTGGAAAGAGGTCATTTGGTTGAGGTCATCAGCTTCATCAAACTAAGTCATGGACCACTGAATACCATCCTGCCAGGAAGTTGGAAAGGTGTGAGTGGTATGCAAAGTGTGAAGGGCTGTTCACTGCATAGAACATCTAGGTGCTCCATGGAAATGCCCAAGAAGCTCCACGTTGTGAAATCAGCGAATTGAAGATAGATGTTTAGTGAGCTAGAGTCAGTGGAAAGTAATTTCCCAGGTCAACCAATTAGAGGCCTTTTCAATCTCCTCCTCCTTTGGCTTTCTTATTTATGTTTATTGTCTACAAAAAGATGCTATTCTCTCATTTCCCCATCTTCTTCCTCTTCTTCAGTACATGTGATATAAAGGACATTATTACATCTTATTAAAACTTCACCCAATGTTCAGACAATGCTCTATCTAAGTATTCTTCTGTGTTTGCAAGCTGCATGTTCATATAGTCATCTATAGATACCAGGTAGCCTTTGTACTCCATTCCTCACTTGAGTTTCTCCATTACTGGCTCCCCTTTAATCCACTGAGAAAAGGCCTAGGATTGAGGGACAAATTCACAGCGACTACATACAAATGCTGCGGGCCACTGGCCACCAACCTAGCTGCCATTCATCCCTCATGACTGGAACAGCTATGGCTGGATTCAAATCCTCCTTTTGCTTTCCCATTTATCTGTATTAGTAACAGTTTCTTCTTTGGACACATCAATGTTGCAAATGAAAAATATTTCACTGCTTTTTCCTATAAAATTCCAATTTTTTAAAACTACCTTGCTATTTCTAAGATGGTATTTGACAGAGAACGCCCTGTCATCACAGGGATCAGTTGCAAGAGTGATTTAGGTGGGGGCCTGAGAGCCAGGAAGGGAGAGTTTGGAGACACCATTCCACAGGTAACCTGTCTTCCCTGGGAGCTACCAATTGGCCTTCACTGCACCAGCTCAGATATTTTTGGATCCAACATTCTGTAATTCACACTTAAACAAGAGACAATGGAATGAACATCTTGAAGGTTTTAAAGAAGAATTTCTTTTGCCACCTACCATCTAAACATGACAGACCAAATCTTCTGAAGAGTTTTCAACACCCACAGCCTGGCAACTCAGAGTAGGAAAAAAACTCATGCACAATATACACTTTGAAAAGTATTTTTAGTTCTTCCATGAAGTGACATTTGATTTTACTCTACTTAAAAACATTTAACTGTCAGCAATGGCTCATGTCTGCTAAATTCTGTAATTCCTGTGAACAACTTGCTTAGTTCTTCCAGACAATGGACAGCTTCATCCTAATTTGTTTGCCCAAGTTGTGGCAATTTGGTGTGGTTGTGAAACAATGGAAGTTTACCAAGGGAAGTGGTAGCATCTGCTCTCCGAGGACAAACAAGAGTCCAAGTCCTAATCTAGAATGGGATACATTTAGATCTACCCAAGTTGGTATATATGAGATATATTAGTGTCTTTGGGGGAAAAGTGGCAGATCCAAAGTGGGTAATTTGAGAGCAGTTTTAAAAATGGATTACTTAATAATGGTGTGGCAGAATTTGGGGAGCTAGTGAGGAAATTCCCAGGGCTAGAAACAGCAGGGAGTCACCACCCCTAGGCCCTAGATGGATGGAACAGTTTAGAAGCTCAGAAAGAGTAGCAATATAAAAAGAACTTCCTAGTCCAGACCTCACTCTCTTGCCCATCTTCCAGTTTCCTGCGACTGCCTCTCATTGGCCAAACCTGTCAGAAGTCAGATGACAAAGGGGCACATTGATTTGGCTTCCTGCAGTGGGGTGGAGAAGGGTAGACAATGGATTCCAGGGCAAATAGAAGATGTGCAGTAGATGGAGATTTAGGGAGACAAGGGTAATCAACTGAATGCTCTTATTCATCCCTTTGTCCATTCTTTGATTCATCAAACATATATTTGTTAAACACTGTCTATACTTGAAAGCACCTTGGAGAATATGGGTGAAGGATGATGAGTGATCTCTCAAAGAGCTTTTATTTTTTTATTGAATATGGAAACAAGGCATAGCCATATGAAATGTTCTAAAACAAAACCTCGCCGTGAATAGTAGTAGGGCAGAGAGTATCCAAGACGGGGAGTCAGTGTGAGCCCTGAGAGAAGGTAGGCTCAAGGGAAGCATAAGAGGATTTTAACAGGGCTTTGTGGGACTCAAGGGAGAGTCCTAAAGTCATTAGTCTCCACCTCAGTACCTCTGTGGAGTGATGGACTGGCCTAGGGATTTCTCAGTGAATTCTAGGACTATACAAAAATTAAATATATATACCATTTTTTATTGAGTCCTTATAATGTGTTATGCATTTCACATATAATATCTCATGGAAGCCTTACAATGACATTGCTGAAATGGATCTTATTTTCCGTATTTTATGTAGGAGAATAAATTACACTTTAAGAGGTAGAGTGACCTATCTAAGGCCAGACATCTGGTGGTAGAGGAACTGGGATTCAAAGTCAGGTATCTCTGACATAAAATGCCAAGCTGCTAACCTCTTTAAATCATAAGGACAATAAAGGACTCAGCAGTGGTACTTGTCTTGGGAGTAAACATTCTCCTGGTAACACCCCAGTGCATTCTCAGAAAACTGGTAGCTAGAACTTTCCCCCTATTTTAAGAAGCTGCTTGACTTGTATAATAGGTTATGTTTACACATAGGCATAGCTTGGCCTCTGAATGGAAGTGCTATTGTATCCTTCCTATGGACTTCTCATTATGCTTGGAATTAATTCTATCCACTATACAGACAAATGATCTGGCCTCTCCTACCTCTGATTTTATCTCTTACAACCCACCACTGTCTCACTCTGCTCTAGCCACACTGGCTTTCTTTCTGATATGAACAAATCATGCTTCTCTCACCATAGGTTATTTGCCCTAGGTGTTCTCTCTGTCCAGAGTCCTCTCCCCACAAATCTTCACAAACTGGCTCCTTTTGTTATTTACTCTCAACAGAAATGTCAGAGATTCCTTTTCTGGCCATGCCCTATAATGCCCTCCTACTCAATCTCTAGAACATCATCTTGTTTTATAATCACTGTAACACTCATCACTATGTAATATTTCTTATTGGTCCATTTACTCTGTCCACAGGAGGGTTGGAAATTCAGTGCCTTATGCAATGCTAGACAACCCTGTGTCTTAGATATAGTGCCTGGATCCTTAAATGTTTGCAAATGAATGAATAAACTCATTGAGATGAATCCTGGTTCAAAAAGAAAAGTAGTAACAGGATGGTGTATTTACTCATTATTTAATATCACCTGCCTTTCAGGTATTATTTCTACTTCTAATTTAAGATGAGAAAAGTGACATTTAGAGATTCCCAAGATCAGGCCAGCAACAGAAAAGGACTACAACATACCCTTTTGATTCCAACTCTATTGAGCTTTCAAAGCCACTATTGTGTTTGTACGAGTTATGGCCCCCAAGAAGTCTTAAGTGAGGCAAAGTCTGAATTTTTTCCCTCATGTGTTAGTATAGAAGTGATTGTCTCTGCCAGATGGAAGATGTCATCTCTGGCTCCAGCCTGGCTGTTCCATTTATTGCTATTTCCTTGCCAGAATAAAGGGGGAAAGCAGGAGGGGAGGGCCACAGCTTCCTTGTGAAGACTTGAACTGGAAGTTGTACTCATAACCTTCACCAGGGCTACAAGGAAAGCTGGTAGATGTA
Source organism: Lynx canadensis (assembly GCF_007474595.2). Lineage (NCBI taxonomy): Eukaryota > Metazoa > Chordata > Mammalia > Carnivora > Felidae > Lynx > Lynx canadensis. Next base: position 169,791,723 of record NC_044303.2, read on the forward strand.
ACAGCTGGTTTGGAGATTGTGTGCCCAATTAAAATTTGGCAAATTCTATTAATAAAAGGAAGAAAGGGAGACTGGATGTGGAGGACAGTAGGCAAACTTTTAGGCCTTATAATAACTATGTTAGATAGCCATCTGTACTATCTTAATTTTACATATGGAGAAACTGGGGCTCAAAGAGATTAAAGATCATACCATTAGTCAGGAAAAGGGAAGAACCCATGACAAGATTCCATTTTACTCTCCCATTTCATCATTATCATCTCTCTCTCTCTTTCTCTCTCTGACCCACTCCCCCAACACACACACACTATACCACACCACACCACACCACACCATGGCTCAGTGTTCTGTGTTTAGATGGGATTTACTTCATTTTCATCCTTGGAATGTAATTCAGCCTTGATCTGTTGGAGATAATTCAACAAACAAGGACAAGGAAGGAAGGAAATGAGTAGAGGTGAGAGTAGAGGGTCTGGCTAGACCCAGTCTAACCCTCTCTGCAGTAGAGCTTGCCTTCTCCTAGGTACATTTGGTTCTTGGGGAAGCTGTCTCTGGGGACAGTGTGTCTTGGTAAGTCAGGACCTGGATCTTGGATAGAGGGTCTTTGTAAATAATGGGCCAGGAGTCCCTGACTCCCGAGCAATAAGAATAAATGGGCCATTAGTAGGTACAGTGGGCACATGTCCTTGTATACTGTGATAAACCTTGTTTATAGCTATGTCCCAGTGTACTTATTACAAGTGCCCCCCTCAGAAGTGCCCTAATTTTGATGATAAATTTTATGGTCCCCGTACCAATACCCAATGTTACCATTGGTACCCAGCCTTCAAAATATTGGGGCAAAAACTATAAAGATGCTGGACAGCTAACTAAGCAGAAGAGGTGCCTAAATATGAGTCCCTGAATTTGATTGCCATTGTAAAGTCCCAGTAAGAAACTGATTAACAGTTCAAATTAACAGTAATTCCATTCTGCTGGATAAGCCCAAATAATCTAATTATAAAGGTTAATTGTATAATTCATTCTTAGATTACCAAAGGGAGTAAAATGTCTTGGAGGGTGTTTTATGTTGCAGAATCATTAATGATTAAAATTTCTGGGAACAGAAGCATGTATAGTTACAAATTATTCAAGCCACATAAGACTTTATAGAATTCTATTTTTAAGAGGCATTCAATAAATAACCCAGAATTCATCTATTTCATGTCTGTGCCCTTTGGTTTCAATGACATTCTCATTTCTCAAAACAATATTGAGTTACACTGCACATGGACTTTCAGAAAAGTTCTTCCCAGTTAATCAAAATTTACTCAATTTGAGGCACAACAATTTTATTGCCCAGAGGTCATCACTGACACTCCATATCTATGAAGTTGGTTGAAAAATCCTAGACAGAGATTTGCAAAATGACAGTCTTCGAGTAACTTTGTGATTTGGAATCAGAAAAATGAGATTAAAGATCAACACATAAAAGAAGTTTCTGCCTCTTGAAGTTGGAATAAAGTAAAGGACAGATTCGTTATCTAAGAATAATGGGTGAAACTAAAAAAAAAAACAGCAATCTAAAGTGAACTCACTTAAAACAGGAAACAAAATTTTACAACCAATGAAAAGAAAAAAATTTTCATAGGATTTAATAAAATTAAAACCTGTAGATTTTGGTGTAACTCTCCAACAAAACTGAACCTCAGCATATACCATATTTCATTTGATGTTTAAATGATTATAAAGAGGATCACGTAACAAAAACATGTAAGGTCTTCATTGGTCTCCTCAGGCAATTCTCTTAAACATGTTCATATCCAAATATTCCATTTTGGAGTGCTGAGCTGGACTGCCTCTCTGTCCTTTTCTCCTCTCCGCTGTCAATAAGTCTAAGACAGTACCTCATTTATCAGAGGATTAGCATGTGTGATTCTAAGCACTTTTCTAACATCACTTCCATCAACCTCATGAAATCCAAAATCTTTTGCAAGATTTGCCTTTTCACTTTGTAATCAATGTGCATTGTACTAACACTGTGTTGTTAGATATTCTAAACAATAAATAATCCCGCAGTCAGATTAAAAAAAAAGCAACATTGATGTAATTAGTGGGAATCAACACTAAATTGAGCAGGATATTTGTTTTTTGGTGTTTTGTTTGTTTGTTTGTTTTTTAGAGAGAGAGCATGAACAGCAGAGGGAGAGAAAGAATTGTAAGCAGTCTCCACACCCAGCATGGAGCCCTACACGGGTATTGATCTCACGACCCTGAGATCGTGCCCTGAGCCATAATTAAGAGTCAGATGCTTAACCAAGTGAACCACCCAGGCATCCCATGGAGCAGGATATGTGAATGGGGAATAACTTTATGACTGTTTGGTCTATTAGACAATATATTCCTTTGAAGGCCCCCATGCCAATTGTATAGCAGCTGGGCCTTAGATAATAATCTCCGGGGTAGACAGGACTCCCCTGTACTTTAGGCTTGAGCTCCAACTCCACCAACTTGTTCTATGGTCTTGAGCAAGTCACTTCATCTCAATAATCTTACAAGCCAAATAAGCCCAGATTCTTTCTCTGGCATCTAAGAAGTTGTGCATATATGTTTTAATGTACATGTTCTCAAGGAGGGTGCTCGTATGTTTCTTCCAATTCTCATAAGAATCTAAACTACCAATCATGGAGCACCTCACATGATTTCTAAAATTGCTTTTCAGCTTTCATATTCTCTGATTTCTGATTTTCCTTGGGTAAAACTATCTGTATGGAATGAATGTAGAAGATTGGGCTAGGCCAGGTGGGACGGAAATCTGTAAGCTGTTACCTGTAATTAGTGCTGAAATGTAGGTAGGTAATCCATCAATTCTAACCAATGATCTACCTCCTAGTAACCTGAAGCTTCTTTTGAAAAACTGAATTAAAGATTTTCAAGCCTGTTGTTTTAGAGAAGGCAGAATGCTATATAGAAGATTTAGCGATGTGTGTGCAAATCGTTAAAGAAATACTGGGCACTCAGCTGAATAAATCCACTTTGAAGGATTTAAAATATCACTAAATAGTTACCATCCTATATTAGTAATTAATTATGACTAAGATCATTGCAAATATAAGAACTAGAAAGATAGAAAATGACACATACTATCTGATGTGGGCAGAGCAAGTAGGGTTTCTGAAAAGAGTAGTAAGTGGGCTGTTAATATAGCTGTTCCAAATCTTGACATCATCATAGCTATAATTTGATTAAATACTAAATGCTAAATTTATCTTCTAAACTTTAGAGAGACCTCAAAATGATATTCTTGTAATTGCAAATAGAAAAGAAAACTAGGGAAATTGCTTTGGTGACATAATTCCACTTTCAAGGCTCTTTAAAAATCTTCTTGGTTGGATTAAAAAAATCTGAGTCTCATTTATTTATCTATTTATCAGGAATTCAGTATGGGGAAATCGGGCATGACACTATTGCAGTAGTGTGTAGGCCTAAACTCATGAAATCTTGAACAATGTTCAAGAGTGGAAAATAGCCTATATTTTTTTTATGTAGCATTCACAGGCAAATAGAGCCTAGCCCTCTGTCAACATGGGACTGTAGAAGTGTATGGAGAAATTCAAAGCAGTTGTAGAGACTGTTCATTCAAATATAATCAGAAACTAGAACACAAAAACTTGTTAAAGTGATTTACTGATCTACTTTCTCAGCTAAAGAAAGTTTTGATTTTTAATGGGCTCTGAGAAACCAAATTTGTTGGACTCCTGATCAGACCATGATTTCTTACAGATATGAAAAAAGGTATATGAACAAAATGGTTGAACCTGTATGGAAAGACAAATGGTTTACTAATTCTGGAATATGTTAGGATTTAGATTCAAATTGGATAGAAATATTAAGTAACTGACAATAGGAAGAAATTATTTTCTATTACCAACTTGCTATGAGGTTATTAAAATCAAAGATTTTCAGGTGTGCCTGAGCGGCTTAGTGGGTTAAGCATTCAATTCTTGGTTTGGGCTCAGGTCATGATCTCATGGTTTGTGAGATCAAGCCCTGCATCAGGCTCTGCACTGACAGTGTGGGGCCTGCTTAGGATTCTCTCTCTCTCTACCCCTCCTCCACTCGTGTGCATGAGCACACACTCTCTAAATAAATAAATAAAATAAATAAATAGTTTTTTTTAAATCACGGATTTTCAAAATTGCACCCCGTGAAAGTAAATTAATAGCTTTTAAGGAGGTTTATAGGTTTTTATCACCATGCAGCATTGAACATTTTGGACATTTGTGGACATTTGCAGACATTTGCCTTCCCGGCATTCATTTCCCCTTCTTTCTCCTGCTTTTCCACCTGATTGACCCTTTGCCACAATTAGTCCATAGGTCTATGGAACTCCATCCAAAAGCTCTATGGGAGGCCTTGTGCTCAAATATGTGACTCGGGTCTGACAAATTACAGTAGCTCTTCCTTTTGATCACGGTGATTGGAAGAGTAATGAGTATGACAAAAGTTATGGTCTGGACTGCTGGGGATGCTACTGAAAACAATTCTCTTTTTCTAGACTCAGGCCCAGGAGAGTACGATAATGTAAGTGCTGTAGCAACTTTGCCAGCACCATCTTGGGAAGGCTGAGTATGACATATTGCTACCATCTAAGCCTCAGACCTCATGCCAGTTTAATCGAAAAGGTCCAGTTCTGAATCATGCCTTGCATTTGTCATGTCTGTGACTCCCCTTTAATGTAGAACAGTTTATCAGTTTTTCTCTGACCTTCCTGACCTCAAATCTTTTGAAGATTACAGGCCAGTTACCTTTGGAATGTTCTTCAACTTGGGGTTTTCTGTTATTTTTTCATAGTTAGATTGATGTTATGCATCTTTCACAGGATATCATAGAAGTTCTTCTAAAGGCCTTCTATTAGGTGGCACAGGGTTTCAATTTTCTCATTGTTGACATTTGTTCTCTATGACAACTTGAAAAGGTGATATCTACCAGATGTTTTCACTATAAAGTTATCTTTCCCCCCTTGGCAATTGATAAGTGTTCTGTGGAGAAGTACTTTGAAATTATGTAAAATAGTGTTGTTGTTTTTTTAAATCAAACATTCATTTATTTATTTATATCTGAATGGATTCACAGTTTCCTATTTTGTTTCATGGGTAATCATTATTTGTTTTGATGCACAAATTGTCCCAATTGTCTCACCTGCTTCTGAGTCTTTATGACCCATCTTCATCATTTGCTGATCACTTATTTTTCTGGTTCTGTTCTGTAGAAAGATCCTGAACTCACCCCCACCATGGACACACTGAATCTACTGCTACATATGGAATAATTTCCTGTGAAAAAGATCTGAAAACTAGCTGAGCAGCTCCTACACAGTGGCAAACCAGAAGAAGGCCACATGGAAGTGGGCAGGAGAGGCTGAGACACAATCTCACCATAAACCACACCCTCAGCACCACGACCCACAATTGGGAGGGAATTTATAAACCCTGAGGAGTGAACTGTTCATAACATCAGACACTCCATATTTTGAGACCTATACCCTACAGATGAGCCTCCAAAACATGAGTCTTTGAAAACCAATGGGGCTCACTTCCAGGAGACCCAATGGGCTGTGGTGAACTGAGCAAGGCCTCTTAAGGGGCTTGTGTGTGGACTCACTCACTCCAAGCCCTGGTGCAGAAGCAGCTATTTGAAAAGTGCCCTGACTTTATGAAAAAGAGATTCATTTGTTAACCATAAAGCATCACCCAGAGGGGCAGGGGCTGCTGGGGATACTCTCCAGGGATGAAGGAGATGGTGGGCACCATTTTTGTGCTCTCCCTTGACCTTGCTAAAGCTGGCAGATGTTTTTTGTTTTTTTTACTCTAACTCCCTTTTCCCCCTCAGTGGGTGCCATCTTTACCCTCTAACCAGCAGGCTCCATCTTTGTACTCTCCCTCTGCATACTCTGCAGGGGAATTTTTAGAGATGTCTGATGCCCCAGTTCTGATGTCGTGCCCTAGTTTTTGCAGCTGCAACCCAGGGGACATCCCTTGATTATGTGGCTCTGGAGGTCAGGGGACCTTGCATTCCTGGGTCACATGGGACTGTAATAATCAGAAAGGGAGTTTTTAGCAGACTACCACCCCCAGGGCATTGTACAGGTAGCAGACAGAAACACAACCCCAGTCCTTCAAAGAAAGATGCTTATTTGCTTATTCTGGAGCCTGAGGGGCAGGCTTCAGGTTTGATGTATATCTAGAGGCCTAAGGAGGGATTCTCAGGTAACACAGGCCAGGTGACATGCCATCTCTGCCACACTAGAGTTTACCTGTGTCTCTAAGAATGGAGCTTATATGATTGCCTGGAGCCAATTTTTGTGATTGTTGCCCAGGTGATACCTCCAATTACTTGTCTGCTGGCCAGCAAGGCTTATATTTGCAGTCCCACAGGGCTGTATATATTTGCTTACTTTAAAAGCTGCTGCCTGAGATCTGACTTCCAATCAGCCTGAACCTAGGTGTTCACTGAGATCCCCCTCTTTGGGACACTGACAGATCTTAGCACATCCTTAACAACTAGGCACTACTGAAAACAAAATAGGCTGCTTGGACAATCACAAAAGCTTGAGAGACAACCAAGAGCTAGGACATGGTTGATGATAAGGTTTATCATGAGGCCACTCCTTGAAGACTAGAAGAGGTGGCTGTTTCATCTAGTACATAAAAACAGTCAAGCAAAATGAGGAAACACAGAACAAGATAAAACCTCAGAAAAAAAAATTTTAATATAATGGAGAGAATTATCTACCTGATAAACAGTTTAAAGTAATGGTCATAAAGATATTGACTGAACTTGGGAGAAGCATGGATAAACAGTGAGAATTTGAACAAAGAGATAGAAAATATATGAAAATACCAAATAGATGTCATAGAGTTGAAGAAAAACTGAGCTGAAGATAGACTAGAAGTGTTCAATAGAAGACTAGATAAAACAGAAGAAAGGATCAGTCAATTCAAAGACAAGGCAGTGGAACTCACCCAATCAGAGCAACAAAAAGAAAAGAGAATTTAAAAAAGTGAAGATAGCTCAAAGGATGTATGGCAAAACATCAGGCAGACTAACATTTACATTATAGGAGTGGCAAAAGGAGAAGAGAAACAGAAAGGACAGAAAACTTATTGGAAGAAATAATAGCTGAAAACTTCCCTAACCTGGGGAAGGAAACAGGCTTCCAGATCCACGAAGTCCATGAACCCAAAGAGACCCACACCAAGACACATTTAATTAAAATGTCAAAAGTTAAAGACAAGAAGAGAATCTTAAAAGTAGCAAGAGAAATGCAACTTGTTACATACAAGGGAGCCCCCATAAGACGATCAGTCAATTTTTTAGCAGAAGCTTTGCAGGTCAGAAGAAAACTAGCACAATATATTCAGAGTGCTGAAAGTAAAACATTTGTAACCAAGAACACTCCACCGGGCAAAGTTATCATTCAAAATTGAAGGAGAGATAAAGAGTTTTCCAGACAAGAAAAACCTCAGGGAATTCACTACTAAACTGGCCTTACGGGGAATGTTAAAAGGACTTCTCTAAGCTGAAAGAAAGGGTGCTTATTAATAATAATAAAACAATGAAAGTATAAATCTCATTGATAAGGATAAATATATAGTAAAGGTAGTGGATTAATCACTTATAACGCTAAAACGAAGGTTAAAGAAGAAAAGTAGTAAAAACAACTATAACTACAATAATTAAATAAGAGATACAAGATAAAAATAAATAAACTGTGTGTCAAAAATATAAAACATTGTGGGGAAGAGTATAAATGTAGAGCTTTAGAACGTATTCAAACTTAAGTTGTTATCAACTGAAAATAGACTGTGATAGGGGAACTTGCATGACTGGGTTGAACATCAAACTCTCTCTTTTTTTTTTTAAACACTTATTTATTTTTGAGACAGAGAGAGACAGAGCATGAACAGGGGAGGGTCAGAGAGAGAGGGAGACACAGAATCTGAAACAGGCTCCAGGCTCTGAGCTGTCAGCACAGAGCCCGATGTGGGGCTCGAACTCACGGACTGTGAAATCATGACCTGAGCTGAAGTTGGCCGCTTAACCAACTGAGCCACCCAGGTGCCCCTGAACATCCAACTCTTGATTTCAGCTCAGGTCAAGGTCCCAGGGTCATGAGATCAGGGCCTGTGATGGGCTCTGAACTGAGAGTGGAGTTTGCTTAAAATTCTTTCTCTCCCTCTACTCCTCTCCCCTTCTTGCACTCTCTCTTGAAAATACATATATAAAAAAGAAAATAAGTGATAAATATAGGTTGTTCTATGTAATCTTCATGGTAACCACAAAGCAAAAATCTATACTAGATACACAAAAGATAATGAGAAAGAAATCTAAGAATACCACTAAAGAAAGTCAACAAACTCCAAAGGAAGAGAGCAAGAGAAGTAGAAAGGAACAAAGTGGAACTATAAACAGCCAGAAAGCAATTAATAAACTGGCAATACACTGTTATTCAACATAGTATTAGAAGTCTTAGCCTCTGCAATCAGACAACACAAAGAAATAAAAGGCATCCAGCTCAGCCAGGAGGAGGTCAAACTTTCACTCTTTGCAGATGACATGATACTCTATATGGAAAACCCAAAAGATTCCACCAAAAAACTGCTAGAGTTGATCCATGTATTCAGCAAACTTGCATGATATAAAATCAATGCACAGAAATTGGTTGCATTTCTATACACCAATAGTGAAGCAACAGGAAGAGAAATCAAGGAATCGATCCCATCTATAATTGCATCAAAAACCATAATATATCTAGGAATAAATCTAACCAAAGAGGTGAAAAATCTATACACTGAAAACTATAGAAAGCTTATGAAAGAAACTGAAGAAGACACACACAAAAAAAAAAAAATGGAAAAAGATTCCATGTTCCTGGATAGGAAGAACAAATATTGTTAAAATGTCAATACTACCCAAAGCAATCTACATATTCAATACAATACCTATAAAAATAACACCAAAATTCTTCACAGAGCTAGAACAAACAATCCTAAAATTTGTATGGACCAGGAAAGACCCCAAATAGCCATAGCAATCTTGAAAAAGAAAACCAAAGCAGGAGGCATCACAATCCCAGATTTCAAGCTGTATTACAAAGCTGTAATCATCAAGACAGCATGGAACTGGCACAAAACAGACACTCAGATCAATGGAACAGAATAGGGAATCCAGAAATGGACCCACAAACATATGGCCAACTAATCTTTGACAAAGCAGGAAATAATATCAAATGGAATAAAGACAGTCTCTTCAGCAAGTGGTGCTGGGAAAGCTGGACAGCGACATGCAGAAAAATGAACCTGGAACACTTTCTTACACCATCCACAAAAATAAGCTCAAAATGGATGAAAGACCTAAATGTAAAATAGAAAGACTTCAAAATCTTCGAGGAGAAAGAAGGCAAAGACCTCTTTGACCTTGCCCACAGCAACTTCTTACTCAACACATCTCCGGAGGCAAGGGAAACCAAAGCAAAAATGAACTACTGGGATCTCATCAAAATAAAAAGCTTCTGCACAGCGAAGGAAACAATCAGCAAAACTAAAGAGCAACTGATGGGATAGGAGAAGATATTTGCAAATGACATATCAGATAAAGGGTTATTATCCAAACTCTGTAAAGAACTTATCAAACTCAACACCCAAAAAACAAATAATCCAGTGAAGAAACGGGCAAAAGACATGAATAGACATTTGTCCAAAGAAGACATCCAGGTGGCCAACCAACACATGAAAAAAATGCTCAACATCACTCATCATCAGGGAAATACAAATCAAAATCACAATGAGATACCACCTCACACCTGTCAGAATGGCTAACATTAACAACTCAGGCAACAACAGATGTTGGCAAGGATGAGGAGAAAGAGGATCTCTTTTGCACTGTTGGTGGGAATGCAAACTGGTGCAGCCACTCTGGAAAACAACATGGAGTTTCCTCAGCAAATTAAAAATGGAACTACCCTATGACCCAGCAATTGCACTACTAGGTACCTATCCAAGGGATACAGGTGTGCTGTTTCAAAGGGGCACATGCACCCCCATGTTTATAGCAGTGCTATCAACAATAGCCAAAGTTGGAAAGCCTCTTTTTGGAAACAATTCTTCTTTTTGTAAAGAGCCCAAATGTCCACTAATGGATGAATGGATAAAGAAGATGTGGTGTGTGTGTGTGTGTGTGTGTGTGTGTATACACACACACACACACATAAACACATAATGGAGTATTACTTGGCAATCAAAAAGAATGAAATCTTGACAGTTGCAACTACATGGATGGAACTAGAGGGTATTATGCTAAGCAAAATTAGTCATTCAGAGAACGACAAGTATCATATGACTTCACCCATATGAGGACTTTAAGATACAAAACAGATGAACATAAGGGGAGGGAAACAAAAATAATATAAAAACAGGGAAGGGGACAAAACATAAGAGACTCTTAAATATGGGGAACAAACAAAGGGTTACTGGAGGGGTTGTGGGAGGGGGGATGGGCTAAATGGGTAAGGGTCATTAAGGAATCTACTCCTGAAATCTTTGTTGCACTATATGCTAACTAACTTGGATGTAAATTTAAAAAAAATTAATAAAATAAAAAAAAAATAAACTGGAAATAAGTACGTACCTATCAAAAATTCCTTTAAATATAAAAGGATTAAATTCTCCAATCAAAAGATGCAGAGAGACTGAGTGGGTAAAAAACCAAGACTCACTTATGTGCTGCCTATAAAAGCCTCACTTCAGATGTAAGGATACACACAGACAAAAAGTGATGGAGTGAGAAAGACATTCCAAACAAATGGAAACCAAAAGAAAACTAGAGTGTCTATATTTATATCAGACAACATAGACTTTAAAACACAGGCTATCAGCAGAGAAAAAGAAGAGCACTGTGTAATAATAAAGTGGTCAATAAAAGCAGGATATAACATTAAATACTGTAACATGTAAATACTTATGCAGCCCACACAGGGGCACTTTAATATAAGAGGTAAATATTAACAGACCTAAAGGGTCTGTAGCAGTGCAGACAGCAGTGCAATAAAAGAGACTTTAACCCCCCCATTTGTATCAATGATACATCATCCAGACAAACTTGGTAAGGAAACACTAGCCTTAAACAACATATTAGAGTTAACAAAACATTCCATCCAAAAGAAGCAGAATACACATCCATCTCAAGTGCACAAGGAATATTCTCCAGGATAAATTATATAGGCCACAAAATAAGTTTTAACAAATTTAAGAAGACTGAAATCATTTCAGGCATCTTTTCCAACCACAATGGTATGAAACTAGAAGTCAATAACAAAAATAAAACTGGAAATTTCACAAATATGTGGTGATTAAACATGCTATTGAACAACTAATAAGTCAATGAGGAAATCAAAATATACCTTGAGACAAATGAAAATACAACATACCACCAAAATTTACGCGATAGAGCAAAAGTAGTGCTAAGAGGGAAGCCCATAGTGATAAATGTCTACCTCAAGAAACAAGAAAAATCTCAAATAAGCAGCCTAATTTTACACCCCAGGGAACTAGAAAAAGAACAAATGAAGTCCAACGTAAGTAGAAAGAAAGAAATCACAAAGAACAGAGTAGAAATAAAGATTAAAAAGACAATAGAAAAGATCAATCTAAGAGCTTGTTCTTTGAAAAGATAAATAAAATTACAAACCTTTAGGTACACTCACCAAAAAAAGAGAGAGGGCTTAAATAAATAAAATCAGAAATGAAAGAGGAGACAATACAACTGATACTGCAGAAATCCACAGGACCATAAGAGACTACTAGAACAACTATATACCAATACATTTGACAGCCTAAATTCTTGGATAAATTCCTGGATAAATTCATAGAAGCATAAATCTCCTACATAAATATTCTACATAAATCTTCTACACATCAAAGGAAACCATCAACAAATTGAAAAGACAAACTACTGAGAGAAGTATTTGCAAATAATATTTCTGATAAAGGGTTAATATGGCAAATGTATGAAGAACTGATACAACTCAGCAAAAAACAAATAATCTGGTTTTAAAAATGGAAATGGACCCAAATAGACATTTTTCCTAAGAACATATACAAATAGCCAAAAAGTACATAAAAAGATGTTTGACATCACTAGTCACCAGGGAAATGCAAATCAAAATCATGAGATGCACCTCACACCTCCTGTTAGAAATACTGTCATCCAAAATATAAGAAATAATAAGTGTTGGCAAGGATTTGGAGAAAAAGGAACCCTTACAGTTGGTGGGAATGTAAACTGGTGCAGCCACTCTGGAAAACCATATGAAGTTTCCTCAGAAATTTAAAAACAGAACTACCATATGATCCAGCAATTCTGCTTCTGGGTATTTATCTTGAGAATATGAAGGCGCTAATTCTAAAAGATACATGCACCCCCATGTTTATTGTAGCATCATTTACAATAGCCAAGATATGGAAGCAATGTAAGTGTCCATCGATGGATGAATGGATAAAGAAAATATATAGAGAAACACACACACACACACACACACACACACACACACACACACACACAGGAATACTATTCAGCCATAAAGAAGAAGGAGATCTTGCTATTTGCAACAACATGGGTGGAAGTTGAGGGCATTATGCAAAGTGAAGTAAGTTAGACAGGGAAAGACATAAACTGTATGATCTCACTTATATGTGAAGTCTAAAACAGCTCAAAAACCAAAAATCAGGAAATCCCCAAGCTCAGAGATACAGAGAAATGACTGGTGGTTGCCAGGGGTGGGAGGATTTGGGGGATATAGGCAAAAAGGGTACATGAGGTCAAAGAGTAGAAACTTACAGTTATAAAATAAATAAGTCCTAGAGATGTAATTTACAGCATGGTGACTACAGCTAATACTGTACTGCATATTTGGAAGTTCCTGATAGATCTTTGGAGTCCTCATCTCAAGGAAAAATAAATTTGTCACTACGTATGGCACAAATGTTAACTAGGCTCATTGGGGTGATCATTTTGTAATATATACAAATACTGGGTCGTTATGTTGTACACCTAAAAATAATATGTCAGTTTAAACAACCCAAATGTTTAAAAAATGATAATAGGCAACCTTTATTGAATGCTTACAACTGGGGACTTTGAGAGGGTCTGAATAAATAGCATTCCTCTTCCCTGATCAAATTCTAAACAAACTGAGAAATAAGACAGAAGAGTGGCTGATAGTAACCCAAGTAGCACCTCGTTACCAATAAAGGCTGAGGTGAGGGAAATGGCTGTTTCTATGGGCAAATACTTCTCTCCAGGATCACCCCTAGAATGTGCAAGACCTTGAAAAATATTTTTGTTGGGCTCTTGTCTATATAAACAATTTGAATAAAAAATATTATAAAACCCATGGGTCCAAGTGAAGTACTGTGATTTACCAATCAAGATTGAGAACAAATAATGAATGAAGAAGACCTACTTACAACTTGTTTGTGGTCCTATCAGTTCATATGAAGATTTTTCATACTATTCAGGCATCACTTCTTCCTGTCCAGGTCCAGGAACCATTTACTCATGTTCTTTATTGTAATTTGCAATGTTCCTAGCTAATTTTTTATCTCCCACACTGAAGAAATGATAACAATAGCATTATTACTCATGATGTCATGGCCTTTCAGGGTCTGTTTGTATCGAAACAATACAGGTCTTCTTCCCTCTGCAGTGCCCTAATTCCATTTACTTAATGCTGGTTACATCATCACTTCTGACACTTTATCACCAAAGTGTCACCTGTGAATAGCTGCATCCAATGACTGACTATATCAGAGGTTGTTATTGTGCTTTGTTGATGATGACCACATATGCAAGTCTCAATAGGAATATACAGGAAAATGTGAGTAACTTCAATTTCTGGATATGTTAAATGTAGTGTTCAGAATCTTATAGCATCAACATAGCAACATGTCTTCCAACGACATCCGTTCTTGAACTCCTTAGGCTGTAGTCTCCGCATTTCTAAAATGTCATCTCTTTCCATGGAGACAGCACCCCTGCCTCCCACACACCATTAGCAGAGAGGAGGGGGGATGAGCAGTTCCTTTTGCACAAGAAATGCCAACCTCTGATCCAGCACAGCTTAAAAACAACTTGTGAGAGAATGATGTCACCACAATTGGAGGCAGGAGAGGACATGGTGTTGTGAAGTAATGCTCTCAAGTGTCCTCAGAGGGGAGGGCATAGCCACCCTGGAGCCCACCGGCTGGGGGTTGGCACTCTGGGTGCTAGCAGTAGGGGTGGAACACCTGCTGGACATCTGCCAGCCTCCACCTTGAGTCTCATAGACCAGGTGGCACATGTAGCTCAAGCCAAGACCTGAGCTTGCTTTGTTTCTGATGTGCGTGAGACACACTTGAAACGGGCATGATTCCAGTGGCCTAATCTTGCCCACTCTTGCAAAGGAAATATGCTGCCAGTCAGCAGGAGAATTGCTGGCCAGGATGCCTTCCTAGAACCAGAGCCTGGCTATGGAGCCCTAGAATGACCGCATGGACATCAATGTTGGCACCCCCTGGAGCGTCTGCTTGAAGGTACCACTTACAGGGTAGATAGAGGGTGAGGGGGGCACCCCAAAGACAGACATAGGTCTGGGGTCACTCACCCTCCACCCAGATGTCACTGCCAGTCAGGCCACTCCCGTGCTCTGAAGGGGGACTTGGAACTTTTTGAGAAAGGAACTCAGAGGCGCAGGACCCCAGTCTGTGGCGACAGGCAGGAGAGTCTGAGGACTGTGCTCTCCTCTGTAGTGAACTCTGGAATTCGCCTGACCACCACGCCGACATTGCAGTGTTACCCTCAATGAGGGCTGCCCTCGGCAAAGCAGAGGCAACCGCTCACTTCCAAGGGAGGAAAAGGGCTTTAGTTTTAGTCACCCTAATTTTAATCAGAGTAAGTCACCCTCCAGCAAGTGCGGAGTGGGAGAGCGTGGGAGGGGGCGTGGGAGGGGAGTGTCTCAGCAGTAGGGTTCCCTCCACATGGAAGGAAACAAGGGAAATGCAGACTAAGGGTTCCCACCCAACACTTACTATGTACCTGATGTGATTCTAAGTACTTTACGCGTATTAACTCACTCAGTCCTACGAGAGAAATGCAGCCTGTCCCTGTTCTATAGATGGGGCAACATACACATGGAGGTCAAGTAAGCTACCCAAGATTTCATAGCTAGCACACAGCTGGACTTGGGATTGAAACTCAGGCAACCTGGCTGATGAAGGAAAGAAGGTGCAAACAAAGGAAGGAGTGGAGGGACGGAAGAAGCGACTGAGAAGAATAAGAAAAGACTAGTACCTGTCATCTCCAGAGTAATGGGCAGGATTGAGGGGTTTTCCTTCACTTATGTTTGGGAGTGTGTAAATATTGCCTCAGCTTCCCTCTTTTCAGGCTCTTTCAAGAAAGTCTGCAGAGAACACCCCTAAATTTGTACTTCTACTTATAAAGAAAAACTATTCTCCCTGGGTGCAAAGAAGCTTATCCTCACTTTCGTAGACATGTTTGACATTAACAGGTCACAGGGGAATGCTGTTACTCAATTTACAAGACAAAATGTTCCCTTCATTGTGATTTATTTATTTATTTATTTATTTATTTTTAACGCAGCAGGTTTTCTACTTCAGGACCATGAAGCAATCACCGGGCTCCTAGTGATTACTAATCAGTATTGCCATACTTAAAAAGCCCCAAATTTCACCCTCTACTTTCATTTTAATAGTGGGCCTGCTGCAGGGCAAGCTCTCAGGGACGCAAAGGCCGCCTAGACTCCAGTCTGGAATAGATGAAATGCGTTTAACCTCCAGACTCAGAGCTGAAGAAATTCTGTTTCCCATGAGGCCTCCTGCAGACTTTGCAGGGGTGAATTATGGGCCAGAGGTTAGATGGTAGAATTTTCTGCAGAGAGAATCCAACCCAAGAAGGACAAACTAATGCTTTGAGACGTGAATTATGGATGTCTTCCTGAATGCAGTGCAACTAAACTTTCTGTGATTTGGGAGCAGGGCGTTACAATAATGCAGTCTCTTAGAGCCTGCAGGGAGGGAAGCTTACCTTGCTGCTGGGCTGAATGACTTTGGCACATCCCACAGGGAAAGGAGAGGTGGTGGGCACACAGTGAAGGAGAGCTGTGGACTGTGGACAGAGTCAGCTCTCAGGCCCCGTCCCCACCTTTCCTGCACCTCAGGCAACATTCATTCCCAGTCTGGCACTCTCTGGGCCAGTATTCCACGATACTGCCTCCAGCCAAGTGATCACAGGTGATGAGCTAGGCAAAACCTATCTATCACCTTTGACTATGGGAGACCCATAGGGCTTCAGGAGGGTGTCTGAGAAGGAGTCTGTGTATGCAGGTTGAAGTCAAATTTCCTAGAGGACGCTGCCTGTTTTTGAGGAAAAGGAACAGCTATATATACCTAAATACACATATGTGATTTGTTTGGTTTTTTTGCCAATATGGTAAAATGTTAATAATTCTTAAATTTTTAAAGCCATGAAGATAGACGATGGGGGTTTGTTGTATCTTCTTTTAATTGCACACGTATTTTTGAAATGTTATTGAAATATGCTTTTTTTTTTTCAACATTTATTTATTTTTGGGACAGAGAGAGACAGAGCATGAACAGGGGAGGGGCAGAGAGAGAGGGAGACACAGAATCTGAAACAGGCTCCAGGCTCTGAGCCATCAGCCCAGAGCCCGACGCGGGGCTCGAACTCACGGACCGGAAGATCGTGGCCTGGCTGAAGTCGGACGCCCAACCGACTGCGCCACCCAGGCGCCCCGAAATATGCTTTTTAAAAAATATTGCCATATCTTTATAAAAACCCCTTAGACGGTTAACATGTGGCAAATACCTGTGGAGAAATTCTCGATTGCCAGAAGCTGGAGAACTGCTAACCATTTGCTTTTATTTGGTCTCATTCTGGAGACCAGCTCTTCCGCTCTGCTTCCCCACACTCTCTCCCTCCCCTCCCCTCCTCAAGTTTTCCTAACTTAAAACTGACCTGGGAGGCTGAGTGGTTCAGTTGGTTAAACATCTGACTCTTGATTCTGGCTCAGGTCATGATTTCTTGGTTTGTGGGATCGAGCTCCATGTTGGGTTCTCCACTGATAGCATGGAGGCCACTTAGGATTCTCTTTCTCCCTCTCTCTGCCCCTCCCCACACCTCAAAATAAACAAACAAACATAAAAAAACTGACCCAAAAATGGAAGCAGAGAAAAAGTCACTCACAAGTAAATGGCTTGATCTGCTTATTTGCCACTATTTTCCCACTCTGTCTGCTTGCAGCTGAGGACCTATGTACAAAGCAGGTTTGTAAGCAAATGCAACCGATTTCCGATCTAGCCTTAGCTGTTGCCCTGGCTTACCAAAGAATTACACTGGGCAAGAAATCAAGAGAATAGCTTTTGGTCAACCAGTAAGAAAGTTTGTGGTCAAAAAAACCTGAATTTAAGTCCTAGCTCCAACATTTGCTCGCTGTCCGGTCATAGGCTGCACCACTGCCTCCTTAAATGAGGTTGTATATTGGTGATGTAATCATTAACTTTTCATTGATTCTAAGTGCAAAGCAGTCTATGAATAGACAAGCAACTTCTGCCAAGCTGCTCTGGCAATGCTCTCTCGGCCTCCTGCGGTATCTGTTACTGGACATGATGAGGCCATGGGTTTTCATTAACCAAAAGGCTTAGCCATCTGGGACTGAGACTAATTAGGACAGAACAAGACCATGTAGAATGGATTTAGTGTAACAGTAGGGACTTGACACTTACCCCTATTTAATCACAACTTGCTTTCTACCAACTTGCCTTACCATTCTGTAGAAATACGGCAGGTTTCCTTTGACTACATACATCATTGATCTTGCTTATTTAGAGATGTGGATAGTGGTTACTGGAACTGTGGGTGCCACGGGGACTGACAAGAGAAAAATGGTGGAGGCAGAATTCTCTCCGCAGTGGGTTTGAGAGTTAACATACACTTCTGCATCTGGTGAGATCGTTTTGCAGGTAGGAGAATAAATCAATTTAATGTGTTTAGGCTCCTCTCCTTAGCCTCTTTGGGTTTATTCTCTGTGTAACACTGGTAGTTACCAACTTCTGAGTCGTTGTGGGTCCCAATTGTTTACTGTTTTCATCTCCACTGAAACAATGTTATAAGGGGCTACTGAACTTGTGGGTGAGTGTGTAAGAACAACCAGTACTGCAGCTGGAATTTACCTTATTTATATTTAGCTTGAGTGTTAACTCACTTACCTATGCAGAAAGCAATACAACAGAGCACCGGTCAAATCCTGACTCTCTTATTTACCAGATATGTGACCCTTGGCAGCTACTGAACCTTTTGATGCCTTTTGGAGATTAGAATAGTCTACCTCTAAGAATTCTTGTTAGGATTCACTAAGATAATGCATATAAAATTACCTATAAAAGTTCCGGGCATATAATACGCATTCAACAAATGTTTGCTGATTTACTCACTACCCGACATCTTTCTGTACCTCCTTCTGTTCTTTATAACCCAAACAGCATTCAGCTGCTTTGAGTTACAATGTAGTAAATTTGGCAAGTGGACAGTGGTGCTTACTCCCTGTCAAGCCTTTAGTAAGATAGTTTTTAGGGTATGTTAGTTCCCACATGGTTACCAAAACGTGTAAGTTATCTTGCCCCAGAGGCTACACAGCCAGCAGGAAAGCAATGCTTCAGAAACGCCTGCTTTATGTACCAATTTCAGGGTAAAAACACACTGGATGCTTATATGGAAATGCCACAGAACACATGGAGTAGGAGGGAAAAGTAATAAAAGTAGAGCACGGGAAATAAGGTAAAACACTTTTAGGTTTTCTTCTTCCCTCCATTCTGCTCAGCCCCATCTCTGGAAGATCAACTTTCCAACTTCCCTGGTTGTGAGATATCATGATCTGCTGGGAGTCACAGGGCCAAAACCTCCTAAGAGATCTTCAACCTACAA
The DNA here is from genome assembly GCF_007474595.2 of Lynx canadensis. Taxonomy (NCBI): domain Eukaryota; kingdom Metazoa; phylum Chordata; class Mammalia; order Carnivora; family Felidae; genus Lynx; species Lynx canadensis. The sequence continues at coordinate 169,810,758 of NC_044303.2, forward strand.
ACATAGCAACATAACTATAGATTCCTCAGGCTTGAGGGTACTTGGAATAGCTAGTCAAAAGGAGGAATTATTTGTTGAGGCCAAAGACTGGTTGGTCAGGATGATGGTATGTAGTGAAGCCCCTTATAATAGCCATTAACACTTGGGTTCTATTAACAACAACATAAGTAAAAGACAAATGGAACTAGGGCATAGCTTAAGTGCCTGGAAAGAATTTAAAATAGCATTTAAGGATTGAAATCAAAAGGAAACGCTCTGTCAAATGTCTATTTCTACTGATGAAACCATTTGTGGGTAGGTTCTTTACTCTGACGTGATTACAATTGTTCAGGGAATTAAGGAAAAAATCCAGAGACTTCTGAACAGGGTAGGGCTAAGTCACTTACAGACAGGTGTCTACATTAGTGAGGTCAGACTGGCTGAAGAGACAAGAGCATGTCATACATCTCAGGACAGAGTCTCGGCAGGATAATTTAAGGATCCCAAACTGTCAGGCAGCTAGGAGGTTCTCGTCAGATCTTAATGATGACTAAAAAACTTTACTAAAGAGGACATTAGAGCTTTAGTCAGCAGTACATTACTTAAGGCAAAAATATCTCTCTGTAACAATTTACCAAAATAATATGGCAAGGAAAAACGAACAAAATACTTTCTAGAATTTTCAACAGCTCCCCCACTCCCATTTTTTCCCTCGTTTTTAAAACTCAGACTTCATTTCAAACAAATTACCTAAATATTAACAGTGATCAGATAGGTTGCTCCTATCCAGGAAGATGGCATGAATTATAAAGAATCCTTGAGCTCTTAAGAACCAGGATTCGGGGCACCTGGGTGGCTCAGTCGGCTAAGCGTCCGACTTCAGCTCAGGTCACGATCTCACGGTCCGTGAGTTCGAGCCCTGCGTCGGGCTCTGGGCTGATGGCTCAGAGCCTGGAGCCTGCTTCCGATTCTGTGTCTCCCTCTCTCTCTGCCCCTCCCCCGTTCATGCTCTGTCTCTGTCTCAAAAATAAATAAACGTTAAAAAAAAAAATTTAAAAAAAGAAAAAAAAGAACCAGGATTCAATTTTGTAATTTGTAGAGTTGGAATGAAACAACCTTCCCTGCAAATTCATTATGAAGATGAACTAAAACAGAGAGCCTGAACAATGTCTAATACTTAGCATGTCGTAAGTGGGAACTAGTCTTATAATGTAAAAATGCATTTTTTCCAATGAATTTTGTTAAGAAGAAATGCTGTGTTATAATGAAAAGAAATCATAATGGCTTGCAGAATTTCTCTTACTGACAGTGACTAAGAGGTGGAATCTTCCTGAAAAGATAAAGACCTTCCCATCTTCAATTTTCACTATAAAAACTGCATATTGATTATAAACTAAGAATACAAGATGGAGGAAACTGCCATATCCAGGCATGAAGCCTTTTAGTAAAATTATTATTAAATTCTATTTAATAAAGTTCTTCTGTCAGAATCTTTCAACTTCTGAAAGGTGATTAAGACGCTTGTAAGATTTTCATCTGAAGTGTTCATCAATCCTAAAAGGTAGTAACCAAAAATCAAACAGTGATGGAAAGCAACCATATTTCCCCATGACTTTGCATATCAACAGAGAACATTTTTTTCAAACCTTTTCCCATGCACAAACAGTAGTACTGAACCTATAATTTAGATTCATTACTTTATAGAAAAAACAGAAGCAGAACAATTAAGTGACTTGTCAGGGTCATGTTACATCAAATATCACAATTTTTGAGAGGAAAAAATGGTAGGTTCTAAAAATTATAAAAATGAGCTTGACACGTATCAAATTCTAGGGCAGATAAATAAACAGACAGTCTGTGAGCAGTTGGAAAAGGAGGTACTGTGATTTCACTAAGAATATGGCACTTCCTTGGGGCACCTGGGTGGCTCAGTCAGTTAAGACTTTGGCTCAGGTCATGATCTCGCAGTTACTGAGTTTGAGCCCTGCGTTGGGCTCTGTGCTGACAGCTCAGAGCCTGAAGCCTGCTTCAGATTCTATGTCTCCCTCTCTCCCTGACCCTCCCATACTTGCTGTCTCTCTCCCTTTCCCTCTTTCTCTCTCTCAAAAATAAACATTAAAGACATTAAAGAAAAAAAAATAAGGCATTTCCAGCTAACTTCATTTCCTTTCTTGATTTAATGTATTAGTAAGTAGATTAGGCTCCTTCCATAGACAGTGCAATCAGATTGTCAGCCAATTTCTTATGGTGTCCTTTTAGGCAAGATGAAGAACCATGAACACCTAAGTGACTGGTAGGCACTTTAACAACTGTAAAGTACCGATTAATGGATCAAAGTCCCCTGGAGTACAGTCCAGTGGTTTTCTTAAGAGGGTCTGTATTTCATCTTGTTCTATTTAATATTTATGAACAACTTTGACAAAGCCACTAAATAACTAAAGGCATGCTTCATCAAAAATTGAAACTGACACAAGGCTAAGGATCAGAATTCATAAGGACTTTATGAGTTAAATTTAATAAGGATGAATGCAGTCCTTCAATTAGGTTAAGAAGAAATTGTGTGAGTAATTTTAGGATGGACTTGGCTTATTAGCAATGACTATAAAGTCAGCAAGAGACAATAGATAGGCTTGCCTAATGATGATGGTGATGATAATAGGTAACATCAACATATTCCAATCATAACAGTCATGAGAATCACTTTGAAGCTGGCAATAACGCCTCTGGACCGTACTCTCATCAGACCACAGAAGAACTGTGTTCAGTGCTGAGCAACATATTTTAAGAGAGCGACTGAAAGAGCCAATGCCAGGTTGGTCTGGAATGGGTATCATGTTAAGAACTGAGAAAAACGCGAAGCCTGAGGGAAAGTATGAAGAGGTGACCACACAAAAGAGACAGGACCTGTCTAGTGTAAATGTGTGCTGTTTTAGGAACATTTGGGTGACACTCTTCTAACAATGAAATCCATCCCTTGTAGGAGTGCTGAGTGGCTCTAACTCTGGAGGCAGTGGCTGAATGAAAATCATACGACACAATTATAAAACGATTTGGCACTAACAAAGAGATGTAGCATTCCTTTCTTGCTCTGAAACTGTATTTTTCTAGCACACGTTTATTCTATTAAGGGAGAATCACAATTCTAAACATTCTAAAGCTTCTAAAAGGAATGATTAGTTTTATAATGTAATGTGTACATATCTATCAGCACTCAATTTACCTTTCTGAAATGGATGAGGTCTGTGAATCCTCGGGAAGTCACGGGGAATGTTCCTAAACAGGTAGACTTGATAACAGTCCTATGCCTGATTTGGAGGAAACCACCGAGGAGAGGTGGACCTCTGTCCTGAAACTTTGAGGGTTTCTGCAGTCCTGAGTCAGTGTGGAAATCAGGCTCTGCTGAACCCACAGGACTGCTAAGATTATTAGGCAGGAGAAGGCAGACACTGCTCCTTCAGAGCCCGTCCAGAAGTCCCCCAACTACTTCTGCACAGCTGGGCTCTCTGTTAGGGCCTTCTTAGGTCACAGTTCAAGGACTAAAAAATCATGTGCCCAGGAGCCTATTCCAGACTTTCTTAATAGCTGTGTTCTTTGCCATTAATGCTAAATCCTTCAGGGGTTAAATTATAGAAGCGATGTGACTGCACAATTAAATATTAGAAAGGACCACTGAGTACATCCTGTTTATTGTTTATGATTTACACGGAAAATGATGGACTGGGGTTGTTGAACAATAAACCAATCATTACATTTAGACTTGGGCTTTTGAAAAACTTGCATTCCATTTTAACAGTTCATATATATTTAACAGCTTATATATAAATCCAAATCACAAATAATCTTAAGAGTTAGCTCAGAGATAAACAATTAAGAAACACAACAGAAAACCACATGGATCTACCTTTAAATATCAGCATTCATATTACAAGGAAGAAGAAAATGTTAAAAAAATTTATTAGGTCAAGTCACTTAACATAGAGAAATAAGAGAAACAATTCTTTTATCAATATTTATACTTATTCCTAATTTACCTTCATGTATTCCTTAACTTTTCCAAAAGGATCCAAACAGTGTTTCAGAGAATCAAACTGTATTTTGGTATCTGAACTTTTCCACCTCAGCCTGTATCAACTTGTTACAATGAAAATCCTAGAATCCCAATTATCTTGAAGAAAATTTTTAAGCCAACTCTAATTCAACTTTTCTCCTTCATAGCAGCTGTTTACAGATAGGAGGGAGCCAAGAATGAAGGATAGGAACAGATGGAAAGCAAAAAGTACAACAGTTATCTTAAGTTGAGCTCTCAACACTGCTGGTTGAGTTTGGAACCAAAACCTCTTAACAACTGGCAGATAATAGCTAAATCTTAACAGGCAAAGAAGAAATATTTTCTTTGGGACAGCTGCTATCTAGGAGAAGAAAACTGACGTCCCTTAATACTGCCTAAATATAATGTGTGGCTTACTTACTACAGAGGAATCTGTAGCAATGTCAGTTTAACAGTGTCACAACTGATCAATATTACTTAAAGGAAGGAAACAACAAAAGAGAAAACAAGAAAAAGAAAAGAAAAAAATTAAAAATCACACCAGCCACAAAGTTCCACAATATACACATGAGAATTAATTTTAATCTGATTTGACTCTTTGACACTAACTGATCATCAATGAAATATGGTATGGAAAGATCACAGAGTAGAAAACAAGCAAAGATTAGTTTATACAACAGTGACTATATACATCAGAAGGAAAACATGCTAGCTAATGCAACATTAAGGCCTGAATGTAAGCACTTCCAAAGTCACAGAAGCCCCAAAGAACCCCTAAATTACAAAGTCACCACATTACATGCATGCAATGTTCAGTTTTGTTTTACCCATAAAAGGATACACAGTATTTTGCTGTAAATACCAGACACACATTTACAATATATGCAAAAATTAGAATGCAAGTGTTATGTTCCTTATATTTAAGCCTCAAATGTGCCAACAGTGAAAATTCATTTAAGAATGGAGAAACGAGATGGAATATAAATACTCAGAGAAAATTACACAAATAAAATGTAATTTTGCATTTGGGAAGCCATAGAAATACTCCTTTCATGTGTCCAAACTAAATTATCAACGTACTACTCAGATGGATGTACACTCATGACGTGTTTTACAATTTTACTTGCTCAAATGTGGCATTCTAACACCCATCATTCTCTGGTGCTGATAGCAAATCACATCTGTAAGTTAAATATTGTGTCCTTGTTTGTACATTATTTGCCTACTGGGTGTGATCACCTAAATGGAAAACTGTGCAATCTTATTTTGCGGTTATATAATTATGGATGACCCCAAGTGTCAACTTTCCCATAAAAACAACTAAGGAAAGCTCATTTCCTCACTTTTATAGAAATATGTGAACACGACCCTTTCAGAGGGCAGATCTGGGGTCAGGATCTTCTTTTCTCTATTTTAGAGAAAGACAAATAAGAAAGGAACTGTGTTACATGTTCAGTCCTGCTCATAGTCACTAGGTGATCATAAAAATCTACTTCCTTTTCACCCAGGGCTCATTTTGGCTTACTCTGAAACTACTTATTTTTATCATTTATTTCCAGGTGAATAATTTTATTAGAATAAATTAGTGTAAAGAAACAAATGCTAAAAATGTAGTATGAATAATCCTTCTTCAGGAATTCTCTAAAGGAATAAATTATAACACAGTAAGGTTTAGGTATATTGAAAAAAATGTGGCCAAATCTTTTCTGTACCCCATCAATTTTATCCTTTATACAAGCTGGTACAATTAACCTTCTAGTAAGGATCAGATTTCCCCTCAGGATACAACAGAATGGATGTTGAAACACTTTATGCTTGTTTTCAGACTTTCTGAAGTATTTCAGAACCAAGGTTATTTTAAACTATAATATTTATAAATTTATAAATAAATACATATACTTAAATGTATTTACACTTACACTTATTATAAATGTATTTATTTATAAATTTATAAATTAAGAACCAATATTTATTAAACAAAGGTGCCATGTTCTCAAGTATAACTGTAACCAAGTAGAAAGGATTTCATAAGGCCATCTAATTCATCTCATCATACCAAGCACTAAGCACGCCAGATTGTTCATAAGCTTTACTAACCTTACTTCAAGCACCAACCACCGTAAAGCACTCACGCTTTACTAACCTTACTTTTAAGCACATCCGCCATTTAGGGAAAAAAAAGTTTATTTTACTACCTAACCATTCCAGGGGGATTACATTTAAGATTTAAACATTTTGTCATATTCTAGCTAAAACTTTGGCTTTTGTTTGGCATTCTAAAAAGTCCTAATTTTAAACAAGGATGGAAGAGCAGACACCTTCCTAAAAAACCACTCAGTATTATGAACCAAGAGGTTCTGATGTAGCAAAAGCAAAGGGACCAATGAAAAAGCATGTTTTAGAATTCTCTTTATTTCCAATGAAACCAAATTTTACTACTGTTGTGATCACAGTTTTCACATTTGATGCAAACAGGAGAGCTTAATTACAATCACTTAGTGGCAGTACTTCAGACAAAACCAATAATGTGTGCCACATACGTGATTATTTCTTCCGGAGAGGGTTAATTGGTAAGCTTGACTTTACAATTAATATCAACATATGCAACTAAAGAAAATGGATGCACTGCTTCAACATTCAGCTTGAAAATGTTTAGTACTTTATGCGAACCTAAATTTAGTTTAGAAAGGTTAATATTCTTCTTTCTAAACTATGGCATAGACTATATATAGCATTTTAAATTTATTTATATATAATTATTTGCACATCAGATTTAGAAGGAATTTGCAGATTTACTTTGATAGAATGATCTCATTCAAGTGTTGAGATTTAGGGGGCTTCCGCAGAACTGTCGTTTGAAGGTGGGGCATCCTGGTCAGGCTCGGAGGAAGCAGAGGCAGATGCTTCGATGACGGCAGGTGGGAAATGGCGGCGGCACACGGGGCATGTTCCGGACTGCAGGGGAAAGAAAACAAGTTCAGAGCCAAAGGAAAGGTCTTACCTGCCACACAGTATCTTCATCAAGTAAAAACAGTATCATTATCCTAAAAATAAACCAAATAACTTAAAAACAAAACTTCAAATCCACACAAACCAGAGAGGCAAAATTGTGATGCAATTTCCTCTTCATCCCAATCAGATTCTAATTTCTTTGAGGGTGAATAGTGTCTCCTAATCATGTTTGTATCTTTCAGGTCAGTCATATTTCATTTAGAGTCTACTCACAAGAGTCTCTTCACAAGAGTCTACTACCCTCCTTGCTCAGCACTGGTGCTATGGCAGAAAGTGAGCAAGAAGTCACAGGGCATGTCCTCACCTGAACTGAATTAATTTTATTATTTGATCCATGATGCCTACATTAGAGAAACCACGGACCTAATTAATCCACCTATTCATGACACCAAATCATCTCCTAGGGCTTCCCTTACATACACTTAAGCCTTACTTTAGTGCATGTCAAAACACATGGAGCTCAGACCTTCTTTATTAGCCATATAATTCCTTTTCAAAAAGATACGGAGAGTTAAGTGCCTTTTAAATGATAAAAGAAATCTAACTAGGAGGTTAGATAGGACAGGGAAAGCAGTCATACTAAGAGTACATTTTTGGACCAAAGATTATAGGGATGTATCATCTGGTGATAGATTATCCCCTCACAAATCTGTTTTTTTTCCCCCCAAAGAGATACCCTGATAAAAGTAGGCTGAAGAAATCATGCTGATGAAGGACAAAAATTTGTATCCTAGGGATCTTCTCCCCAGAGGAGAGGCTTCACACAGAAGCCTCTTGACAGAAAGAGACCAAGGAGATTATTACCTTGGGTTATAGCCAAGTCAATGACAATTCAAGGCTATACAACATATATATATATATATATATATATATATATATATATATATATAATGTTTACAATTCAAGAATTTAATTTAGCAAGCATTTATTGTTCACTTGCCATACAGACTGGGACCTAACAACAACATTTTATTTATTTATATTTTTTATTATTGTTTAACGTTTGTTCAGTTTTGAAAGACAGACAGAGCATGAGCAGGGGAGGGGTATAGAGAGGAGACACAGAATCTGAAAAAATAAAAAAGAGAGAAAGCAAAGGAAGGGAGGAAGGAGGTGGAGGAAGGGGAAAAGGAAGGGAGTGGTTGTAGGGAAGAGAGGGAGCTATATCCTTAAGTAAATAAGCTGTGAAAATGATTTGGCAATTTCTACCTTACTGTCTATAAATGTCCTTATGCAAAAATAGAGTTCAGAGAGATCATTTAAGTAAAACTCTTTCTTTTTTTTTAAGTAATTCAAATATAGTTAAAAATTTTGGGGTAAATATTTAAGGACAGTATATAAAGTTGGAATAGGAGGTACCTGGTAGGTTATTATACCATATTTCTCATATACATTTTCAGAGACATTGATCTGTATTAGCAGAATATCTCTACATTATTACAGTACTTTGAGTAATGCCAAAGGCTTTTTGCTTGCAATACTTTGGAAAACACAAATTTCAGGGATATGATGGGAGATCTAATTAGCTTCAGCATAAAATAATTGCTTGACATATTTCATCATTCTTGGAAATGATGAAATATGTCAAGCAAGTATTATCGCCTATATTGTTTTTTAGACAATGTTAGTAAAGTAAAATAGTTTCATGTTATCATTAAACTCTAAATATTAAAAGGTAATAAATTTTTAACACTTAATTAAAAAGAAATATAAACATGTAGCTGACTAAAATAGGCTTAAAAGATACTATCACCATTAACTTTCGGGAGGAACTATTAAAATATTTTTTAAAAAAGTAAAAAAAAAACCTCACCTTCTGTAGCCAAATTGAGACACAAGGTTTGTGAAAGAAATGGTGGCAGGGTAGCTCTGTTGCTATATCATCCTTAATATACTCACTGCAACAGATTGGACAGCACTGCTCCTGACCAATTGCTGAAAACAACAAACGATCTGATCAATCCCACAGAGTTCAATTTTAATAAAACTGAAAACCAACATATTAACTCATAGGTGATACCAATGACAGACAAAAGAACCAGACTTTGATTAATTGGCAAACATGTTTCTGCAATACATGACAATTTGGAATTTAATAAATACTGGTTTTGTAGAAAAGCTGACTGGGGAACATTTATTCTAGCCCATCACTTAATAAATTAAAAATACTCTTCTACTAGATGAAAGTTTGTCAGAATCTGGTTTCACAAAAAACTAATGAGTTTCTAAAGGTCAGTATTTTATCTTTCAGGTGCATTGATAATATACTTACACATGTAATGTGTCATATGACATTAGAGACCAACTTTGCCCTTACCAGTATGGTCTTCAAGAACAAGGGTCTCTGGAAGGCCATCAATGCTTTCCTTACTGGCTGGTGGATTAGCCACCTCAACATCCACTGCAAGAGACTCTAAATGTGCCAGTGCAGTCTGAAAAATAAAAGTCACAGCTCCTTGTTAGAACACACTTAATTGTTATTATTTTTAAATTTCTCCCCCCACCTTTTTAAACTTACATTTTAGTTAACATACAGTGCAATATGGGTTTCAGGAGTAGAATTCGGTGATTCACTACTTACATACAATACCCAATCCTTGTCATAATGAGTGCCCTTCTTAGTTCCCAAGACCCATCTAACCCATCCCCCACCCACCTCCCTCCATTAACCCATAGTTTGTTCTCTATCATTAAGAGTCTCTTTTGGTTTGTTTCCCTCTCTTCTCTTTCCCTTCGCCCTTCCCATATGGTTCATTTGATTTGCTCCATCAAATAGCAAGTAGATCCATCCACGTTGTTGCAAATGGCAAGTGTTCATTCTTTTCGATGGCTGAGTAATATTCTACTGTAGGTATGTTTACATATATGTATACACATATATATAAGCATACATACATACATACACATACACAACATCTTCTTTATCCATGTATTAGTCGATGGACATTTGGACTCTCTCCATAATTTGGCTATTGTTGGTAATGCTGCTATAAACATTGGGGTGCATGTACCCCTTCAAATCTGTATTTTTGTACCCTTTGGGTAAATACCTAATGGTATTTGCAATTGCTGCATCATAGGGTAAGATCTATTTTTAGTTTCTTGAGGAACCTCCATACTGTTCTCCACAGTGGCTGCACCGGTTTCCAATCCTACCAACAGTGCAAAAGGGTTCCCCTTTTTCCACATCCTCACCAACACCTGTTGTTTCTTGTGTTGCTAATTTTAACCATTCTGACAGGTGTGAGGTGGTATCTTATCATGGTTTTGATGTGTATTTCCCTGACGATGAGTGATGTTGACCATTTTTTCATATCTGTTAAGCCATCTGGATGTCTTCTTTGGAAAAATGTTTATTCATGTCTTCTCATTTCTTCACGGACTGTCTTTTTGGGTGTTGAGTTTGAGATGTTCTTTATAGATCTGGATACTAACCCTTTATCACATACTGTTTGCAAATATCTTCTCCCATTCCATAGGCTGCCTTTTATTTGTGCTGTTTCCTCCACAGCACAGAAGCTTTTTATCTTGAAAAAGTACCAACAGTTCATGTTTGCTTGTTTCCCTTGCCTTTGGCAACATGTCTAGAAGGAAGCTACTCTGACCAAGGTCAAAGAGGTGCTGCCTGTTTTCTCCTCTAGGATTTTGATGGTTTCCTGTCTCACATTTAGGTCTTTCATCCATTTTGAATTTATTTTTGTGTATGGTGTAAGAAAGTCGTCCAGTTTCGTTCTTCTGTATGTCGCCATCCAGTTTAGAAAACACTTTAAAACAGCAATAGAAAACTATTTTTTAAGGTGTTATCCAACATTATATGTACCACAATTCTCTTCCTGTTAATTTCTACTGCTTCAGTCCCCTGCCCTTTAGCCTCCTTCTAAAAGGAACCACCATCAAACCAAAACATCAAAAAACAGCAAGAAAAGCACCCTACTTTTCACAAGAATGGCAAAAATCTATCTTGTCTCAATAATATCTACTTGCCCATCATATTTATATTTTCAGAAGAGTGGTTACCTCTTTCAATTTATCAGTTCCTGTGTGGAATCAGTAACATGAAAGAAAGTAAATATTTTAGACAAGCTCAACATATGAAAGACAAAATATGATTAGGGTTACCAGATCAATATTCAAGGTACAGAAGCAAATAACGTATTCCTGAACGGTTATATCTACTACTGGCATAGAACCAGCACACACACACATGACTAGCTCACTAATATTACTAGATTACCCGGGATGTAAACCTTATTTAGGGGTTCTGTGTCTACATAAAGTTACTATTCTAAAGAGGATGAAAGGAACAACAGATCATATGACCACCTAGTATAATCCTTTTGTGCCTTGATTAGCCCTTCTGGCTACAATAAGATTAGAACTAGGTGGGACTTGTAGAAACCCAAGCATCCATCAATAGATGAATGGATAAACAAAATATGGTTGGAAAAGGTACATACAGAGTCAAATTCGGAATATTCAGTGATTACTCTAAATGTAAATGGACTAAATTCTCTAGGGAAAAGGCACAGAGTGGTGATTGGATTAAAAAAGCAAGACCCAATTAACTATATGTTGCCTACAGAGACTCACTTCAGCTTTAAGGACACAGAGGCTCAAAGTAACGGGATGGAAAAAGATATTCCATAAAAATGGAAACCAAAGAGAGCAGGGGTAACTATACTCCTATCACAAAAAGGTTATTATTTAATGGTAAAGGGTGAATTCATCAAGAGGATATAGTAATCACCAACAAATATGCACCCAACATTAGAGCACCTAAGTATATTAAGCAAATAAGTGTAGATCTGAAGTGAGATTACACAACAGTAAATAACAGTAGGGGACTTTAATACCTCACTTTAAACAATGGACTATCCAGATAGAAAATCAAAAACAAAGTATTAGACTTGAGCTACACTTGAGATACAATGGCTCTAACAGACATACAGAACATTCCATAAAACATGAACAGACTATACATTCTTCTCAAGTGCACACAACATTCTCTAGGATAGATCACAGTACAGGTTACAAAACAAGTCGTAGCAAATTTAAGAAGACTGGAATCATACCAACTATCTTTAGGACAAAAATGGCAAGAAACAAAAACATCAACAGGAAGAATATTAGAAAATTTACAAGTACGTAAAAACTAAACAACACACTCATGAACAAACTTATGGGTCAAAGAAGAAATCAAAAGATATCTTGAAACAAATGCAAATGGAAACAACAACATGTCAAAATTTATGGGATGAAGCAAAAGCAGTTCTAAGATGGAAGTTTATAGTAAAAAATGCCTAGATTAAGAAAAAAGATCTCGAATAAACAACCTAATTTATATCTCAAAGAAACAGAAAAAGAAAAAAAAAACTAAGTAAAAAGTTGGCAGAAAGAAAGAAATAATGAAGGTTAGAGCAGAAATAAATGAAGTAGAAATGGGAAAATAAAAAAATAAACAAAAAGCTGTTTTTTTGAAAAAATAAATCAAAATGATGAACCTTAGCTAGACTAAGAAAAAAAGAGACTCAAATATAATCAGAAATGAAAGAGAGGTTACAACTGATACTATAAAAATACAAAGGATCAGAGGAGACTACCATAAACAATTATACATCAACAAATTGGATAAACTACAAGAAACGGGTAAACTTCCAGAAACATATATTTACAGCATACTGACATGAAGAATAGAAAATCTGAACAGACTAACATAAGAATATTGAATCAGCAATATAAAATTTCCCAACAAAGAAAACCCCAGGATCAGATGGTTTCCCTGGAAAACCCTACCAAACATTTAAAGAATTAAAGCCAATCCTTCTCAAACTCTTTCAAAAAATTGAGAAAGAGGCAATACTTTCAAACTCATTTTATGAGGCCAGCATTACCCTGATGCCAATGCCAGATTAGGACATGAAAAAGAAAATTAGAGCCCAATAACCCTGATGAACACACAGATGCAAAAATCCTCAATAAAGTACTAGCAAGATAAACTCAACAGCACATGAAAAGGATCATACATCATGATTAAATGGGATTTATCTCTGGATGCAAGAAAGGTAGTAACACACAAAAATCAGTAAGTGTGATATACCACATTTAGAGAATGAAAGATAAAAATCGTATGATCATCTCAATAGATGCAGAAAAAGCATTTGACAAAACATATCATCCTTTTATGATAAAAGCTCTCAACAAATTAGGTACAGAAGGAACATACCTTAACATAAAATTAAGACATCCATATTTGACAAGCCACAGCTAATACTATAACCAATAGTGAGAGGCTGAAAGCTTTTCCTTTAAGATCAAGAACAAGACCAGGGTGCTCATTCTCACCACTCCTATTCAACATAGTATTGCAAGTCCTAGCCAGAGTATTCAGGCAAGAAAAATAAAAGGCATCCAAATGGGAAAAGTGGAAGTAAAATTGTCTTTATTTGCAGATGTGATTTTTTTATATAGAAAATCCTAAAGACTCCACCAAAAAACTGTTAGGAATAATCAACAAATTCATGGAAGCTATATAGTACAAAATCAATATACAGAAATCACTTGTGTTTCACACTAATAATGAAATATTTGTAAAAGAATAAAGAAAACAATCCCATTTGCAATAGCATCAAAAGCAACAAAATACTCAGGAATAAACTTAACCAAGAAGGTGAAAGATTGTGTATACTGAAAAATGAAAGATAAAAGAGACTGAAGATATAATAGAAAGATATTCCATATTAAGGAATTGGAAGAACTAATATTAAAATGTCCATACTACCCAAAGCAATCCACAGATTTAATGCAATTCCTATCAAAATTCCAATGGCATTCTTCACAGAAATAGAAAAAAAAAATCCTAGAATTTGTATGGAACCACTAAAAACCCTGAATGGACAAAGCAAAGAACAATGCTGGAAGCAATACAATTTAAAAAAAAAAAATTTTTTTTCAACGTTTATTTATTTTTGGGACAGAGAGAGACAGAGCATGAACGGGGGAGGGGCAGAGAGAGAGGGAGACACAGAATCGGGAACAGGCTCCAGGCTCTGAGCCATCAGCCCAGAGCCTGACGCGGGGCTCGAACTCCTGTACTGCGAGATCGTGACCTGGCTGAAGTTGGACGCTTAACCGACTGCGCCACCCAGGCGCCCCTGGAGGCAACACAATTTATTTCAAACTATACTACACAACTATAGTAATCAAAACAGTATGGTACTGGCATAAAAACAGACATACATACAAATGGAAAAGAATCAAGAATCCAGAAATAAATCCCAGCATATATGGACAATTAATATTTGACAAGGGAGCCAGGAATATTTATTGCAGAAAGGATAAGGTCTCTAATAAATAATATTGGAAAACCCACATAATCCCATGCAGGATAACTGCATGCATGAAACTGGACCTCTAACTTAATACCACTCACAAAAATTAACTCCAAATGGATTACCAACTAAAATGTAAGACCTGAAACCATAAAATTTCTTTGACACTGGTCCTTGATACTGATCATGGCAATTAATTTTGGGGTATGATAATAAGACACAGCAACAAAAGCAAAAATAACTAAGCAGACTACATTAAACCAAAAAGCTTCTGTGTATCAAAAGAAACCATTAATAAAAGGAGAGCCCACCTACAGAGTGGAAGAAAATATTTGCAAATCATGTATGTGGTAAGGCACTGATATCCGAAACATGAAAACTCATACAACTCAAAAGTAAATAAATAGACAGATATAAAAATGGGCAGAGGGACTAAATAGACATTTTCCCAAAGAAGACATTCAAAAGAGTAAGTACATGAAAAGATGTTCAACATCACCAATCATCAGAGGAATGCAAATCAAAATCACAATGAGATATCACTTCACAACTGTTGGAATAGCTATTACCAAAACAATAAGAAATAAGAAGTGTTGGAGAAAATACGGAGATAAGCGAACCCTTGTGCTAGGTTGGTGGGAATGTAAATTGGTACACCACTGTGGAAAACAGTATAAAAGTTCCTCCAAAAATTGACATAACTGTCCTATGATCCAACAATCTCACTTGTGGGTATATATCTAAAGGAAATGAAATCAGGATCTTGAAGATATCTGCACTCACATGTTCAATGCAGCATTATTCACAATAGCCAAGGTATGGAAACAACTTACGTATCTATTGACAGATGAATGGATAAAGGAGATACACACACACACACACACACACACACACACACACACACACACGAATATTATTCCAGTCATAAGAAAGAAAAAAATCCTGCTAAGTGAAAACAGAACCTAAGTACTATATCATATAATTTATATGTGGAATCTAAAAAACCTGAACTCAGAAACAAGAGTAGAATGGTGATTGTCAGAGGGTGAGGAGTAGGGAGCAGGAAGATGTGGTTAAAGGGTACAAACTTCCAGTTATAAGATAAATAAATCCTGGGGATCTAATGTATAGCACAGTGATTATAATTAATAATACTGTGGTATATAGCTGAAAGTTGCTGGGAGTAAAAATCTTAAATGTTCTTCACACAAGCAAGAAACAGAAATTATATGAGGTGTCACTAGCCCTACAGTGATAATCATTTTGTTCTATATAAGTGCATCAAATCAACATGCTGTACCTCTTAAACTTACAATGTTATATGTCACTTATACTTCAATAAAACTGAAAAAAATGTGGTATATACATACAATGAAATATTACTCAGTATTTAAAAGGAAGGAAATTCTGGCACTTGCTACAATATGGATGAAACTTGAAAGCATATGCTAAGTGAAATGAACCAGTCACAGAAGGATAAATACTGTATGATTCCACTTATATGAGGTCCCTAAAGGAGTAAACTCAGAGAGATGGAAAGCGGAATGGTAGTTGCCATGAGCTAGGGAGAGGAGGAACAGAGAGTTATTGTTTATAATGTACTTGATGCGAATTAACTGTATTATGGTTAGAAGGGGTAAATTTTACACTATGTGTGTTACCACAATAAAAAGCAAACTGGGCCTCCCTTACAGGAGGAAGATTCTGCCTGACAGTTAACCCTGTGTTGTCTTGGATGGCAAATGTTAACCTTTTGTATATTCTTTAGGATTTAGCCCAGATAATCTCACAATGAATTATGTCTTTCCAAAAAGGATTTGAGATGACTTACAACAGAGGGTAGGGCCGAGACAAAAGCAAAAAAAAAAGAGAAAGCAAAAAAGGTTCATCGTAAGAGTTAGTAAATACAGTTAATAATACTGAATGCCAATTTGACTCTGGGTTTGCAGAGAGAGTGATGAAAAAGTGTGCCAGAAATTCAATTAACTCTTAGCTCCAAGTTCACCTTTCATTTCTGTTCTGTGAAATAGATCTGGGCCTTCTGAACACTTTTCCCTTGTCAGCTGGCATGACCTTAGGCTTTGTCAGTAGAGAGCTCTGGACAGACATCCCAGAAGAACTTTGCTTCTTCTTCTAGTGGGCTTCCTGGGCAGGCCCCTGTAGTGTGTAAGGGTTCGCTACTGTGGGCTTCTGCATCACAGATGGCTCCTCCAGCACCAAGGTCCTCCCGTGCAAGTAGCTTCTCCAGTGCCTGGCTCCAGAAGTACATGCAGTTTCCCCAGTGCCTGACAGCTGCAGTGTAAGGTAGCCAGCAGCTTCCCCTGGCACCCAACTTAGGTGGCTTTGCAGGAGTGTGCTTCCAGTTAGTCACCCCCCTGTGAACAGTTTCTCCAGCACTCCAGTGGGCAGATTTTGCCAAGTTCCATATGGTAGATTTCCAGCAAGTTCTGCCAGCACAGTAGTACAAACATTTCTCTAAGCGCCATGGCTGTGTCCTTCCCAACACAGTCTGATCTCAGCCCTGGTAGCGGGGGTTGCACTCTATCTCAGCCCTAAGGGTTATTCCTTAGATCTGCTATTCCTGCTCCTGGCCAACAGGAATGGAATGTTATCGATACAAACCCTGATTACAAATAATCTTATTAGTCACAATCAAACTACCACTGTGATCCACTGCAATGAAGTGCCAACTAATACATGTGTCTTGGGAGCCCAGGTGGTTACTGCACTTGACCTTATGGCAATAATGATGACTGTAAAAACTAACGTGGGATGGAATGTTTTTGAGTGCACTTGCTCGCATACAAAGAGAAAAGGACAAACTTGGGCCGGTTAACTCTGAGAGCAAGGTACTGTATAAGAACCAGAAAGTAGCCCTGACAGCCCTAAAACAAACATATTATTTCTGAAAATCAAAAACAAAATTGTGTGAACTGTTGAATTAAAATCAGAGTTTAATGATGTCTTGTGAAGTTTCTTGATTCCAGTTGAATCATTGGTTAAATCAGGATTCTGCAACTTAGAAATGGGATTGGACTGATTGGACTCAGACGAAACAGTGGACTATGCTGAATCTCCAAGCCACTCTGAGCCTCCTTTTACCAGAAGTAGTGTATGCTCCACAGACCAACCTTCCTCCACTTAAAAATCCCGTGATCATCTCACTTGGAGTGTACATGTCTTATTACTTCTATACCCACAGTAAAGTTATCAGGTAAGGACATCTCCCAAAAAGGCATGATCACCGAGTACACATACTCTTCAAAAATGTAGATTTGGGTCACTCCACCAAGTAAAGAATCCTAAGCAGCTGAGATTCTTGCTGAAGGTACAGAAAATATGGAATGGGTGATGGATGAAGGAAACCACAGCTATCAGTTATAGCCCGTGACCAAATATAAAAACAAGGACGAGTAGGCTTTGCATATTTTCTGTTTGTTATGTGTTTATTTGTATCTGCTAACCATTGTCTTTTTCTCTCTCCTTCCCATTTTTATTTCATATAGCAGTTAATTTTACAATTTAATCTTATATAAGAGAATATTCATTGTGACTGAATGAATTTGTGGAATGATTAATATTTAGTGATGGACATAATGACTCTTGGGAGTCCGTTCACATTTGTTCATTCTGGAGAAAGGGTGAAAACTTCATTTTAAGACTAGCTGTGGGGTGCCTGGGTGGCTCAGTTGGTTAAGCACCCGACTCTTGATTTAGGCTTGGGTCTCAGTTCATGGGATCGAGCCCCGCATCAGGCTTTTTGCTAAGTGTGGAGCCTGCTTGGGATTCTCTTTTTCTCTCTCTCTCTCTCTCCAAATAGATAAACTTTAAAGAAAAAAATAACAAAAACTAGCTATATCTTGTTAGGTGGAAATAAAGTTGCATTGCTGTTGCATAGAGTTCAAATGTGTGTAGAAAGGTGTATATGGGATCCAAGTAATCAAAGGGATGGACTGTTCTCCAGTTATTGACTACTGCTCCTCAAATCCAAATTACCTACTTTTGTCAGCTCTGTGAAAAAGGATTTGGGCTATTTAAGTATTTTCCTCTGATAGCTGTCACAATGTTAATTAAGCTTTGTTCACAGAGGATGCTGAAAAGACACTGCAGGAGGAAAAGGGCTTTACTTCTAATCCCAGTGAGCCTGTTTCACCCAGGCTTCCATGGCATGCATGGTTTTCTCCAGCAGCAGACTTTCCGACGCCCACAGTTTCTCCAGCATCTTGCTCTTGTAGTGCATGCGGCCAGCAGCTTCCCCCAGCACCCACTGGAGCAGAGTGCTTCCAGTGAGACATCTCCCTATAAACAACTTTCCTCAGCAGCACCCTACAGGGCTGATTTCCAGCAAGTTCTGCCAGTGTAGCACTACAGTGACTTGGTTGCCATTCAGTGAGCCACAGTTGTGCCATCTCCATCAAAGTTTGAATCCGAGCCTTGGAGGCGGAGACTCTTTCTTAGGTGATCTTAGCCTAACGTGTGGGAGCCATTCCTTATATGTGCATTTTCTGTATTCTTTAGAAGTATCTTTAATCCTTACTAAGCAAATCTTTGTTACTTTAATCCCCTATTATAGTTTATAGTTCTTTGTATTAAAATTTCCCCTCAGGAAATAGAAAATAGAAGGTAATAGCCTATTATTTGTCCCTCCTTTCTCATATAACTATAACCATAAATCTCCTCCAATTCCTTCTGTACTTCTCAAGGCAGACTGCAAGAACTCCTCTGTGCTACTCCACACATAAAAAAAGAAGGGATATTATTTACAGTAAATTCCATTTGGGGATGCTACTTATGCTTCGACACATGTTTGCTGCAATAGGTTCATTATTCCTTTCTGATGATGATTTGCATGTCTGTAGTGCTAATAAATACCTGGAATTTCATATATGTAAAAATAATTTATTGCCTTGATACTGACAAATACTTCAGGTGATCTGGAGTCACGTACAAGCAACAAGAGTTAAGAGAGACCATTTTGAAACCACTGCTATGAAATCTGTAAAAATATAAAAATCTATCTACACTTCAGGCAGTATAGTGTATTTTCAAAAGTTATTCCAAGTGTCAGAAAGACAATTAAATAGGCTAAAGAGCACAACTGGAATATATTTAGATTTAAAGTAGCATAATCCTTTGTCAGAACAAAATTTAGTTTTTAAAGAATAAAACACAATTCAGTTTTTAAAAAGTGAAGATTTATAACAAGTGACTTAATACTGATTTTCAATGATCACTGAATCCACATGTGCTAGATGATTACCACCTGGCTGACTGCTGATTTGAATAAATCTTTGAACACAGCCATTTATAAGAGAGCTTATCACTGCACCAGCTATTTCGCTAAGTGCTTTAACACAGTGTCACAATCCACAAGGTAAATTTTATTACTCCCATTTTGTAGATGAGGACCTGAAGCTTAAGGAGGTTAAGTGAAGAGTGCAAGGTCACAAACCTAAAGTTCATGTACTACCTTCCCAATGCCTATAACCCAGTGTATAGGCAGTGTTCTGTAAGTGTGTAAAGACTTTCTAGGGAGCCACGGGCATGGAGTCTTAAGAGACTAAATTTCAATTCATTTAACTTTCTTATGTAACCCTTCCTCAAACTGACCTTCTGAAGAATATGCCCGCAGTCAAAGTACCGTGCTGGTTCTCTGTTCCCATATTCCTTTTTATACTAACCTTTTCTCCACTTTATAAATAAAAGCATACTTCTTACCCATTCAAAGGGGCACTTTCAAATACTGGGGTCACACTGAACTAACAACTAAATAACAAATTCTGTAGGTGGCTTCCAGTCATCTGCTTTCCAAAAAAAAAAAAAAGGAGGATCTAAACAATCTGTCAAGTTGATGTGATTTGGGCAAATATCTCAGAAAAACTAAGTGACAATGCTATGATAAACTCCTTCCATCCCTATCAATTTATTTATGTGAACAAGGTTTCTCAAGTTTACATTTATAAATATGAAAAACAAATAAAATTGATGCTCGACTAGATCTCATTCTAGGAATAAATAAAATTAACTCATAAAATAATAAGGAAGGAAAAACTCTCCCTCTATCTTATTAAGAGATATATTTCCAGTAAAATTTTACATTTAAATATTTATCAACATTTAGAAATCTGTTTTTGATCAGTTACATGCTAACAATTTTAAATCAATCTAAACTACTTTATTTATATTTAAATTCTTGAACATACTTTTATTGCAAAGAGGTATAATAAGGTAAACAATATTACTTAGGGTTTATGCTAAAAAACTTTAAATGTGAACATAAATGTGCAAAGGGAAGTATTTTTCAAAACTTGTTCAGAGTAAAAAGCTTTAATATCATTGTTTCAAACAGTTAAAGATCTTAAGTATTTTGTCCTTTTCTCACTCAAATTTGAGACAAAAGTATAGGCAAATATTTATTGCCAATTTTTTCACCAATAGGCACTACCTGAGATAAAAGATCA
This sequence comes from Lynx canadensis, assembly GCF_007474595.2. Taxonomy (NCBI): domain Eukaryota; kingdom Metazoa; phylum Chordata; class Mammalia; order Carnivora; family Felidae; genus Lynx; species Lynx canadensis. The sequence goes on from NC_044303.2 coordinate 169,831,586, forward strand.
GTCTGGTATTGGGAAAATAAGAGAAATGAAAACAACCAGTGCTGAAAAGAGATCAGGCTGCTTGAGAGAAAAACAAATAAAAGCACTCAGTTTGTCTTATTAGTTGCTTTTCTTTCATTTAAAGAATGCTGTTAAATTTAAAAGAAAATATCATAAATTATAAATTAATACAGCCTCACTTTTCAAAATGATTAAATAACTGCATAGTAGGCAGAAAAATAAAGATTTCTAGAGAGTGACAGGAAGATGGAACTGTATTGATTTTCAGTCAAATTCAAATAAAATAAAGAGCACTAAATCTGAGGAAGCTGCTAAACTGTAGGGAAGGAAGACACAACACCACTCATTAGTCAGAACAGAAGGACAGATGGTTAAGAGTGACAAGTGGCAATGTCAGTGGGTTCCCAAAGAGCAGAAGTCATGTGGGGACTGTAAGTTCCCTGGACATACTAGTCTTTCTTGACTCTGGTCTTTGCACACACTGCTAGTGCCTTCACACGGTATGATACCCTGCCCCCGACCAATCCTTCTGGTGCTTCTTTCAAGACACCAATCAAATGTCACAATTCCTACTGGTAACAAGAAAACTTCTATTAAAACTTCTATTTTAATTTTCAAAACATGGACCACTAGCATAATAATGGGAAAAACTATGTAAACACTGTGAAACTAGACTCTAGAATGGATATATTCCATTGTGGTCACTTAAAATTTATTTATCTCAAAAAAGTTAGTGATTCTTTACCTTTACGTATTATATTCCTGACACAAGCTATCACACTGTGCCACTATTTCATGTGTCAGAATTGACTAAGGCAAGTTAAATAATCTGGGAAAAGTCCTAAGTGTATTGTCTTAATATGTTCTTTCTGACTTTCCTCCTACTACACAGTATTTCTATGGTTCCTTTAAAAAAAAAACACACCACACAAAGCATAATCAATCAATGATCTCCATGGAAGATTACTCAGATGTAAAAAAAAGTGATCTTGGGGCGCCTGGGTGGCGCAGTCGGTTAAGCGTCCGACTTCAGCCAGGTCACGATCTCGCCGTCCGTGAGTTCGAGCCCCGCGTCAGGCTCTGGGCTGATGGCTCAGAGCCTGGAGCCTGTTTCCGATTCTGTGTCTCCCTCTCTCTCTGCCCCTCCCCCGTTCATGCTCTGTCTCTCTCTGTCCCAAAAATAAATAAACGTTGAAAAAAAAAAAAAAGTGATCTCACAGCAAAACTAACTTAAGTGTGTGTGCGTGTACGTAAGTGTTTGTGTGTAGACAGGTCAGTCTGTCTACCTACCCGCTGTATACTTTATGAATCTAAACTGTACTTTCTAACCTCAGAAAATGTCAAGATAAAATGCTGTTATAGTCCCTGAAAGTTCTCTCATTTATTTTTGTTCTCTCACTTTTGACTCACTCACATTATTACTGTTTTTCTACTTGGAAATCACTTCAGAAATAGTAATTTAAAGAAAAGATTTCTAACAATGAAATCCACAAGTGCAGTGAAAGTTCCCAAACACGAAAATGCTTGGGCTTTTGACCTTAGGCAAATACAATCATGAGTATTTGTATTGCAATCAAATAAGGAAAAGAAAGCCAAACAAAATTATGTGCTACATTTATTTAAGTGTATTTGTATATGGAGATAATGGAAATAAAATTGCTATATTCATTAAGCAGCAAGGTAGTATTTAGAAACTATGAGGACAAAAAAGTGGAAGTGATGTATAATATATCCTTAGAGATCTTCAATTTCATTTACAAATATACCTGTGTCTGTCTAAAGTAATCAGATTCAGGGGTGCCTGGGTGGCTCAGTCGGTTAAGTGTCCGACATTGGCTCAGGTCATGATCTCATGGTTCATGAGTTCAAGCCCTACATTGGGCTCTGTGCTGACAGCTCAGAGTCTGGAGCCTGCTTCAGATTCCCTATCTCCCTTTCTCTCTCTGCCCCTCCCCCATGCACTTGTGTGCACTCTCTCTCTCTCCCTCTCAAAAATAAATAAAACATTAAAAAAAATTCAGATTCACAGACCCAGATAACTTAATAAAAGAAAAGTCTATTTTCTAAATGTAAGCAAAACATTCTCTATTCTGCAGTAAAACCTGGGAAATAATGCAATTAGGCAAACTGGCAGGATGTCTAGTGTGATTTATATACACAAACTAGTGGCAATCATTAATCAGGAAATGCTATTAAAGTGATGAAAAATTATTCACCTTTTCCTAAAAGCAATTAAAAAAGCCTTTAATTTTTATCATTGTGTATCCCACCAACTTATATATAGGCATCAGAGTCACTACAATACCTCCATAGCCTGAGCTAAGCGTTCTTCTAGAGCCATGTAGGTGAGGAACTGAGGATCCACATAGGAAATAGCTTCAGCAACTCCTAGTCCATCTGCAAAGCCGTCAAACAGGCTGGAAAAAAAAAAATATAACCACGATTAGGGAAATCTTTATGGTGAAGACATAATTATATTAGCATACTGATAAACCAATAAATATACTATAAGCAGAAAACCTTAAAATATTTTAACATAAATCTTATGTGGTGAGAGGCAGGATGAACCCAACAGAAAAATGAAATACTAAGCATAAGGAGCTAAGACACCACTACCTCTCCTAATAAGCTGTCACAATCATACACAAAATTTGTGGGAAAATTCTTTTTATGTTTCTAGTTCTTAGTTCCAACTCGGGTGATTGCTTAAGGCTGGTATAAAGGTAGTATTTTTCTCCCCAATTCTGTCTCATATACTTTCTGTTTGTTTGAGTTTCCAACCTAAATTTAGAGGAGAACATGGTAAAGACAATTACTGCATTTATTTCAATTCTATCATTAGACAAAGCCTCTTTTCCTTCTCTTACCTTGTACTCCTTAATTATTTTGGGCTTAAAAATATTTTATTTTCTCAAATCTTTCTCCTTAATCTCTCTTCTATTCTTCTGAGAACTAGGCCTCCTCCATTATTATTCAGATTGAAAAATACTTAACTCTTGACTGCTCATTTTTATTGTTTCTTTTTACTAAAGGATTTCAATCCCCTTGAAGAAAACATTATATTTTATTCTGGTCCCAATCTCCTTCCTCCACCCATGGACATACACAGATTCCTCCTTTTCCTGTAGTTTTGGAGATACCCATTTCAAAATTCAGGAACCCTAAATAACTCCTCAGTCCTCTTCTTTCTAATCTTGCCTCCTTGGCAATGACATTCAAGTCCACTTCTTCAGTTATCTAAACCTCCACCTAATTCCAAACTCCCTCTTGAGCTCCTGACCTACATTTTTAGTTTTCTATGGGGCAGTTTACCTCATTTAACACCCACCACCTCAAATCTAGTATCTCCAAAACTGAGCTTATTATGTCTACCTAAAGGCAACCTTCTGTTGACTTCTACAGTCCTATCAGAAGTTGAATACAGGGGCGCCTGGGTGGCGCAGTCGGTTAAGCGTCCGACTTCAGCCAGGTCACGATCTCGCGGTCCGGGAGTTCGAGCCCCGCGTCAGGCTCTGGGCTGATGGCTCAGAGCCTGGAGCCTGTTTCCGATTCTGTGTGTCCCTCTCTCTCTGCCCCTCCCCTGTTCATGCTCTGTCTCTCTCTGTCCCAAAAATAAATAAACGTTGAAAAAAAAATTAAAAAAAAAAAAGTTTAATACAGTCAGGAACATCCAGTTACACAAACCAATTCAAAATAATTTTGATGTCAACTTTTGTGCCATCATTAAAATTACAAATCTACTGCCAAGAAATACAAAAGTGTTATTATGAAGATAATAGCTTAGTACCATCTAAAAATCAGCAGACATCACATAGTACAAAGAAACATCCTCATACTATCACAGATTTTAAAATTAGAATTCAAACAACAAATTAGCAAATCCAACCTCCCCTGCGACACTAGAACCCCTTCACCTAGCAGTGAGACACAAGGCAAGGAAGGAGAGCCCTGGAGCCGGTAACACAGGGATTTACCTCTACATTGAACTGAGTCAGAGTCAGACAACGTGAAAATTTTATCTAACTGCTTTTTCAGCTATAAAACAAATGAAATGAGTTGATGCACACACGCGCCTGGCACAGAGCTGGCACCACGGTCGTGGCATCCAGGAACCAGCAGGACTCCATGTGGAAGAAACACTGCTCTCTGGGGTGGTACATGCTGTGCGGAAGAGCTCTATCAGAAGTATGAAGCTCGTGTGAAGTTAAGTGCTCTAGTTCTGCCTGCTGAAGCAGCGAAAACTATGTCCCCTTTTCCTTTGCAGAAAACTCCTTCAAACGGTTAGAGTCAACTATCTCCGAATTCTTTTCTTCTCCAGACTAAACAAATGTAGACATTCAAAGAATAGTATCTGCCTGTAATTTGGTCACTGCAAAATAATCAGCTAACATTAAAAATTCTAGCATCATTCATCTGGCAATCACATGGTAGTAAGTGTTTGAGACAAAAATCACTAATGATACTAAAACCAGTGGATGGAAGTTTGATAGTTTGAGAAGAAACAGGTTATTTAACGTGGTCTCAAAATATCTTCCCACTAAATGCCTATTATTTGTTTTAAAAAATGGCAACAGTACAGTGAAGAAATCTGAAAGATATCCCCTCAAGCAAATGATCGCAATTAACATCACAGAAATGGGACAATTTGGCATCACGTGTCTTCTGATATGGACTAAGAAAAATAAAACATCGTTTCTGTGGCGTTCCTGCTAAAAATCTTTTAACTTGAATCTAATCATGACATCAGGAAAATCTACACTAAGAACCATTCTAAAAAATAAATGGCCTATACTTTTTAAAAATGTCAAGGTTATGCAAAACAAAAACCGAGAAATGTTCCAGATTAAAAGTGACTCATGCAACATGTTAACCAAGTACAATGAGTAGCCTTGAACTGGACTAGAAAAAAATTTCTCTGGTGACATCAGTGGGACAACTATAGACATTTGAATAATGTCTGTAGACTAGATAATAGTACTGTTAACAGTGTTAATTTCCTGATTTCGAAAATTTTACTGTGTTATATAAGAAAATGTCCTTGTCCTTAGGGACTTCATGCTACACTATGGGTAAACAAGCATCTTGTTTGTAACTTACTCATAAATGTGGGGGGGAAAATACCATAAAATAAACATAGAGAAAGAAAGGAAAGAGTGAATAACAGAAATGTGGTAAATGTCAATATTTGGGGAGTATTAGTGAAAGATATATGGAAATTCTTTTAAATTTCTATTAAGGGGGGCACCTGGGTGGCTCAGTCGGTTGAGTGTCTGACTTCGGCTCAGGTCATGATCTCATGACTTGTGAGTTCGAGCCCAATGTCAGGCTCTGTTGACAGCTCAGAGCCTGGAGTCTGCTTCAGATTCTGTGTCCCTCTCTCTCTCTGCCCCTCCCTCGCTCACGCTCTGTCTCTTCCTCTCTCAAGAATAAATAAAACATTAAAAAAAGACATTTTAAATTTCTGTTATTAAGCCATGGTTATAGCCACAGGGAATTAATTTCTCACAACCTTAATAGGTTAATAATTATAACCCCAATTTCTTCCAGGAAAATAGAGAGTTAGGTAGTTATCAAAAAATAAATATATGGTAGAGTTGAGATCTGTCTAAATCTGAAACTCATGTTTTCTCCACATCAACTCCCACCAGACCATTTTATAAAATATTCTCTGGGTATTCTACAACACTTCTGTGATGTCATCAAAACAAATAAGTAAACTTTGATAAAGCATTTTTTCCATTTCCTTTTAAACTAAAGAATCAAAAAGCTTTACTTTTTTTTTAAGTTGTGGTAAAACAAACCAAAAAAAAAAGTCACATTTTAGCTCTAGAGATAAGAACTGCTGTTTGCCATGACTTTTCCTTTTAGTTGTTAAAATGACATGTTACTTCAATATGAAAGTCAAATCCTATCTTACTTTATCAATCTGTAGCTACTACCATATAAATTAACATAGTACCATATAAGCAATAATGAGGTGTTACATGCCTACATAAAATTCAAAACAGTAACCTTCAAAAAGTTTGTCTTAAAATTAATGCTAAAATGCTTTCTATGTTAAAAAAAAAACAAAAAACAAACTACTGAAGCTCCCCAAATTTGGGGACAATCACAAACATCTCTAAAATCTTAACATAACAGATGTATCCAGAAAGATCATCAATGAATTAGAACCTAAAATCAAGTTTTCAAGTTTCAGTTAAAATTATATTCAAAAAAGACCTCATTATTTCTTCAAATTTTTATATGGAACAACAACCTTTTTTGAAAGTTATTTAGAAATATATATCAAGATCTTAATAAATACCACTTATCTCAGTAATGTCACCTCTATTAATCTGTCCTAAAGAAATAACCTGAAGTACAAAACAAGTTATATGAGGGGAAAGGTTCACTGTAATATTTCAATGGGGAAAATGAACAATTAAATTTTAGTGCAACTACAGACTGGAGCATCTACATAATGGAGCTGTAAAACATTATTCTGATAAAATTTTGAAAATGTGCAAAAGAAAACATTTCTTCATATTAAACCCTAATTGCCTCCAGACATGCACAGATGATGTTACCTAAATCGACAATTCCGTCATCTGCTGAGCATTATGAGGAATGACTTTGCACAGTGGAGGCATAAGACATCAGCATCACAAGGAGTTCAGAAAGAGGGTAATAGGCAAACATAAGAGAGGTGGGGGAGAGCTAGTGGTACCAAGATCAGCAAAACTGGGATCTGGTGAGCCACTGCTCTTCCATAAAGTTAGGAAGTCAGAAAATGGGTTTTGGAGGTAGGAATGTTTAAGATGGAATTACAAATTTTTTGTGTGGCTGTGATAAAACACCACTTCTACTTCCACAAATGGGCAATGAAAGTCTGCTTCGCACATCTAATTTGCTCCCCCCCAGGGAGTGAGAATAGGAAACAGTAAGGAGGATTTCAATGAGATGCTGAGTTTCATATCTGGAACAATTTGGAGAAGCACAAAGTAGCTAGACACACGGAAAGAAACTCAAAATCATAACTTCTAGAAATCTGCAGAGTTATCAGGTGATATAAATGAGTTTTTCTTTATTTTTCTCTATTTTCTGTAATGGAATTTTAGCTGGAAAACCAAAACGAATTCTTAAAAATATTTCTGGGTAGACACGGAAACAAAAGTAGTACCAAGCCATTATTTTCTCCAGAAAGAGTAACAAGAGATCCATTGAACCATACATCCTTTCTACATCTCAATAACCAGCTACTTCCAGAGGCCGACTGCATGTTTGAAAGATAAAACTAACTATAAGCCAAAACAGTTAAATTTTGACCTTTATATCATGAGACCTAACAATTCAATAATCCACTTAATTGTTAGATGCTGCTTTTCCCTGAAGCTCATTATTCTTTGTCAGCATAAAGTAAACTGAATACTTTCAGCATCTCTGGGAAGATATAATTGTCATTTTCCATATTTTGCATACAGAGAAGGATAACTACATTCTTATGATTCTTCTGATTTAATCACATGTTTTGAAATTCCTCAAGTAGTATTTATTAAAGACTCTTCTTTTTTTTTTTTAAAGGATTATACCAAGTGCTATATTTACCACATAGGGCTAAACTTACAGGTTGGAAACCTCAAACCATGAGTTTATAAATAACCAGGATATAAGGTGGGCTTCAAGAGAGCCAAAGGTCAAAGAGGAAAAGAGGTCACTGCCTGGAGTAGTAGGAAGGAGTCCATGTAGGAAGTGACATCCAGAATGAGCTCTGAAGGAGAGGAAGACTAACAAGATGGGAAAAAAACACTTTTGAGAGATCAGAGATTCAGTTTTCATAATTTAGAATCATGAACGAATTCTACTCAGTGAACAATTAACCATGGTAATAACACTGCTACATACCTCCAGTCCACATCTAAGTCTTCACTCACACTGGAGTCATCCTCAAGGTTATTGTTACCATCCAGCATGAAAGCTTCTGGCTGTGCAAATTCATTGGCAGGCTCATTTCCCTCATCACTGCTGCTTTCATTGACTTCATTGTACTGTAACCAAGGAATTTCTCCCTCTTCCAAGGATGTCTGTTCCCTAATACAAACATTTTAAGGGAAGAAAAAAACATTATTTTAGAACATATCATAAAATTGTTCTCTAAAAACAGTTTTAAATATTTAGTGCAAACAGATTCTTTATTCTTTAAGTTCTAAACTCTTGGTACTTACATGATTCTAAAAGTCTGCTTTCTTTAATTGTAAAGTTATTTAAAAGGGAAGCAAATTTGTTATAGGGTCATATGTATGTAGAAATAGCTCCCAGTTACATAAGAACCTATTTATTTGATATACAAATTACCTATGCTCCTATACTTCCTCTTTGTGCAGAAGAAAAATAAGAGAAGTTCATTCTAGACAACTTTAATTTTAAAACACTGCTCTTGAGTAGTTTCCCTTCACAGTTCAAATAAAATCAAAATTCCTCAGCCTGGCCTACAAATCCCTACATCATACATGCTTTCTCCTTAGCCCTCTTCTCCAATTGTTACTTCTCACCACTCTTCCCTCTATTTATTCTGTTTCCTATAATTCTTTCTACCTGTGGAACACATAGAGATCATTTCCACCTCGGGGCATTTCCTCTACCTGAAATGTTCTTTCACCAGATTTTTGCACAGCTATTCCCTTCTTGATACTCAGGTCAGAGTTAATGGCAGCTCCTCAGAATGCGTGGTCTGGACAACTCATTTTAAGGAGCTGTCCAGTCACTACCACATAACTGTTTATTTTCATTATAAAAATTACTTCTACTTGTCATTTTCTTACTCGTTTATTGTTAGTCTTTCTCCCACTAGAAAACAATAAGGTCACAGGAACAGGGACAGACAAATGGTACAAGGAAGAGAAAAAAGAAGCATTTCAAAACACGAGAAAAAAATTATTCCATAAATGGTATCAGGACAACTGAGTATTCATCTGGATGGAAGGAAGTTAAATCTCTATGTCATTATTTACCCTTTAACAAACTCCAAATCCATATTTTAAAAATGCATGTGCACCCCACCACCATTTCTAAAACAACGTAAGTACATGATTCTCAAGAATCATGAGAAATTTTTACAAAAATCTGTGTCATTGTATGCATGATGCAAAATCTAGAGGCCATAGACAAGATTGTTAACTCATACAACTTACACATTAGAGTTAAAACACCAAAACTTTGGACACAAAGATCAAATTGAAAATAACTCTTTGTAATACATGAGAAACAAAAGTCAAGGCTTCAATGACTGGACAAAAGGTACTCTATGAATTTATAAATAAGACATACTGGTAGCATTTTCTTATTTTTTTGTATTTAACAGAAATAGTATATCAAAGTATATCAAAAGGAAGTTAAATATGACAGCATAGTTTTGGCAAAGCTGACTTTTAGTTTGGGTTTTAAGAAGAAAAATAATGTTATAAAATAGCTTACATATTTCAAAAGCAGGTCTAATTAGAATTTTATTCATTCTAACATGCAAATTTAACTTTGGAGATAAAAACATTTATGCAAGAGATGTAGATGATATCCACATATAAGAACACACTTAAAAAATTTTTTTTAATGGTTATTTATTTTTGAGAGAGAGAGACAGAGAACAAACAGAGAAAGGACAGAGAGAGAGAGAGAGACAGACAGAATCTGAAGTGGGTTCCAGGATCCAAGCTGACAGCACAGAGCCTGACGCGGGGCTCAAATTCACAAACTGCGAGATCATGACCTGAGTCGAATCAGACACTTAATTGACTGAGCCACCCAGGCGCCCCTGAATCAACACATTTTACATACACAAAAACTGTAGCTCTCTACACACCGAAACCCATAATTGTTTCTTTAATCTCAGGTCCTAAACAACACCTCAAAATAACAGGATTGTAAGATTTAGTATCCAGTATCACTTGTCTAGTAAAATCAGAGAAATTAGAATAAAATATGCTTAATTTGTTGAAGGTTTAATATCTACTATACACTTGATCTCAGCCAAAAGGCCGAGAAGCAATTAATATCTACTATATAAAGTGGGTGGATATTTTCCTTTCATGCATCATAATTAGGTCCAGTGAAAAACTGAACCCAAAATGGATTTAAAATTCACAATCAAAGTAAAAATTTCTAAGCAACAGTTCTTTGTTTATACCATTATGAGAACACGTGCCATACTGTATTATAACTCTTCTGGTGACTCATCTGTGTCCTCCTAGACGGGAGCTTTCCAAAGGCACACACAGTGCTGTCTCTCAACATCGCAGCTTCACCCCTTGTACTAAGTGCCTAGCACACAGTAGGTACTCTATTTGTGTTGCAAATGTTACCAATAAATCCTTGAAAAACAATCTTTAAAAAAAAAAAATTTGGAGATCAAGCCTGAAATAGCCCTTAGGAACTTTTGTTATTTCTGATGTACTCCTACAAAAAAAAATGCTCTTCTTTTTCCTATTATACAGATAGCAAATAAGTCAGTTACTACTCTGTACTCAGATATAGAACATAAAACTCAAATATGTTGGTGAAAATAATTCAGTATAAGAATAAATATTAATTTTTGGGTTTTAATTCAAAGAAGAATAAAACTAAAGAAATTATTCTGAATATAAATAGTTTACAACATGTCATTAATACTTTTACTATATAAGCAATTCTTGGCTATGTATGTTGCTTAAACATTTGATTCTGTCTATAATGACTCATAATAACAGTTATAGAAATAGAAAATAAGTCACATATGGTACATGCTTTCAACCTATTACATAAAGTTCACATAAATTCTTACCACTTAACACAAAATTTACCAGGCTAGAAGAGTGGCACTGTGCTGGGCCAGAGTTGGCTTGATATTACAACAAAACGAATTCTGCTCTTTAAAAAAAAAAAAAAAAAAAAAAAAAGATTCTCAACAATAATGTCAAAAGAATCTTTTATTTTCTGTAGCTAACCAAAGAAACAAATATCCCCATGGGAATATAAGACTATAATGTAAGTTTAAATGCTTCAAAAACCTTGGAAATATTTAAAGCAATAGCTCAGTCTTCTTTCTCTCTCCTTATACATACACATTTACACATATACCAGACATACCATGTGTAACAACAAATTCACAAAAATTTAGACCTTCAATGTCCTTTCTGAATCATTTTGGTAATTCAAATATTAACAAGATGCCATTATCATGCTACACAGTAATTTATGAGATTTAAAAAGACATATTATCTAATCATGTCTCCAATGGTCAATTCCAAAAAAGTATTCCAGTAGATGGGAGACGTGGAAGCCTGTGCCTGCCACAACCACCACTAAAGTCACAGGTATTTCAACTGCGAAGGGAAATTGCCAAGTTGTCCTTTCCTTCTGAGCACTTTCAGCACCGCCTGGAGGAAATCAATGCTGCTGCCCTGAGAAGAAACTGAAAATGCTTCTTAGCCCCACAACCTACTCCCAGTAGGTGAAAATCTTAGAAAGCCATCAGCATCATCTAATCTCCTGACTACAGGCTACACTGTTAACTCAAAGCTTCAGACAAACAGACAGAAGTTCCCTTTACGATATATGATTAAAGATCCATAGTCTTCAATAATAGAAACTAAATTTAATAGTATGTGAATAGCAATATTAAAATTATCAAAATATACAATAAATTAATATGGAATATTTTAAAGAAATTTTCATTAAAAAGTTTTAGAATATGCTATCATATAACCATGCAACATAGAATTTTCTGTGAAATGAAGAAAATGAAAGGCAGACAAATCACACAAAACCGAGTCGTTTCCTTTAGCTAAATGATAAGCAATTTGAGTATCCATTATTTGCAGCACAAAATTTTAGACCTTTGGGTTAATGCCAACATTTTAAAGAGCTGAGGCTTTCATAAAATAATCTAGCTATATTATAAGAAATTTTATAAAAATCCTGGACAGCATGGTTAAGATTCCTAATTAACTGGTATTCGATTAACCAGTTTTCATTTTATAACTCAAGACACATGTAAGAAATTGCTAAGCTTTAGGTATAAGCTCATTTTTAATAATTCTAATTGTATAGCAAATGGTTAAGATTTCAAACCCCTATCTTGGAGGTAAAGCAGAAAGAAGGGTACCTGGGTGGTTCAGTTGGTTAAGCATCAGACCTCAGCTCAGGTCATGATCTCATGGTTCATGAGTTCAAGCCCCACACGGGGCTCTGCACTGACAGCACAGAGCCTGCTTGGGATTCTGTCTCCCTCTCTCTCTGCCTCTTCCCACCCTCAAAATAAATAAATAAACACAAAATAGTAATGAAAAAAAGTAGAAAGAAAAGTAACTGAGGGGTGCTTGGGTTGCTGAGTCAGTTGATTATCCGACTTCCACTCAGGTCATTATCTCACCATTCATAGGTTCGAGCCCTGCATCAGGCTCTGTGCTGACAGCTTGGAGCCTGGAGCCGACTTTGGATTCTGTCTCTCCCTCTCTCTCTGCCCCTCCCTCACATGCACTCTGTCTCTCTCAAAGATAAACATTAAAAAAATTTTTTTTAAATAAATAAAGTAACTGAAATTTTAATTAAGAATCAAAAAAGCCTGGGGCGCCTGGGTGGCGCAGTCGGTTAAGCGTCCGACTTCAGCCAGGTCACGATCTCACGGTCTGGGAGTTCGAGCCCCGCGTCGGGCTCTGGGCTGATGGCTCGGAGCCTGGAGCCTGTTTCCGATTCTGTGTCTCCCTCTCTCTCTGCCCCTCCCCCGTTCATGCTCTGTCTCTCTCTGTCCCAAAAATAAATAAACGTTGAAAAAAAAAAAAAAAAAAAAAAGCCTTGGGGCGCCTGGGTGGCGCAGTCGGTTAAGTGTCCGACTTCAGCCAGGTCACGATCTCGCGGTCCGGGAGTTCGAGCCCCGCGTCAGGCTCTGGGCTGATGGCTCAGAGCCTGGAGCCTGTTTCCGATTCTGTGTCTCCCTCTCTCTCTGCCCCTCCCCCGTTCATGCTCTGTCTCTCTCTGTCCCAAAAAAAAAAAAAAAAAAAAAAAAAAAAAAAAAAAAAAAAAAAAAGTTGAAAAAAAAAAGAATCAAAAAAGCCTCAAAGGGAATTACAGCTTATAAAATCAATGGTACTCTGGTTCCATGTCATCCAGTCACAAAGATGGAACTCCAGCACCTAATTTGAAGAAATGTTTCCTTATCCTAATAAATTCAGTGTTAACAGGAAGGGCAAAATATTTATTAAATTTAAAAAAAAAAATTTAAGAGTAGTTACATAAAGAGTTTGTAAAGTTAACAGTGGCAAAAACTTAAAGAAAAACACGTACGTGTGATGATTAATTTAAATTCAAAAACACAAATTTTAAATGGACATTCAATATTGTCCAGTAATTATTCAATGTTAACCTAGTAAGTTTGTTGTCTACCTCTCTGAAAGCCTATTTCCAACCTTTTCTTCTTTCCTTCAATTTGACAATCTTCCTATCCTCCCCATCCTCAATATCTAGTAACAATGAGGACACTGAAGTCACCAGAGACTCCTCTTTTCTTCCCACCAGCAAACCTACAGATTTACCTACACTTGTACCTACCTGCTACCTTCCCACTAATTACACTGCAAGTCTCACCTCTTAAAGGTTCTCTCTTTGAGATATGGAGCCTAATCCTTATCTTCTCAAGGACTTCACTTTATCTTTCTTATAATTATTAGTCAGTTATTCTCCTCTGGAACATTCTATAAGCAAACAATCACGTGTCCAGTGTAGCGAAGTGAAGACAACATTTTCTTAGGCCCAGCATCTATCTATGGCTCCTTCCTTTTGTAAAGAGTTAGGTATGATAACAGTCTCTACTCTATTACCTTCAATTCCCTTCATTTTTTGAGTTCTTTTCCCCAAATGAAAAAGATAAACAATCGATTTAAGTTATAAAGTACATTATATTGAATATCCATAAACCCACCACCCAAAGCAGAAACTAGAATATTATCACTGACTAGCAAACATCTTGTGCCCCATACCTATCCTATCCCTTTGACTTCACCCCCCCCAGAAAAAAAGTACTATCCGAATGCTCTTATCATTCCATTGTTTTCTGAAAGAAGTTTTCACTAGTTTTGTATACTTAAACAAGATATTTAACTTCTTGTTTTTAAACTTTGTGAAACAGAGATCATACACATTATTTTTCTAGAAATGGTTGTTTTCATTCAATATTGTACCTCTAAGATTCATCCATGTTTTGCATATAAGTGGGGCTCATGCATTCCCACTGCTGTGTAACACTCCCTGTATGAATACACCACTACCTTTTCTCCTGTTAGGTAATATTTGGGTAATATCCAGTTCATAGCTTTCATGAAAAATACTGCAACGAACACTCTTGTACACAATTCCTGGGCCACATGGGGAAGTTTCTCCAGAGTATACACCTAAAAGTCGAATTGCTGATAGTGCACGATGCAAAATGTTAAAATTATTATATCATTTTAGTTAATACGACCTACTTCACATCTCAACAAGCATTCATATCCTCCAAAACACCTGATATTGTTAAATTTCCTGTTTGTTAATCCAATGGGTAGCTAAAAAATGATACCTCCTTGTGATCTTAATTTACTAATGATCTATGTATCTTATGATATTTTTATTCATTAATATTTCCTCTTCAGTAAATCATCTGCTCAATTTTTTGAACATTTTGCAGTTAGACTATCAGTTTTTCTTCCTGATTTCTAGGAATTCTTTATATCCTGCACATTAACACTCTGTATTCTATAAATACATTCTACTAGTTTCTTTCCTTTTCATTTTCAGTTCCTCTTCTTTTATTTTCCCATCATGCCGTGCCCATCAAGATCTCCACGACAATGGCTACTGAAATGGTGCTATGAGCAACACCCTTGCCTTGCTCCTGATTTTGGGGGGCGGGGGGGGGGAGTTAATGTTTCATTACTAAAAATGATATCTACTGATTTATTTTGAGAGATACATTTTATCAGGTCAACTGTTCTGATCTTAGTTTCTGAGTTTTTATCACGATGAGGTCTTGAACATTACTAAGTGATTTTTTTTCCTGTATCTACAGAATCTATCACATGAATTTTCTCCTGTATTCTGCTAATGTGGTGAATTACATTTACAGGTATTCTACATTAAATCACTTTTGCATTTCTGGAATAAACAGATTGGTAATTGAGTTTTATCTGTAAAGAATATACTTACAAATTCAGATTTCCAATAATTCTGTTTGAGATTTTGACGTGTATGTTAATGAATGATATAGGTTTATAATTTCTTCACATACTCTTTCGGTATTAGGGTTATACTGGCCTTAGAATGATTTAGAGAAATAGTTCTTTTTCTATTATCTTGAAGAGTGGATCCTTGAAAGTTTAGTTTAAGAGAATCTGGCTCTAAAACCATCTGGATTAGGTATTTTCTCCACAGTAGGATTTTAAACTACTAATTACATATCTGTAATACGTATAATATTATTCAGGCTTCCTACAAGTTTTGGTGAATTTTATTTTTCTAAAAATTTCTCAATTTCTTCTAAGCTTTCAAATTTACTGCTACAAAGTTCATAGTACTATTCTTAGTCTATCCAATCTTTAATGTACTTGTGGCTGTATACACTTCGTGGCTGTATACACTTCTATATGTCAGTATTATCTATTTGTGCCTTGCCTTTATTTTTTTGTTCACTATCCAGTGGATTGCCTATTTTTCTTAATCTTTTCAAAGTATCACCTTCTGATTTCTTTGATCCTCTCTATCCTGTTTTCTAACTTACTGAGTTTTGCTCTTATCTTTCCTAATTCTAATTTTTATTCCCTTATTTTCCTTATTTTAATGTTCCTTTTCCATTTTAAGTTAAATGCATGGCTTCTCCATTTTCAAGTTTTCTTCTTTTCTAATGTACGTATTTTATAAAGATAAATTTCCCTTTACCAATTTCACTCCAATCCGTCAAATTCTGATTGGTGGCATTCTCAAAACCGGTAAGTTATGAGCATTTTAGACCTCAACTGTAATTTCTTTTTTGTCTTACTGGTAATTTAGAAGGATGAATAATTTTAAATGCATGGATTTTTAAATTTTTTATATTTTTGCTGGTCTGTAGGATATTGATTCTTTGAAATGTGTTAACCTGTGCTCTGCAGCCTAGTCCATGCTCAGTTTTTGTGTGTTTGTGTATTCCACAAACTGGACTGTTCATTAAACCAGGCTTAAATCAGTTGTTCAAATCTGCTAAAGACAGATGAAGTTCTTATATCCATGAATTACAGGCAGTTGAGAAAAGTATTAAAAAGTTTCCCAAAATGATAGTAAATTTGTCAATATTCTCTAGTTTCGTTACATTTTGACTTACATATTTTGAGTCCATTTTATTAGATGCATTCAAATTTAAAACTGTTACATTTTACTGGTAAACTGGACTTACTACATACTGACCCCTCGTTCTCATCAATAATGAAGTCTACTTTGCTAATGCTAATGTAACTGTTCCGTTTTTGTTTAGTTTGCATTTGCTTGAAATACCACTGTCTATCCTTTTATTTTCAGTCTGTATACCTATGCTTTAAGTTCATCTTTTGTAAAACACATTTAACTCAAAAAAATTCCAACTGATTTGAAGCTTTGATTTTATAAGCAGAGATTAGGCAATTGTATTTATTACAGGACTTGTTCCATATTACTTTTATCCATTTCTTTTTTTCCCCGTTTTAATGACTTTTTCTCTTTCTTTACTTTTATTTGGATTGACTGTAAATATCTTTTTCCATGTCTTAATTCCTTTTTTCCTCCTCTACAGGTCTCTAGTACATATACTCTTTATTCTTATGTCAAAAGTTAACTTTGAACCCTCCCCAAAACAATACAATTCAACTTTGATCTTCCCCCTTTCAACTTAAATACCATTGCTGTCCACTGTTTAGTTCTGTCCCCTCACTTTTACTTTTTTTAAGTGTATTTATTTTGAGAGAGAGAGAAAGAGCAGGGGAGGAGCAGAGAGAGAAAGAGACAGAGAGAGAGGGAGAAAGAGAGAGAATCCCAAGCAGGCTATGTGCTGTCAGTGCAGAGCCCAATGAGGGGCTTGACCTCCTGAACCTTGAGATCATGACTTGAGTAGAAACCAAGCATTAGACACCCAACCAAACGAGCCACCCAGGCACCCCAACTTCTATTTTTTTTTAAATGAATTACTGGGCTTTATTACTGTAGGGTATCAATGCAAGTAGTTGATGACCTCCACATCACATATCTATATATCTCTATCTCAATCTCTATATATCTCTCTATCTATCTATATCTACTTACAGTCCAGGATCTTTTAAACTTAAATATCAAAGTGTCTACTTACCATCTACACTGTATGTCTAAATAGCACTTAAAACTTTCAAAGAAAGTTTTTACTTCCCATTCCTCTCCCACACCTTCTCATCTCAGTCAGTACAGTAATAACTACCTAAGGCTCAAACCAAAAAAACCTGCCATAACTGATTCCTCACTCTCCCTCATCTCACACCCAATCTACCTTATTATTGATCACTCAAAAACATGCTCAAACTTGTTTACTTTTTTTAATCCTCACTACCATCCCCCAGTCTAATACCCTAGGCCAACCTTCCCCTCTTTTGTACTTCAATCTCCACAAAGCAACTAGAGTGATCTTATATAAATGTGTGGCAATTAACTCTTCACTTAAAATCTCCCTGCTCTATGAATAAATTCCAGAGGCTATCTATCCTGCATAGTTTGGTATCTGCGCACCTCATCTCATGTCACTCTTCCTTTCACTCATTCACTTCAGTCCCACTACCTTCATACATGGCAAGCCTTTTCATTTTCAGTATCTCTGCTCTTACCTTTCCTTATGCCTAGAGAGCTCTTCCTCAACCACTCATTCTCATCTTTTAGAGCCCAGCTCAAAAGTCAGTTCCTGAGATAAGTAGCCCCTGGCCACTCTAATTAATGTAGGCCCTACCAGTTACCTTCTATGACACAAGAGTTTGCTTTCCTTTACCGTAACCATCGCAGTTTATAATTTAGCATATTTGTATTTTGTTTAATATCTGCGTCTCCCACCACATTGTGAGCTTCAGGAGGGAATCTTAGTTTGTCTTGTTCATGGATATAATCATGGGATCCAGCACAACGCTTGGTACATATTAAATGCTCAATAAATATATGTTGAATGAATAATTATATCACAAATTATATATGAAAAATTTACTAATAGTAAACTAATAGTGATTCAAGAAGATCAAACATAAAATCAGAAAAGAAAAATAAACACCATTTCAATCACTGTCAATATCAATTATGTTTGTAAACTTCTTTCTTTACAGATTTTCTAATGTATTTTATTTCTTACAGAATTAATTTCAAGCTGGAAAATTAAACCTTTGAGAACAAACTTTACCATTAGTCCAAGTTGAAAGAGTTAAGAAAACCCATTTACCAAAATAGATTCCATGAGAGACTAAAAATTAGAACCAACCAATTATCAGGAAAAAAAATTTAAATTAACAAAGACAAACTACCTCAGAAAACACAAAGCCAAGGTTTCACAATACCAACAACCTTTAAAAGAATAAGCTGTTTAAATTTTTAAACAACCTTTAAAGGAATAAATAAGCCAAACATCAAAGGGTTAAAAAAAAGCACACATTGGGGCGCCTGGGTGGCGCAGTCGGTTAAGCGTCCGACTTCAGCCAGGTCACGATCTCGCAGTCTGTGAGTTCGAGCCCTGCGTCAGGCTCTGGGCTGATGGCTCAGAGCCTGGAGCCTGTTTCCGATTCTGTGTCTCCCTCTCTCTCTGCCCCTCCCCCGTTCATGCTCTGTCTCTCTCTGTCCCAAAAATAAATAAACGTTGAAAAAAAAAAATTAAAAAAAAAAAAAGCACACATTGTTTTAGCAAAGCAAGTATTAAACTGTTTTTGAGACAAAAAATGAGACAATCTGCACATATGCATCTCAACATAAAAATCCTATGTCAAATATTAGCAAGCAGAATCCAGCAGCTCAAACATTTCATGACTATATGATCATGTTTATGTCAAGAAGCAAGGGTAAGTGGCTATTAGGAAATCTAATAATAAAATAATTCCTCATGATCATTAGGTCAAAGGTGAAAAATCACGATGATCATTTCCACTGACACTAAAAAAACTTTAATAAAATTTAACAAACATTCTTGCTAGAAACCTATAAAATAGTAATGGGGGATATTTCCTTAGTGTGATTTAGAAGAAAACAAATTGTGTGTGTGTGTATAAAATCAACCTAAAAGCCAGAATCACTCTTACTTGGGAAATATTAGAGCAAGGGTTGTGAACCCATGGGTTATTTCCAGCCTGCCACCTGTTTTTATAAATAAAATTCTACTGGAAGACAGCCACACTCATTCATTTACATACTGTCTATGACTACTTTCACACTACAACACTGGAGATGAGTAGCTGCAATAGACACTGGCATATGAACTGAAAACAGCATCCAGCCCTTCACAGTGTAAGTTTGACAACCCCTGTAGTAGAGCATTCTCATTAAAACCAAGAAAAGACAAAGGTGTTTACCATCAATCACTGATTTCAGAAATACCATCTGATGCGATTAGGCAAATATTAAAACTTCAACATTTGTAACTTTCTCTGTTTCTGTGAATAAATCACTGATTTCCATCTTGAGGCTGCCCTTTCTCCATTGTTTGGCAATGGCAGCTCTAAACTCATACCTAACTCAACCAAAAGAATCTTTTAAATGCCCTAATTTTCT
Organism: Lynx canadensis; assembly: GCF_007474595.2. Taxonomy (NCBI): domain Eukaryota; kingdom Metazoa; phylum Chordata; class Mammalia; order Carnivora; family Felidae; genus Lynx; species Lynx canadensis. The sequence continues at coordinate 169,851,335 of NC_044303.2, forward strand.
TTAAAGCAAAGTAGAAATGTATACTGTATCTCAATAAAAGATAATTAAATTACTAAAATTTTCAATTTAATTGTTCTTTGTAAAACACCAAAAGCACTGGGGTGCATTGATCTCACGGTTCGTGGGTTCAAGCCCCATGTCAGGCTCTGTGCTGACAGCTCAGAGCCTGCAGTCTGCCTCAGATTCTGTGTTTCCCTCTCTCTCTGCCCCTCCCCCCCTCACACTCTCTCTCTTTCTGAAAAATAAACACTAAAACAAACAAACAAAACACCAAAAACATAATGAAAAAACTCAGGACTTACTGGTCCTACATAGGGCTTGTATATGGGATCAACAGCATATCCAACATTTGGAAGTGATGTATACCATTCTTGTACAATACATATAAATAAACTTCACTGTTAAACAAAACATACCCTTCCTGTAGAGATAATTCTTGGTTTTCTTCTTCAGGACCACTGCTATCACTCTGTAGTTCAGGTTCATTCTCATCTTTTCCTGGCAAAGTCTCCCAGCTTTCATCACTTGACGACTGATCTTTTTCAGTACCAGAAAATCGATGAGGCAAAGAAGCAGACCACTCTCCATCACTGCATTCTGAACTGCAAATTCAGAACAGAAAGAAAATAAATTGTCATTATAATCGTCATTATATGTGCATTTACCATTTGAAGACATCGTGGTATCGAGTGGATGACTGATGCCACACGATTCATCAGGTGCTAATTCAATTTAAAAAATATTTTAAAAATAAATACAGAAATAAATACATTCAGCAGAATGTAACTTTTTCAAATGAATATAGCACATGGCAAGTTACAGAATTATCGATTTATGATTTTCTTCACTAAAGTAAGTAATTCCATGTTGCTTAGAGGTTCTTCATTTATTAGACATATTTCTAAATAAAAATTTAAATATAATTTGGCAACCATAAATTAAATGCTCTGGAATAAATAATAATAGATTTATTACTCATCTGACCTGACTAAAACAACTTTCTAATTACATATTGACAATGGAAATCCTATCCTCTATGAATAAATTTCTATTACCATCTTTTAAAAGCTTAACTATTTTTTCCTTCCTTTTTTACACAAGATTTTAAAAGGAAATTCAAATTCATAAAAAGCAGCAGAGACAAATCTTTACTGAAGTCCTTTGGTAGGACTATGAACACAAAATAAATTTCAATTCAAGAGAACATTTAGATAAGGAACCAAAGGGATGATAACAGGGTTAATGAAGAACCTCAGAAAATGACTTGGTTGTATTTAACTTTGGTTAATTTGGTTTCATTTAATGACTCTTTAAGTACTAGTCATCTTGTACTACAAAGGTTAAAATATTATTAATGGTGAAAATAAATCTTAAATGCCCCTTCCAACCGTATCAACCATTCTGGTCAAGAATCCTCTTAAAAACTTCCCTTTGTGCCTTGATTTTTGAGAAACAAAAAATTAATAAATTTTAGTTTCTGAAAGAAGTGATAATTGGTAAGAAATTACCTTTTCTTTATGATGATATATTACTAATGGTTATATTATTGATATATTAACTAGTCTATAATGAGTTCCTCCTTCTCTGAACAGATGAATCCAGGAGATCAAGATGCTATTAAGAAAAAGCGGCAGTAATGTAAGCTCTGAGGAGTTAGAAGTAAAAAAAAAAAAAAAAAAAAAAAAAATCAACTTCCAATTGTCAGTAAATGATGGGCAGCAGGTCACATTCTCGAGAAGGAATTTTACATAGCTCTGGCATAGCAAGTAAAAGGTGTTCCTTCAGTTGGATAGAAGCCCAATTGCTTATATTTTGTAAAATTTTCTCTAACCCAAAAAACAATCTAAGATCAAATAAATCAGTTCTATACTTGCTCCAGTATAAAAATTTAACATAGAAAATAGTTTAAAAAGACTTTTTGAATGAAGTTTCCTGGCCTATGAAACCTCTCAATTTTATTTAAAAAAATTTTTTTAATGTTTATTTATTTTTGAGAGAGACAGAGCACAAATGGGGGAGGGGCAGAGAGAAGAGGGAGACACAGAATCTCAAGCAGGCTCCTGGCTCTGTCAGCACAGAGCCTGATGCGGGGCACGAACTCACAAACCGTGAGATCATGACGTGAGGCGAAGTTGGATGCTCAACCGAATGGCCATCCAGGCACTCCAAAACATCAGGGGTAAGCTCTTACTTTTTTGTTTTAACGTATATTTATTTTTGAGAGAGTGAGAGAGTGCAAGCCAGGTAGGGGTAGACAGAGGGGGAGATAGAGGATCTGAAGCAGGCTCTGCACGGACAGCACGGAGCCTGATGCAGGGCTCCAACTCATGAACTAAATAAACCTTGAGATCATGACCTGAGCTGAAGTCCGAGGCTTAACTGACTGAGCCACCCAGGCGCGCCTAGACTATCATCTTTAAAGCTAAATTACCAGCTCCAATTTTGACATCTTTAACAATTCAGCTAAAATTTATTAATTTGTAGCAATTTTACTTAAACAAAAACCTCATATTTTAAACTTTTTATGATCCTGTCCAGAAAAACAACACCTAAAAAGTTTGTTAATATTTTTTTTTTTTGCTTAATGAAATAACTGATGGAGTATTTACAAATTTTAATATAAAAAGCATGCTTATGATCAATAGTCAATATATTTAAGAAGCCTATGTCACAGACTGGTGACATAGCCTTTCAGACAAATTTGGTCCTTCTACCTGTTTTTTTATGGTCAGTGAGTTACAATTTTTTTTTTTACAACTTTATCTTTAATTTTGCCTCTTAGCAAAATCTAAAATATTTACTATCTGGTCCTTTAGGAAAAAAGTCTGCAGATCCCTGGCCTGTATTATTACTACTCATTATACATAACCTTCACCTCTAAGTAGCTAACTTTTAATATAACCTCAGCCCTGACCACTTGGCTTTCATAATCACTAACTGTGCACCAAACATTTTTAGATTTTCACCCTTCTTTTCAAAAGTTATAAAGCAAAACTCATCTGACAGGTAACTCCTTTCTTGAGTTTCTTTCTAAGGGTATTTCCCTACTCCCAAGCTGAAAATCACAGGTCTTTGACTCCTCACAAAACCCCATGTTTAAGTCCTTTTTATTTTCCATTCCTTCTGTAAAATGACTTTTTCTCCATTTCTCCTAAAAACCCTGGCTCAAGTATTTTCCTCTAAACCTACACCTAGACAGTCAATTATTAATCATTGTCCCTAAGTTTAATCTCACTCAATTCACTTAAAAGATACATTCTGGGGCGCCTCGGTGGCTCAGTCGGTTAAGCGTCCAACTTCGGCTCAGGTCATGACCTCACGGTTTGTGAGTTCGAGCCCCGAGTTGGGCTCTGTGCTGACAGGTGAGAGCCTGGTTCGGATTCTGTGTCTCCCTCTCTCTTTGCCCCTCCCCCTGCTTGCGCTTTGTCTCTTTCTCTCAAAAATAAATAAATGTTAAAAAAAAATTTTAAAAATGTATTCTGAATTATTGCTATTGCTTCAATTTATATCAAATTATTCCAAATCCTTCACTTTTTTCCTAAACCAGTATTTCACAAAATTCAGCCATCTGCCTACTGCCCTCACAATTTTTGCTCCAGGTGTCCACTAATGCTGTGTCTTGAGGTTCAGTAGTTGAGGACACAGGTTCTGGATTCAGTCTGCCTGGTTGTGAATACACCACTTACTAAAGCTGTGACGTTACTTAACCTTTCTGTGCCTTTATCACCTCACACACCAGGTGTATTTGATAGTAGTATCTAATAACTCCCTGAGTTCATATAAGAAGCAAATGAGTTAATATACACAAAATGTTTTAACAGTGTCTGATAAATGATAACCCATCAATAACTGTTAGCAAATCATTTTTAATATTTTTTTAATTTAAATGCTATATTTCCTTTTCAGATCTACAAAGGTATTTAAGTGAACAATGTAGATAAAATGTTTAGCACAATTTTTGGAAAATGGTAAAGGTGACAGTTACTTTATTATATAAGCTGTGTGCTTAGACATTTCAATTGGATTTCCAACAGCACACCACCATTTTTCTTTCTTCTCCACCACAGAAAATCTACTCTAAATCCTTGGTTTGTCTTACTGAACGGAAATATCAGCTTTCTGGTCACCCAATCAACTTTAGTTTTAGTGTCTCTTTACACCAGGGGTCAGCAAACTATGCCCTGACCCATGAGCCAACTCTGGCCACCTGTCTGTTTTTTAGTGGCCTGGAAGCTAAGAATGTTTTTATTTTGTTTTGTTGCGTTTTTAAGTGGTTATAGAAATACCTATATAATACCCTTGATTTTGCCTTTCAGTCCACAAAGCCTAAAATATTTGCAGACCCCTGTGGTCCATCCAGCGAAGACACAGCAAAGAAAAACCAAACACAGGTAAATGGAAGAGATATCATGGAGCAGGAAAGGGTGAGCAAATTGCTCAGTAGTAGCACTAAAGTAAAACAAACAAACAAAAAAACAAAAAATGGTACCAAGAAAAGTCAATTGGATTTGAGAAACAGGAGGTCACTGTTCACATTATAGAATATACAAATACTACTAGGAGTTAAGATTTCAATGCATTTAAAAGTGCAGAGTGCAGAAATAGAGTGGGTATAGGACATTTATTCTGAGAATTCAACAATGGAAAAGAAAACAAACAGGCAATTGGTTAAAGGAAAAGCAAAATCAAGTAAAGGTTTCCCCTCAGGATTTAGAAAAATTACAGAATGTGGTAGAAGGAAGCAACTTTGGCATAAGAATAATAAATTCAGGGGTCAGATACGACTACAGATGCAGAATGAGAAAAGTCACCACCCTTCACTGAAGAACAAATTAAAAACAGAAATGGATACTAACGTATCGTAATATGGAGAAGAGGAAAACAAGAAAGTTCAGATTTAATTATTTTACTATCTCTAAGAAAGCAAGAAACAAAGTTATCTACTAAGGGTGACAGGAGTATATGGAACTGAAAGCAGAAAGAGAAAAGATTTAAAAATAACTTTTCAAGGAGAATAAGCAACAGAATAAATAGCACAAAACAATCATGGAATAGTGAGAACCCTTGTCCTGGAATATAAATGCAAATTAGTTAAACATTTTTAAATTCTCAAGTACCACTCTGATTTTTATACAGTTTTTCAACAGCATTGTCTCCTATTAGCATTTAGAGCTGTATTCAAAAGCAGACAACTATTAACTTACTCAAATGTTACATTTCACACATTCAACTGTGAACACAAAACCCACCTCTTTTCACATACTGGATACAATTACATATGATTTCTAGACAAAATAATTTATGTAGTATAAATCTTAAGTAGAAATAAGATATAGAAGTAAAAGCATCCAAAAGCAAGCTCTTATTCCTCAAATCCCCCAAGGAACTGGTTTGTTAGTCTTCCCTGGCATTTTCACATTGATAAAAAATCAACTATATAGAAGCTAAGAGAAAAGTGAATTTTAGATAATTTTGTTTTCTGAGGATCAAAACCACCTTTTGAATTTTATTGAAAATACTCTGGATGGACATTATGTTAAGATACATCATATCTGCATTTTCAGACGGTATACTGAACATAATCTAAGCAGTCTGGGACATTTTACCCCTATTAACAGTGAACTGTTACAATACAGTGATACAAATGGTAGTTGTTCAAATCCATAAGGCTGCTTAATTTAGCAAAGTCCAGATGGTTCTTTCTGAATTGTGCCTGCCTTTTACAATTTTCCGGTCTTTTCCCTAAACATCAGAATATTGTAATCTATAACCCCTTAAAATGCCTGAGGAACAAAGCTATTTATGCCTAATATACTCCTTCTAACTTTTATGAACTTGGAAACAAGATAAAAAGCTAAAATGTTAAAGCATATGCTTTCAGATCTTTGCTTTGGCTGCTCATAGTTGCTTTATTTGTTGGGAATACATGGATATCAAAGGAGCTCCTTCTTCATGGCTCTCAACTAACTTATATAGAAGAGGAAAGAAACTTAATTCAGTCTCATGATAATGATCTGTATATTCTGTCTTCCTCATAAGGCTGGTGAACAGCCAGGGAACGGGGATCATTATTATTTGCATTTACAGAGGGACAAAGTCTGACATTTAGAAGGATTTCAATAAATCCTTTTTGAATATATCAAACTGAAATGAACTAATTGGCTAATATTCCTTTTATTTTCCCAACATCATCAATAACAAAAAGTTGTCCTGACATTTTTATCTCAGGTAAGGTTTTTAACTTTTATTCAATGTCAAAAGCTCTGAAAGAAACCTCAAGTGGTATAAGAAATAGTCAGCGGATGGCATGCCTCTTCCTTCAAACAGTTAGGTCCAAGGTTAAAATGTGCTGGCATGGTTAAAAGGTTCTTTTAAACTCAAGATCTTGTCCTCAAACAGTCATTAAAGTTCTCAGGGTATATTTCAAAAGAGCAGGATGTTAACCTTAGCTCTTTGGTCTAATTCCAAGTCTGGTAATTACATACTGCCTATTAAAATTCCCCTCACAATTCTAACTTAATAAGGTGGTGTTCAGTTACTATCAAACAGCTCAGAGCAATTCTACCAGCTGCAATGTTTATTCCATAAAGTGTAATGTTTCAGGTATGATTAAGTGATCATTTAAAAGTTTTCAGGAAGAAATGGATCATGCATTCATTCAAATACTTTTCACTTTTAAAGAAAGTATGAGCTATACATATTTTTGAACTGTATTTTTTAAAAGTGGCTAAAATTCCTATAACTAAAAACGTCACAGTGATTTTAGTTATGTTCTGGATAAGAGGGTTCTATGTGCAGCTATTATAATACAAACATGGCAAGAAAAATTTTCAAGTAAAGCATCTTTAAGTTTTACAAAGCAGAGAAAACTCAGAAAGAATCTTACAGACTCAAGGGAAAGGATGTTTATACTTTCCTTCTCAAGACACTTATTGTAGAATCACTATTTCCCCATTTTTGCAATCTGCTATTATCAGAACTCAGCCAAAGTATAGTAAAACATCTAGTAGATGAACAAGTGGCAAAATGAAACTAAGTTGGAATGTATGGTTATTAAACTTCAACCTTTATCTGCAACCATATTAAAAGGCATTCTGGCAATTGTGATCCTTTGCAGGGAGCTGAGAGTAGAGGAACTGGAAACAGTAGCATAGAAATAGAATTACTCCTCAAAATTGTCCAGACTACTGAAGTGAGGTCCTAAACATATCTCAAGGCTTGCAGATGCAAATGTAGAACCATTATCCTTGAGAAGTTATTCTTGTGATGGTAGTTTTCAAAAAACAAAAACAAAACAAAAAACCCTAGGTATTTCTGGTATTTCAATGTGTCTTAAAGATTGCCCCCAGGGGTGCCTGGGTGCTTCAGTCAGTTAAGCATCCCACTTCAGCTCAGGTCATGATCTCAAGGTTCCTGGGCTCCAGCCCCACATCAGGCTCTGTGCTGACAGCTCAGTCTGGAGCTTGCTTCAGATCCTGTGTCTCTGACTCTCTCTGCCCATTGCCCACTCATGCTCAGTTTCTCTCTCTCTCTCTCTCAAAAATAAATACACATTAAAAAAATTTTTTTACAAAGAGGTGCCTGGGTGGCTCAGTCAGTTAAGCGTCCAACTTTGGCTCAGGTCATGATCTTGCAGTTCATGGGTTCAAGCCCTGTGTTGGGCTCTGTGCTGACAGCTTAGAGCCTCGAGCCTGCTTCGGATTCTGTGTCTCCCTCTCTCTGCCCCTGCCTCACTCACACTGTCTCTCAAAAATAAATGGAGAAAAAAAGAGAAGATTGCTCCAAAATTAGTTCCATCTTTTAAGCACACCCTAACTTCAGGCTCTTTAAGTCAATATAGAACTAAAAAGTCAAAAGAAAAAAAGTTTCCATTAACTGTGTTTTTCTCATCTGTATATTGTTCGTAAAGACCTATCATTGTTTAGAACAGTGACATATCACTTAAGGAGACAAATTATAAATAAACATACTAAAACAATACCCTATAACTGTTAAAAGTCCAACCGTCATTCCAGGCAAATAAAATGCTAATGCTACTGACCAGGGGAAAAAAACAAAAACAAAAACCAACAACTTCAAAACCAAGAGCCAAGAAAATTACTCTTGAGGTTGCAATGCAAAAATTTCATCAACTGAATTAGATGACATTAGGCCTGACTATAAAACGCACACACAAAAAAGAGGTTTTTATTATTTTTGATCAGTGGTGCCAATGATGAAGGAATGGCCAAATTAAATTACTTCCTTCAGGAAAGCAGAAATGTAACTGTGGGAAAAAAATCTTATACTTTCAAAAAGGTAAGTTATCTAAGATTAAAAATTGATGTTATTATTTTTTTCAATAGTTATCTAGAGGTATACCAAAGGTTTACAATCAAATCCAAAAATCTTAGGACTGAGTATGTTTTGGAATTCAGATTTTTTTCTCCGAGATTTACAAATACTACTTAATAATTCCCAGTGGGGTCCAAGTCAAAAACTCAGTAATAAAACACTTTGATATTTCTGCAGCAAACTGTTATGACTGCTTCAAAAAAAGGCCTTGTATTAGTTCAGATCCAGATCTGCATCAAATTAAGTTAACACCAATTTAGGTATTGTTGTCAATTTCCATTTTAAGAATTTTGTGGACCTTAACTGAAAAAACAGAATTAAGTTAGGCCAAAGTTCTTAACTCATTTTACCCTTAAGCTTAAAAAATAGTAGGTTATATAAATATTGTCTGCCAACCCTTGAAGTTTACAAACTTAAAAAGACAGTAGAAATTACGTTTCATTTGTTTCTACAAGTCACTTACACTGTATTACAGAAGCTTTATCCATCTGCCCAAAGAAACCAGATATATTTTATTAATTTTATGATGTGAAATAAAATACATAAAATGTATTCATATTCAAAAGGAAAAACTTTTTTTGTAGTACTTTCTAGTTGAAAAAAGTAACCGTATTTCTACAAGTTAATAAAATCGTGAAACTGCACTGTAACTGAGCATAGGCAGTTTCAACTAGCTCAAAAGGTTATGTGAAAGTTTGGACTCTAGGGTAATGAAAAGAAGATGGACAAAGAAATTTTCCATTTCTCTCTTCTTTCTATGGTCTTACAGTTTGGGGGGAAAAAGGATTCTATGTAAGAAGAACCAGAATGCTTATTTAAGAAAGGTTGTATGTTCTCTTAAAAACTGTAAATTTGGACTGGGCAGTAAGCAGATATGCAAATTCCAGCTCCAAAATTTACTAGCTTTGTGACCTTGAGAAATTAACTCTCTTGTGCTTCAGTTTCCTCATCTATAAACAGGGCAAATAATAACATACACCACATAGAGTTGTGACCAAAAATCAAATGCTAAATAAAAATAGGTGAAAACAAACAAAAAAACACAAGTGACAAAAGGAGCAACAGGAGGAACAGAGAAACAGGTGACATTAATAAATATTAACAAAGTTAATCCAATATTATCAAAATTTGCTGTGATCTTACTTTTTAAACCCAGAATGGGTTAACATAATTTTTTTTTAAAATACAATAAATGTTTCCCTGCATTTTATTACCTGAAATACTATGAACTAAAATAATTAATATCTGTATCCTTTGTAATAACTAATTATCATTATCTGAACTTACAATTTCTATAAACTCCTAAAATGCTTCAAAGAAAGTTTCTGTGAAAAACTAACCAGTAGTTTGCATGTATGGTTAGCATTCAGTAAATAGGCATATTTGCTAAGTCAAAATATCTAATTCCCTGACTATGTCAGAGCCCATCCATCAAACATAATGGTACCAGAAATAAACCACCTTGCTTATTATGCAATCTGACAAAGCACTGCATGAAATCTTACCTATCTTCATCTTTGTCATACAGTTGGTAATAATCTCCACAACCATTCCAAAAGGTGTTATCCACAACTTCTTGCCGTCCTGCTGTGGCTCCACTTTCTGCTGTAATTTGGTTATGTTCTGTTTCCCTGTGTGTAACTCTTGAGTAAGGTGGATCCAAGAACATGCAGTCATGTTCTCCATCGTAGTCATCACATTTTATTAAGAGGTCATCTGAGCCATTTTCCTCAACTTCCAAAGCCTCCCTCCACCTCTGAACACTTCTTTGTTTAGCCTCATGCCTATTAAAACCTGTTTCTTGGTCCACCTGGCTTGAACTTATCAATTTCCTAACTTTGGGTCTCACTACCTGTTCAGGAGAACTTCCCTGGTTCTTGTTCTTATCACTAGTATTTTGTTCACTGCAAATATGCCCAGGAGCACACACTGAATCTTCAGTTGCATTTTCTCTCTGACTCTCCTGGCTAGTATTATTTTCTTGTTTGTTTCTAACAACGTCATCTTCAGAAGAGGAGCTCTGAAATTCCTGATTGCTCTGATTGACAAACTCAGTATCACCAGTAGAACTTTTGACTAACGGTGCTGAATCTAACTCTTCAAATTCATCTCTTACTTCACAGTTAAAAGAGGGAACTGGTGGTGAAAGACCAGTGTATGCCTCTACCTCTCCATTTGCCAACTCAAATACTGTATTGCTCAGTGCTTCCTGATATCCACCACCTTCCACAACTTCTGCAGAAAGCTGAAGACGGTCATTGGCCTCTCTGTGTGTACCATCTGGGTCGTAAGAGTCAGTATGAACCAATGAAATTCCATTTTGTACACTGGAAGCATCACAAGCTTCTGGAGTATATTCTCCCTCAGGGTGATTATGAAGATTTGTACTGCTTCCTAAAGTCTCCCTGCCTTCCTCACTATGACGTACTGCAGCAAAGGATGGACTGCTCTCAATGGTTTGATTTAATGTTGTATCACAAATGGGAATTTCTGTTTCACTTTTTTCAAACGAAGGGCCGTTGGGTAAAGAAGAATGAACTTGATCCGATGGACTGGAACCTTCATAGAGAACAGAGAAAACATTTTTGGAAACATTAATTTTAGATACAATTTTATTTAATAATGACTATTTAAATAGATAGTATGCCAATCATTACTCACTTGAATATGAGTGAATTTCTGACAGGTACTTCTATGCCCCTGAACTTAACTGAGAGAGCCCACTGGTCACCCTATGAGTTCATTTATGCCATTGTATAGCCATTCAATATCTTCTCTCAGATGTCTTTTGGAAGTCTTTTAGCTAACTGCTAATACCTAAAACATTCTGTAAAAGACATTAAAAGGAGAGGCTACTGAAAAACTACACAGTGAGAGGCATAAGTCAAGTCATAGGGTAACCAATGTGCCCTTCTAGTTGTTAAGGTGTACAATTCAAACTTCATTTCTTTTATTATGTGCAAGTAAAAAAACTTCACAAGTACTTTTGATAGATAAAGGAACAGGTTACACATCTAACAGAAATGAAACTCTATTGTGTTTGATGTCAATTCAGAAAATTGTATCTCAGTCTCTAGATATATTAGATTTCTACCCCAAAATGGATTTTTTAATACACCTATAATGAGTTACCTTTACATTATGTTACAGCTATGATTGCAAAACAACAAAAAAGTCAACATGTTGACTCTGCCATAGTTTGTCAGAATCTTGAGAAAAGAATAAAATCAGATCTGTTTTATAAATCACTTTAAGCCTATCTTTTATCACTACTAATGTAATAATAAATAATGAAGACATCTGAGATTTGCTGGAACAAAAATTTATAGAAGAGCAGTCTTGTCATATCACAGAAAGGCTTCTTTAACAGAGTGAACTCATTAACTAATAATTCAGATTCTTACTTATAAATGACAGTAAAAATAATTTACAATTAGCAAATTTTCTCAAGACCAGAAGCCTACACTCTAGTCCAAAGATGTGTAATTACTACCTGGATATCTGTAAAGTACTTTGTTTTTTTTTTTAAGCTTATTTATTTACTTTTTGAGAGTCAGAGAAAGCAGGAGTTGGGGAAGGGCAGAGAGAGAGGAAAAGAGAGAGAATCCCAAGTAGCGTGGAGCCCAATGTGGGGCTCAAACCCACAAACCATGAGATTGTGACCTGAGCTGAAGTGATGCTTAACTGACTGAACCACCAAGGCGCCCACTGCAAAATACTTTTTCAAACTACTGAATAAGAGATTTTAATTAAATAACTATTACTCGACACTTGTATTTCATAAAATGGTTTTAAGAAATTAAATTAGCCAAGCTAAATTATTTAGGGATACAATTAACACAAGAAAGCTATTAAACATAATATGCAGGGAAAAATATATTCAGTTCACATTAAAAAGTTTTTGATTGAAAAATAAATCTCCACTAGCAGAAGGATGTCATGATACAGTTATATTTTAACAAGTGGCTGTATTCTATTTTCTTCCATGTTTAAATGTATATATCGTTCATATTAAATTTAATAAAAATATCAGAATAGAATTTCTTGATAGGATATGTATATTTGTATTCATAGACACATAAAGCCCACACATAATTTCTAATATTATAAGATCAATTCCTACATGCTTATTAATAGCTCTTATATAACTCCATGTTGCATACCTGAGGAATTTTCCTTTGGAACATCATCTAGTTCCAACACTTCATAGTCATCACCAGCCCGACCTAAACTTCTTTCATGCCTGGTCATACATGGTTTAAAACTGACATATGCATGTCTTCTTCCATATCTCCTGCCTGTGATTGTCTGATATCCTCCTGCTGGTTTGGGCCAGGCAGCCTTGCTGGATTCTTGATCCATTACTGAAAAACAGAGTTAAAAATAAGAGAGGCATGAAATGACCTTTACTCCAGTGACCAGTAGAGGTAATGTTTAAACATATATGCTATTGCTTGCCAGATCATCTGCTACTGAACATTACATGCACCTTACTAACATTGTAAGTGTAAACATGAATATTAGGTTATGAGAGTTAATTGGCCTCTTTACCCCCCAAAATAGCTTTTAAAGTTTGGCACTTTTAAGATGTCTCAGAGTTTTAGAATATAACGTACCCAAAATGATTTTTCATATGCCAAATTCATAAGTCATACTGCAAAAGCTCATTAAGAATTAGACAAAGATCCTCCAAATTATCTAAGTAAAGTACCTTATGTATAAATGCTTAACACATATTTGCTGGATTATTAGCATATTACATTAATTAGCACAATTACATGTGTGTAATCTGCACAATTACATTAATTGTGAATACATTTCTATCCAAGGTAACATGCAACTTCTTTAAATGGCATCTGTACTATCAGGAAGAAATAACTGGACCATAATAAAACATCCCAAAGACTAGGGTCAGATAAAATTATCCACAAGAAAACAGCGATGAGCCAAGTCAAAGACATGCTACCTCACCTTTCAAAACTACAGTAAACATTATGGTAGCAAAACCCATCAACACTTTAACAACTATTTAAATACTAAGCTCTGACAGCTGAGGGATACACAGTAGTAAACAGTAGCACCTGTAACTAAGTAGAACATTACCATATCTATATATATATATGTAAAAGTGTAAGTTTCTTTAATCAACGATATTTTACATATACTATACAAGAACTAAACACAGTATTTAAAAGACACTTTTTAATGTTATTTTTGAGAGAGATATAGCATGAGTGGCGGAAGGGCAGCGAGAGGGAGAGACACAGAACATGAAGCAGGCTCCAGGCTCTGAGATGTCAGCACAGAGCCCAATGCAGGGCTTTAACCCACTAACTGTGAGATCAGGACTTGAACCGCCATTTGGGATGCTTAACTCACTGAGCCACCCAGACACCCCTAAACAAAGTCTTATCTCACAGTATATAAAATAGTCAGGTAATGGAAAAGTTACATATTTTTGTTTTACTGCATTAAATAAGTAGAAATGCTTCCAAGCACAAATAAAAAACAAACATGTATTTATACAGTTATCAAGTTTTACATTATATTATTTAATCCCTTCAAAAGCCTTATGAGGCAGATACTGTACTTCATTTTAAAAATCAAGAAATTGGGGCGCCTGGGTGGCGCAGTCGGTTAAGCGTCCGACTTCAGCCAGGTCACGATCTCGCGGTCCGGGAGTTCGAGCCCCGCGTCAGGCTCTGGGCTGATGGCTCGGAGCCTGGAGCCTGTTTCCGATTCTGTGTCTCCCTCTCTCTCTGCCCCTCCCCCGTTCATGCTCTGTCTCTCTCTGTCCCAAAAATAAATAAAAAACGTTGAAAAAAAAAATAAAAAAAAAAAATCAAGAAATTAAGAGTAAACTTAAGTATTTAGTAACTTGTCCAATAATCGAATAGTATGACTCCAGAACTAGTGCCCTTAACGACTCCTCCAAAGGAATAGTCTCCAAAACGGAAAGCACAACAGAAGCCAAGGGAGGGTACAAAAAATATAACAATTTCTATTTATACTTATTTTCATATCAAAAATTAGAAATTAAGCTTTAAAATATTCAATAAATGGATCAAAAATGGCCTTATATAAGCCCATGACCCCAAATGGAGGGTATTACGCTAAGTGAATTAAGTCAGAGAAAGACAGATATCATATGTTTTCACTCATATGTGGAACTTGAGAAACTAAACAGAAGACCATGGGGGAGGGGGGAAAACAGTTACAGAGAGGAAGGCAGGCAAACCGTAAGAAACTCCTAAATACAGAGAACAAACTCAGGGTTGATGGTGGAGGGGAGAGGGGAAAATGGGTGATGGGCATTGAGAGGGCACTTGTTGGAATGAGCACTGGGTGTTGTATGTAAGTGATGAATCACGGGAATCTACCTCCAAAACCAGGAGCACACTGTATACACTGTATGTTAGCCAACTTGACAATAAATTATATTAAATTAGTTAATTAAAAAAAAAAAAGACGATTCCATGTCATGTATGGTACTTAAGGTATCCAGGGAGAAAAATATAAAATCCTTAATGTAGAGGGACTGACAAAGACACTCTGCTTACCTGCTGGCTCTTTTTCAGTATATTGTGACATATATGGCAGTTTTTGTGTGCCCAGTTCAGTGCAATTATGGATGTGAATTAGTTTTTATTCACACAATGAATAAGCTGCAGAAGATTCCTACAAGGAAACCGCAGATTAAACAAAATATTAATAATATAAGCACAAAATAAAAATGACAAAGTAATACTTCTGGTGAAGCACTTTGTTAACCCTGTAATATCAGAAAAATACAATCAGATCTGACAATCCATCAAAAAAACCTTAAAACTATCAAGATAGCTATTTGAAAAGTTACATCTCCTCTTGAAAAACCTCTTGCTATAAGCATGTATCATCCTTAAGACTGACATGATTAACAGTACGTTCATAATTTAAAAGTAAATAAGCAAATATATTGGAAGAAGCGCTGACTGAAGTATGTGACCAAACTATCTGGGAGTCTACTACACTATGCTATCTTTGCTTCTGCATCAAGCGCTATATAGTTTCTTTAGCTCTGGCATTGTTAAAAGAAGTCAACCCTAGGAATACAGACCGTATTTTCAAAACATATAATGGCTTATGACAATTATAAATTAATGTGTGTAAGGGCGCCTGGGTGGCTCGGTCAGTTAAGCATCAGACTTCAGCTCAAGTCATATCTCACGGTTCATGAGTTCAAGCCCTGCGTTACGCTCTGTGCTGACAGCTCAGAGCCTGGAGCCTGCTTCAGATTCTACGTCTCCCTCTCTCTCTCTGCCCCTCCCCCACGCACACTTGCACACATGCTCTCTCTCTCTCAAAAATAAATATTAAAAAATATTTTAAAAATAAAATAAAAAATGTGTGTAATAATATACTTATTCTTTACAGTAGTCAATTAACTATTCAAATATTTTGATTCCAAATAAGAACTTATTCTACATTAGAAAAACTAAAATTTGTCATGTAACAAATATAAAAAGACCTTCTGGTTTGAAATTAATCCATTTACTACTTCAAAAGTTGCAACCTGGGCTCTTTTAAAAGTTTGGTAAGGGTTATGTTTTTATTTAAACAGCTTATTTACGTAAACACTGAAGCTATTGCTAATTTTATACCACCACTTATTAGAAGATGATAGTTCTGCAAATGAGGTTAATTGTATTGTTATCTGTGAAACCACAGATAGCTCTATATTAACATACATCAGAGTACAAACACACATTCTCCCATATAAATTATAAATTCAGCAACATGTTATGATCCTCTAATATGTCTGAACCAAATGAGACTGTTAGCAACAATCTTACCAAAGAATAGCTTACCAAAAAATATTCTTAACATGGAGGCAAAAAGATAAGCTCTAATTAGTACTGTTTTAATACTAAGAAAAATGATCTGAAATAACTTGAATCTTCAGTCATAATATAGTACATGACAATCGTAAAGGATGACCATGCATTTAAATTCATAAGTATTTCACCCAAAGTCTTTTCTTTAGAATAAAGCTTTATTTTACTATGTTCCCGGCATTATTTTCAGTGCTGAGGCTTCAAATAAATGAACAAAGTAGACAAATATCACTGCCCTCCTAAAATTACAGTATGTGGTACACACACTAAACAAAACAAGAAAGTAAATATACGTTAGACAATAAATACAAAGGAGCAAAAGAAAGCAGTGAATAAAGGGTTGCTGGGGGTGTGCAATTTAAAATAGGGTGGTTAGGGAAAATCTCTCTGAGAGGGAAGCATCTGAGCAAACACCTGGTAAGGGAGACAGCCATGTATAAACCTAGGGAGAGAACATTTCGGGCAGAATAAATGAAAGTTCCTGAGGTGACAACTTCCAGAAGTGATCATAGCAAGAAGTGTGGGATGGAATGAACAAGACAGAAAGCAACAGATGAGGTTAGAAAATTAATTAGGGTGGGTGATAGGGGGTGAGATGGAACAGGTCACATAGGCCTTTATAGGCTAACACAAGAAATGTAGGTTTTATTCTGAGTGAGCTGGAAAACCACTGAAGAGTTCTGAACACAGAACAGACATTACCTAACTTCTGTTTTAATAGGAACACTCTGGCTACTATTTTGAATAGAGTGAAGGGGAACAAGGTCAAAGGCAAGGAGCCTGTTTGCAAAGCTATCGAAATAATATTGGCAAGAGATCACAGTGGTTTAGACCAGGGTAAAACTAGAGGTGGTGAGAAATGCAGATTCTGAATATACTGTGAAGGAAGTGCCAACAAAGTTTTCTGATATAGATTATAAAATAAGGTAAGGAGTTGAGGCTGACTCTAAGTTCTATAGCCTGAGCAACTGAAAACAACAACAACAACAACAACAACAACAACAACACAGTTACCATTAACTGAATGAAGTAGGAAAATTTGTGAAAGATGCAGGTTTGGAGAAAGTATCTTCAGTTCAGTTTTACATGTATTAAGTCTGAGATATCTATCAGACATTCAAGCAGAAATGTTAAGTAGAGGGGCACCTGGGTGGCTCAGTCAGTTAAGCATCTGACTTTGGCTCAGGTCATGATCTCACATTCATAGGTTCAAGCCCCATATCAGGCTCTGTGCTGACTGCTCAGAGCCTGGAGGAGCATGCTTCAAATTCTGTGTCTCCTCTCTTTCTGCCCCTCCTCTGCTCACACTCTGCTTCTCTCTCTCTCTTTCTCCCCCTCTCAAAAACAAATAAACATTAAAAAATTTTAAGAAAGAAAGAAAGAAAGAAAGAAAGAAAGAAAGAAAGAAAGGTTAAGTAGAAGCCTGGAGTTGACTAAAAGAATTCTGGGCTGCAAGTATAATTTGGGAGTTACCAGTATATAGATACATTCAAAAAGGCATGAACTCGGACAGGACATCTAAGTGTACTTGGAGAAGGAAAAAGGTTCGACAGCCTTGAGACAATCCAACATTAAGAGACCAGGAAAGAAGTACCAGAGAGCTCACAGAGGCCAATGGAAAGAAAAGGAAAATCCAGGAGTATGGATGCCAAATGAAGAAAGTGCTTCAGACAGAAGAACTAATCCACTGTGCCAAATGCTAAGAAATAAAGTATAAGAAGGACCTGTAACTGGCCACTGAACTTAGCAACATGGAGGATACTGAAGATCTCTGACAACAGCAACTTTGGTAGAATGGGAGGTGTAAAAGCCTGATCACAGATAGTGAGAGGAAAGGAACTGGAAAGAGTACATACGTCCTGAAAATCACCGTTTCTTAATAATTTACTTTAACGTGATTCCACTTGCTTTCTAAAGGTGTTCCAACAAAATTTAATCTACTTGTTTTCAAGCCCTGTGACCCCCGCTGTGATAACTTTTGACTACTTCTGAGCTCAGTCCCCTGATTTGAATCCCGTGTTCTCGTGTGTGTGTGTGTGTGTGTGTGTGTGTGTGTGTGTGTGTGTGTCTTTACTAGAAGATCAAGTATTTGTTTCAGAAATTTTATGTAAGGAGGTAAACTTTGGGTCCTTGCATGTCTGAAAAAATTTTCATCTATCCCTCAGACTTTGGGTATAGTTCAAGAAAAAACATTTTTTTCCTAACTCTGAAAGACATGGTTTTCCAGCATCCCATGTTGCAATATGGCATCCCATTCTGCCAATTTATTTCTCAGTTTTTGGTAAGTAAACCAATTTTTCTCCCTGGAATATTTAGGATATCTTCTTAATAAATGGTATTCTATAATGCCACAAGGACTTTTTTAGGGGCAGGCCATTTTATAATTTCTCCTACACAGCCACTATTGGGCTGTTTTAAATTTTTTTTTTTCAACGTTTATTTATTTTTGGGACAGAGAGAGACAGAGCTCCAACAGCAGAATTGAAAGAGTTGTGATTTTAAAGACAAAGGCCTTATTTTATTTGTACTTGCATGCACTAGGTCTATTAAATGCTTGTTTCTACTGCACTAACACAGTATGTATGTAAATGATTGGACAAATGAATGAATGAACAAACATGTGCTCCTTTCTCTGATGGAAATAAGGAAATATAATGAAAAGAGAGGGCTAAGTGTTGGGTACACTTGGATCTAAATCCCAACTCTGATACTCAGGCAAGTTAAATGAAAGCTAGTGGTAGTTTAAGTGATTTAAAAATATATATATATATATAAATAGTAATGAATGAAAGGAACTTAGGCAAACAGAGTAATGAGTGCTCATATTCCTATATGGACACAATATATACTAATATTGGTACACAGTAGACCTACATCTTGAATTGTCTTTGGTATCAACATATTTCTACTCCAGTGAGTAATCAACTAATAACAAAGCTTGTATAATATTTAAAAATAACACATTTATTATTTTTGCAACATAGCCTACCTACTTCAGTAACATCATCGAACCTCTATGAGAATAATACAGTAGAATAATTAAAAAATAATTCTTTGATAAAATTTTTTTAACACTTCTCCCTTCAAAAAGCACAGCCTAATCTGCTCCCTATCAGGGTGGGTTGTACTTAGACACTTGTTTCTATTGAATACAATGTGACAGAAATGACAATGTATAATGAACAAAATTATGGCATAAAAGGCATTGTGCCTTCCTCCTTGCTCTCTCTCAGCTCCCTCTCCCTGGGAAAAGCAAGCTGCTACATCATGGGATCATTCAGGTAGTCCTATGGAAAAGTCAATGTATTCCTGCCAAGAGCAGAAGGAAGTGAGGTATTCTGACAACAGCCATGTGAATGAACCACCTAGGAAGCAGCACCTTAAGTCACAATCAAACCTGCAGATGACTGCAGTCCCAACCCACATCTTCAGGGTAACCTCATGAAAGATCTTGAGACAAACCACCCATTCAGGTTGCTCCTGAATTTCTCACCTACAGAAACTATGGTCTACTGAAGCATAACAAATTATCCTGTAAAAATTAACAAACACAAATAACTTAAATTATATTATTTTATATATAGAGAGAGATAGATAGATATGGATAGATAGGTATGTGGATACTGAATTTTCCTATATTTCCACCTATTATGAGAACGAAGCTCTTTTAAAACAATGTTTGAGAGAGAGAGAACGAGCAGGGGAGGGGCAGAGAGAGGAGGGAGGGAGACAGAGAACCCCAAGCAGGCTCTGTGCTGAAGGCACAGAGCCTGACACAAAGGGCTTGAAACTCAAGAATTGTGAGATCATGGCCTAAGCCCAAATCTAGGGTCAGAATTTTAACCGACTGAGCCACCCAGGTGCCCCAAGAACAAAGATTTTCTAATGCCATCTCATGAAAGTATATTTTCTCCCTTTGAAAGAGCTGCTTATTCTCAGCATAGAAAGTGCCAGGTTATGGCTTACAGAATTAAAATGAATTATACTTATGTTTTGTTTGCTGGCAATCTCAGAACTGTTGCTTAGCTCTTACATTCTACATATCACCTAATAAATATTCACTAACTAGCTACTGAATCAGGAACACTTACTTTTAGAATTTAAATCTGATTTAAATGAAGTTTTAGGCAAAGCGAAGGAGAAATCAGTTGAACTTCCAGAAGAAGAGCTTCAACTGAAAGCTTGGATCTTTACACCCGTGACCCATTTGCTGGGAGCCAAAAATAACTCACTGTTTTTTAAAAAAATCTGAGACATAATTCATATATATTAGATCAGGTATACAACATAATGATCTGATGTTTGTACATAGGGCTAAATGATCATCAAAGTAAGTCTAGTTAACATCCATCACCATAAATAGTAACAAATGAGAACTTCTAACTTGTATTTTGTTAGTAACCTTCAAATATACAATATGGTATTAATAACTACAACACCATGCTATACACTACAACCCTATGACTTATTTATTTTATAACTGAAAGTTTGTACCTTTTGCCCCCGTGCTCAACAATTTTGCCTGCCTCCCACTCCCACCTCTGGCAACCACTGATCTGTTCTATGTATGAGGTTTGTTTTTTGTTTTTTTTTTTTAATTCCACACATGAGATCATACAGTATTTGTCTTTCTCTGATTTATTTTGGTTAGTATAATGCCTTCAAGGTCCATCCATATCCATATTGTTGCAAATGGCAACATTTCATTCTTTTTTATAGCTGAATAATACTCCATTTTGTATGTATGTGTCTGTACACACACAACCCACTTTTTTTTTTTTTTTTTTTGGCCTGAGGAAGATCAATCAATCAATCTTCCTTCTTTTTTTTTTTTTTTTTTGTGTTGTCTAAAACAACAGAAATTTATCTCTTACAATTCTGGAGGTTAAAAGTTCAAAATCAAGGTGCCAATGGGGTCATATTTCCTCTCAAAGGCTTTGGAGGAAATTCTTTTGTACTTCTAGCTGGTGGTGAATGCCAGCAAACCTTTGCATTCTTTGGCTATATACCACATCTTCTTTATCCATTCACCCATCAATGAACACTTAGGTTGTTTCCATATCTTGGTCATTGTAAATAATGCTGCAGTGAATATGGGAGTGCATGTCTTTTCAAGTTAGTATTTTTGTTTTCTTCGGATAAATACCCAGAAGTGGAATAGCTGGATCACATGGTAGTTCTATTTATTAATTTTTTGATGAATCTCCATACTATCTTCCATAGCGGCTGTACCAATTTACACTCCCCCCAAGAGTATACAAGGTTTTCCTTCTTTCCATATCCCTGCCAACACTTGTTATTTCTTGTCTTTTTGATAAAAGTCATTCTAACAGATATGAGTTGATATCTCATCGTGGCTTTGATTTGCATTTCTTTGATGATTAGTGATGTTGAGCATCCTTTCATGTACCTGTTGGCCAGGTACATGTTGTCTTTGTACGCTGTCTTTGGGAAAACGTCTACTCATTTCCTCTACCCATTTTCTAATTGGATTGTTTCTCTGCTATTGAGTTTTATGATTTCTTAATATTTTAGATATTGACCCTTTGTCAGATATATAATTTGGAAATATTTTCTCCCATTTATTAGGCTGCCTATAAATAACTCACAGTTAAAGCATCTTTTCTAGAAATAACAAAGTTGAGACACAAATACAATTTAATCCAACAATATGAAGAGCAAAGATTCTTGATTATTCTTCCCAGCCCTCTGCAAAATTTGTTTTATATTCTCTCATATTTCCCTTTATATATATGTGCCTGCAAAATGCCCTAAAAATGGCTCTTAAAAATTCCTTACAAAACAAAATTCTAAAATTATCTGGCCTGCAGTTCCTTTCAGTAAAATATTTATTTATATAGAATGTTGGTGATTATTATCATATTTGAGCTATAAGTTATAGAATACAAACTTCATGACAAAATGACTTTACGATAAACTACGACAAATACAGCTAGAAAGCTGTTCCATATATGCCGGAACTAATTACACTTTACCTTAGTTTACTAACATTATCTTTCTATTTTCAGCTACTAAGGCAAAGCAAATATTCCAAGAGGTTAAAAAAGTATCTACTCTGAACAACAATCTAAGCTTGCAATTAAAGTACTTCTCACACTTATATATTCTTTTTAATCTATCTCTAGATTTATCGTGTCTTCTAGTCACAAGCACAAATGGTTTCTTTTACATATAAACAATGCAAAATATTCCACTAGATGTAATTAATAGATACCCAATTAATAAGGACAGAGGTGATATTATTCCTATATATTGCTATAAACAAATAGACACATGAATAAAATCAATTGCGGTAAATCAAATAACATATTACCAACCGCTGGACTTCTAGGTTATACACAAGAAAACTTCCAGGATATGACTACCAGATTCTGTACATGAACAACTGTAGAAATGATAAGAGTACCTAAATCAGAGAGAAATTTTAAAAGTACAACTGTTAAACTTCTCAGATCAAATGGGCTTGCTATCCCTAGTAATGTGACGAGATAATATGATAAAAGGTTAAGCGTATTTAACTATTACCTTTCTTGACAATGTTTCTGTAAATTATTGTAAAAGAGGAACAATAAACTCAGCACTGATACAGTGAAAATTACACTGAAAAACATAAAATATATGTAATCAGAAAGAGACCATTTGATAATCCAAACTTTTGTATTTAAGTAGTTATAAAACTGTATTTCCAATTTCTGTTATGGTAAAGCCTCTATCTCACCAAATGATTATAAACTGTTACTCTATTTAAAAAAATTGTTACAAACTGCTATTTCTAAAAGACTAACCATACAGAAAAACCTGTGAAGAAATAACTGAATGAGAATATAACCAACACACTAGAACAATAAAGATTTTCTCTGGTTTACTGGAAATATAACTGGCTAAGGGGGAAAAAAAGATTAAAGTCGAAGACAAATTGAGATGGAAGAATAAAATATCAATCCATCAAAAAATAGGATGAAGAATATTCTTCAAATTTACCTCTCATTTAGATAGGAAGATCTGATTCAGATGTGGCACAAAAAGGGCCCTGGCTCAACTCACCCTCCTATGGGATGCCAAGAAAAATCAGTTTCAAATCAAGAAACAGCGCAGATTTATTTCCATGTCAATGAGTGAGCCAAGAAAAGAAGTAACAAGAGTATAGGAAAAAAAGGAAAATAGAAAATTCAATGTTATGCATACCAAATGTAGCAAATTTCATTTGATGATAAAAATTCACAAAATGTGCTCAGAACAAATTAATACACCTATGATATTTAGAGACTTGGATGCCTGCTAACCACAAAAAAAAAAAAAAAAGAGCTTATGTGTGTGGGTTTGGGAAGATAAAAAAACAAGCATGACAAAACGCTGATGCAAGATGTTGTGTAAGAGTGGTTCCTTATACTTCACAAAAATTTGTTTAGAAATTTTCATGATAAAATCTTTTCAAGTATTTTCCTTTTCTCTGCACTCATTTGTTGAAGAACTATTAAGTGAAAAACTCTTAAACATATGTTACAGTTCAATGGATTTTTACATATATTATATATCTGAATAACTACCATGTGGTTCAAGATATAAAACATTACCATCATTTCAGAAGGTTCTCTCTTACCCCTTCCAATTTATTAACTCCTCTCAATCCAGAGGCAACCACTTTCTGGACTTCAACTCCCCCAAATTAGCTTTTACTGTTTTAAAATACACAAGTGGAATTATACAATGTGAACTCTTTTGCGTCTATCTACTTTTGATCAACACAATTCGTTCATGTTGTTATAAATGTTCCTATACATAAATTCTGATGCAATATTTTGTTGTTTTTTCAGATCGAAATGTTTTCTAATTTCTATTGTGACTTCAGATTAATGCACTATTTAAAAATGTCTTGCTTAACTTCTAAACATCTGGAGTCTTTCCAGTTATTTTTCTATTACTGAACTGTAATTAATTCCACAATGATCAGAAAACACGCACTACATAATGTCGATCTGAAATTTGATACTTCTTTAAGAATTAGAATATTTTGTCAAATGTCCCAAGTGCACTTAAACAAACAAAAAAAAAGGTATAGTCTTCAGTTGTTAAACACAATGTTCTATAAATGTCAATTATGTCAAGGTGATTAATCATGTCATACAAATTTTATTCCTTTACTGATTTTTTTACATAACTGTTCTATCATTTACTTAAACATGTATTTAAAATCTCAGCTATGAATACATACCTATCTTTCCTGTTAGTTATACTAATTTCTCCATTCAGAATCTATATTATTAAGCGAACACATACTTACAATTATACTTTCTTGATGAAGTGACCCACATATTATAATATATTCCTCTTTACTTATTATAATACATCTTGTCTTACATCTGTTTTGTACAAATTAATACGATCAGCTTTCTTTTGGTGTTTGCAGACAATACTCAATTTTATCTTTTTACTTTGATCTTACATGCATTTTGCACTTAAAGTGTTCTTTATAAATTAAACATACATGAATCTTTATTTATTTATTTTTTTTAATGTTTATTTATTTTTGAGAGAGACAGAGACAGAATGCGAGTGGGTTAGGGGCAGAGAGAGAGGGAGACACAGAATCCGAAGCAGGCTCCAGGCTCTGAGATGTCAGCATAGAGCCCAACACGGGGCTTGAACCCACAAGCTGTGAGATCATGACCTGAGCTGAAGTCAGTCGCCCAACCAACTGAGCCACACAGGCGCCCCATACACGAATCTTATTTATAAGGGCTAACAATATTTGTATTGCCACTGAAGTGTCTAAACCATTTACATTTAACATAATTGCCATAATACAGATTAGCTTAAGTATCACCTTTCTATGTGTTGTTTCTTTATTCTTCCTTTCTTGACTTCTTTGGTACTGGTCAATTTTTTTTTTTTTACTATTCCATTTTATTTCACCTACTAGCTTGTTTGAAATACCTTTTAGTATCAATATTTCAGTGGTTTCCCTTGAAATTACAAAATGCATCTTTTTTATTTGCTGAATGTTATTTCCTAGAGGCTCAGAATAACTTATCTTCCTTTAAAGAGTGTTTTAAATTTTCTCATCTCAGGTAATTACACTGCAGGTAAAGACAAAGTGTGGGTTGAATGAAAGTACAAAATATCTGAGAACTGCAGAAACAGAAAGTTGGTACCCACTCACAGGCTCTTATCTATGAATCTCTACTAGGTGCTGAAAAGATTGGGAACAGGCTGGAGACTAAAGAGGCCTTCTTTCAGGGTGAAAGGAAGGTACTGATTGCCAACAAGTGAATAAAATAAAGTCCTACCTACACCTTTCACCCATACAGAAAAAAAAAAAAAAAAGCCTTACCCTATCGACAGAATGACACCAATTACTGTCCTCCATTGTGGCTAGAGGATAGGTAAAAGAAGAAAAACAAAACAAACCACCTTTACTACTGAACAGTGTTAGGAAATAGAGCAAGGATTTCAAGAGATGGAAAAGCAAATGAAAGAAATAAAAGACACATTGACAAATAACAAAAAGGCATTTATGGGCTCATCAAAGGACCAGGGGAAGAAGGTATAAATGAACTTCAAGACAGGTCATGAAAAAGTACCCAAACTGAAATACAAATTAAAAAAAGAAAAAAAAAAGTGTGGGGAGGAAATTAAACAGAGCCTCCAAGAAATGTAGGACTGTATGAAATGAACTACCACCTACATAACCGGATTCTCACAAGCAGAGCTGGTAAGTGGTACAGATGAAATATTAGAAGATATTCTGAGAAATTTCCAAATATTATTTAAGAGATTAAACATAAATTTGAGAAAGGCTCAGCAAACAATCACAACAAGCACTATATATAGAAAACACAAGTACCCCCAGACAAATCATTTTCAACCTGCTGTAAAAACCCAACAATAAAGGAAACATTTTTGACGCAGAGAAATGAAGAATTACACCTGACTTCTTGTCAGAAACCATACAAGCAAAAAGACAATATAAATGGCATCCTTAAAGTAACATAAGAAAAACACTGTGAACAAATAATCCTATACCCAGCAAAATACTGTGCAAGGAAAATAAAAAGTAAAATAGAGTATGTTATAGCCAACCCAAGAGACTTTGTTACCAGTAGACCTGAACTACAGAAAGAGTACAAAACAGACATTTGACTCTACAAAGGAATATGGAACTCTAAAGATAATTAAAGTGAAGGTACATGCAAAAATTTTTTTTCCTTATTTTTAGTTACTTCAAACCAGAACTGTATAAAGTAGCAGTCACTGATAGAACTTTCTGAGATGATGAAAATGTTCTATATCTTACACAGTTCGATCTGAAAACTAAAAGCTACCTGTGGCTACTAAGCACTTAAAAAAAATGGCTAATATACAGAAATTAATTTAAACTTAATACTAACTACTTGAAATTCAAATTAAATAGTCACACTGGCTAGGACATACTAGACAATGCAGGTCTAAAGCAAACACAGTAGCAAGGTATTATGAACTTATGGCATATATAAAAGTAAAACATATGACAATAGTAGTGCTAACATAGTAAGAAATTGGCAATATACTGTTATGAAGCACTGATACCATATAAAAAGTGGTATAACACTGCCTGTATAAAGACTGGAATTAAAGATGTATAATACAAATCACAAAGAAGCCAGTATAAATTTTTTAAACAGGCAAACTTAAGTATAAGTAATGAGCTACTAATGAAGATAAAAATAGAGAACCTATTTTTATAGGTTAAATAAAAAACTACTAAGAAGGGAGATTTAAATGTAATCACATTAATAATTACATTACACATAAATGGTCTAAACAACCAAATTAAAAAGCCATATTGTCAGGATGGGTTAAAAAGAAAGTGGGTTGTCTATACCAAACCTACTTTAAATATAAAGGCATAGATGTAAAGTAAAAAGATATACTATGCAAACACTAACCAAAAGAAAGGTAGAGTGATATTAACGTCAGATAAAATAGACTGCAGAAAACGGAATACTGTCTTTATACAAAGTATGTTATTGGTCTACAAAAAAAAGAGAAACATGGAAATCAATTATAAAGATATGTTTACGTATACATTTTACATATTTATTATATATATATTTCCAAATATTTGGAAACTGAGTGATATGTTTTTTTTTAAATTTGAAATTTATTGTCAAATTGGTTTCCATACAACACCCAGTGCAAGAATGATATACTTCTAAATAACCATGGGTCAAAGTGAAAGTCACATTAAGTATTTAGAAAATATCAACAGAACAAAAGTTGTGGGAATATCTAAAGTAGTGTTTAGAAGGAAATGAAGGTCTCAAATCAATGACTCAAGTTTATACCTTAAGAAATCCTAACAGACTGGATTTAAACCCAAAAGCATACAAAAAGAAAACAGTAAAGAGCAAACATCAATGAAACTGAAAAGAAAAAAAATTTTTAATGCAATAAAACAAAAAACTGGATCTTTGGAAAAATTAATAAAATTGATAAACCTGGACACAAACTAGTAAAGGCAAAAGAGAGGACACATTGTCAACATGAGAAATAAATGAAAAGACATCATTACAGTAGCTATAGACAGTAAAGAGATAATAAAGAAACGACTTTACGGCAATGAATAGATGAAACAGATGAATTCCTTGAAAGACACAAAGCACTAAAATTCATATAGTGAGTAAAAGTGATTCATGCAAAGACAAAAAACTTTCAAGAATAGATAACCCTAATCATCTTATACCTATTGAATGTATCCTTTAAAACCTTTCAAAAAGAGAACTCTGGGCCCAGAGGGATTAGCTTGAAAACTCTAGCAAAGATTTATCAAACAAAGACCACTCTTATCGGAAATTTTTCAGAAAATTTAACACTTTCAAATTCTGAGGCCAGCATGATCCTAATACAAAGATTTACATGAAAAGTCATCTTTTGTGGACATAAATACAAAACAGTACTCAACAAACTATGAGCAAATCTAATCCATCAATTTATGAAAATGATAATACGTCATGACCAAATGAGATATCTAGAGAATGTAAGGCTGATTCAACATTTAAAAATAAAATATTAACAGACCATATGATCATCTCAATAAATAACAGTAAAAACATCTGACCAAACTCAGTGTCCACTTGTTAAAAATTCTCAGCAATCAAGGAACAGAATGAGAACACAGTTAACTTCATAAAAGGCCTAGTATACTTAAAATGGTAATATAGAATATATAGAATATATAATAATAATTTGATAAAAAGGCCCTATTATACTTAATAATAAAAGACTGAAACCAACAAGTCACTTCTAAAAAAATTTTATGGAAAAGCAAAAAACTACAACAGCCAGGATGATTTTGAAAAAGAGTAGGTCAGGTGGCACCTGCATGGCTCAGTCGGTTAAGTGTCCAACTCTTGATCTCGATCTCGGCTCAGGTCATGATCTCGTGGTTCATGAGTTCGAACCCCGGGTCAGGCTCTGCACTGACAGTGAGGAGCCTGCTTGGAGTTCTCTCTCCCACTCTCTCTGACCCTACCTCACTCATGCTTGCTCGCTCTCTCTCTCTCTCTCTCTCTCAAAATAAATAAATAAACTTTAAAAATTTTTAAAAAAATAGTCAAGTCAGTCAAAGAAAGACAAATACCATATGATTTCACTCATATGTGGAATTTACAAATGAGCAAAGGGACAAAAAAGAGAGAGGCAAGCCAAGAAACAGACTCCTAAATAGAGAACAAACAAAATAGAGAACAAAAGAGAGGTGAGGAGGGAATAGGTGAAATAGGTGATGGGGGTTAAAGAGGGCACTTGTGATGAGCAATGGGTGTATGGGAGTGCTGAATCACTATATTGTACACCTGAATCTAATATTACACTGTAGGTTAACTAACTGAAATACAAATAAAAACTTAAAAATGAAGTAAGTACTGCAAATAAACAAAGTTGGGAGTACTCACACTACCTGATTTCAAGATTTACTGTAAAGCAACAATAACCATGACAATGTGGAACTGGCAAAACGACAGGTATAAAGATCAAGGAATTAGTCCAGAAATAGACCCACATATATGGACAACTGATTTTTAACTAAGTTAATTCAATGAGGAAATCAAAGGTTTCCTAACAAATGGTGCTAGAACTGAGAAAACAAGCCTTAACCCTTATCTCACACCATATATAAAAACTAACTTAAAAGGTATGATACACCTTGTCATAAAAGCCAGAACTATAAACCTGTAGAAGAAAACATAATCTGTACAACTTTCCACTAAGCAAACTTAGAACACAGAAACACAAATCCTAAAAGGAAGACTGATGAACTGAATTTAATCGAAATTAAAAACTCTTCTGTTCTGAAAAGTTAGGAAAATAAAAAGGTAAGCTTCAGACTGCATTATGTGTGTATGTGTCTGTGTGGGTCAAAGGACTTCTGCAAAAAAATACACAAAGAATATGTACAACTCAGTGAAATAAACAATATTTACAAATAAGCAAGATTTGAACCGATACTTCACAAAGGAAGACACACAAAGGACCAAAAGCAAATTCTCAGCATTATTAATCTTTAGATAAATGTAAATTAATATTATAGTGTGATATAACTACATACCCGCTAGAAGGACTAAAATGAAAAAGTCTGAAATAACCAACTGTTGATGAGGGTATAGAGCAACTGGAACTGTACATGGGAAGCTGTGTGGCAGGTTTTTACATGTAAACATTCAGTTACAATACAATGCAACAGATGCATTTCTAGATATTTACCCAAGAGAAACACAAAACTTCATGAACGGATGTTTACAGCGATTTATCAATAATACCCCCAAACTGGAAACAATCCATTTATCCATAAATATGTGAAATAGTCAACAAACTGTGGTAGACCAATACCATGGACTGCTACTCAACAATTAAAAGTCATGAATCAGTTAAACACAGAAAAGTATTTAGGATTCTCTAACCCATCATGCTAACAGAAAAAAAAGCTAGATGCAACAGAGTATGTAATTCCATTTATATGAAACTCCAGAACAAATGAAACCAATTTACAGTGAGAAAGAGAGGACAATGGTTTCCTGGGGCTGAGGGGTAAAAATGTCACTGCATAGGGCAGAAGGGAACTTCTGGGAATGAGAGAAATATTCTCTATCTTGATAGTGGTAATGAAAACATTCTACTGTTGAATGTGGTGCTGGTGATAGGGGTGTACGTGTTCGTCAAGACATACTCAACTGTCTATTTTAAATACACACATTTTATTGTATGTAAATTATCCTCAAAAAAGGTGATTCTTTAAAATGGAACTCTTTTGGGAAAATATAAACCAAGGAATAATGGTAATGCCCTTATATAACCACTAAAAAGAAGTCAAAAACATCAATAAAATTCAATACCCACTATGGTTTTTAAAAATGTCATCCGAAATTAAAAATAACAATAAAATCACCTTGGAAAGCCAAGAACAGAAGAAAATATTTTAACTTAATATTCTCTTTATCAGAAAGTTTCAGCAAACATCATAACCGATGTTTAAAAAATCAGAAGCATTCCCCTCAAAGACAGAAACAGTATGTTTTTAGCTATCACTATTATTCAAAATTATATAGGAAGCATACCAGCCAAAGCAATGAGGAAAACACCTAAGTTATAAAAAAAAAAAAATGAAAAGAAAGCCACAAATCTGTAAAAACTTTCAGACAATCATCAACTCAAGTGATTAGATACATGATAAACAAAAAAAATTCAAAAGTTTTCCTATAACCAGAAAGAGAAAATTTTACTGAAAGTTTCCATCCACCAGAGCAAATCAAATCATAAGATAGCTAGGAATATTAGAAAGGAATGTGATACATATGGGGGGGGCGGGGGACCTATAAAACTCAATACTTAAGAATATAAAGCAAGATGTGAATAAAAGGGAAAGACATACCATACATGCATCCTTTTCTGAGGGGAGAGGCTCGGTATCATAAAGCTCAGTTTGCCCAAAATCAATCTAAAATTTCAATATGACATCATTCAAAAAACCTAAGGATTTTTCATTTAATTTATAAATTGAGTCTGAAGTTCATCTGGAGAAGAAATGCATAAGAGTGAAGTAATTTTGAAAAAAGGGAAAAATGGTTATCAAAATTTTAAATATGCATACCCTTTTAGCTAGCAATTCCATTGATAGGAATCCATGCTCCAGAAATAATCACATACAGAGGAAGTTTCCCTAACAGTTGACTTTTAGGATAAAGGTAGGACTACAAGGGGGGTGGGAACTGCACTTTTTACCATTCTTCCACACTGTTTGAATTTTTTTTTAATTATTTAAGATTTAAAGTTTGTAATTAAAAACTAATCAATACATGAAAAAGTTGGTTTCAAATAAAGCATTATTTGTGATTGCAAAAAAACTAAATGTCTTTCAATAAAGGAATGGTTAATTACAGCTCATTCAAACTAATGAAATACCTCTTAACCTTTGTCAGTATCCGAAAGACCTATATATAACAAATAAAGATGTCCAACACATAAAAACAAGTGAAAGAAGCAAGTGATATACCAATGTGTCTGGTATTCCTCCCACTTCTCCCCCCCAAACCCAACTTTACATGTATGTAAATGTGTTCAGAAATGCATTTAGAAAGATGCACAGTAAATGGTTAACTTTAGACAGTGGAGTGGGGCTGGGGGATGAAAAATGTTCACTTTTACCTGACAGTCCTTTTTCTAAATTGTTAAAT
This sequence comes from Lynx canadensis, assembly GCF_007474595.2. NCBI lineage: Eukaryota > Metazoa > Chordata > Mammalia > Carnivora > Felidae > Lynx > Lynx canadensis. The sequence goes on from NC_044303.2 coordinate 169,883,271, forward strand.
TTTACATCAAGTTTGCATTTCTGTAATTAATTTTTAACACTTAAAATTATTTTATATAAAAATGACATGAATTCTAGGAGAAAAAAAACTAAAAAAATAGTTTAAACGTTTATTTCTGTTATCACCATGTTTATTTACATACTCTTCAAATGATCTGTAGTCTTCAGCAGAGGTGACTGCCATTTTAAGGAAATTCAACTGACCAACTAGATTATGATAAAAAATAATACAGTGCGCCTTTTTTTTTAAGTCGTAAACTTCACAGAAACATCAGACTCAAAGCAGGTTCCATGCATACGCAAAAAATTTTAATGCCTTGGAGAGGGAAGTCTCCTAAACAGATTATTCTTCCTCCTTGCAAAAAAGAGTATTTACCTCCTCCTTTTTTCTTCAACTTGGTCTGGGCGACTTTAAACTCACCATTTTGAATGTGCGCAAAATGATTTACAAGCAGTAATCTTAGGGAAGCCAAAACTGAAGGTGGATCTGCGAGAGGGGGGCTCAGACCTGACATCGCTAACCGGCAGAAGCATTGATGGAATGGCGGTAATATAGGGAGAAAAACGATTGTTGTGATTTGTACAGGGTGTGCTGCGTACCCGAGCCTTGGTGACAATCGGAGAAAATGCAAATACAGCCAGGAGAGCGACCGCAACGGAAGGCTTCTTGGGGGAGGAGGGGGGTGCAGGCCTGTGGCGTAAGATGGATCAGCTCTATGTGGGGTGACTGGAAATGGACAGAGAAGGCGGCTGTGAGATTTTGGTGGGGGGCACACTCATACAGCCGCCAGTTTCGGCAGAAAGGCAGCGGGGTCCTTGGCCAAGGCACCAAGGACAGCAGAAGCGGCAGCAGGGAAGAGCAGCCGGTGGACACCCCGAGATCAATCGATGCCATTCGCTGGGGCCAGCAGGCGCAGTGGCCACGGACTCGAGTGCGGCCCCAGGTCCGGGTTGGACCGGGCCCAGGAGGCGAAGAAGGCCTCTCACAGCCATCAACCCCACCCACCATGGCCGGCGCAGCGGGCAGGGACAGGGCCCACTCCTTCTCGAGGAGAGAAATTAAGAAACGGAGGGGGTGAAGGCAGCAATTTCCTCGCCCCGACCCTGATATTCCTGACATCAGAACAAGCCAGATTAAAAAAAAAAAAAAAAAATCCCCTCACCGAACTGTGCAGCGGCTCCGGAGCGAGAACAGCGCTCGATCCTCCACCCGCCACCACCGCCTTCTTCTCCGCCTCCGACTCCTCCCCCGCGGAACGCGCAGCGGCAGGCGGCAGCGGCGGCGGTGGTGGCGGCGGCGGCGGCGGCGGCGGAAGCAGAGGCGGTGGCGGCGCGTCCCGCCCCTTGCGCCGCGGTAGAGGCGAAGGAGGAGGGCACTCAAGCCCCGCCCCGAGGCCAGCACCGACCAATAGACTCAAAGGGCCTCTGCGGGAAAAATCCACATGTCCAATCGGAACTCGAGGAGTGGGCTCACGTCAATGGTTGGGACGTGGCAGAAAAACGGAAAAATACTTGGACCGTATGTACTCCCTGGTACTCCCTTCTCGTTCAGTAGGACTTCACCGATTGGCCGAAGAGCGGAAGGATGAAGGTACACTCCCCCCACTCTCAACCCAGTCCGGGTCTGGGCACACCTCCTTTCCCTGCAGCACTGCGGCGTTCGGGCAGGGGGCGGGGCACCGTGATGGGGCTGGAACGGCAAGGCCTTTTGTGGTTCGGGCTGGGAGAAAAGGCGGGGTCTCAGGGAAAGGGAAGGGGGTGTGGAGAACCAAGGGAAGAACTGGCGCAGCTAGACTTTTTCAGAAAACCCGAAGCAACAACCAAAATGGAGGAGTTAAAATCAATCCTAATTCCACTGGAAACCTGACTGACAAGGTTAAGGTCTCCTGACATAAAGTTCAAAGCGTTGCAGTTCAGATATGAGTGGGACAAGAAAAAATAGATGGAAGAAGGACACATTGGCCCATCCTGACTCGGCTTACTATCTAGTGGGTTTTCCCCTCCCACCCTACAATCACACCCTTGCATCCTCATTTCTCATTCTGTTGGAAGTGGAGTATAGCGGACGCCTGCTTTCGCTCTCTATAGACCTTGCCTAATTAGAACCTTCCAGTTTGCATCTAGAGGCTAACCGGCTGTCAAGGCGAGAAGTAACAGCTCCCATCACATGTAACCAAAATAAATACAACAGCTGTAGTCCCTGGACATCTTGCTTAATTTAAACACGGGTAACAGTTTACTTAATCATGTCAGTGATGCTAAATTGTTTCTTTGTCCGGCACATGTCCTTTCTTTTTCATCCTGAACATGTCCGCTTCTCTGATTACAGTCCTGCTTTCCTGCCACCTTATTCCCCAACCCCCTCAACTCCTTTCACACATATGCCCAGTGCCCAGGATATATTTATCGTGTCCCCTCCCCCAAGGATTAAGAGCCCCACTTCTTGTGCTGTCCCTGGCAACTGCAAAATCTGCCAGTGATCTCAGACTTTTTTTTTTTTCTGTTGGTTAAAACAAATTATCCAAAATTTACTATGGGAACTTAAGTTATGAGATTTGCTATAGGCATTTTGTGCAATCAAATCCAAGTCTCAGCCCACCCATGTAGTACATTTCTTACCAAGAAACCATTTCCCACTTGATATTTCTCTTTTACACACGTTGCTCTAGAAGCTGTGGCTCTTTTTCCATCCAAGTTTTCCCACTTTGAAAAATAATTCATACTTTAATCACATTTCTTTAATCTCCCTTAGGATGTTGCATACTGATCCAATTGGATATACCAACATGTTTGTTGGGGCAGTGTTTCTCAACTTCAATCTTTTTCATACTTGTGTATACTACTCACAGTATTATTTATTATTTTCTTTAAATGTATTTTTTGCAATTTCTTTAGAGGGAAAGTTTATAAAAGTACTATGAATGGAAGAAAACCTCCATCATCGATTCTAGTTTGAAAGTAACAGTAAGAAAAGTGAACAAAACAATTTTTTTAAATGATGGCTAGAAACTATTGCCTACTAAAGTCTCTGAACCTAAACCCCACTTCCTGTTAAAAGGGTCTGTTACCAAGCATTAGACACATATTAAAGATCAAGCACACAAATGGCATTTTTATCATGATGTAATCAAAGGATAGAAAAATAGAGCTAAAATAGGAATCACTTTCTCACAATGAGTCATTGTTTTTAATCCTGCATGCATGCCCCAAGTAAAGTCATCCAAGGCATCAGAAGTGATCTGTGTTACTTTTTGGGAAACACTGCTGTGGAGGCTTAAATCATGTATTCTATAATCAAACAGACCGTATTCTCATAATAGCTCCTGCATTTATAGCTGTGTGCCTCTGGACAATCTATTTACCTCTCTGGCCTCTTATTTCCAATTTAAATATGGGAAAAGTAATAATATTTACTCATGAGTCACTGAATACATTAAATAGCCTAATAAAGGTAAAGCATATCATACCATGTTGTAAGTACTAAATACATATTAGCTGATATATTATGTGTAAATAGAGATGATAATAATATGTATTATTGCCTTGTACATATAATTCTTATTGACTCCAGAAATGAGAAGCATTCCCCAAAGCAATGAGTTGAAGATATGATGTAAAACAGTGGTCCTTAAAGAGTGATACAGACCAACAGCATCAGCATTACCTGGGAACTTTTAAAAATACAAATTCTCAGGTAGGTCCATCCTCAGACCTGAATTGGAAACTCTAACTGTGGAGTCCAGCAATCTGTAGCTTAGCGAGTCTTCCAGATGATTCTGATGTATGTAAAGTTTGGTGACCACAGATATCGTAGAAAGAGGACTGACTAGTCAAGGAGTGGGAGGGCCTGACTTTTAATTATAGTCTTAAAGTGACATCAGCCAAATGGAGGCATAAGGACCTCTGAAAATTCTTTTCTCCACAAAAGCAGTGAGAAAACTGGTAATTTTGTCAGAGTCAACTTTTTCCAAATTCTAGATATTAACCAAAGGCTTGCAGCAATCCAGGAAGCATTTATGCAGGAAAACAGCTGAATTTCTCAGTAAGAACAGTAAGCTTTGTGATGTTTTGACTTATTCTAACCCAATCCCTCTAGCTCCAGTTCTGCTTTTGCACTGAAAAACAATAGCCCACAATCATGGGGAAAACCAGCAGCCTGGCAGCCACCTGATGAGGCAGAGTGAGACTGGAGAGCCTTCAAAACCTAATTCTAAGAGAATAATTTCACCTACCTGTGCTTCCCTAGAAGATCTCACTTGCAAGGCTGTCTTCATTCGATTTGCTTCAGAGCCAAACCAGTGCAAAAAGCCTTCTCCCCAGAAGCATTTGTCAAAAACAATGAGAGGGAATCGATTAACTTTCCTGTTACCTTAGGTAGTAGAAACAGCTGGGACAAAAAACAGATTAACCAAAAAGCTTAAAAGGAAAGGTTGGAGAAGGTCTTATAGGACTTTGAAAAACTCCAACATATTCATAGGAATCTAGAAACCCAAACACATTAGAAACCCACACACATGCCCCGGGGCTGCAGTAAACTGTGCATAAGATCAGGCAAGACCTGAGGGGGCCCATAGCATTCACCATAGGCTGACTTTGAAGCTCTGTAAAAGTTAGAAACGAAGGCTAAGGGAAAATTGGCAATCCCTGGCTTAGTGTTGAAGCCATGACTCAGCATACACAGACTCTCAATAAACACTGGGAGATATATTGGTTCCAGACATTTAAGGCAATCTATCTAATTATTAGCTGAGCCCTAAGCTAACCAAGCAGAATCTTCCCTGGCCACACATGACAATGAATACAGACTGTGCAGGTAGTTCAGCAATGTCACTGAACAAACAAAAAGCATCTATAACAAATAGCAACAACAAAAAACCCCAGGGGAGGAAGAAGAATCTGATTTCCAGAGTTTCCACATTATGTTTTTTAAATGTCTAGTTTTCAACAAAACCAAAAGTTGGTTCTTCAAAAAGATCAACAAGATTGACAAACCTTTAGCTATACTGAATAAGAATAAAAAGAGAGATGACTCAAATTACTAAAACGAGGAAAGAGGATATTACTACTAATGTTACAGAAATAAAAAAAAAATTATAAGGGCAAACCAAATATTTGTATGCTAATAGTTTAGAAAACCTAGGCAAAAATGGACAATTTTCTAGAAAGACACAAACCATAAAAACTGACTCAAGAAGAAACAGAAAATCTAATCTTAGCCTTGTCATTTATGAACTGAATGACCTTAGTTTAGGTTGGTCATTCAATTATCTTGAGTCTTAGTTTCTTCAACTAGAAAACAGATATAATAATCCCTATGCCATATATTTAAATGAGGTGATAGGTTTTATTAGGTGTATATTAGGTATATTAAGACACTTTAGCCAGTCTGTGCTGACAGCGTCGAGCCTGCTTGAGAGTCTCTGTCTCCCTCTCTCTCTTTGCCCCTCCCTTCTCCTGGTCTCTCTCTCTCTCTCTCTGTCTCAAAAATAAATAAACATTAAAAAAAAAAATAAGATACCCTAGCCACTGAAACAACTCTTAAAATCCTTAAGCCTCAGTAGCATCTACACAAGATTATTTATTATTAAAAGTTCATTCAGTAGGATTGGTGGGAAGCTCTGCTTCACATTTTGGGACCTGAGCTCTATCATCTTTAATACATGGATTTCATTAAAAGTCTGAGTACCAACAACCAGCCAATAGAATAAAGGAAGCATGGAAGGGAAAATGTGAAGGATATCAGAGATTTTTATTAGCCTACCGTGGATATAGTCTAGCCATTAGTGATCATGATCTTCCAGGAGATCACCTTGAACCTATGGAGGCTTGGTTTTAGGCTCTGTTAGACTATATTTTGGTTTTGTCCTTACTATTAGTATGTAGTCCTTATGCCTAGGGTGTGGTTCTGACTCTTAGAATATCACCCTTCAGGGTCTCAACTGGAAGCCTGGGATATTTACTGAGATCTCTCACTCTTGACAGGACTTAAATTCTTGTTTTTGACTCCCAGACTGTACAACTACTGAAACCTCTGCTTAGTTCTTTAAAATCAAAGTCACTGTTTCCTGCTGGGTTTCTTGGAGTTTTGCTCTTTGCCTGAACCATTTACTAGTCAGCCAACAACTTAAAGGGAATTTATTGGGAGGTTTTGAGGTTCCTTATTTGCAGTTCCTTCCTCTTGGGAAAGTTTCCACTATAGTTCAGCCATTTTGGCAACTTTGTACTCTGACCCCTTTCTCCTCTGTGTACTAAGAATACCACATTCTGCTTGAACTCTAGTCCCTGGTTCCACAATTTGGTACATATTCTCAGGGGGAAAGCCACAATAATGTGAAGCTCACCTTGTGTTTAACTTCTCTCAAGAATAATAGGCTCTCAAGTCCTACCTGCACTGCTAACTATTCAATGCCTTCAAATATTTGTTTTACATATTTCCCCAGTTTTTATAATTGCTTTCAGTGGGAAGGTTAGTCTGATGGATGTTAATTCATTGTGGTTATAACCAGAAGTCCACTAAATGGTTGTTTTAAAGTTTGACAGGGAAATGTCTAGACTCATAGTTCTTTATCAATATAATTTCTTTAAAATCTTAAAAGTTCTGACATTGTTTTCTTTCAATAAGTTTTATGATTTATTAGCCTTATCCAAATCCCAAATTTAATTCTTAAGTCTGCTTTAATTCTTTGCATTTAACCTCCATGCCTCTCTTTCAATTTAATGGTGACTACCATCAAGCTTGGTGGAGAAATCCATAGTCTTTTTTTAAACATTTTTTAAAGGTTATTTGTATTTATTTTGGGAGAAATAGCAAGCAGGGGAGGGGAAGAGAGTGACAGAATCCCAAGCAGGCTCCACGCCGTCAGCACAGAGCCCAATGTGGGGTTCAAACCCACGAACTGCAAGATCATGACCTGAGCCAAAGTCAAGAGTCAGATGCTTAACTGACTGAGCCACCCAGATGCCCCAAGAAAGCTATAATCTTAAACTGAATTTTTTTCATAAATATTAGTAATAATTGGCCTGTGTTGATCAAAATCTTTCTTAGTCTTTTATCTATAGTATTAGGTCTCGTGGAAGTCCACTGTTCCAGTCATTTGCAGCCCCGAAGTTTTTTAGAATTTCTCTATTTCATTTCTATTTGCATACAACCCTTTCTTGTCTGAGTTCATATCTTTAATCTTATATTTTGCTAAACAGTCAGTGGCAACAATATACACCTCCAACATTCTGTTTTCAAAACTTTTTCCCTGGAGTTACAGACTGCAGGCACTTTATCTGCTCCCAAATACCCTCAGTGATGGAGGTGTTTTAACAAAATGCTTTGGTATTGCATAGCATGGATCTCCATCTTTACAGAGTCTGAAATAAGTTGCTTCACCATTCGTTGACCAACTGCTAAACCAGTGTCCTGTATTTACAATATTTTGTTACAAAAAAATCATGTATTAATTAGGCAACTCTAGATAATGTAACAGATAAAGACTAAACTGTTATGAAACAATCATTGGAAATCTATTTCCTGGAGACATAAGGTCCACCTAGTGGTGAGGGAGAGAGTTAATGGGAGAGAGGTACTTCTTTATACTGTAATTCAATGACCCATGCTGATAAAGGAAGAGCCATCTTCAATCATGTGTTCCAAGTTTATGCTGAGAATCCCCACCAAAGAGTTAAAGAACTTTGACCAGCTGCATCCTGGTTAAAAGCAAAAGAACATGAAATGGGTAATTGAAAAAAGAAGGTATAAATACTCAACCAGTTACAGCCTGTGACATAATTTACTCTATTGGTTACACCTGTGGTTCTCATGCTGCTGAAACTTCACAAGTAACATCAACATCACCTAGGAACTAAATGCAAATTTTCATGCTGTATCCTAGCCTTACTGAGTCAGAAACATTGGGGATGGGCCCAGTACTGTGGTTAATGAACCCTCTGGGTGATTCTAATGCAGGCTAGGATTTGAGAACCACTAGGTTTCAGTACATCAATATTGGGCTGAGAAGCGGGTGTGGTGATTGATAAGATTTTGGTTTTCTCCTTTCCTAGACAAACTAAATGTAGTTTATAGTAGCTGGTTTTCTGTGAAAGTTTAATCGTGACAAGAGTGTGATGGCTGCCCTACAATAGACAATACTGACTGGCTTCTTCAGCCGTCATTAAACCTTATAACATAACTTCCTACGTTGGAGAAACTGGAAAGTTGACTTCACTTCTTAGATGTTATTGTTGCTAGGTTCCAGATGTGATTTAGGTTCTGCCAATTAGATACATCCATGTGAGATTTGCAAGGTGAAAATGAGTGTCTCAAGTCAATGTACTCTTTTACGGTTTTGGTTATTTCTGCTGCAATCCCAGGTTACAGGAAATGGAATTACCTCCATCAGCTGTGGCAGAGATAGTAGTATCTGGTGTCCAGTTTTGTGGCAGTCCTGTTAGGGTTTGAAATATTCATTTTGTTGGTGTGGATTGTGGTGGAGGTGATGGGGCTCTGGAGCTGGGAACTATAGTGACCGTTTCCTTGAATTGCTGAACAGCTTTTGATTTTCTGTTTTTTCTGGTCATGGCAAGGGCACAAGGTCTCTTGGTGACCCAGTTTTTCAGTGCGACTTGGGGGGTCATACTTGGATGACCAAAACAGAACCTATTTCATCAACTCTACCAGCCATTTTGTATAATATATCTTTTTTTTTTTTTTTTTTTTTTTGCTTAGACTTGAAAGCGTGTATTAAGTTTTCTGAAACTGATTCTGAATGATAACAGTAAGGTGATCTGTTTTTTCTCTCTGGAAGCTTTTGGCACATTTTCCTTATCTTTTTTGTTCTAAAATTTTATAACAATTTGTTTTAGATGTGGAGTGTGTTTTGATTCATGTGCTCAGGCATTAAGTAAATTTTTTTCTGTATAAAGAACTAAATCTTTGAGCCCAGGGAAATTTTTCTATATTATTAGATAGCTAATTTCCTCCTCTCTCTTTTCTTAGCTCTTTAGATATATTCCAGTTCTTTTCTTTCACCCTTTCATCCTATTTTTCTCCAGATTTCTTAGAGCTCTTAAACTCTATCTTTAATTCCTTCCATTGAATTATTGTTTTCAGCCATCATATTTTTAATTTCTAAGTTTTCTCCCTTCTGGTGTTATACTGCTCTTTTTTTTTTTTTTTTGGATATAATCTTTTCTTGAATCTTTCCAAAGTTTCTCCCTCTCCCCAGCTTTCGTGAAATATGACTGACAAAATTATATACATTTAAGGCATACCATGTGATGTTTTGCTATACATACACATTGTAAAATGACTACCACAGTGAAGCTTATTAAGATATCTATCACATCATATAGCTATGTTTCCTTTTTTTTTTTTTTGAGATATATCCTCTCAGCAAATTTCAAGTATACAATAAATTGTTATTAACTATAGTCACGATGCTGTACATTAGGTCTCTAGAATTTATTTATATTATAATGAAAAATTTGTACCCTACTACAATTTTACTTCCATTCTTCCACCCCAATAACCACCATCCTGCTCTCTGTTTTACTGAGTTGAGTTGAGTTTCTACATTTAAGTGAGATCATGCAGTATTTATCTTTCTGTGTCTAGTTCATTTCACTTAGAATAATGTCCTCCAGGATCATCCACATTGTACAAATGGCAGGGTTTCTATATTTTTGATGCAAATATATATATATATATATATATAATGGAATATTATTCACAGGTAATCATTCACTATGCTCTCACTTTCCCCAATGGGAGAAATTGTGGATTAAACAGATCTCTCTTGGCCCTAAGATGTGCTGCCTTGGGGGAGGGACATCATGGGTAAAGTGAAACTGTTCTTCTGACCTTCTTCAACACATGCATTCTTGGATTTTTTGCTCCAATGTTTCCATTGGACTCCTGGACTCCCACAAAGGTGCTCTGATCTGTGGGTGGTTGTCCAAAATCAGTGTTCTGTGGGGGAATGATAATAGCATACTCCTATTCTGCCATCTTACTGATCCCAAAGATTCTAATTAGAGATTTATTTTATTGATTTTGAAGTTCCCTTCTGTTCTTTGAAGTATTTCTGTTTCCTTACGTGTTGAATTTCACAGTATTTTAAAATCAGAATTCCTCTTTCTTGGGGCGCCTGGGCGGCTCTGTCAGTTAGCCGTCTGAGTTCGGCTCAGGTCAAGATCTCCTGGTTGGTGGATTCAAGCCCCACATTGGGCTCTGCACTGACAATGCAGAGCCTGCTTAGGATTCTTTCTCTCCCTCTCTCTCTCTCTGCCCCTGTCCTGCTCTCTCTCTCTCTCTCTCTCAAAATAAATAAACTTAAAAAATCAGTATTCCTCTTTCTATTTTTTTTATATATATGAAATTTATTGACAAATTGGTTTCCATACAACACCCAGTGCTCATCCCAAAAGGTGCCCTCCTCAATACCCATCACCCACCCTCCCCTCCCTCCCACCCCCCATCAACCCTCAGTTTGTTCTCAGTTTTTAACAGTCTCTTATGCTTTGGCTCTCTCCCACTCTAACCTCTTTTTTTTTTTTTTTTCCTTCCCCTCCCCTATGGGTTCCTGTTAAGTTTCTCAGGATCCACATAAGAGTGAAACCATATGGTATCTGTCTTTCTCTGTATGGCTTATTTCACTTAGCATAACACTCTCCAGTTCCATCCACGTTGCTACAAAAGGCCATATTTCATTTTTTCTCATTGCCACGTAGTATTCCATTGTGTATATAAACCACAATTTCTTTATCCATTCATCAGTTGATGGACATTTAGGCTCTTTCCATAATTTGGCTATTGTTGACAGTGTTGCTATGAACATTGGGGTACAAGTGCCCCTATGCATCAGTACTCCTGTATCCCTTGGATAAATTCCTAGCAGTATTCCTCTTTCTAATACAAACTTTCTTCACATATATGATAACCTTTGATTTGAAAATAATAAATTATAAGTTCAGGGAATGTGAATGAAGCTTGTTGAGTGGAAGACCTCACCTTAAGAGGCACTAGCTCTTTTGCTGAGAGAATCATAAATACTAAGATGCCAAAAGTTTGCTCTAAGGCCATCCAGTTTCTTCAGAGGAATGAAAACATATTTAACTTCTTTGTCTTCAAGAGACACTTCACTGTTTTATTTTTCTGCACAGAATTTCATATAGAACTACAATATAATAGCCATTAGCCACCTGTGGCTTAGCACCTGAATTGTAGCTCTTCTGAATTAAGATGCACAGAAGTGTAAGATACACAACAGATTGTAAAGATTTATTTCAGTAAAAAAGAAAAGAAAACATGTCAAATAAAAATTATTAAATTTTTATACCGATTACATGTTTAAATAATATTTTAGGTATGTTGGGTTAATTAAAATGTCAACATTAATTTCACTGTTTCTTTTTATTTTTTAATTTGACTTCGATAGTATTTAAAATATATATGTGGCTCGAAGTATATTTCTGTTGCTCAGCATTAATATAGTAGAGCTTTCAGTGATCTTTCTTCAGTTCTGTATCTTCTGCTTTTCATAGTACCAATACGTAGCTTTCTGAAATATCAAGTATCTCTGAGATTCTTTTTTTAAGTTTATTTATTTATTTGGGAGGAGTGGAGCAGAGACAGAGAGGGAGAGAGAGAGAGAATCCCAAGAGAGAATCTGCACTGACAGTGCAAAACCAAATGTGAGGCTCAAACTCACCAACTATGAGACCATGGACTGAGCCAAAATCAAGAGTTAGATGCTTAACTGTCTGAGACACCCAGGCACCCCATCTCTGAGATTCTTTTAGTTTGCTAGTTTCCCAAGTCAGCTATACCTCCTTCCAAGTCTCCTTGAATTGTTAGCTTTTTTTCTGCCTGGCTCCAATCAGTCCATTCCTCCCTTTGATTTCTGTTATCTAAAATTTTTGAGATCTCATGTGCTGATGTCCTTATTCCCATTATCTTTCTAATTTAGGGTTTACACATTTAAATTTAATATTACTTTCATGTAGATTCAGGAAGAAGAGGAAAGAACATGATGTTTTGAACGTACTCTTTGACACAATAGATTATTCCAGTCTAGAGGACATTCTCTGGATATATACTGTATGTGTCTTCAGCATTGCCTGGCACAAGCACTAAAAACAGGAGAGATTTGGTTAATTTCTAATGAATGTCATATTTGTAAAATAAAGAAACTATAAAGTTAAGTGGAAAGTGATGAATTCTGTTTCCTTCTGATGGGGACTGTATCAGATAAGGTTGTAATTGACCAAAACTGGTTAATTGAAGAAAAAAAGAGAAAATTATGGAAAAGATACTCAGTAGCTGTAGAGAAGTGTAGAGAAGTGTAGAAAAGACTGGAGAAGCAAGCTTGGGAAATTGGTGGGAACAAACACAGGCTAGACATACAGGATTATAGCCTGAGCCATGCTACCCAACCAGGCTGGTGAGAACACTGCTGTGACCCCACTGAGCACTGGATGGTACAGACTACATCAGTACAGGATGATGCTCCATGGCAAGTCTGCCACTCAGAATTGGCTGCTGTTGTCACCAAATTCTTCCCTGCCTGTGCTTCTTTACAGTTGCTAGCTTCTAAGTCCAAGTCCCTGGAGGGGCCACCTGATTACTAGAGCCCGAGTCATACGCCAGTAACGTGTAGGAAAGCAAGTATCTGCCATTTTCTGTGACTATAATGGGAATCTCTGCCTCCCCTTAAGATCTGTATCATAGGGAATTCCTCAAACAGGAAAGAGGTTGAGATTTGAGGCAGCCAGAAGAAATGATACAGATGATTCAAAAGAAATGACATGTCAGAGCAAATAGCCAATATTCAGAACCAACATTCAATATGACTTTTAGAAATGTAAATGCTTAGATGCCTGTAGAAAATATATTCTTCTAAGTATAGTAGTTGCAAAATGAACAAATAGGCTTTGAGATCTACAAAGCTATCAGCCAATTACTGAAAATATAAAAGATCTGAAGATCTAGAAGGAAGAGTTGGTACCATTTGGTTCAGCTTCTTACTTAATGTGGAAGTCCTTCTTCCCCAAGACCCATTTCAACATTTATAAAGTACTGGGGGAGCTCATTGAAATAGGGTTTCATTTCAATTCTAAATTGTTAGAAGTGGAATGTTAGAAATTTCCACCTTATATAAGATGAAAATTTCCTTCTTATAACATCCACCCATGAGACCTAGATCTGATGCCTCTAGTTACTTTGAACAGAGCACAGTAGTTAAAAGTTTTATTTTAACTACTGGAGTCAGACCCATATTTGATCCTGGCTTTGTTTCCTGCTGGCTGAATGACCTCCTTAATTCTTGTTTTCTACATCTCACAAAATAGGATTATAACAGCATCTACCCTAAAGAGTTATTGTCAACTATACGGAGATAACTTGGTGCTTAAATGAGTAACCAGCACATAGTGAGCATTAAATAAATATTAGTAATGATAATGATTGATTGATTGACAACAACAGCACTTCTGAAGTTGAAAATCAGCTGCCATGGAAATTTAGAATGATACTGGAGAAAGAACAATGACCTGATATGAGATTTCAATTGTAATCCTGACTCTACCACTAACCAATTCCATAACCTAAAAGAAATTACCATATTATTCTTTCTGCAAAATGAAATATTTGGCTTAAATATTTTCGTAAGATCCCTTTCTGCTCTAAATTCCTGAAACTCTATATGCACTTATGTCATTTTTATTACTGAACATTACCAGTTTCCTCAACTGTACCTCATATAACTTGATCAACCGATTCATCATAGCCTCTGTCACTTTTCCTCAGCAATGCTTGTTAGTGTTCAGGCTATTACTTTATTAGCATGTTTGTTCTACAGAATCCTTATCCATATTTAAAAAATTGAAAGCATAAAGCTATATATACAAAATACAACAATATAAAGCTATGAACCATATGGCTTGCATTAACTCTTTATGAAAAGATAGGGCTCTAATCTTACAGATGCAAAATTTGATGATCTGCATTATGTTTTAAATAGAAGTCACGGATTCATATATATATATATATATATATATATATATATACACACACACACACACATATATATATATATATATATATATATATCATATAGTCTATATGTTTGATCCCACTTATTTATAAACTGTATGGGGGCAAGATATGTTCACCACTGTACCCTGGTATTTAGAGAGTATATATGCATGTACACACACATACACACACACACACACACACACACACACACGATGAACTGAAAATGTTCAGCATTTGAGCAACTTTAACTCTACCTCTAAGCAAAGACTGGCATTTTCCTCTTCAAGTGTGACCTTGCTTTTGAGGAGTGGTGTTATTTAGAATTTTGAATGGCACTTCAAAAAAATATATGGTGCTACATATTTTGCTAAATTAATTTAAGCCAAACTTTTCAGCCATTACCAAATCTTTGAAAAGTCATTGTTGCCTGGACTATCTATTACCAAAAGTTTGGAAATGTTGACTTAGAACTGGGAATAAGTAGTCAGAAATTGCTTTTGTAGAATACCCCCTAATTTTGTTTTGGAGAGAGACTAAGTGTGGATGAGGACACTGAGAAAGAGAGATATTTTGGACCACAGGGCCATCATTACGCAGATAATATTCAGCTTTATTCAGCCATACATCTCCCTTTCCTCTAGCCCAGATGGTGAAATGACTCATCTATTCCACTGGCCAGAAAAACAAGGGGGATAGAAGAGGAGCTGTTATAACCCAGATAAAAATGGATGATGCTTCAGAAGCAAGGGGAAAATATTTCTAGGCAATGATGATGGTACATTGATAGTACTTGTTAATACTTTACATTCCTTTTCAGATTCACAGCCTGAGTTTCACATTGCTTCTAAGATTCCTCAGTAGTTCTGACCAGGAATTATTTTATCCTCATCATGTGTGCAAGTTGTAAACATATTTGACTTCCACATAACTTACTTTACTGATCTCTCTTTTTAAAGCCTAAACGTCAACCTTCAAATGTGTGGCTTTATTACTTTCCTTGAAAATCATCTTCAATTTTATGTGGAACATATTCCAGTTAAAGATATGATTAAGATGAATGTGTAATTCTTTTACTAATTAACTGGGGGAAATGGCTACTGGATAGGATGAAAAATAAGGTAAATAATTATGAGATCTGATAGACAAAAATGAAGAGAGAAAGATAAAGAATGCTTGTGTATGCTTGCCTTTGTGGTTGCTATTATAGGGGATTATGCTGAGTCTGTGCGCAGGGGTTTTTAGATATGTCATCACAGAAATTCTTGAATCTTGCATCCTGAAATCTTGCATCTGAAAAACATTTTGATTTCCAGGAAATCAGACTTGTCTTTCATGAGAAATTCAGCTTCTAATACAAGAGAGACTAGAAATTACTAGGTAGCATTTGTTCTTAGCTATTAGGGGCATACCTGTATCTCTGAATGTGACTTTCTATTTCATTTGTTTGCAAAGGCATTAACATGAACTTCCTTAACTAGTTTCAGTTGTATTATTCCTCAATCCAAAAACATTTTATAGCTGCATATTCCCTGTGACACTAGGTAAAATCTTTCACTTGTGCATCCAGGAGAAGTGCTACACAGCTGAGGCTACCTTCCTGTTGTTATTCTGTGAGTACTATTTTCATGCTGTATGCTAGACAAACTTTTTCATAAAATATATACATTTTTATGATTCTATAACAACATACCTGACACTATTATTACCTTTTCCTACCACAGTGAGCATCTCCTGTTTTGTTTGTCTAACATATGTTTCTCCTTCTTCTGGTAATAATATCTATTTTTTTGGCGGGGGGGCGTGGGGAAGAGCCTCATCTCATTGTGTAAAATCTTGGTGGGTCCTTCAGTCAAGATAGTCATCCCAACTCTGGCCAAGGAGTGGGCACACTACTTAAGGTAAACCAGTCAGATTCTATCTTTCCCTAGAATTAGAATCTTTTTTTTTAATGTTTATTTATTTATTTGACAGAGAGAGAGAGGGAGAGAGAGAGAGAGAAAGAGAGAGAGAGAGTGTGCGTGTGTGTGTGTGTGTGTGTGTGTGTGTGTGTGTGAGCAAGGGAGGGGCAAAGAGAAAGGGAGAGAACCTCGAGCAGGCTCAAGCTGTTAGCACAGAGCCTGATGCAGGGCTCAATCTCAGGAACTGTCAGATCATGACCTGAGCCAAAATCAAGAGTCAGACGCTTAACCGGTGGAGCCACCTAGATGCCCCTGGAATTTGAAACTTGAGCAGCATAAGAATAAAACATAGTTGGAGCTAATTCATTAAGAATTAGCTTAATAGTGTCTATTAAGAAGATTACCTGTTATCTCCTTCTTTCTAGATATCCAAAGCTGCTATTTCACATCTTTTCCAACATAAAATTATGTAGCTTCTCTGCAACTTGATTAGCTAAACCTTTATCCACCCAATAAATTCCCCATCTGCTTAAATTAGAGATATTTTCTATTGCTTGTAAACAAAGAATACACGATGGACTTTGTGGTAGGCAGAATAATGGCTCCTCAAAGGTGTCCATGTCCTAATCCCCAGAACCTGTCAATATACTATTCCACAAGGCAAGGGGGAATTAAGGTTGCAGATGAAATTAAGATTCAGTTTACTCTAGGGGCGCCTGGGTGGCGCAGTCGGTTAAGCGTCCGACTTCAGCCAGGTCACGATCTCACGGTCCGTGAGTTCGAGCCCTGCGTCAGGCTCTGGGCTGATGGCTCAGAGCCTGGAGCCTGTTTCCCATTCTGTGTCTCCCTCTCTCTCTGCCCCTCCCCCGTTCATGCTCTGTCTCTCTCTGTCCCAAAAATAAATAAACGTTGAAAAAAAAAATTAAAAAAAAATTAAAAAAAAAAGATTCAGTTTACTCTAAAATGAAGAGATTATCCCAGGTGAGATTACCGTAACAACATAGTTCTTAATTGAAGATGAGGGAAGCAGAAGAGTCCAAAAGAGAGAGAATACATCTTCAGAAAGGTATGGCCCACTATTGCTGGCTTTAAAGATGGAGGGGGACTATGAGCCATTGCATGTGGGCAGCCTCTAGAAAAGGTGGAAAATGTCATAAAATGGATTTTCCCCCAGAGCATCCAGGGAAACACAGCTTTGCTGACATTTTCCTTTTAGTCCAGATCTATTTTGGACTTCTGACCTTAAAAATTATAGGATAATAAATCAGTGTGGTTTTAAGCCACTAATTTTGTGGTAATTTGTAACAGTAACAATAGGAAATTAATATATACTGATAAAACATGACTCTGTAAATCCTATATCTTTCAAGGCAAATAATACTTTCTCCATGAAGTCTTTTATTTTAAATTAATTTTTAGTTGTGAAATGTATCCAACGTTTGTATGAATTTAGAGAAATTTATCATGAATATACATGTTTAGGTCCCATGGTGTAATGGTCAGCATTCTGGACTCTGAATATACATGTTTACCACCCAGTTTTGCCAAATTCTAAAATTTGCAATATTTGCTTAGTGTTTCTAAATAAATAAAATACAACAAAGTCCCTTGAATGTAGTTTACCCATCTTCCACAAATGTATCTCTGAAACTGAATGTATCATTCCTGTGTATATGTCTCATAATTTTATATATATACACATATATGTATATATACACATGTATATATATGTGTGTATATATACATATATATATATACACACATATATATGTATATACATATATATATACATGTGTATGTATATATGTATATATACGTGTATATACATATACATACACGTATATATACATATATATGTATATATACATGTATATACATATACATACACATGTATATATATACACATATATGTATATATACATGTATATACATATATATACACATGTATACATATACATATATGTGTATATATACATGTATATACATATATATGTGTGTGTATATATATACATATATATACACACACATATATATATCAACAATGTAACTTTCTCTTTCACATTTTCACTTACACAAACCTGTATCAATCATTCAGCAACTTACCTCTTTTCACTGCAAATTGTATTTTTGACTTTTATTCATGATGAAATAATAAATCTAATTGGCTTAAAGCTAGATAAAAGTATAATTCTCTCTCACATAATAATCCAGAGGAGGGTGGTGCAAGGCTAGTCTTCTATCTTCAACATGTGGTTTCCATCTGTGGGATGCAGACAGCTCAGTTATAACTCTTCCCTCTTCCCAGCCAAGTAAGAGGGAATGGAGAAGAGGAAGGTAGTTCCATTGTTGTTTGGTATAACTAGGAAGTCAGATACATTACCTCAGCTCATATCCCATTCCTGGAACTTAATCACAAATTCACACTCAACTGCAAAGAAGTCAGAAAATGTGACCTCAAGCTAGGAAGAAAAATGCCCAACTATAATTTGGAAATTTTGTTACTGAAAAAAGGAGAAATTTCAACATTCCCCTCTCACTAAGATATACCTAGTAGAAAGGAAATTATCAAGGAAGGACAGAAAGAACCTGAATCCTATCAACTGACAGAATCCAGTTGCATTGATAAAGCATTTTACCCAACAATAGCAGAATACACGTTTTTTTTTTAATTTTTAAAAAATATTTATTTATTTTTGAGAGAGACAGAACATGAGTGGGGCAGGTGCAGAGAGAGAGGGAGACACAGAATCTGAAGCAGGCTCCAGGCTCTGAGCTGTCAGCACAGAGCCCGACATGGGGCTCGAGCTCACAGACCGCGAGATCATGACCCAAGCCAAAGTTGAACGCTTAACCTACTGAGACACTCAGGCGTCCCTGGAATACACATTCTTTTGAAGCACACAAACACTTACCAAGAAAATCATATCCTGGGTTATAAAACACTATTAACAACTGTAAAAGAGTGGAAGTCGTGCAAGATGTATCCTCTAGCCATAATGGAATTAAACTAGAAATTAGCAAAAGAAAAATGACAGGAAAATCCTTAATCATTTGGAATTTAAAATACACTTCTAAATCCATCTATTTAAAAATATTTCGTATTATCTTATTCTTATTCTCAAAGGAAATTAAAAAAAAAGTTGAACTAAATGAAAATACAACATAGTAAAATCTGTAAGATGCCACTAAAATAGTACTTAGAGGTAATTTACAGCATTAAATACTTATGTAAGAAAAGAAGTTTCAAATAAATAATCAAAGTGTCCTCTTCAAGAAACTAGAAAAAAACCAAAATAGCTCAAAGCAAGCATGAGAAATTAGTAACAAAGTTAAGACAAAAAGTTAGTGAGATTGAAAACATAAGACAATACAGAAAAATCAAAAAACATAAAAGCCATTTGTTCGAAAAGATTAATAAAACTGATAAATCTCTAGTAAGACTGACAAAGAAAAATAGAAGACATCAATTACCAACATTGGGAATTCAAGAGAAGAGATACTTAGAGTCCTTGCAGAAATTAAAAGGACAATAAAGGATCACTTCAAAAAAGCCTCTGTACACATAAGCTCAATAACTTGATAAAATGGACAAATTCCTTAAACTACAAGATGAAATAGGGGCGCCTGGGTGGCTCAGCTGTTGAAGCGTCCAACTTGACCTCAGGTCATGATCTCACAGTTTGTGAGTTCGAGCCCCGTGTCAGGTTCTGTACTGACAGCTCAGAGCCTGGAGCGTGCTTCAGATTCTGTGTCTCCTTCTCTCCTTGCCCCTCCCCTGCTCATACTCTGTCTCTGTCTCTCTCAAAAATAAACAAACACTATTTTTTTTTAAAAAAAAAACTAAAAGATGAAGTATATAATGACTGGTCCTTTAACTACTAAAGAAATTGAATTCGTAGTTTAAATAATCTTCCAAAAACAAAAACAAAACAAACAAAAAAGCAAAAGTCCATGCCTAGATGATTTTATTGGTCAAAGATGGAATAATGTAAACAACAAAATAAAGTAGTAGTGGTATAGTTCAGAGTATGAAATAAATATCTGAGCCCATACAATGTAAGTAAATGATTAAAGTAATAAATAGGGGATAATAGACAAATCTGTGCAGAAGAATTCCAAATAATTTATGTGGCTACTCCGCTCTCAAGGATGGGTAGCGTAACTCTCCACTCTTTAGGTGTAGGCTATGCACAGTGACTTCCTCCTATAGAGTACTCTACAGAAAGTGGGGAATAAAGGGAAACTTCACAATGGAGAAACCTGACAAACACTAACTCAGCCAGATAATCAAGGTCGACATCAGTATTCATAAATCATTTGCTGACAGTAGGCACCCTTGATAGGATGTGATAAAAATGACTCTTTACCTATGTGGTCTTCCTCCAAAAAGCCCAATCACCCCAGTCTTATGAGTAAAATAGAAGACAAATTATAATAGTGGGGCATCCTACAAAATACCTGATGAGTACTCTTCAAAATTATCAAGGTAATCCAAAACAAGCAAAGGCTGAGAAACTGCAGAGCTAAGAGGAGCCTAAAATGATATACAACTGTAATGTTGTAACCTGGATGTGATCCTAGAATAGAAAAAATGGACATTAGGTAAAAACTAAAGAAAAATGAATAAACAATGGGCTTTAGTTAATAATAATGGATCAATATTGGCTCCTTAATTGTAAGGAATGTACCCTACTAATGTAAGATGTTAATAATAGGGAAAACTGGGTGTGGGATGTATGGAACACTCTGTGCTATCTTCTCAAGTTTTCTGTAAATCTAAAATTGTTCTAAAACATGATGTCTATTTAAAGAAAAAGATAAAAAATAGAGGGGAAGAAGATCAAAATCACTAGAAAATGTGGGCAAGATAGAGACAGGCAACTCTCAAAAAGGATATAAAAATTTCCCTTAATTACATGAAAAGCTGTTCAATTTCATTCACATTTAGAGAAATGCAAATTAAAACATTTCTTATTTTATCTTTCCAAACGCTTTTTCTCTTCTGGAAGCTTTGCCCTCTTTTGTTAAAAAAGTGCTCTTCTACCCAGCTCCATCCCTGTGGTTCCAGTTAAAACTATCAAAATCACTTGAAACATACTAAGCACCCAGTCATTGTTAGCTAACAAATGGTTATGTGGCTTGTAGCAAAACTCACACTTGAGAAAACTTCTATTCATCGATGGCTTGAAATTGAAACACGGTCCTCCTCTAGGTCTGGGAGATTGGAAAGAGGTTAATAGACACTCTAGTGGTCATAATAGAGGCAGCAATGTTGGCAGTGGAGTTATAGGAGTATCAGGACATATTTTAGTACACATATGTCAGGATGCTATGTTGGGTCAA
This sequence comes from Lynx canadensis, assembly GCF_007474595.2. Taxonomy (NCBI): domain Eukaryota; kingdom Metazoa; phylum Chordata; class Mammalia; order Carnivora; family Felidae; genus Lynx; species Lynx canadensis. Next base: position 169,904,534 of record NC_044303.2, read on the forward strand.
GGTCAGGATATATGATATGCAGCTACATAGGGAGGCACCCAGATTCTGCTCTCCCTTTCCTACTTGGATGATGGATATCTATCACATTGGCCACCACAGTGAAAAGTTACACTGGTATTAGTTTGATTTATAGGCTAGCCATCAGGAAAATCTATTTTGGGATTTCCTCCTACCCTCCTTTCTCTCTATGTCTGTCTCTGTCTCTCTCTTTCTGTCTCTCTCTCTCTCATACACATACTCTTTGTTCATCATAAACTTAAGAGATATGTGGGCAGAATATTTCACTTCAAAGGCTGCTTAAGCCACATTGATCTCTGTTCCAGGCTCTGAGAAGATGCACTTTTGTAGGTTTCACATGATTGGGCCGTCTACCAGTAATGGATATTGAAATCCAACTTGAGGTATCAGCTATCCGCAGTTCTTTTTTTTTCTTACTAAATTATAATTTCTCACTTTGTTTACAGACCTTTCTTTGATTCATAATATTGTAGCCATGGTGGCTTAGTTTTAGATTCCAGCATAGTAACCTCCAGATAGATCAGCATTTGCAAGTGGGCCCAAGGAGAGGCCACTAATAACAGTCAATTTCTAGAAGTCCTGTGACACTAATTAAATCTAAGCTACCCAGGAGGCTGAAGGAGATATCAGAATGTGAATTTATTAACTTCAAATGAAAAAACAACTGTCCTAGGAAATAGAAGACCCATAGTCAGAATGAAGAGCTTATTCTCTCCCTGTAATCAAGGTATAGGTATATGTGATTAAAAGACTGTCTGGTGAACACAGAGATTTTAATAAGAATCATTAGATCAGTCAAATGTTTGTTACTATCAGGACTGAAGTGTCCATATCTCTATGGACATAGTTTTTCCATAGGGACTGGGGTCCTCAAAATAAGATGCCTAAAACTCCCTCTCATCAAGAACCCGTTGAGATGGATACTGCCAACATTATCTGCTATAATTCTCCTTTGCGTGTGCAGAGAAGGACCCCAGACCACCTTCCAAGACTCTCCTTGTCCAGGTTATCTGGACTGATACCAGTTCAGGCTGATCTGACATGTGTGTATGTAAATATCACCTTTACATTATATCTCTGCAGGCCTAGAAAATTGTCTATTTCACAGGAGACTTTGCCCATTAAAGATATGGTAATTATGCTCATTTTACAGTTTTTCTCATGAAGCAATCTTTTTCCTTTATTTCTAAGTTCCTGAGGGCCACTTCTATATATAGCTCTCAATACACACCACATCCAGTTTCTGACAAGCACAGCACTTTCAATTTGTTGCCATATGGAGAAAAACTTGTAAGAAACTGATGGATAATAGCCTTAAAAATTTATCTTTATATCATGAAATGCATTAGACAGGTGCAAAAATGTTGAGTTGCCAAGTTAAATGAATTACAAAAGATATGTGTGTTAAATAATCAAAGCAGGCATTTGTTCTTAGCCTAGATGGCATGCAATCCCTTTGGATCATTCCTCATGTTTTTCTGTGGCTTAACTGATTTTTAATATTAGATGCATTTTTATCTTAATAAGTGTACAGAAGAGATCAGCATCAGATGAGATTAAATTTGTTTCTAGAATGAGTGAACAATGTCCTAAAACCCTTTTGTGAAGACCACAGCTCATATTTGAGTGGAAGATCCAAATGCATTAACAATACCTAAGGAATGATATTATCAACTAAAATCTATTCAGATGCTGTTGTCTGCATGTTATTTTTCTTTTCATAAATGTTCGTGTAAGAGATAGTAATAAATCTCAATAATTTTCCATTAGTCAAAGCTTAGAATTATGAAATGTCATCAACTCATTTGCAATTTATATTTTGACTATTAGCCAAGTTAACTGCATTTCTCACATGGCTTTTATTTTAGAACATTTTAAAAAGCTCATAATATGTTAGTTGTATGAAATAGCTTGTCTGCTGGAAGGGTTCCTTCTGTCTTGTTTTTGGTTCATACAGACCAAAATTCTGACTCTGCAGGCTATAGCAAAACTATGCTTTTGTGTCCAAATAGGGCAATTCGTTCTGAATTTAAGCCAGTAACTCCTAGACGGTCACTCTGTGGGGCCCTGGGTAGGGAAGAAGGAGTGATTTCATTGATGCAACAAAATGTCTAAAGCTTTTATGTAGAAATTAAGTCCAGTGAGGAAACAGACAGGTGACCTAGATGAGTTCACCAATCACTTGGTCATGTGAGACTCTGGGAAGTCAGCAGCTCAAGGAATGAAGGTCTGGGACCCTATTTGGCTGGTGAGGAGAGTGACTGAGATGTATGGCTTTTGGGATGGCAGTAGTGGCATTGTTGAGTTTCTGGACCTGGAGTGGCCCTGGTACCAGCAGCATTGAAGTCCTTGGCCCCAGTGCAAACAAAGGCCCCCAGCGTTGCTGGTGGCAGTGGGAGAACTAGGGGTAGTTTCTTTACACCATTCTTTTTTGGAAGTTTGGCTGTCGGTGTAGTTCGCCAGCCTTTACAACAATTCTGTAGCCCACAAAGCAGTCTTTTAATAAACCCCCTTTCTGTTTAATCCTCGGAGTCAGAGTCTATAGTTATAAGTAAGAACTCTTGGCTATATTGTAAAACTGGTAGATATAGACCTGGAATTTCAGGGGTTCTGACATGGAAATAGATGTTTGAAAATGAAGTCAGCATAGAAGAAAGGAAGGCTGAGAGAGTTAGAGACAGGCTGAGATTTGATGAGTGCCTGGATCCAGCCTTTCCTGATGCTAATATGAATAGATATGTAAGCCAATATATACAATCTTTTTTTTTACACAAATCATTTTGGTTTGGATTATCTGTCATTGTAATTGAAGGCATTCTGATTAATATAAGTTCTTGGTTAATAACTATGTCTTTATATTTATGGAGTGTCAAGGAATTTGTGGGTGTTTTTAAAACCATGACAGTAGAATGGCTGGTCAGTGATAGAGCTGGGATTCAAACCCAGGAAGTGAATCTTCCCTACGAACCCAAAAGGGAACTATGGATCAGAATATGATACGTATATGTGTGCCAAAAATTACAGACATTAAAAATGATATAGACCAGTGATTTTCAAGTTTTCTATTTTATCACCAGAACCCTTTAAACAAATGACCTTTTTTTTTAAGGAAAGCATATTTTTCAAAAAGCTGCCATTAATAAAGGTGGGATCCAGGCTGGAGAGGTAGGGATGGAACTCTGTCCACTCAACCACACTCTTAAACCTGAAAACCCCTCCTGCATCTCACAGGAAGCTCTCGGTCTTAGCGTGCCAATTTGAAACTATCTCTTTACACAATATAAAAATCCAGGGATAGGTAACAAATGTTCAACACATAGTGTTGGTAAGAAAGGCAAGTTAAAAAGCAGTAGGTGCCATGTAGTTCTATCTTTGTTAAAAAACAAGTATCCCCATTTGTACATGAAAAAGAAATTAAGAAGACTCATAAAAATATGAATGCACTAATGGGCTTGCAGGTGATTTTAATTTTGTAAATTTGTTATTTCTTGTTTATCTGAATTTACTATGATTACCTTTGTGTAGAGAAAATCAAGGCTTTTTTGTTGTTAAATTTAACCTTTGTGTGAGATGACTTCCCCTGTACTGAAACCCTGATCTCATTATCTTAAAGTAAATCTTTGATGCTAAAGTAAATTAATTTTTCAAAGTTATGCGCAAACTGAGAGACACGGTGATGTCTGGGAAGTCATGCATATAGCAATATTGGTAGCAGGCTGACATTCAGGGGTGTTCCAATTCTGAACCAAACTTAGAATTCTTGGTTCTCGCCCTTTATTCTATTGAATAGAAACCCCAAACTGCTTAATAGTTCTTGAACCAGCCAAGGAATATCTGCCCCTTTCAGAAACATGGCATTTGAATAGACACCATGACGTTTTGCTGCAAATAGATGATTTATTCCATACAGAGACCTCAGCCCCTGTCATCTCTCTTATCAATGCCTTTTGCAGTCTCACTGAGATAGACATTCAGACAGAGTCATTGGATCTGTTCTGGTTCAGTGGTGGACAAAATTAGCCTATATGCAGATTGCATCCTTCCACATTTGCATGAAGAAGAGAAAATCGTTATCAGGCCTTTATTAGCACCACTAAAGATTTTGCCTCTCTGTAGTTTTTAAAACTCATTGACTCAAACTCCATTCTGTTTTCCCCTTCAACACGTGACATCAGGATTCATATATTTAAAGAAAGCTGTCATGAGAAAACTCATGGCATGTTGGAGTTGTAAGGGATCTGGGAAATCCTACAGACTTGCTTTGCTGGTGAAGAAACAGATGGTGAAGAAACAAATAGTCTGTGGTTTGTCAGGGTTATGCAGTACAAAGTGGGATTACCAGATTTCAGCTTTTCTCAATTTGGGGCCATTTTGTCCCATCATGCCACACTACTTGTTATGAGAGAGCTTCCTGAAAACTTCCAAATGGGCTCAAGACCTTTGGCATTTCTTTGTAATGATATTTTTTTTCTTATGGGAACAGAGAATTATTAGCTCATGACCATTGTTCTTTGGCAAAGTATGCCAGGGTCACTGGGCCCTTTCTGAAACACAGGCTACATGTCTGCAATGAGGGTACACGAATAATATCAGTGCCTCTCCTGAAATGAAGCTGTAATTGAATATCTCACTGAGGTCGCAGTTTTGCCTAGTGGAAAATAATACAAAGACTCAGAATACACCTTTCTTTATGCGGAGATGCCACAGAGACTTGGTTTTAGAACTATGGAAAAAATTTTCTGTCATGTACTCCGCAGTTGCCAATAAACAGACTTCAGTCTGGGGGCTCAGACAGACAGATGAAGATTCTCACCTTCAGGCAGAGGAATGGAGATGATCTGGCTATTGATTGGAAATTCACAGGGAATGAAGTATGAAATGTTCTTCGGGTTCGTGCTAATTCCTTCTCATTGCAATGAAGAGAAATTTAACCCAAATGAGAGGTAACTTCAAGTTTAGGAGATCCCTACAACTGTACGATAGAATTCTATGATTGATTGAATGATTGATTTAGAGTGTGAGTGGGGAGATGGCAGAGGAAGAGAGAGAGAGAATCTTAAGCAGGCTTCACTGACATGGGGCTCAACCCCACGACCCTGGGATCATGACCTGAGCTGAAATCAAGAATGGGACACTCAACCAACTGAGCCACCCAGGTGCCCCAGAGTTCCATTATTTAAAAAGAAATTTTATTTCATATGATTCTCTTATTGTTTCTGTGTGTTAATACAGATGAAGACAATGAGGTCCAGAGACATGAAGTGACAAGACTTAATCATAATTCTGGCTGTGCGTGAGGAACCACTCCATAGGCCCTTACTTCATTGTTGATGCAGCTGTAGGAATCTTATAGACAGAGAAACAATCAGTTCAGAAGAACATAAAGATTAAACCACAGAAAGTATTCTGTTAAGGGCAAAAATCCCATCACCTAGACAGTCAAAACTCTCTCCTCACAGGGGCAGGGATGGTCATCAGTAAATTTACTCAGAGTGGCTTCTTTTCATTCTGGCTTTTAGGCATGACTTTGTAACTTTGGGAGACTATTAAATGTTTATTTTTTAAATTGGTTCCAAAAAGGGAACAAATGCTTTTCATACTGTTTAACGTGTCGTTTGGGGTGTTAGATTAGAAAGCAACTGGGCTTTGACATGCCCTCATTATGGCTGATAGACTTAAAAAGCAGTACAACTGGAAATGAAGGTCTTCCGCCCTGCGGAGAAGCGTACTTTCAAGTTCTGCTGCAAAATCTTTTATAGCATCTGGAGACAGGTTTACAGATTGTCAACCTGTAAAGCTGTCTGGTTGACCTTGCCACATCGTAGTGACTTAAAGCAGAGTGCTATGTTGGTAATAATCAGCAGACTGAGACACTAGTGTAGTATGTACTAGAGCATGTGATAGGTTTCACTTCTATTCATACTTCACATTACTCATAGACCCAGTTCATTTAGGTTTAGTTTAATCTTATTCAGTTTCTATAGTTTCCATGGCTGATTTAGCAAAAATAATTACTTTTATTCTGATAAAAAAAATTCCTTGGATATTATTCATTCATTCAGTATTCACAACAAATATTTATCAACCTAGACTCTGGGCAGATCACTGCCAATCTTGCCCCTCTTTTATCTATTTATGTCTTTCTATATATGTCTCCCTCCATCTAGATGCCTCCCCACCCTCTTTCTTTCCTACCTAACTCCTCCTTATCCTGCACACTCTGGTATTCTGAAAAGACTTTCTTAGCCCACAAAGTACTTTGATGCCAATACTTTTATTTACTCCCCAACGGGAATAGATGAAATCACTTGCAAAGAACAAATCATGTGAAAACAGAAGAACTGGTTTTAGGGGAGGCATCAAAGAAGCAATACGTATGGCAGAGATGGAGCAGGAGTGGCTGGTAATGCAGGAGAAAAAAAAAACAAAACAGGAGAAAAGCCAAGGAATGACTGTTTCCAGGTGCAGAACATAGTGAGCCCTGTTCACTGGTACAGAGAAGACAAGTAAGCTAAAAGTGAAAACCATCACTGGTCTCTATGTGTACCTCTACATGCTTGTATGCATGAGGAGCAACACTGGAATGAGTCATAAAAATCCAACAGTGGTTATCTGCAGAGCAGAGTAGGTCTGGGGCAGATGAGAAATATGGATGGAAGGCTGACTTTTATATTTTGCATACCTTCTAAAATTTCTGAATTTGAATTATGTAAATGTAATACATGTTCAGTAAATTAAAATAACATTAATTAGACTCACTGTAACTCTCTTACTAATGCTCATATCAAATTAGCAAAATATACAAACTTCCAAAATTTTCCTGTGAAATTAAAATTGTGTTTAATGAGTCAAATGAACTAATCAACACTTCTATGAAATTTGTGCAATGAATCCTTTGTAAAACTTTGTGAGGTGTACCAGAAATATCAGATTTATATATATCTAATGAGGGATCAAGTCTTTATGCTCTTCATGGAGTTTGTCTAAGAATTAAGAATGTTTAAAGAGACAACATCACATTTGGGGAGATGAGGTAAGGAAAATATTGAATTTTTTGCTTTCCAAAGAATATTTCTCAAAGTGTTAGTATTCAAAAGAATTCCATCAGGTAGGCTAAGGATTTTTTCTTGTTTTCTATGTGGTATATACTATCATTATGGATTCTTAGTACTGCCTATTGAATAACTTCTTTTAATGTATTGGTTACAGGTGGTAATTACTGTGAATTAAAGGTTTCACAAATTCCATTCAATTTTTTGTAGTCGATATCACTTTCTGTATCAAAACACCCTTGTGGAGTCTTGGGATGTCACCCAACCCATCAGATCCTCCTTTCTGGGCTTATTTGTATCTAAAGAGAAGAATGTTTTTTACTGATTTTAGTTGAGCAGCCTGAAATAAATTCTAATTTTTAAAACATTTTTGGATAAAAATTCAGAATTAGGGAATTTCCTAAAGTTCAGTAAAAATGATAGTACCTATTCTTTTTAAGAAGTATATAAAATATTATGTTTTGTAAAAACTTTTCTAAAACTTCCAAAAGGATTTCTAAGGACCTAACACTTAGTTAACTTTCTAAAAGTAAGACTTTCTCCAGATGGTTAAATTTCATACCTTTACCTAAGAGGAATCCTTAGGATGTATAAATGGACATGTATTATATGTCAATTTAGTAATTCCAAATGGTGATAAAGGGACATACTCCATCTTCAAATAATTTTGTGAAGCCTAATAGGCACACATGAGTCCTTAAGAAAAAACATGTCAAGGGGCGCCTGGGTAGTTCAGTTGGTTAAGCGATTGAATTCAGCTCAGATCATAATCTCACAGTTCATGGGTTCGAGCCCTGTGTCAGGCTCTGTGCTGACAGCTCAGAGCCTGGAGCCTGCTTCGGATTCTGTATCTCCTGCTCTCTCTGCCCCTCCCCTGCTCATGCTCTCTCATAAAAACAAAAACAAAAAACAAACAAACAAAAAACATTAAAAAAATTTTTTTAAGTAAAAACATGTCAAGGGGCACCTGGGTGGCTTAGTCAGTTAAGCGATCAATTTTGGCTCAGGTCATGATCTCACAGCTTGTTAGTTCCAGCCCCACGTCAGGCTGTCTGCTGTTTGTGCAGCAGAGAAACATTTAAATAAGCATTTTAAAGAAGAAAAAACATGTCAAGAAATGCCTGGGCAGCTCTGTCAGTTAAGCATCAGACTCGATTTCAGGTCAGGTCATGAACTCACAGTTTTCGGCTTAGGTCATGAGCCCCACATTGAGCTCTGCACTGACAGAGTGGAGCCTGCTTGGGATTCTCTCTCTCCTTCTCTCTCTCTGCCCCTCCCCTGATGCAGTGTGGTTGCTCGTATTCTCTCTCTCTCTCTCTCTCTCTCTCTCTCTCAAAATAAATAAACGCTTTAAAAAGTGTCAAAATCCCAATATTTGATTCCTTCACTATTTTAAGCATAATTATAATAACAGCATAATCTATATTTTATTAACTATAAAAGAAAATGAACTGATTTTCAACCTTTTTTTTTTTTAATTTTTTTTCAACGTTTTTTATTTATTTTTGGGACAGAGAGAGACAGAGCGTGAACGGGGGAGGGGCAGAGAGAGAGGGAGACACAGAATCAGAAACAGGCTCCAGGCTCCGAGCCATCAGCCCAGAGCCTGACGGGGGGCTCGAACTCACGGACCGCGAGATCGTGACCTGGCTGAAGTCGACGCTCAACCGACTGTGCCACCCAGGCGCCCCAACCTTTTTTTTTTAAAGGTAAAGTTCCAGTCAAATCATTTTTTCTAGTACTTATATTGAAAATTTGTTATCCCAGTTGATTTAGGACAGTAACAAACTAATCCTAGAATCTCTATCACTTAACACAACAAAGATTTGTTTCCTGTTGATAACAATTCTAATGTAAGAATGATACTGTCAGCTATGTAGTGACTCAGGGATTCAGGAAGCTTCCATTCTGTGGTTCTGCGGTCTCAACATGTGACCCTGATTTCTGTGCCAGAGGCACCTTTAACTCCTCTTACAGATCACCGACTACAATCAGCCACAGGGCCACAATCTAACTACAAGGAAAGTTGTAAAATGCTATTTTGCTGGTGTTCAGGAAGAGAAAATGAAATAGGACTAGGTGAACACAAAGCATTGCCCCTTTGAAAGTACTTTTTCTAAAACCAAATATCCTCGGAAAAAGAGAACCTCCATGAATGACAACAAATTAGAGCTGTTACTCATCTCTGACTCCTCTTCATGATGGAAAGTGTTACAATAACCATGTATTTACATATAGTTGACCACAATTCATGGGATTTGTGAACATCCCTGGCTTATTATTGCCTCCAAGATTTAATGTTACCATTTGTTTCATTTGTAATGGATATTGCAAATAAGGAAGAACCAGAGATGTAAGAATGTATCAGATTACAGTATTGCTAAGCAGAGAGAATCTCTCATCGTGACTTTAGTTTCGCTTTTGAAAATATTACCATCAAAACTGATGCATGCCTCTGATAATAAATATGGTCTTAAAACTTTTACTGCATTAAGCATTTGATGGAGCTGAGAGCCTACATTAACAAAAATGAAATTATATCTAATAAAAATACTCTATAAATGTCACAGAGATAAATGAGGTATTTTCATAACTTAAAATTCTATCTCTTCTGGGAGCATTTTTAATGTAAAATGAGAATCAAAATTGTCCCCACATTTTATAGTTTCAGGTAATTTTGAACTCTACCAGAATGAATTTTTTTTAAACAAAAGTTTCCTTTCCTTTCCAAACTTTAAAGTGCAGTCCGAGAAGGTTGAAATATTTGCTGTTGGTTTGCTTTATTAATGTGAAGATATCCTGGGTACAGAAAAGAATCAAAGGCTATATATCTAACATACCTAGACTTTTCCTTGGCACACAGGTTGCTTGGAACACACCATATAGCTGTCATTTGAGGTCTGTGGGTTGACCTACTGGGTACAACATAAGGGTTATATATGGTAGCTGGCCTGGCAGGTCTGAGCATTGGTACAATATTTATGAGTTCCAGCTTTGCTCCTAGACTCTTTATGGTCTCAAATAAGTAACAGGTGAAATCCCCAAAAAGTAACTTTAGTGTTGGAAGTGATGCAAAGTTTTAGTTTAGCCATAATAATAAATAAATACACAGAGAAAGAAGCACAAAAATAAAGTTTTTTAAAAATTCCACAAGAGGTTTCTTCTCTCATTTTGCTATTAACAACACTGATGACAAAAGCTAACTAAGAAAGGAGGAGAAACATGGCTCCCATTGACTCAGAAACAGTGAGTCAAAAAGACAAAGATTTTCATTTAATTCCTGCAGCCTTTAGTTCCAAAGTCATAACTGTGGACCAGGGTGCTAGGGAAATTGTTGCATGAAAGAGGAAAAGAACTCAGAAAAAGTAACTCTCATCTGTAAGCTATTCTTCCTAGCCTCAAAACAAATAACAGAAAACACATATCTTTGCAATGTTCTAAAGCATAAGCCACAGCAATCATTAAACCCAATGGTCAGAGGAGCCAAGAGCGAGCCAGCCATGTGACCAAATTGGTTTAAGTATTCCAGTGGTCAGCATAGCCATTGGAGTCAAGTAGAGAAGAATGATAAGAGAGATTTGGGAGAAGTCTGGAAGTGTCCTTAAACTTAAGGCTTGAAGAACTAAGTCAGGGATCTTATTGCTGATGGTTCAAGGTTGTAACCCCTTTTAAGATCAGTAGCAGACACACCAGTCATTTATTGTTTGAAAAATGTATGTATGTATATGCATATTATAGTCATAGAGCTTTCAGGTAAAGTGAGATTAAAGTGAGTAAGACTGTACCTAGACTAGACATATTACTCTCATAAACCATCCTGTATGGTTTATATATACATAGCCCAATACCTAAGTTGGCAGTTTAGTATACATCTTACTATTTCCTTAATCCATTATCCAAAATGATGAATTAAATAACCCTTTGAGATATTATAAAAATCCTAAAACCCACCTGACACAGATGCAGCCATTCGATAATCCTGATAGCATTCCAGAGTCAGTGGTTGTTCCATAATTGACATACCTAGAGAGATACGTTCCTCAGTGTCTTCCGAGTAGAGGTTGGGTCTGGCTTTGACATCTTCAGGGTGTTGCACCTGCGAAGAATGGCTTTGGCTGACTGATAATGCAGTAAGTAGGGTAACCATGGCTAGAGAAGGCCTTTTGGAAGGAATGTATTCACCCCTCCACCCATCATTTTACCGATTCAGGAATACCTTCTGATTGCCTACGTTGTACAGGCATTCGCATGAGTAAGACTGACTCCTTGCTTTTTAGATGGTTACAACTTACAAGGAAGATAAGTGATCAATGTAAGGCAAATGCACAATTAATTTGAAGAAATGAGCAAAGTTAAGATTCAACTTTGGAGACAATCACATGTTTTGAGAATTCAAGCAAGGATGGTGAGATGGGGAGGGATGGGACATCAAGGAGCCCCCGCATTATGGACCCTGATTCGTTAACTTTTCCACCCCAGCAGAACTGACCACTCCTGACCTTATCCCTTGTTGTACCATGAACAGCTTTCAGTACAAAATACCTTTAATTTTGTCTCTTAGTTTTATTTTTTCCCTCCAAATTCTGTCTTGTTCATTTTGTATTACCATAACCTAGTGTGGTATTTGTTCCTAATTGGGATTTAGATGATGGATAGTTTTATCTGCCACAGTGGTTGATAATTGACTAGTGGCTGTTTGCACTTTAAGAGTGTTGGCTATGAAAGCAGCTGGAATAATTAGGTTGGCTCCACACAGATTAATCATTGTTAGCGTAGATTTTTCATCTACTTCATAGTACTTTGCGCAGTGCTCTGCAAGGTCTAGTTTTTGCTCAATAAATACACAATTACTTGCTATTTAGACAAGCAAGAGCTAGTGCCTTTTCTACTTGACAGCTCGTGGTTGCTCTTTAAAGCAGATGTAAAAGATGTGGAAAAAAAGAGTAACAGGAAATATACCATTGGTTCTTGGGAAAATGCTCAATCTCTTTCACAATAAAAGAAATGTTAGTTAAAAACATATTGAGATATCATTCACCTATCAATTGGCAAAGATCAGGAAACTTAACAGTATTTTTAAGAACATTCAAGTGAAAGCTTGTTGAAACTAGACTAGTAGATTCTGGAAAGCAATTTGACAATATGTATCAAACTTACAAATGCATCTACTCTTTGACTCAGGAATTCCATTTCTAAGGATGTTAGGATCAATATTCTTTTATTTGGGAGTTGATGAGTCAACAGAGTTCTTCAATACAGCATTGTTTGTAAGATAAGAATATCAGAAATAACCTAAAGGTACAGTCAGCAGGTGTCTGGTTCAACAATGGTACTTGGTACAGTGGAATACTATGCAGTCATAAACAGAGTGGAGTTTTCTGTATTGGTGCAAGAATCTATATGCTAAGGAGAGACAGGGAAGGTCCAGAACGGTGTTATGCTCCTTTGTGTAAAAGAAGGAAAAAGAGAATGGGTGTGTCTATACTAGTATATGCAGGAGATATCTTTAGAAGACAACCTAAGAAACTAGTGACATTGATTTGCCCCTGAGCAGGGTAGCTGAGAGGCAGGAATGGGAAGCAGAGTTTTCACTGTGTGCCCTTTATATTTTTGAAATGTGAGACCTTACGACTATATGACCTATACACAAATTAAATAAAAACAAACACACTGCAGCAGATGCAGTGGTTCCCGGCAGGGAGCAGCTGTTGCTATGGTCACCTGCTGCAGCTGTCACACTAGTGTGGTCACCTACAGTGACATCTGCTGGTGCTTCCTGACAGCTATTTTAGGTCCGTGTTTTTCAAATTGCTATTTTGAAAGTGGGCCACGCAATCAAGTTAGTGAATCCAACCGGCATTCAAGAAAGAGAGAAAATCACACAGAACAGAAAATTTCAGAGTACGTAACCAGTAGTAAAGGTAAGTCCTGTTGTGTGATCTTTTGTTTGATTTTTTTATATGCATATGTGTTCTAACATATCTCTTACTGCGCTCAAAAATGTTAGAAAGCCATTATCCTCAGTGGTGACCTTTCTCAGCAGGTCTAGATTTCGATAGTTCTCCTTGAGCAACCAATATATAATAGGCACGTTTTCCATCATGGTGGGGCCAGGAGTTTCAGACTGTGGATGTGGGTTCCCACCTTTATAGGCTGGTCCCTCTGCTTATGTCTCTATTGCCAGCGTACGCAGATTCTCTAGACTGTGTGTCTCCTCACATGAAAGCACCTTCATTCTTTTTAGAAGAGTAAATTCCACACCATGGAGTACTGTGCAGTTGACAGGGCTGTTTGGAGTCTAGATGGGGTGACTGGGACCAAGATGCAACCTGGGTCATTCATGTATCCTGAGCTTCAGTGACCCTAGGGCACCTTCCCTTCTCAGATTGACCCCAATGCCTTGGGTCATGCAGCTGCACCATCAGTAATGCCCTTCTCTCCATCTCAGCTTACTCCATTCTAGTTTCCTTCAAGATCCTGCCCAGTGGTATTTCCTCCATGGAAAGTTCCTTTATCTCCTCAGCCTAAAGTGACTTCTCATGTTGTTGTCATGCTCTCTTGATGGCAACTGAATGAAACTTGGTCCAAACTGGGCTTAAGCAATGAGGAGAATTAGCTCAACTAATTAAAAGTTCAAGAATAGATTGGATCCACAAGCTAAAGATAAGATCATTGTTCAATTTCTCTTTATCTCTCTTTCCCCTTGCTCTCCATTCCCTTGATTTTCACTACGTTGTCTTAATTTTTGAATATATACTTCTTTCATGGTGGCAAAATATCTTCCAGTAGCTCAATGATTAAATCCAACAAGTTGAATTTCAACAGGCAGAGAGGCCTTGTTTTTCTCATGACCGTACCAAAAGCCCCAAGAATGCGTCTTTCTGCCTAACTTAGGTCATGTGTTCAGTGCTGAATCAATCATTGTAGCCATGAGGTTAGAATTCACTCACTGGCCAATCTCAGATCACATACTCACCCCCCGAGACTTGGCAGGTCAGTTGTGGAAAATAGCTCCATGGAGTGTAGAAAAGGATGGTTCCTCAAATATATATTAAAAGTGCTGTCACCTGAAGGAGGAGAATGACAAAACAGGCAAAAACAACAAATGTCCTTGTCAAACTGTAATCTCTACAGAGAAAATGCCAATTACCTAAGTATGTTTTCTTGTGTTAATACCTTACCAATGTGACAGTGAATTATTTAAGACAAAAATAAAGCAAATGAAAGTAACATTTAAATTCTTATTCAGTTATCATATTCAATTGTTTTACATATTTTGGGCCTCTCCATGATGTGTTTTCCCTCAGGATTCTATTTTGATCTCCCACTAACCAATTTTTATGGGGAACTGAGTTAATTCATCAGTTTCTAAAATCTAGAGCAACCATAGAAATATTGAATTCATTGTTTTGACTTTTTGCCCATCAATTTCGGTCAAATATTTTAATCAAAATAGAAACTTAAAGTCTATGAAAGAAGACTAATGTATACCCTGAGGAGCACATCTCACACTCCTGCTTTAGCTCATTCTTTCTCAGGAAACAAAATGTTTTTAAAGACAAACATCTTAACACATCTGGTGTGGTTTTCTAGTTATCCCGCTTAAGCCAAAGGAAAAAAAAAAAGTGGTATCATCTGTTTTTCTTTTATACGTTTTGAAACATGAGTCTCCAAACGCTATTTCCTAACATATGTCAATTTAACATCTGCCAGTTCCTAACTGATAGCCAGAAACAGCCGCACTGGCGGTACCTGCAATAGTGTCAAGGTATTTCCCATTACAACTGTCTTCACTTTGGCATTGTCAGTAATATTTTTGCTCTAGGGGTAGCCTATTTCCCTAACTTGAAGGAGACACGTGAATTAGAAGCACAGAGCAGGAGGAATAAATAGGACGATGTCTTGACAGTTATATGGAAGTGTAGCAGAGGCAAGTTTTCCCAAAAAAGTACTAGATAAGAAAATCTACGTCACGGGTCACAGATTGAACTGCTTCTCCTGGCGGAAACATGCTTTACTATACCACATCCTAATTTCTCCTTGTTATCCGCTATCAAGAATATTTGCAAACAGAATTAAGATGTAGTAAGTAGTAACCATATCTAAGAGTACCCAACCATGTCCAAAGCTTCTCTTAAATTTTTCTCTTTTCTATTCCTTTGATGGAACTGAAAGTGCATCAGTGAGCTTCAGTTTCTGTCTGGAAATTCATAACAGAATGGTATTTTGACAGACTGATTATTTTGAAAGGGGTGACCTAAGTGTCGGTCCTGAGAGAGATCGATATTTTTACCTGCCCTAAAATAATCTGGTGCTGAATTTTGTAGTTCAAAAATTTTAAGATCTCCAAAAAATTTTCAGACCCCCCCCAAATTTTCAGGGCCTCCAAATGATTAGTGTCATTTGCTCCCTTTGATAAATTCTCCCTACCCCAATAACATTATTGCATTTTGTTTCATTGGACTTTAAAGGAGAGGCATCACTGTGGGCCCATTAAGGTCAAGGCTACCTGTATGTCATTATTATTATAAGCTCTGTGTCAAATCCTGTGCTTGACACATAGTAAGCGTGGAAGAAATGAACCAATCCTGTCCTGAAATTCTGAGATCCAACATTTGCTCTTCGAGTCCTCAAATTTAGGACATAAATTACATAAATTATAAAAAAAAAAAACAAAACATCTAATTGACTTTGATAAAGAAAGAAGAAATGAGTTCTCATGATTGGACTTTCATAGGAAAACTTTAATGGTAGTTCTCTCTAAATAAATTTGGGAGCTCACAAGTACTCTATACCAAATACTCTTCATGGTAATGGTTACTTGACAATTTTTCAGTGAAGATAGTGTTTTTGAATATAAAGTAGGGGTTGTGGAAAGAGAAGGAATTTTGGAGACTAAAGGTCTAGAGTTGAAATCCTAGATCCATTCTTTACAAAGTTATTTAACCTCTACTTCCCTATCTTCAAAATAGGAGCTCAACAAAGTGCCTGGGACCCTGGTACTTATGGCCACTCACTAACTGGTAGTTATCATGATCCTTGTTATGACTACTCCTGGTATCAACTGATCTGATATTATATAGTACAGAGAATAGACTCAGTTTATGTATAACCCAAGACCTTTAAAGCTTTATAAGTGAAAACCCAGCTCTGCTCAGTGCTATGTTAGTCACCTAGCAGAATGGTAAATGGTATTACTTTTTCTGTCATATCTGCAGCATCAATTTTTGGCATGGTTATGAGGACATAGCCCTAATAAAAGTCATGCCATCTAAGTGACAGACCCACACAGCATTAATGGTAATGAGGGAAGAGACATGCTTAGTATTTCAAACCAGATTTCCCCTGTTGAAATTATACCTTCCCAATCTATGACATATTATCCTACAGGTACAAGTGTCTATTTGCATTTTGTAAATCACAAAGACTTAGCACAAACGTCTCAGGTTAAACCTTAAGGTAATACAAAAGCAAGTTTCTAAGGGAGCCCTCTCTGCCTCCTTCCCCGTATTTCTCCTTTCTTTCCTAAGATGTTCCAGGCAATGTGCATATAAAAAATATTTACAGTTGATGAGATAGGAGATGAAAGGGATTCCAATATTTTTTCTTATTTCGACCTATTCTGGAAAAGGTGAAAGCCATTCCACATAAAGTTAAGTGCTGTAAAAATACATTGACTCTTAGTTCACTAGAATGATGCTGTGAGTTATGTCCTTAGAACTTCTTGACACGTGAAAAGATTAAATAGAAATAACTCCAATTTCAACTTTATAGTCTATTTACTGAAGTCTTTTTTTTTAAATCGTTGCCATAATCCTCTCTAACAAAGTAGATAGAGTGCAGAATGCAAATCTCCCACACTGAATGGGTTGATGAAGGTTATTTCTTGGAAATTATTTGACCTTATGAGCTATAAGCAAGGGTGAAAGTTGTAGTTCTACCCAACTGTTTAGTTTTATATTATTCTAGCAATGGTTTATCTCTAAAGTTATTGATTAAAGTGATAAATTACTTAATGATTACCCACTTTTAGATAAAAAAGAAGCTTACAATTTTCATACAGTTACAGTGCATGACCAAGTAGAGCATTTAAATGCAACCACCTACAGGGATAATTTCAGCAAAAACTTTTTGGATGTATTACTTATTTATAGATAATATATCAATATATGATCTGCAGGACATTAAGTAGGTGTACAAAATCTGAAAGCCCCCTTAAACCTGTCAGAGACAAAGACAAAGTTAAAGAAGTTTGACTGTTGCCATTTCATGAATTTTATGCTAATTTGCTTCCTCGGAAGAATTCAAGACCAATATTGATCTGATTCATTATTTGCATAATTCATATCTTATAAAAGGTAATTATACACTCTCCAGTCAAATTACTTAATGGTCCAGTATTATTTTCTGAAAAGCTTCCCCTTCCTGTCATGTATACTTTCAAATAAACTTGCAATTCACATTAGATTTAATTGGATGTTATAAAGGCTGATATGCTACTATGGATAATAAAGTAAACAATACTAAATCCTAACTATAATTCTCACTGATCCCCAGCAATACCCTTCATACACCCAAGTTTTCCATACTATTCCAATCAAATGTTCTACCTTCACTGTTTTCCATTGACTTCTCTCCTGAAAACGGTATTATCCTTCTGTTCATCCAGGCATGAAACATTCAAGTTTTCTTCTCTTTCGCCCCCTTCCAGTTATCTATTGCTGCATAACAAACCGCCCTACAGTTGTGTTGTGGCTTCAACCCACAACAATCATTTACTTCTATTCTGTTAATTGCTCATAAATGTGCAATTTGGGTAAGACTCAGCAGGGCCTGCTCTTCTCTGCTCCACATGGTATCAGGTGGTATGGTGGAAGACAGTTCATTCTTGCAATATAGCACACTTTGGAGACTGGGAGCTTAGTTGTTGGTTAGGGGCCTCTGTTCCTCTCCATGTGGACCTCTTCACAGGGTTTCTTGGGCTTCTTCACAGCACAGAAGCTGACCAACAAAAAAGAGTCCTCTAAGGGGCCTAGAAAAAAGCTGCAAGACTTCTTATGACCTAGCCTCATGAGTGTCAGAATGCTACCTTTGCCGCATTGATCTAGTAAGTCACTAAGACCGCTGAGATTCAAGGCAAGGGAGAAGAGTCTATGGAAAGAGTAGCAAAGAATTTGAAGACATTTTTAATCTACCATGTCCTGTCTTTATCCAAGTCTGAAATCTGCATTGGCAGTGCCAGTGGATCAGGAAGGAGATGGTATGAGACACCTGCAGCAATGTGGTGACCTCAGAACAGCCACAAAGGTAGCTTTGAATATGCTGAGGCACTGGGAGACGTTAAAGGGAAAGGAGGTCCCTACCATTGCCATTATCATCTTTTTTCTTATAATCATCTTTAAAATCACTCACTAAATTCTCCCTTCTACTCTGTGGAGGGGTTTTCAATAACTGTATATAGACATTTATAAAGAAAAAGTGGAGACACATTTGTAGATTCCTTGTTTATTTTTAATTTTTTTAAGATTTAGGCCAGTCAAAACAAGTTTTCTTCCCTTTTGAATTTCTAGAAAGGAAGAGAAAATTAATGCTAATTGAATTTATTAAATTCATTTGTGATCAGTCTATGATAGCTGAATTTCATTTTTTAATGTGGTGTAGGTACATTGTCTACTGTATAATCAAAGTATATGGAAGCCCCATGTTCATTTTATAAGATATGAATTATGGTTTTCTCTGTTCAAATTATTATGGATGTATCTCATTGTTGAATCTTTGCTTTTACAGTTAGTTAGCTGAAAATAGCTACAGTTTATTTGTTTTTGTGTCCCTTATTTAGGACTATGACTCTTATGACACTAGTCTTAAGGGGGAAATGATCTGTGTTACAAAAGATCCCTATATGTTGTGGTTTCCAGAAATGCACTGTGTACATAAACGAGGACTGCCTGTACTGTTCCAGGAATTGGAAATGAAACAAATAAGCATTTGCGCAAACACTGAAATGCACCTCACAACCAATCACTGGATTAGTGTGCAAGACAAATAATGATTCTAATGGAACTTGGGAAACAGCACCAAATGGAATTTAATATATTGCTCCCTAACTGATCTTTGTTTATGACTCTATAGGGGGCTAATTATTTTTCTCAGTTCTGTGACAAAAAGAACTAGAGGGGACAGGAAGAGCAAGAACAATTTGGCTCTCAGTGAATTCCCAATAAATGATTGCTGAACTGCACTGAGACTATTTAATACTTCCAAACATAATAGAATGTTATTTTTGAGAAGTATTTTCAAGTACATCCAACTATTCCAGTAAAACATGACTGGGGCATACTTATTCATTTTATTAAAATTTTATTTCCATTTGGGTCTAGTTTCAAATCTGAAAACTTTAAAACTTTTAAAGACTTATTATTTAAGATGTTGTGTTTACAATGCAAGGCTAAGTGAAAACATCATAACCTAACTATGTTTTCCAAATTTTCTACACTAATCAGAAAAAGATTATAAATAATCAATTCCATGGGCAACTCTTAGAATATATCCAACTGGCAAATTTGACCCAGAGTTGACCCTTACTTAGCATACCATATAAACCAGAAGTTGTGACATCCATCTCCTATTCTTGTAAACCTCAGCCACAGTTGAACGATTGACATCCATGTAATACTCCAGCAGGTGAATATTCCCTAAAAGCAATGTTTTTAAAGGAAAGGAAAATGTTACTTCTTCCACACAAGCACTTTCTCCCTTAGTGATTTTCATATTTCCTCCTTTTCTTGCAAACTTTCGAGATGAGGAACAAAGTTGGCATTTATATTTTGAAATTTTCCCCAGATCAGATTTAAAAAAAGCATGTGAATTCTATGATGTTAAAGAACAATGACATAGCGGACAGTTGATTTAGGGTGAAGATATGTAGGGAGGGATAAAAATGTCAGTCTAGTTTCTCATAAAATATAAATGAATCACTAAAATTTCCCTCCCATTACTTCAGGTAACTTAACTGGGGTACAATTTATGGGAAACTGAAAGTAGAAAGTGTCTTGCAAATTAATTTTGTTTGGTGGAGACTTATAACAGCACGGGGGAAGTAGCTCTTGCCATTCGATCCAGGTTCCTGGAGAACTATGGCTATGATTTTCTTCCTGTTTACTCAGTGTATAATTTAATATGATTATTTGTAAGTTGGAGGCTGAAATTTATTACATAAAGTGGCATGTAGTGGATATGAAAGAGAAAGAAGCGTGAGATAGAGGAATCTGGTCAGCAGAACTGTATCTTTCTTGCACAAAGGGTATGAATATAATTTCTTTTTCTTGGCTGGCTTAGGGAAGCTGCAAGATGAGGGCTCTGATAGCCAAACGAAGAATGGAAAATACATTTTTTAAAACTCTACCAATGATATTATAGGGTTCTGGTAAAATGATTTTAATAGTCTACATGACTCTAAAAATAGAAAGTAATACCACTACTTCTCAAAAAGAAAAACTAACATAAAAATTCTAATTTTTGTGAGAAAGCGCTAGAAGTAATCACTTTAAAAGACAAAAAAAGGGCACCTGGTTGGTTCCAGGCAGTAGGGCACGTGACTCTTGATCTTGGGTCATGAATTTGAGCTGTGCGTTGGGCATAGAGATTATTTAATAAAACAAAAATTTTAAGATCAAACAATAAACAGAACCCACTTTGCTATTTTTTATTGATATTACTCCCTAAACACAAAAATAAGATAATATTGCAAAAATGACTATAAAACTGTAAGGCCGGAAGGAATAGATGAACTGACATGTCAGAATGCTTTTATTTCTTTAAAAGCAAAATTTGAATGTTGGAGTAAAAAGGTTTTTTTAAATTTTTAAAAAATGTTTATTTATTTTTGAGAGAGAGAGAGAGCATGTGCCAGTGGCGGAGGGGCAGAGAGGGAGACAGAACCCAAAGCAGGTTCCAGCCTCTGAGCTGTCAGCACAGAGACCAACGCGGGGCTCGAACTCATGAACCGTGAGATCATGACCTGAACCGGAGTCACATGCTTAACCGAATGAGCCACCCAGGCACCCTTGGAGTAAAAAAGTTTTTTTTCAAGTTATGACATATTTTAAATACACAGTGAATACTCATATACTTTCTACTTAAGTTTACCAACATTTTTGTTTTAGATTTATTGTTTTATAAAAGAAGTCAAGCAGTTGAAGTTTCCTGTGTCTTTCTTTCCATGAAATAACATGATCATGAACTTGATACTTATTTCCAAAAATTTCTTTATAATTTGATAAACAAATATCCATAAACAACTTGTAATGCTTTTTAAATTTTATATCAATTGTAAAATAATGCAACACTATAAACACCAAACTTACCCACTAAACTATTTTAGAACATTTAGGTTGTTTCCAAATCTTTGTTGTTACAAAAGATGTTGCCTCTATAATATACCTAGAAGTGGAATTGCTGTGTTGTAGAGTATGAGCATGTTGAATCTTACTTAATATTGAGAAGCTGCCCTAGAGAATGATGACAAGTTACATTCTACCAGTAGTGTACAGGAGTTCCAGTTTCTACCCATTATCACAAAATTTAGAGTTAGCAGAGTTTTAAATTTTCATTAGTGTGACAGGTGACTTTCTGTAGTTTTATGCTGTATTCCTTTAATAATAGTGAACTTAAAACATCTTTTCCTATCTTTATTGGCCATTTAGGTTTCCTGTACCGTAAAGGGATTGTCCATTTTTATATTAGATTATTTATTTTAAAAAACTTACCTGTAAGAAGTACATATATATTTGTATATGTATTGCAAATAACTTGGTCCAAGTATTGTCTTTTCTCCTTGTGATATTTTGAAACACAAACGTTAATATGGGAAAATTTATCAATTTTTGTTGTGTGCTTTGGTGTCTTATTTGAGAAATTCTTCCCTATCCTGAGATAACACACACACACACACACACACACACACTACATTTTCTTCTTACAGTTTTAAAGGTATGGTTGAAAATATGTAGGTCCTTAGTTGTCCTGAAATTTATTTTTGGCTCACATGAGATAAATACTTAATTTTATTTAAATTTAGTGTTTTCTCACATGAATAACCAACTCTGTCTTTGATTTTGGGGATGCCACCATGGATTTTTTTCTTGGATTTCTACTTCATTTCATTGGTCATATAAGGTATGCATCCCCTACCTCCACACTGTTCTTCTTCTTCATAAAATTCTATTTTAAATCATGCGTTATATATATGAGTTATATATGGATTATTATATATGGGTTTAATATCCACTTATTAACTTACACAAGCAATTGGATTGATATTTTGGTTGGAATTATATTTAATATGTAGACTAATTTGGAGAAACTAACATTGGTATATTATTTACTCTTTCCATCCATGAACATTGTATATCTCTTCATTTTTTTCAGGACTTTTTAATTCTGTTTAATAATGTTTGACAATTTTCTATAAAAAGGTTTTGTATATCTTTTGTTAGAGTTATTCCTGAGTACTTTATATCTTTTGTATTTATTGTGAATGGTATAATAGCTTATATTATGTTTTCCAAATGGTTATTATGAGTGTATATACAGTAATATTATTAATTTTTGCATCCTCATCTTGAGAAGAAACTTTTAAGGCCAAGTTGTAATGCTTATTAGCACTAAGTTTTACTAAATAAATTTGACATTCATTACAATTCAGCTAAAGTCATGGTTGTCTAAAGATGAATTAATTACCTGTATAGGAAAAAAAAAAAATTACCTGCATAGGAGTGCTGACTAAAACATTGCAGATCTGTTGCCTTAAGATCATTACATTATATTAGATCCAATTTGGTAAAGACTTAATGACTCCATCTAGTGGTAGTTTGAAGTTCTAAGTGAATTGGCAAATGTACTTTCAGGTTTTATTGGATATTTGTGTTTAAAATATCATGATAGTAATCAATATCCTTGTTGGAAGTGTCAAGAAACAGCAAGGATTAATTTGACACATCAAAATTAATTATGTGTGTTGTCGTAAGCGTTGTTGACCTCAAGATTAGAAGGAGGCATGCTTATAGAGAAAATTATGTACAACCTCCCATGTTGGAAGCAGATTGTGTATGTAGAGATTTAATTTTCAGGATTGTTATTCAAGGAGTTATCATAGGTCATGTTCACAGAATGTTTTAAAAATAACATCAACAGCTGGCCAAAGTCAATCCATATGACCTTTATAGGATCCTCACAGTCTTTCCCACGAGAACTAACTTATAGATAAGGACCCTTTAAAATTAGGCTTAGTTTTATATTTTACTAATTAGAATTTTTTATGTGTGCAGAAAATAAAATTTTAGGCATAAATGTGCTCAATTTCAAAAAATATTGGGACAACTTGCTAATCACTTGAAAAATGTATATTTAACTCTAAAATAAACTCAAGATGAATTTAAAATGTTATGCACACAAAAAGGTTTTAAAAGTGCAATATGAATGATTATTTAATTTTGAAGTGGGGAAGACCTTTCTAAGGATAGACGGAACCTCTAAGAGTAAGGTTGATTGAAAACTTCTATAGAATAATAACAACAATTAAAACAACAGTGGCATATCTTTGGTAAAAATTTAAAATTGATGATGTCCTGCATTAATGTAGGTTAATGATGAAGACATCAAGAATAGGCTTTATTATATTACTAGTTGAGAATATACACTTGGAACAAACTTTCTCAAGGGAAATTTGGCAATGGTATCAAAAGCATTAAAATATGCACAGCCCTTGCCCCAGAAATTCCACTACTCATAATTATAGGCATGTAGCAAAGAAATGATTACAAGAATATCTTTATAGCACTATTTAAAATATTTAAAAATTATAAAAAAATAAATGTCCATTAGTAGGCCGATTGGAAACTAATTTTTAGAGTATATACTTACAGTAGAATTCTATGCTATTATTAACTCTAATGCTACAGAATAATATTTAAAGACACAAAGTATTTTTTCATATTTAATTGTGTAATTACATAATTAAAAGGGAAGTTATTCTCAGAATATACTAAGTGAAAAGTAGAGAGTGCATTACAAATCAGTGTATTTTCATTTATTTGTAATATTTGTTTTTGTTCTTATGCAAAAAACAGAATTAAAATTCAACAGTGTTTATATTTTGAGTTGTGATGTTATGGGCTAAATGTTTGTGTTCTCCCAAAATATATATGTTGAAGCCCTACCCGCCAATGTGATGGTATTTGGAGATGGGGTGTTTGGGAAGTAATTGGAGTCAGATGAGGTCATTATGGGATTAGTGCCCTTATAAGAAGAGACAACAGAAAGTCTGTTATCTCTCCATCATGTGAGGACATTGTGAGAAGAAGGCAGCCATCTAAGCCAGGAAGAGAGGTCTGACCAGGAACCATGTTGGCCAGCACCTCGATATGGGATTTCTGGCTTCCAGAAGTCCCACAAAAATAAATTTCTGTTGTTTAAGCCACCCAGTCTGTGGTAGTTTGTTATGGCAGCTCAAGAAGACTAATAATACACAAGAGATGTTAAAATTTCTTGTCTTCCTTTCTTTGCTTATCTGTATTTCCAAATTTTTTCCAATGAGCATACTATATTTATAATTTTAAAAGGTATTGTGAAATACATTAAATAGTATTAGAGAAAATTTCCAATGCATACAGATTATTCAGTGAGAAACTCATCATTAGTAAAATCAGTTATTTAAACCTGGTTTGTGATTACCTTGCCACATTTTCATTAATTCTCTTCGTACATTAATTATTTGGCTTACAAGTATTTAACAAAACAGATTAAGTCCATTTTTAGCCATGAATGTCAAAGATTGATAAGGTTTCTAAATATACCACTGAAAAACAGTTTTGTTTTCTTCCCACCTAACTACTCTACAGTTATTATTTGGAAACATTGACCATTTTAATCATTATATTTCCAATTAGAGTCAGTAATTAGCATTTTGTCTTAGGACAGCATGCCTAATAATGGTGAAATTATGTATATATATATTTTTGCATTACAAGGCATTTTCTAATTATCTTAATCATCCATCCTATTTCCCTTGTATGCAATCAAATTTCTAAGAAACAATGTACTCCTTTCACTTTTGTTATAAACCAGAGGTGAGATCATGAATTCCTCCATGGTACCTAGTACACACACACACACACACACACACACACACACACACACTTTTACCAGTTTTATTTTTATCTTCTCAATACCCATGCTAACACTGGGTATGCTGGTAAGGGGAGAAACGGAGGAAGCAGGGATACATATTGCAAGAATGGCAAATTTTCTTTGAGGCAGCAAAGGGTTTGAAAACTTTTGGCATCTCAAGAATGTGGAGTCCATCTCCAGAGAGGTGAGAAATTGGCAGCAAGAAATTTCACCTCAGGGACAGAAATCCACTATCACTGTAGACAGAACACTCAAAACGATTAACCTTGTAATGTGCATTCATCACTTGAGCTACTTGACAGGTTTGAGCACTCTTCTTCCATTGTGATAATTCCCCACATTATGTCTCACTTTCCCAAAGAGGAAGGAAAAAACTTGCAGTCTCAGACTCCCCCAAGTAGGGGGCAGGCATTTGGCCTCGCTTCCTCTAACCAGACTATCCTTGGGAGACATCTCTGGAGAGAGCACAGAGGAAAGATACACCTAGGTTTGGGGGCAGTCCAGGTGGTAGAGGGATCCAGTTCTTGGTGACAGGGAATGGCAGTGCTTCTGGAACCATAAATGCCAAGTGTCAGGGGTGTTTCTGCCAAAAAAGAAGTGCTTGACCATTGCTCATGGATGTTCAGGTTTACTGTTGGATTCTCTGGCCCCACCAGATATTCTGTGAACAGTCTAATATCTTTGCATCAATTCCTTTTCTGCTCAAATTTGCAAACATGGATTCTGTAGATTGCAGTTAAGCACTTTGCCCAATCATAATACTCTCTCCCTCCTCGAAGCAAAACAAAACAAAACAAAGCCCAACCCTAGTAAAATTTCACTGTTCCTTGTTTAATAACTACCAAGACCAACCACATTTATAGACACTAATAAAATTCTTTTAATGTTTATTTATTTTTGAGAGAGAGACAGACAGAGACAGAGTACGAATGGGGGAGGGGCAGAGAAAGAGGGAGACACAGAATCTGAAGCAGGCTCCAGGCTCTGACCTGTCAGTGCAGAGCCAGACATGGGGCTCTAACTCAGGAACCGTGATATCATGATCTGAGCTGAAGTTGGATGCTCAACAGACGGAGCCATGCAGGTGCCCCTTAATAAGAAATTTTTAAGTGTAAATCAGTGCTATTTATTTATTTACCTACAGAGCTTTGGTAACTAAAAAAAGAACTTTCTGGCCAAAGCCTCTTCTGTCTCTTTGCGGTGATCAGCAGAATTCATTCTTCCTGTTGCCTTGGTTCCAAGGATTCAAACAGAACCTGTGAAGTTGACAACTTCCTCATTAACACACATTTGATATCCGCAAAACCTCTATTCATTTACTGGGTGCTTAACCACTTATTTCCCTGTTATGCAAACATCCTGAAATTCTACTTCATATTGCATGCAGTGTTGACTATCACATGAAAAACCTGGGGATCAGCCCATGAAAATCTTCAGTGTAAACATAAACATCAGCAGGCGAATATTTTCATTAGGAGCAATGTGTATCCAGGATGAAGGAAGAAAAGGACACTGGGGGAATCAACCAAAGTACATTCTCACATGCCAGGGCTGTAATTAGAGAAACCACTGCACTCAACGGTAGATAAGCATCAGATTCAAGTGGCTGAAATTAGAATTTTCCCCCCAACTTTATTAAGATATATTTGGCATAGGAGTGCCTGGGTGGCTCAGTCAGTTAAGCGCCTGACTCCAACGCGGGTCATGATCTTGCAGTTCGTGTGTTCGAGCCCTGCATAGAGCTCTCTGTGCTGACAGCTCAGAGCCTGGAGCCTGCTTTGGATTCTGTGTCTCCCTCTCTCTCTGCCCCACTCCTGCTCATGCTCTGTCTCTGTCCCTCTCTCTCTCCCTCAGAAATAAAATAAAAAGTAAACATTAAAAAAATTTAAGATATATTTGGCATAAAACATTGTGTAAGTTTAAGGTGTACAACATAATGATGTGATATACATTTATACCGTAAAATGTAAAATTGGAATTTAAAGAGATTTGGGTGCGTATTTCATCATATGTTAGAGTGGTTCTATCTCAAAAATAATTTCTGCTTTCCACTTTCCACTTGGAATACTATACCACATAAACATTATATTTTATGAAGGTTATTTTTAGCTAAAATTTATTGGACATTTAGGATAGGCCGGCACCAAGACTTTGCGTCCTGTAACTCATTTATTAATCCTGACAGCATGAGGCAGATATTGTTAACCCTATTTTAGAGACCAAGTGATTCCCAGAGAGGTTAGTTAATTATCCAGGGTAATACAACTCCTAAACGACAGAGGTGGTACCTGTTTCCAGGTCTGTGAGACCAATACTCCCTATGCTGAATTATGAAGGCTATGCAGCAACATGGAGATATTGCTTTTGGTCTCATGCTAAATGCCAAAAGAAGAGCAGAAAATTGTATACACACTGTGATGCAACGTTGTGAAACATTATATAAACATGGACAATGGCTTGGAAGAAAGCGTATGTCACATGCCACTTGCTTTTGTGTCCAGGAAGCTAAGAGAGTCAGGGAACACACCTGAAAAGAAAAAAAGAAAAAAAAAGATTGAGTGTGTATGTGTATGGGTGTGTATGCACAATGGTTTTAATTGGACAAGGTAAAGGGGTCAGGAAATTTGAACCCATTTACCAAACATGTAGAATACATAGGCTCAGACTCACAGACTCTTTTCTATGCAGTTGGGTACTGGGATTTTTGGAGTTTTGTTTTTCCCAGTAGTTTGTTTTTTCTTTTTCAAAAGTTCTTGAAAACTGCTACATTGTTTTTGTAGTAAAAAGACAGACAAGAATAAGCCACCCACAGAAGCAGAAAGGTTCAGGATTTCAGCCCCTGAGAAGCGCTGAGCTAGTAAAGGCTGAGCAAACGGGGGTCAGTCCCACTCCATTGCCTCTAGGGCAATTGCTAAACTGCCCTCAGTGAAGCCAAGTTTGGATTGAGAGTCCATAAGGTCACTGAGCAAACAGCTTTTAAAGGTCATGCTGTCTATTGATAATCAGGGACTTGCAGGAAGGTAAACACACCCTTGTTCCAAGAAGAGAAACATGTTATCCTAGGAGCCTAGGGATGAACCCTTCCATGACTGTTGAGAAGCTGGCAGTATTTTTTTAAATTTGTGATTGACGGGGCGCCTGGGTGGCTCACTAGGTTAAGCGACCGACTCTTGATTTCAACTCAGGTTATGATCTTGTGGTTGCTGGGTTTGAGCCCTGCGAGCTTGCTTGGGATCCTCTCTGTCTCTCCCTCTCTCTCTGCCCACCCGCCCTGTTCTTTGTCTAAAAATAAATGAACTTAAAAAAAAAAACAACTTTGATGATTTCTTCACCTGTGCCTCACCATGCCTCATATCTAACAGACTGGCTTCCAGGACTACCCCATTACAGAGTTCTGCTATATGAACTCTCTAATGGGTAAACAACAGAAAAAGAGACCTACAAATGAAATGAAAATGCAGCTCGGAGAAGTGAGAAATGAAGGATCAGAGGAGGGTCCCTGAAGGAACTTTCACTGAAATGAGGCCATGAGAGAATATGAACACCTGGGGAATGGACCAGAGAAAGATATTCT
Organism: Lynx canadensis; assembly: GCF_007474595.2. NCBI lineage: Eukaryota > Metazoa > Chordata > Mammalia > Carnivora > Felidae > Lynx > Lynx canadensis. The sequence goes on from NC_044303.2 coordinate 169,933,367, forward strand.
GAATGAATAGAGAGTGAATGGAGAGCAAAGACTCAGAGAAAAGATAGTTTAAGGCAAGCATTACCATCAAAGCATTATCATCTATTGATGATAATCATAATTATTTAGAGTCTCCAAAAAATGAGGATGTTAGGTGCCGTATCGTCAGTTACAGATATCTGATCCTTGAGCTCTAGTAGCTAATGCTATTCAATAAATATATTCAGGTTTACTTGGAAGAACGACAAATAAAAGCCTTTAAGTACTTTAGCATATGTAATAGGGTAAATGTTTTGGCTTGTGCTTTGAGAAAGGAAAACTTGAGCATCATTCAGTAGTCCATGATAGTTTAGCTTGGAAGGAACAGAAAATGAGAGACAAACTGGATCATACTCATCAAAAGGCTAAGCATGCCCAGGAGTGGCCAGGGCTGAAGAAGAGCTACCCACAAGGGGATGTGGCATCCAGCCTCCCAGATGGGCCCAGGGCTCCCTTCCTCCTACTATTCACACCCTTGCCACATTGTACAAGGGTTGGTCTGGGTGACCAATAAAACAGGGCAGAAGTAACAACATGTCACTTTGAAGATTAGATTATAGAAGTCAATGTAGCTTCTCCCTTGGTCTCTCCAGCTTTCTTGGATCCTTATTTTGGGAAAAACCGGCTCATGCATCATGAGCAGTCCTTTGAAAAGATACACATGGTGAGGAACTGAAATCTGCTGATAGGCACATGAGTGAGCTTGGAAATGATTCCGCATCCTTACTTAGCAGCTTGACTTTGTAAAGACCTCTTGAGAGACCTTGGGCAAGAACCACAAAGCTAAGCTACTCTTGGATTCTTAGCCCTCAGAAATTGTGGGATCATAAATGTTTGTTGTCGTAAAGTGCTAAATTTTGGGATAATTTGTTACACAACGATAGTTAACTAATACCAGAGGAATGATGGACACTGTAGGCTCCTACAGGGAGGACATGCATGGAAATCATCTGACAGGAACCCACAAGGCCACAGAGCAGAGCATAATTTAGGAAGTCCATAGAAGCATGGAGAAGCAGTGGTTCTACAGCAAGGCCTCCATACTTGCTTGTGATAATGGATGAACTTATGTACCCTAACTTCCCTTATGAACCTCTGTTTTAAAAATTTTTTTTAACATTTATTTATTTTTGAGAGAGGCAGAGACAGAGTGCCAGCTGGGGAGGGACAGAGAGAGAGAGAGGGAGACACAGAATCAGAAGCAGGCTCCAGGCTCTGAGCTGTTAGCACAGGGCCGAACGCACTATCGAACTCATGAGCCGCGAGATCGTGACCTGAGCTGAAGTTGGCCGCTTAACCAACAGAGCCACCCAGGCACCCCTCCCTTATGAACCTCTTAACCAAAGGCCTACCCTGGATCTTCTGGCAGATTTTAAGGAGTGTCAGTTTTCTGTTGTTTTATCTTCTTGATTGCAAACCCAAAGTCATGTGACCTCAGAGATTCATACCCTTGAGTATCTATCCTTGACAGTAGCATCCCTGGAGGCAGGTGTGCAAGTGGCTCACCCTAGTGGGCAGTGCTCTGAAGTGAATCCTGACTACTTTATCTGAACGCCATTGGCCTTTGACAAATCTAGAGGTTCTCACTGGTGGTTCTGGAATGCCAATGAGGACTCAGACCTCTTTTTCATACCTAATATTTAGCATAGCTAACATTTTAAATGGCTGCACTACTGCCCCTCTGCTAAACATTTCATATACATTTTGTTATTAATCCTTATGACATCTCGTTTCATATTATTGTAATTCTCATTTTAGACATGAGGAAACTGAGGCAAAGAAAGGTTCTACATTGTCCAGGACCATCCAGCTCTTAAGTGGATCTGATTGATCGGTCTGATGTCATTGCCCATGTTCTAAACTACCATGCTGTAAATACTGGAAGAGGAAGTTTCCACCTGTAGAGGTGCCACTTCAAGATATGCAACATATTTTGGAAGACGTTTCATTCCTCACACAGAACCCCTCATTCTTTCTGATTGATTGCAATATTCAACAAAGCATCCTAGAAATCACCTTCATCAATACCACAGCTTAACACATTCTACTAAAAGAGAATGGTAAGTGCTTCATTAAAAAAAATAAGTGGGGAGAAAAATGGTTTTCTTATCAATGTCCAAATTTCTTACACCTCATTTAAAATTACACACTTTGCTATACTTCTTCATGCTCTCTCCCACTGCTGTTGGCTTTATGATAGAATACTTTAATTTGCTCCACATATAATATCTTTGCACCACTGTTTTCTGTAATTTATACCACATGCTGTCCACTTTCTTGTACTATTTTATTCAGTAAAGCACTTTGGATATCAGTTTATATGAAAGATGTTATTTGAAATGAAGTTGTACTGCAAGCTACATTATTATAATTTCCTTCTTGCTTTGGTCCTGCTTCATCTTACACAGTTGCCTGATGTTTGATGCAGTGCTGAAATTTAAATGGAACCAGTGTTTGGAATTGATGCTCATGTATTACTTATTTAATCTGCTGCCAGAGTGATCCACTATTGAGTTCTTTGTTTTCAATATCTTCCCAGGCCTGCTCTGACATTCATCTTACTTGTTTCATGGAGAAGAATCTGTACAATGTGCACTGTTACAAGTATAAGTGGATGTTATTTTGGCTTTGGGATAATGGCATAGGATACAACTAAATAACACTGAACAATTACGGGTAATAGAGAAGTTTGTCAGACGTCAATCATTCAGGGATAATTGCCTTAGTCCTCTGTTTCTGTTCTTTTTCCATTCTGTCCTTTTGTATTTCATTCATTCCAGTGTTTTACTTTAGTATTTTGGGAAATTAGACACAGAGGAAGAAAAATTTGAACTGGTCACTTGAATGACTTTTTGGCAGCTCTTGATAAAGACACAACAACAACAAAAAAGAAAGATCACTTTGAAGACAAAAGTGAAGGTGGTGCCTAAAATTTGCACACTTTCTTAGATTTGTAATTCTCTGGATTTGAGTATACATATTAATCATATTTCAGGTACTGAATAAATATTGCCTAACTATTTTACTAGGAGGGCTACAATGATAATGAATAACAATAAAGATAACAATATGGGGCGCCTGGGTGGCTCAGTAGGTTAAGCATCCAACTCTTGATTTCAGATTAGGTCATGGCTCAGTTTGTGAGTTTGGGGGCCATGTCAGGCTCTGCGCTGACAGCACGAAGAGTGCTTGGGATTCTCTCTCTCTCTCTGCCCCTCCCCTGCTCATGCTCTTTCTCTCAAAATAAGTAAAATTTTAAAAAAGATAACAATAATGTTATTATTTACAAGAAAAAATACATTGTCTTTTTTGGTAGAAAAGAGATGTGCTAATAAGGTAGATAGCAGACAAGATTTTCCTGGGTTATCATTCTTCTGTTTCCTTGCTCCAGTCTCTAGGTGTTTAAACTGATCCTGCGGTTTAAAGCTTAAAGCCCCCTCTCTACTACTCTGACTCTCAGAACACTTTGTCTGTGGTGCTTTGCTGGCAGCGGATGTTTATAGATTATGCCCAAACCAGAGGATGCACTTTTTGAGGATTCAGAGAGGTTTTCGTTATTTTTTGTTCTTTACACCCCACTTGTAGAAAGGAAATGACAGAAAGTACTTTCATAACTAGATTTTAATTTTATTTTTTATTCCAAATATTATACAATTTATTAGTAAAATACTGTAGATGCAAATAACTCTAGAGTCTCCCAGTCTTTAAAGTCAGGCTAGATAGAACTGGAGGAAATCTTAGATGGTATGTAACCCAAACTGAGATTTTGACATTTCGTGATAAGGTGGTGGCTTAGAGGTCTTGAATGGAGACCTGCGTCCAACATTTACTGTCAGTGTGATCTTGGGCCATTTATCAACACAAAATTTAAATGTACTCTATTAAAAAAATAGACATGTTTTCCTTACACAATTGCTATGAATAGGAAATGAGGTGATGGATGCAAAGTGCTTTGTAAAACTGTAAGTGCTCTATCAATGTTAGTTCAGGAAACTACTGCTTCAAGAAGGTAGGGACTACTCCCAGGCGTATATGCCAGTCGGTGGCAGAGCCAGATTTCTGTTGGTGGTACCGCGTAATTAAATAAGAACTAAATTTAGACTGAGGAGGAAGATGCATTTCAAGCAAATTGTAGTTTTGCTTGGAACATGCCCAGAAATTCCTTGTCAACAATTTGAGAGTTTTGAAAAATAAGACTGAACTCAAGGTACTGTTACTCTTTAGCCTAGCTTGTTAGCGATATGGAGAATGGAGATGATAGCGTACACAGAGCATTGTAACTATGAAAGCAGGTAATGTGTATAAAGGTATTTTGGTAAACAGTAAGGAGCTATGTAAATGTCATTATCACTGTCTCCTGCTTCCTCCATGTAACTTTATATTGCCTTTCTCACATCAGGAAGAAGAAAAACAATTCTCATGCATATTGCACATTAAGTCACTGGAATAGCCTAGTATAAAAGTTTTGGGGAAATAACATGATTTTTTTTTTCCATCATGATGAGCCCATTCAATCTTCCTTTCATGATACCCATTTCATGTTTCAAAAATTCTTTATTTTAGTCTTTTATTTTTCTCTCAAAGACCATTGCTATATATTTGTTATTATGTTTTGGTCCTGCCCTGTCTCCTACTGTTAATCATTTTGTCTGTTTCCTATCATCAATCTGTAGCATATACTCTTTTTTTCTCCTACCACCTGAGGAACTGTTTCCCTCCCTCCACACCCACTAATCTTGTGGTATCTTATAAGTAAGTGCTATGAATTAAAACAAATTATTTTAGGACTTCTGCAGTTGTTCCTTTGGGAAAATGGCTGAGATTCTGAAACTTGTGTTTCTCTTTAAGAGAATGACTATAAAAGAAAACCGTCCTGGATCGTAACTCTTACTCCTCCCCAATTTATGGAGCTCCCTCTGCAGAAGGAAAGAATCCATAAAGAATCTCAAATAAACACCTAATAAAAGAAATTTAGCTCACATTAAAATACTAGAATACCAGATGGTGGAGTTTAAGTATTATTCAACTACTGTTTATCCTACCCAGTGCTCATTTTAAATTCAACATTTTTGAGAATTATTCATGGAGCCACGGTTGTATTTCATGTAGATAACAAGCTTAGTTTGGAGTGAATTACCAGAATGCACCCATAATTTCCATACTTCCTTGGTTATTGTTAATTTGGATTGCAACTATTAGTTAAAGTTGAGAGGCTTTTGAAAGCAAATTGACATCAAGCTATCGTGGACAATAATTTGTTCAGCAATCTGCGGGGAGGGCAAATCATTAAATTTTACAGGGTGGAGGAACTCACCAAAGAATGTGATGTTCCATCTGCCAAAGCTGAAAAACACAACTGTTTGATGAGTGTGCTTCTTCCTCTGTAGCAGCCTGCCCACTGAGCAGGCAATTATTCTTGCTTTTATCTAATGGCTGTGGCGTAACTTTTAAGTGAATGCAAAATGCAATTTCATCTTCCAACACCTCCCCATGTGAATGGATAAAAGATCAACAGAGCTGTCTCTAACATGGCACACTTTCCTATGAAAAGTCAAAGGTCCCTTTGAATTGATCACTAGGACACACATGGCAGGTGTAGATTACTGGGCTCCTCCCATCTCTGATTCCCACCATACATTTGTATTTTATTCACACTGTGTTAGGGAAAATGACAAGCTTTTCTGCTCCAAGTCATTAAAAAAATATACTAGGAGACCTTTTAAAAGAAAAACATCCATTCCAATGCTAAAAGGTAATGCTTTGACAGCTTAAAGAGTTTTCACCCCATATTTAAAATTAATCTTTGAACAACAAAAAAAAGTTAAATTCAATATGACACATCTCCAATGCCTACAAAAGCTTTTACATGGAAAAACAGGGCTTGAAAATCTCTTTCTGATTTTATTGTTGACTTTTCCAAATTGAGAGCAACAGAAATTGAAAGGACTTTGCTAACAATCACCCTACAAGTCACCATTATTGCTTCCTACTGCTGAACACGTACTGTTTGCCGGTGTATGATGCTGGGAGTTTTGCACCCATGATATCATTTAACTCCTCCCATGACCCTGCAAGGGATTCCCCCTTCACAAATCAGGAAACACCTTACAGAGGTTCCAACTTGACATTGTCTGACTTCAGGGATCATGCTTTTTTTCTACAGCAGCATACTTTCTCCTTGAGCATAGTAGATGTGAAAATATATTTGAATGTTGATACTTTAATTTATTAAAAGTGACATCACAGAGGAAAGCACACTTTGTTTTTCAAAACACCTAATGAAAAGTTTACCTACGGTGCACCTTTATGCCCAATCCCTCTCCTGTACCATTTGCAAACTGATGCAGGTGCGATTTGCAACACTTTATGGGGAGCATGTAAATACTAACACACTCCCATGGAAAATCATATACCTTATGTCCTCGTTGAATGGCTCCTGAAGTTCTAAGCTTAAAGTTCCTCATTTGTAAGACAAATAATGACAGTACCTACATCATGGTGGGATGTAATTCTCCACTAGTGTCCTGCATTTCTGTGTGTCTTGCCAGCAGAGGCACTGCCTGCCTTTGTTCTGGCCTGTTTGTTCAAGGATGTTTGTATAGTAAATAGCCTCAGAAGACAGTGGTAGTGTCCCCCTCTGGAGCAAAGGGTGGCATGGTTACTGTTTATTTATTTATCTTTATTTATTTATTTATTTGATTACTGTTTATTTTTAAATATTCCATTTCCCTGGAGTGCAAGGGTGACTCAGTTGCTTAGGCTTCAGACTCTTGATTTTGGCTCAGGTCATGATATCATGGAGTTCATAATCGTGAGATGGAGCGCTTTGTCGGGTTCCATGCTGATAGCGTGGAGCCTGCTTGGGATTCTCTCTCTCTCCTTCTCTCTCTAACCTCCCCTGCTCGCTCGCTCTCTCTCTCTTTCTCTTTCAAAATAAATAAATAAACATTTTAAAAAATATTCACTTTCCCTAAATTCAGGCTCCTCTCCTGTAATGCAACCCACTGTGTGCACATGTAATCTGACCTTCTTTCTGCTGTCCCATGGGAATTAGGGCTTAGAGAATTGGCCCAAGAAAATGCTGATATTCTCCGGTTACTACTACTTCTACGGGTAATAAAGCCCTTTGTCTCTGACCCAAGAGTCTTATGTCTTCTGTCAGCATCCATAAAACTGGCAGGCCATCTTGTTAGCTTACAAGTAGGGTGACATTTCAAACCCTTCACAATTCTTGATACCTTATAAAGCTGTAATTAATGAGCAATTAAATGAGATGATATGTGTAAAAAACATAGTGACTGGCACATAGAAAGTACTAAATATGTATTAGATATTGATGCTACTACTGGCTCAGAAAAAAGCAGTACATAATTGGTTCATTAATAACATAGATATTTTGATATTTTATATACATTTCAAATTGCTTTTTCATGTGATAGACTGATAGTAACATTCCTTTTTATATGCTGTAGTTAATTCATTTGGGACTCGTGGAGGGTCAAGTCAATTCTGCCAAGACAGGATTCATGAATTTTTCACCTCTTATGGCTGGGGCAGTTGGTACAGAATTAATTCTGAAGAAATATTTTACAGTGTGAATGGAACCTAGGTCTTGCAATGTTAATAACTGAATGTTGGGAGAAAATCAACAAACCAATTATACAAGAGGCATTCAGCAATCTGCCAAAGTTTAGTGATAAAAAAACCCCAAAGCTCATGGTTCTTTATGTACATGATCAGAGGGATCCTGGAAATATGATTTTTAAACCATCAGTGAACCATATAACTTACTGGTACAAAAATGAGTTAAGAAATACAAGTGATAATGTAGCTCCGATAACTATGGAATCTGTCTGGAATTCCTTCTGTTTCTCTTCACAATTTATTTCTTAATTTTAGCGCTGCCCTTGAAAAGAGGAAGGTTGTTGTTGTTGTTGTTGTCGTTGTCGCGTGTGTGTGTGTGTGTGTGTGTATGTGTGTGTGTGTGTGTTTTAGTACGAATGGCAAATTGTTTGACTCCTTATTCCCTTTTTATGGTGCCTCTGGTTTTACATGTTATGTCTTTAGCAATTTGAAGATTCTCTACTTTAGGATTATCATAAGAGCCACCAATTACTTACGGCTTTTAGAGTCACTGGTAGAGTTCTCCTATCTGTGGGGTATGTTTTCTTCAAAAGTGAGCTGTTTAGGGGGTGAAATTTAAGGAGAAAGAAGACATTTGAATAATTTCAAAGTATCTCTTACTAAAAGTAAATGAAGACTTAATTACAAGGGGAAAAATAGGTGATCTGTGGTGTGGACATCTGGCAGACACAGGCTTAACCAAGATTACCATCACCAATATGACATACCCACATCATGTACCTTCTATCATGGTAAAGTGAGTATGGGCACGTCACTTTTCTGGTATTCTTTCTAATAATGCATAATCTCAGTCTAACAATGAGAAAACATTAAACAGGGGCGCCTTGGTGGCTCAGTTGGTTAAGCGTCTGATTTTGGCTCAGGTCATAATCTCACAGTTAGTGAGTCTGAGCGCTGCGTTGGGCTCTCTGCTGTCAGCATAGAGTCTGGAGCCTACTTCAGATCCTCTGTCCCCCTCGCCCTCTAACCCTCCCTTGCTCATGCATTTTCTCTCTCAAAAATAAATAAAATATTAAAAAAAGAAAACATTAAACAAACCTAACTTGAGGAACATTCTACAAGATAATTGATCCATACTCTTCAAAAGCCTCAAGGTAATGAAAGACAACAAAAGACAGAGGAAATGTTAAAGATTGGAGCAGACTAAGGATACAGGACAAACAGTACAGTGTAGAATCTGAATTAGATCCTGGGACATAAAAAAGACATTAGTAGAAAAACTGCTGTAATGTGAATAAAGTCTGTAGTTCATTGCATTGTATCAATGGTAATTTCTTAGTTTAGAGATAAGCACTCTTATCTCTTTGGTTATGTAAGGTGTTAACATTAAGGGAAGCTAAGTGAAGTGTACATGGGAACTCTATGTGTTATTTTTCAACTCTTTTAGAAGCCTAAAAATTATCTTAAAATGAAAACGAGTTTTTAAAAAAAGAAAAAAGTGAGTTATTTATTAGCTCTTGTGATAAAACCCTGGTTTTATTTCCCATGCTAGGAAATAAGGTGAAAAGGTGAAAAATATAACAGATTATTCTTCATAAGCAAAAACAATTATGTAATGCAGACACAGGATAAAGTGAGGTCATTTATGGAAGACATTCAGCAAAATGGAATCCACTTTGTTTTGTTCTCTTTTAATGTGTAGGTGGGTGTACAGACATACTCTGTCTCCCCGAATAGATTTTAGGACCTCCTACTCTATTTTCTCACTGTCTGGTTCAGATTTTGATACATAGTAGATGTTCAAAAAATGTTTGTTTTGGTTGTTGAGAATGATAACCAAGTGTCCTCTGCAAGCTCAGATTGTGTGCATTTTTTTTTCTGAGTGGTAAATATCTGATCTATAGACTTTTCAGTTGTATATTCAATTTAAGGTCTGAGCTAACAATTTTTCTATGTAAGCTCAGAAAAATTTTTTTTCTTTTACTTTCAATTTGTAATTTCTTTCAGCATCACCAGTACATACAGTTAAAGAGAATTGCGTAACACATTTTTTTTACCTACTGACAAGAAAAATGTTTCATTTACACTACTCAATTATTCTGAATGTGCATGCTAATGAATTAGGGGTTGAAAGGGATAGGTGGGGTTTTTATGTTTATAGTGATATTTTTGAAAGACTGGGAAAAATACTATATTGATGTTCATACAAAGGAATTCTCATTCTGCTACCATCTCCTCCTTCAGATGTATTTTTCTCTTGAAACTTCAATACAGTTTTTCATCATTTCTCATCAGAAGATATATTTTAAGGATGTTCTGTCCATTTCACTACAACAGAGACGGACAAAGACACGTGGCCCCTGACTTCAGGATTTCCAATTTTTTTAAACTTTTTAATTTTAATTTTTATCTTAAATGTTTATTTATTTATTTTGAGAGAGAGAGAGAGAGAGAGAGAGAGAGAGAGAGAGAGAGAATGAGAGGGGAAGAGGGGCAGAGGGAGAGAGAGAGAGAATCCCAAGTAGGCTATGTGCTGTCAGTGCAGAGCCCAATGCGGGGCTCAATTCCACGAACTGTGAGAACATGACCTGAGCCAAAATCAAGAGTCTGACTCTTAACCAACTGAGCCACCCAGGTACCCCAACTTCAGGTTATTTTATAATTGAAACTCTTCAGTGTCCCACCAGACACCTCAGCCTCTTCTTCTGAGACTGTAAGTGTGTAACATCTCCTGCATCAATCTGTCACTGATATCTAAAATTTCACCGCTCAAATTTCATTTGGTGGTTGCCTCCTATTCAAATCCAACCAAATCTTTAAAAAGTAATATACTGTAATTATATTATTAAATTCCTTCCAACATGGTAGCAGGTAAAAAGTCAATTTGAACAGGAGGAACTCAGAGAAGAGGGGGCAAAAAGATGCAAATAGTATGTTAAAAAGGATATGTTAAAAGGGGTTTCAGAATTAATAAGACCCAAGATTACATTTTGGCTTTTCCATTTACTAACTGGTTAACTTTAGATACATTGCTTTCTTTCTTTTAGCTCAGTTCCTTCATTTGTGAAAGTGACAGTTAGCTCACCTCCCTGGAATGTTGTTGGATTTAAATGAGCTAAGAAATGTGAAAACACCTAGAACGGTACTCAAATTGGAGTAGGTGACGAAGGATCTCTCTATATTTTTTTTCACTGAAGACACACTTCGTCCTCTCCATAATTTTGACTACCGAACCAAAATTTTACTAACTCTCAACACTATCAATGGAAGCTTAAATACAGGACCAGAGGCATCATCCTTCAAGCCCATCTCTTCACAAGTTTGTCTTAGAGACCGAGTTCTGAATGTGCAGCCTGCCACTGCTCTGTCTATGCAGAAAACAAGTAAAACAGTTGCTCTCTCCTTCCCACAAGGTGTGAGCTCATTTTCTTACATCAGCCCTCTAGGCTGGCTTGACGTGGAAGGCTGTCAAGTTGGCTGATGGAAAGAATTTACCAATGACAGAAGAAAGTCTGTGTCACCCAGCACTGAGGGAGGAGTCCCAGGTGAATCACGAAGGATGCCCACAGTTGGAGAGGCCAGGCAAGCACTTCCCAGAGGCTAAACAGATTTATGGGAAGTAGAGTCCTATTTCCAGTGTCTTTTTTTAAAGTTTATTTATTTATTTTGAGAGACAGAGGGAGAAGGTGTGCTCCCATTAGTGGGAGAGAGGAGGAAAGACAGAGAGAGAGAGAGAGAGAGAGAGAGAGTCTTAAGCAGGCTCCACGCTCAGCGCAGAGTCTGACACGGGGCTCAGTCTCACTAATTGTGAGATCATGACCTGTCAAAATCAAGAGTCGAAAGCTTAACCAACTGAGCCACCCAGGCACCCCTTCCAGTGTCTTTGACGGAGATAATTGGCCATTAACATAGTCTCTGTATAGGTCATCTAACTTCATCTCTTTCATGACCTGGAAAGGTAGAAGTCAAGCTTCTGTTTGTCCTGCCTTGGTGCAAACACCATGAATAGTTTTAAAACCGATTTCTGAACAGCACTCTCTTGGCTGAAGGAAGTTTTTCTTGAGAGCCACTTTTAGAATCCTATTTTGCTATTTTTTCAAAAGACAATTAAAAACAACAAAAAGGAATGCTTGTTTTTCTCAGAGGCTTTTTCATTGAGGTTTACTTTATTCATCTACTTTTACATATTTGCTTCAATTTTGTCTCATTATGTAAAACAACACTAACCAGCATGCACTTCTGTCATCATGTGAGTGTTCTCTTCTTTTGGGATTCCTCTTAATGGGTATCACCTTTGGATAATCTGAAAAAACAACCACCAACTTGAAGAAGCCACCAGAGGAAATCCCACATTATCTTCCATTTGACTTCTATAATAGTTGTTCTCTATGCTCACAAGTGAGTATATATCTGTATTCCAAAGCCTATTGGCAATGTACACAATCAGTGTTATTACTTTACAGTCATATTATTTTAGCTTAAACAGCATCACCCAGTTTGATCACTGACCTTATTTACCAAGAACTAATACAAAATTACTTTTTCTTGATGTTTTGGGGAATACAAAAGGTGAATTTTTAGAAAGTGATCTCCAAGTTCAAAGTTTATAATCTATGAGTCAAAGTAGGATATCTACTAAGGAATTTAAGTGTTTCCAAAAATCAAGTTTTGTCAATTTTGAGTGTATTCAAAAGTATGAAATGTGGGATGCTGATGAATGAGTCAGTTGGAGAGTAATTGGTAGTAATAAGAGTTTTAAAAAATATACATTCTCCCTTTTCCAGAAATTCTACCTCCAGAAATTAAAATAACTTCTAGAAATTGAAATTCTACTTCCATTGAAATAAATAGATGTGTACAAAATTTATATGTTATTCATTACAATGTTATTTTTAAAAACAAATCATGGAAAACATTAAGCTACACCTGGTAATGAATTATTATACATCTGTTGAACACTATGAACCTATTAAAAATGATAGTGACAATTACATTTAATGATAAGGGGAGATATTTATAACATATTAACTGAAAAAAATCAGGTCACAAAATGTACAGTATATTTTCCAAATTTATACATACATGCATATGTAGGTAAATAAGAAAAATAACTGTAATATATACCCACACTCTTTTATGATTATTTCTGAGTGGTAAGATTAACATTGATTCTGTAAATGTTTCATATTTTTCAAAGTTTTCAATAAAAAGCATGTATTATTTTGTATTTAAAAAACAGGCATACATTTTTAAGTGATTTGAATTTTGAGGGTGATTACAATGAAGGAATTTCAAAAACATTTTGTTCATGTGTGGGTTATTATGTAAAAGCTTCATGCGCTGATCACTCAGGACTACCTCTACGTCTTGTCAGTTTCCAAACACATTCTACAAAAATATATTTTACGTATTTGTTTAAATATGGGGAACATTTTCCCAAAGAAAATAGCAATCCAGATAATCCATAAAGAAGCCTCTGGGTGCTTAATCTCTACAAAGCTCTCTGCTACACACTGTGAAGCATACAAAATGAGAAACAGCTAGGCTAACGGGGCATGCAGATTAGCTGACTTGTCCAAGGTCACCCATCTATGTTCAGGCAAAGCCAGAAATTAACAAACAAGACACAGCTTGAGGCCAAGGATCCTTAAGTACCATCAATGACTCCTGCACTAAGCCATGTATGTGCCTCTGCTCTGCTCACCACGTGGGCAGTGACTTCTCTCTTCCCACATGTTATCAATACTGGAGACAGTTGGAGATCTAACGTTAAACCATCACCAGCCCAGATCTCTTTCCCTTGTATTCACTGATCCTGAGGCGGGTCACTGCCTCTACCACGTCTCCACCCTCATTTTCCTTTCAGTTTTTATTCATAGTTAAGGTCGATCATATACAGTATCTGACGACTCTCCTAGTTTATAAGGTTTGCTATGGAACACTGCATAACTGCACCCCTTCTTCAACTTTTGTCCTCCCCAGAATTAATCACTTTCATCTCTTTCACCTGATTATGTTGTCATTTGGCTTCCTGACTCTAGTAGCATTCTTCATTGCTCCTTTTCAAATTTTCCATTTCTGGCATTGTTAACTGACTTCCTATTATAGAAGATGAGACCATGTATCTGTCTTGCCTCTTCTTCCTCCCTTCTCTCTCCACATACGCATGGTCTTCTCATTTCCTTCTCCTCCAGTACAGTTATATTGTAGTTTTGGTTAAATTAATATTTACATGTTAATACATTGTTATGACTACAAAAATTCTGTTTCTAGATGAGACATAGTTTACACTATGAGCACTATTCTTTTCCTGCACAGCATTTTGTTTTCCCTAGGGTTACAATTGTTTTCATTTGCTTCGTTTTCTATGTGTGTAATCACTACTCAACCTCTTTCCTACCATTATCTAAATCTCTCAGGAGTCTTCCTGAAAGCTCCTCTCTTTTCATTTTTAACTATAATATTTTTCATTTGTAAAAGCTCTGTTTTGTAATCTGACTGAACTGAATCTGTATTATAGCATCCTGTTCTTGCTTTTGGCTTCACGATCTCTCATTTCTGTAATATTAATGCTGTTCTGTTTTTATTTTTAGGTTTCCTTTTTCCTGCACAGTCTCCATTATCTCCAAGTTGCTTTAAATCTGTTTGTTTTGGTTTCTAGCTTTCAAATTACATGCTAGTTTCCACTGTCTGGTAACCCCTGGTTGTCTTCTCATATTTTATAATATTTTTATATAATTATATACGCAGATGTATTATTGTCTTCTCACATGGGCATACATTGTCTTTTCATAGTTTCTAGTACTGACTGCATTAATGTGTCTTATAGATTCTGAATGTCATTGGGGGGTAATCGGGTTGGGTTATCTACTTGACTGATTTCTGATGGCAGCATCTTTAGAACTTCCTCTTGAGTTGATATTGTTTACAAGACCTTTAATCTCTTCTCTGGATGGTGAAGGCCTGGCTACCAGCATATGGGAAGCAGAGTGGTGGAAAATGGCTAAATTTACTTAATTCTCCAATTTTCGATATAGTACTCATACCCTCAACTTTTTATTTTTGTTTCCAGACCAAAGATCCTCTGCTTTACACAATTCAGAAAATAAACCTCCAGTCCTCAATAAACATAACTGACGTCCATTCAGAAATCTTATATAAGAACACAATTTGTCCAAGCATGTCTGACTATAGTCTTGCCACATTTTGGGCAAAAGCATGCTTCAAAATTTCTAAGGGAAAATAATAGATTAATAAAAATGACAAAAATATGAAGCATCAAACATACATATCTATCATAATGGTTTGTATTTCAAATATATATTGTGTTAGTAGCAAACTTCAAATTAGATGGAAATGATGATGAGTATTGAAGCCCTTGTTTTCTTAGTATTCAATCCTGAGCATTCTATCCTTTTACGAGAAAGTGCCCCAGAGTAACTTGTCTCCCGTGAGCAGAATGACTCCATATAAATCACATTCAATCATCTATATTGCAATGTGCTCCTGCCCCAATCACTTAGGGTAAGTTGGAATGCCTTTTCAAACTACCTCTCTGAGATCAAGGTGAATGTTAAGGTAAAAATAAATATTTGCTGTCGAAACTAAAGTAAAATTCAATCCCTGGCATTTATCTATAGTAGTAGTGCCCCTAAAGCTCTTGGCTCAACAGAATATTTTTTTCCCTAGGATCCTATTTATAAAGACATCAAAGGGTTGAGGGAAAAATATTTCTCTTCAACCATCAACCATAGTGATGAGACTTCTTTCCTGTTTTGAAAGATCTTAACTTTTATTTGGGTTTGAGTATTGCTTTCTTTCTGATGACATCTGACATTTGAATAGGTCGTGTTAATAAAATATTCCATTTGACTAAGTGGGAATGATTAATTTCATCAATCAGGCTTTCTAACATTTTTCCCTGTAAATTAAGTTTGGAACTTTGAAAAATATGAAACCATCAAGTTACTGTTATTTGAAATAGATACCGTGTGTCATGCTGTAGTTTGGTTTATAATTGGAACATATAACCATGCTCATTACTGTGAATTATAGGAGTTTCCTGGCTGGCCTTCATTAACCATCTGGTTTTAAACATTGATTTGTGGTTACGTATGTTATTTTTAGGGAAGAGCACCTGAACATCTACTGCAAACATTTGTTTCATCTTGTTCTACATATTTTTAAAGGGCATGGTTCTCGCTGTTGTTAAAATCTCATAGATTCTATTGTATCTTCATCTTTGACTTATAATCGTGCATTATTTATCCAAAGAAAATGCCAGTCATGTCACCAAGGCTTGGCCCTTTAAGATTCTTTTCCTCAAGAAATTTGGTAGAAAGTGTGATAGGAAAGGAGAGTACATGGAAGACAAACCTAATCCTATAGGTTTCCATTCCAATGTAGTGAAAAGCTTTACACAGTTTTAGGACTTGGATATTGGAGTGCTTTAAATTAGAGGATACCAAAATCATTCATTCAATAATTTAGTCAGCAAATAGTCACAGAGAACCTTTCAGGAAATGGGTGCTGAGAATGCTGGAGATACAACAGTATCAACAAACACAGGAAAGGACAAATAATCTACAGATAAAAGTATGAAGGAGATAAATTAGATTCTGTCCTAGAAAAGAATCAGGGGAGGAAGGCTATTTTCGATTTGGTAAGGAAAAGCCTCCTTGAAAATATGAGAGCACAGACCATGTGAACAACCAAAAGAATAAACTTCCTGGTATAAGAGGCAGTGAATGGCAAGGACCTCAGTCTGTAAAAAGCTTGATGTGGTGTGAGACAGGAAAGGGGCCTTTGTGCTGAGAGCACAGTTAGTGCCAGCAGGTAGCGGTAAGAGATGAGGCTGGAAGTGCTGGCAGGAATCGGATCCTAGAGGACCATGGTTAGGAGTCTGGATTTAATTTTCATTGTGACTTACATTTAAAAAATATTATTATGACCCTGATGTAGAAAAACAACTCTAGGGAGGAGAGCGTTAAAAGATAGAAACCACTTAGAAGGCAACTTATAAGAGGCAGAGTGACAGATAATGATAACCTAGACTAGGGTAATGACATGGAGATGGAAAGGGATAGACAGGTGTGTGGTTTGGGAGGTGGGTCAAGATGGCATACTGATGGATGTCACTGGATGTGAACAGCCAGGCAAGGATGGGAAGCAGGGTGGCTGCTAGGATTTAGGATTGAACAAATGAACGGATTAAACAAATGCCGTTTACCAAGATGGCAACTTTTGGTAGAGGAAAAGATGGGTGCACCAGGAATTCATTTTTTGACAAGATAAATTTTGAGGTATATATTAGACACAAAGATGTAAGCAGCAGACAGGAAGTGGCATATGCATTTTGAGGGGTATAGATGGGTCAAGATTAATGAAGTTTGTCCAGGGCAAGAGCACAGACCAAGAGAAGGCCCGGAATAAGTATTGCACTGGTGACCTTCCAGGAAGGAAAAAGAAATCACAATAATTAGAATTAAATTGAACAACGCAGGGGTTAGGGGTGCCAATCCGTGTGTAGTCAAAAATCCACATAAAACTTTTGACTCCCCATAAGCTTAACTACAAATAGCCTACTGTTGAATGAAGCCTTATCGATAGCAATCAATTAATACATATTTTATATGTTATCTGTATTAGATGCTATATTCTCACAGTGAAGTAAGCTAGAGAACAGAAAATATTTATTTTTTTATTAAAAAAGGTTTTTTTTTTAACAATTTACTCATTTTTGAGAGACAGAGACAGAGTGTACGTGGGGGAGGGGCAGAGAGAGAAGGAGACACAGAATCAGAAGCAGGCTCCAGGCTCTAAGCAGTCAGCCCAGAGCCCGACACAGGGGCTTGAATTCACAGACTGCAAGATCATGACCTAAGCTGAAGTTGGATGCTTAACCGACTGAGCCACCCAGGCACCCCCAAAACAGAAAATATTATTAAGAAAATGATAAGGAACAACACATTTACAGTAATGTACTGTACTTAACGAAAAAAATCTGCTTGTAAGTGTATTTTGTGCAGTTCAAACCCATGGTATTTGAAGTTCAACTGTATAGGGAACTGGTTATGTGGAAGTTGGAAGGCTGAAGGAGCCAAAGGAAGATGCTGAGGTGCCTAGAAACTAATGTCAGTAGGAAGCAGCTACTACTCTCAAACTTGGAGAACTTAAGGAAGAGGCCATTAACCAGAGCTAGGAGGAGGGGCTCTACAGATCTAGTGGCTAGGCCTCTGGAATAAATCTCCATGCAGCTGGTGTTTGAACCCTAGAGGAGGGGCACACACAGCCCATTGGGTTCTCCCAGGGCACAGGAGGAGTAGCACAGTTGGTAAGGAAATGCTATGTGCCCCCTACGAGGATTGCCAAGGGTCTCAACTTGGCTGTTACCAGGCAGCTTGGTGAGAAAGGAACTCTGAATGCTGGAGGAAGGTAGCTAAGTATTATTGTGGGTTATTACTGAAGATTGCTCACAGAAAGTAGAAAGAGAAAATAAACCCCTCCTCATCTCCTTGTTGCCTCCGATATTCCTCTGGTGATTCCCATTGGTAGAACCTGACAGGAAGCCAGTTGGCAAGGAAGTCTTGGAGATTCAGACTGAGCAAGTCCAATTCACCAGGAGAGAAGGTAAGCTTGGAGCTGAGAAATGGCTTCTGAATATTCCTTGATTTTCAATGTGAGGTGACAACTCTGCTTTCACAGCAGGTATGCAGTTCTTGAATGAATATAAAGTGAAGACTATTAAGGAGGCATTATTATGATGGTCCTACGAGGGCAAAGTAACTTCTCCTAGCCTATTAGCAGACTTAGGTCAGGCATGCTGTCTCACCTGGTTTTTCTCTCATGCTGAAACCAGAACATGAGTTTCCTTCCTGATCCTCCCCTGGAAGAAGCAGACTAACATTTTCTTGGTACTTCCCAGAAGTATTTTTTGCATATATGGAATCCCCTTTATTCACCCATTTATTCAACATTTATTAATAACCTACTCTCTTCAGCTGGGCAGCTCAGTCAGTTAAGTGACTCTTGATTTCAGCTGAAGTCACGATCTCAGGTTTGTAAGATTGAACCCCATGTCTGGCTCTGCGCTGACACTGCAGAGCCTGCTTGGGATTCTCTGTCTCCCTCTCTCTCTCTGCCCCTTCCCCACTTGTGCTTTTTTTCTCTCTCTCTCCCAAAATAAATAAATAAACTTAAAAAAAATTATCTCTCTCCCCCTCTCTCTGCCCTTCCCCTGCTTGCTTGTGCCTGTGCACGTGTGTGCTCTCACAAAACAAAAAAACAAAAAACAAAAACAAAAAACAAAAAACCCTACTCTCTGTATTGGGCACAGTTCTGAATATTGGAGTCATAGAGATGAACATGACAAAACTCCTGTCCTTTTGGACCTTAAATCCTAGTAAGTTGCAGTGTGTGCAAGAGGTTGGTAATAACCCTATAAAACAATTTTTAAAATGAGATGTTTTTAAGTAGTGCTATGTTCTATGAAGAAAATCAAACCGGGTGACTCAATACAAGTGATGGCGTTGGGGCACTGTAGCTATTTATAGACTCTATTTCACAAACATATTAGTAATATCACACAGTTTCTAGCAAAATAGGCTAACTCCTTCAATAAGATATGGTTACTAGTAGGTAGAAGTTCTCTCTATAGAGGAGGAATTTGCACTAAAACCTAAAAGATGAGCAGATGCCAACTATGTGAAAATCTTGACAGTCCAGATAGAAGAGCTAGCAAGTACAAAGGCCCTGAGGCTGAACTGAGTTTGGCTTATCTGAAAGAAAGGCCTGTCTCTCTTATCTGGGGGAAAGGGTGGAGGACAGTGAATGAAGAAGAGGAGCAGAATATCTGCCCTTTCCTGTATCTACCTTATTTCACTTGGCAAAATATCCTGAAAATCAGTCCAGATCAGAACCTCCCTCTCCTTAAAGATTGCATGATATCCTATTGTACAGGCATAAATTTATTTTAGCATTTTGTTGTCAGATGTTTAGATTGTCCACATTCTTTTGTTTTTACAAATAGTGTTTGTGCTATAATAAATATCATTGTACATATGGTTTTGTACATTAGGGTGACTGTATCTGTAAGAGTCCTAGAGATGTGTGTGTATTATAAGTTTTGCTCTGTTCATTTCACATTTTGGTAGATATATCCAAACAGACTTCCAAAAATTTTATCAGTTTCCATTTCCACCAACATGGCCTTCACCCCCATCTATCCACTGAAGCATAAAATGTTTGGGTCTTACTAAATCTGTCACGTAAAAATGGTATCTCACCGTAGTCTTACTTTGCCTTATTTTTCTTTATTAGAGAGATTTAGTTTATTTTCATGCGTTTAAAAGCCATTTGCTTTTTGTGTATATGTGAATTCTCAGCTCATGTTTTTATCCCATTTCCATTGGATTACTAAGTTTATTTCTGTAATGACTTCATTACTGGTTGTCCCCTCCAGCCAACCCATAGGGTTAGTGATTATGCCCATGAATGGGAAGGAGCAATGAAGATCCTGATCTTTCCCCAAACCCCACCCCCAGTACACTGTTGCCTTTGCTACCAGTCTAGAAATTGTTGTGGTAACTTTGGATTCTTCCCTGTACTCTGGGCTAGGAAGTGTAAACAGAATATTCCCAGTGGAGGGGTGGGGGTGAGAACCAAGATTCTTCTATCTCTTTTCACCAACCACCTTCAGTTTCTAAAATTTTGGCACAGAGCTGAGAAACATCCCTCACCTACAAGGTATTCTGAGAAAATCCAAATGTGATCACAGAGACTTCTTCCCACTTCCATATATTTCTCTTCCCTGACACAAATTGCAGAGGTTCTTGGTGGTAATTTGCCTCATGCTTGTACTTGTGGCTGAATGAACATATGAAAGTGTTTCTATCATGCATTCTGTGTAGTTATAGCCATGAGGAATAGAATACAAATATGTTAGTCAGAAAAACCAAGAAGAGTATAATATAGTACCTGTCTCAAAATCCTTTGGCATCAGTACCCTCTCTCCATAATATTTACTCCCCTATTCAAACACCCATATGCAGTTTTGTATAGACATTGGAATTTTTCTATGCTCGCCAAGATTTAGCAACAGTAATCAGAGAGATTTTTCTCACCAGAAATGGTTAAACAAACCATAATTCTGGAGATCAGATAATCACACATATGGAATATTTTTCCATGGTGGAGACCGTCCCTGCCCTCCCAATTGATGTCATTGTAAATAAGCAGGTAGTCTCAGGTTTACCTAAATCCATTCCCATTTTCCTCAACTACAGATCACATGAACTTGTGCAGAGAATCTGAATGGGGTGAAAATAACCTTTATAAAAAGGTAAAAAGTCATCTCCAGGGATTTCAAAGGCTTCCTTCAGAAAGACTTTAATTTGAGAGCCTCTGGAACAAGATAATCATGCTCCAAAATTTAGAAAAATTACTAAGTGTTAATTATAATATAATTTACTTTTGTAAGTTCTCCATTTTACTTCTTGTCTGTGTCTTACCTTTAATTAATGTTTCTCTTTAAGTTAAGAGAGCAGTAATTTTCTTGACTGTTTCATCACTAAGAGATTTGCTATTCTTTCCACATCTTGATCTTCAGCTTCTTTTCTACTAAGAGCAATCTAAGAAAAGGTATGCAGAGTCAAATACAGGGATTCTACATTCTGAAATATTGTTAGAATATTGTTAATCTCAGAACTTCCCTGAGCCAGTGCTGAACAGTATTTTCTATTTCCCTCTACGGCTATCATTAATTCATTCATCTGTTTGATCATTGGTTCATTTATATATCTATTCATCCAATAAAGTTGTTGGGCACACTTTGACTTTCTATTAAGGCATTTCATTTATAGGAGAGACATGGGAATGAATGAGTATAATATAAGTACTTTATTCTATTCCAACATCAAACCAGCCCTGTAAGTTAGTGCTACAGTCTGAATGTATGTGTCTCTCCTCCCCCACCACAAATTCATATATTGACATCCTATCCCCCCAAGGATGATAGAGTTAGGATGTCAGGCCTTTGGGAAGTAGTTAGTTCGTAAGGGTGAAGCCTCATGAATGGAGTTCATGCCTTTTAAAAGAGGCTCCAGAGATCTTATCTCTTTATTCCATGGGAAGACACAATGAGAAGCCTGTGACATGGAAGGGGGACCTCATCTGACCATATTGGCACTATAATCTTGACTTTCAGCCTCCAGAAATGTGGTAAGTTTCAGTTGTTCAAAGGTCAACTGTATATTGATTTATCTGAGTTGATCTGTTTGCTTATAGGCCTATTTGCTTATAGGCCACCTGGTCTGTGGTATTTTGCTGTCACTCAGTACTGAATGGACTAAGACAAGTAGGACATATGTCGTTATTGTCATGATAGGTAAAGACATGGAGGGTTACATGAGGATTAAGTAAATTTTCCAGGGCACTACAAATAGTAAGTGTAGGACCAAAACATTAATCTAATTTTATAATTTCAAATTTACATTTTTCTCATTGCCTTGCTACATAGTGCAAATGTCCTACCTACAGAAACTTCTGGAGTCAGCATTGCTGATATGACCACCTTACTGACCCTTGCCATTTATGTCATGAATCATAAAATATGTTTACAAATTCATTAAATAGGCTAATATTATATTCCCTCTATCTGTTAATAACAGAAAAACAAACTTATACTATACCCCAAGTTTTCTATATTTATGCTTCAGCAATAGCAACTTTAAAATCCAATTAAGTCCCATGCACAGAGAAATCAGACTCATCCCTCAAAGCAAACTAACACACATCTTCCCAATGATGTTATCTCCAGCACATATTTTCCTTTCTTGCAACAACCCAAATTATCATGGTGTTCCCTGCAGAGCCAAATTTTAATATACAGCAAGCCAAGTTTGATAAGCTTAAGAAAGAGATAAAGCTAGGTGTGTATTGCTAGCATAACAATATAAGCTGACTGACTACTCAGAAATGACTTACCCAAAGGCAGAATTCAAACATGATAGAGAGGCCGGGCCTGCACTAGAGGAAACACACATAGGTACAGTAATTGTAAACAAATAACATTAGGATTGGGTAGGACTTCACCCTTGACCTTGTGACCTCTGGAGTGGTATATGATCTAATATAGAACTGAACAGAAAGAAGCTTCACATCCTGGATGTCATTGGTCACACTACCCCAGCTAAATCACTGAGACTCAAATTTGAGACTTTTGTTGGGACCATGGTGGGGGGGAGGGGACTCTTTTTATTCCTTTCATCTCTCCCTTCTCCCTCCCTTCCTTCCTTCCTTCCTTGATTTGAGGATGGAAGTATTTGAGTCTCTATAGAGCTTGTAAGGTCCACAGCACTGAAAGGGTCTGAGAGTTAAGCCAATACAGAGAAAATCTGAGTAAAGAAACAGAAGAAAACTGAATCCTAGTATTATGTCGAACCCTGGACCTGGCCATGCCTGAAGTGAGAGTTATATACAACTTAGATAATTAGGCCAATAAATTCCTTTTTGTTGTTCTTTTTCTTGTTCTATTTCTTTTTACACCACTTTGATGTGTGTTTCTGTCACTTGCTATTAAGAGTTCTAATTCAGGAAAAAAACAATCAACTTTTTTTCCCCCAGTGACTTTGTATCTCTTTGTCTGAAAAATAATAATTAGGGACAATGACCATTTAGCCCCATAAATCCTTAGGTGTACAGTCCACAAGATTCAGCCTTGCCCCTTTTCTTGATGTTTAGTGAACAACTGAAATATGTTTTGGGGAACACATAGCCTACAGTGATATAAAATTTTATTTCTTAATGAAAAGTAAATTCTATTATGAAATCCTGAGACCAGAAACAGTTATATGCTTGCAAAGTTAATGGCATTTTCAGTTGCTGTAATAAAGTGCAATCTTTTATTTTAAAGATCACAGACATTTAAAATGATCCAATAAACATGGTACACTGATTTCATCACAACACTCTAGTCTCTTACTCATAACCTCTTTATAATCCTGCTAGTTTCCCTTGAAAACACACTTTAGGTTTTAGGGAGATTCCATGAGAAGGTAGTTCTACATGGTTTACTTACTATTCAGAACTGAAAAGGGAAGAATGGTCCCTAAAAGTAAAGGTCTGAAATCCCCAGGATAGAAGCATTTTTTAAATGGTGTTTCTTTCTTTTTCTTTAAACGGAGACACTGTTTTTATTTATTTATTTATTTACTTATTTATTTATTTAATTATTTTTAAATATATGAAATTTATCGTCAAATTGGTTTCCATACAACACCCAGTGCTCATCCCAACAGGTGCCCTCCTCAATACCCACCACCCACCCTCCCCTCCCTCTCACCCCAGATCAGCCCTCAGTTTGTTCTCAGTTTTTAACAGTCTCTTATGCTTTGGCTCTCTCCCACTCTAACCTCTTTTTTTTTTTTTCCCCTTCCCCTCCCCCATGGGTTCCTGTTAAGTTTCTCAGGATCCACAGAAGAGTGAACACATATGGTATCTGTCTTTCTCTGTATGGCTTATTTCACTTAGCATCACACTCTCCAGTTCCATCCACATTGCTACAAAGGGCCATATTTCATTCTTTCTCATTGCCACGTAGTACTCCATTGTGTATATAAACCACAATTTCTTTATCCATTCATCAGTTGATGGACATTTAGGCTCTTTCCATAATTTGGCTGTTGTTGAGAGTGCTGCTATAAACATTGGGGTACGAGTGCCCCTATGCATCAGTACTCCTGTATCCCTTGGGTAAATTCCTAGCAGTGCTATTGCTGGGTCATAGGGTAGGTCCATTTTTAATTTTTTGAGGAACCTCCACACTTTTTTCCAGAGTGGCTGCACCAATTTGCATTCACACCAACAGTGCAAGAGGGTTCCCGTTTCTCCACATCCTCTCCAGCACCTATAGTCTCCTGATTTGTTCATTTTGGCCACTCTGACTGGCGTGAGGTGATATCTGAGTGTGGTTTTGATTTGTATTTCCCTGATGAGGAGCGATGTTGAGTATCTTTTCATGTGCCTGTTGGCCATCCAGATGTCTTCTTTAGAGAAGTGTCTATTCATGTTTTCTGCCCATTTCTTCACTGGGTTATTTGTTTTTCGGGTGTGGAGTTTGGTGAGCTCTTTATAGATTTTGGATACTAGCCTTTTGTCCGACATGTCATTTGCAAATATCTTTTCCCATTCCGTTGGTTGCCTTTTAGTTTTGTTGATTGTTTCCTTTGATGTGCAGAAGCTTTTTATCTTCATGAGGTCCCAATAGTTCATTTTTGCTTTTAATTCTCTTGCCTTTGGAGATGTGTCAAGTAAGAAATTGCTGCGGCTGAGGTCAGAGAGGTCTTTTCCTGTTTTCTCCTCTAGGGTTTTGATGGTTTCCTGTCTCACATTTAGGTCCTTTATCCATTTTGAGTTTATTTTTATGAATGGTGTGAGAAAGTGGTCTAGTTTCAACCTTCTGCATGTTGCTGTCCAGTTTTAAGTGGTGTTTCTTTTTTCCCTCCCTCCCTCCCCACTTCCTTCCTTTCTTCCTCCCTCCCTCCCTCCTTTGTTCCTTCTTTACTTCATTCATTCGTTCCTTCCTTCCTTCGTTCCTTCCTTTTTTTCTAATAACAGAAATTTTCAAGAACTGCAGACTTGGTACACACAGCCTAGCAAGACATGTTCTCACTGTCTAGTGGCAGAGAGGGGTGAGCAAGTTAATTTTTAGAGTGCTTTTTGTTTTCCTTACTCTAAAAATCTCAGTAATGTTTTTAATGTTTTCATTTGAAAACTCCTAAGCCCCCAAATTATAGAGTGAATTTTGGGCAAGCAACTTAAACGAGAACCTAGTTTGTAAGTCACAAACAATTGACCCTTGAACAGTGAGGGAGTTAAGGAGACTAATCCCCCAGTGCAGTTGAAAATCCTTATATAATTTTTGACTCTCTGAAAACCTGACTATTAACTAATAACCTACTTGTTGACTGGAAGCATTACCAATAATAAATAGTTGATTATCACATATTTTGTATGTTATATGTATTATATACTGTCTTCTTACAATAAAGTAAGCTACAGAAAAGAAAATGTTATTAGGAAAATCATAAGGAAAAGAAAACACAGAGTACTGTACTGTATTTATCAAAAAAATCCCATCTAAGTGGACTTACAACATTTCAAACCCATGATGTTCAAAGGTCAACTGTATATTGATTTATCTGAGTTTATCTACAAACACATATATCTAATATTGCCCTGATGGGTAGGTTAAGGTTTAAAATAAGACATGAAAACACTTTAATATATTTTTTAAAAGTAAATGTGTAACCTATGGCAAATGCTAAAAGAGATAGTAAGAAAACCACCACTTATTATGCACTAATATGCTAAGTACATTTTTTCATTTACTTTTTATTTATTTTGAGAGAGAGAGTGAGAGGAAGAGAGTGGGGGATGAGGGGCAGAGACAGAAGGAGACAGAGAATCCCAAGCAGGCCCCATGCTGTCAGCATAGAGCCCAACTTGAGGGTTGATCTCACGACCATGAGATCATGACCTGAGCCGACATCAAGAGTCTGACACTTAACTGACTGAGCCACCCAGGTACCCTGCACTATGTACTTTCCTAAGTTTTTTCAATTAATTCTCAGAACATCAGAGATTGGCACATTTATCCCAAGGGACCATTCTGCTCTCTTGTTCCTCCCCAGGCAGACCCCATCCTCCAAGGCAGTTGTAAGAACCAGGAGAGCCCTCTGGGAGGCCAGCATGTTCCAAACCTCTATGAGCAAGTGCCAGGAGGGGGGCCACCTGCCACTTCCCAGTCCTGGAACCCTGATTTCTGGAGTTTCCTTCCAAGCAGCAGTCTGATTAGACTAGGTGGCAAAATGTAGATGTGCAACTACTCGATCTATTATTTACCTCTGTCTCTCACCAAACTCAGCCCTTCAAAAGAAGCAGCAGGTCATCAGCAGAGCATGACAACCATTCCCGCCTAATATTCTCCATCTTGATATACATCTTCGTGTGTAACCTAATCCCTTTCCAAACTCTCTCCCACATAATTCTTAAGGCAAAACAAATACAATTAGAAGGAACTGTTTTCCTTGTAATGTCATCATGTCAAAGCATAGATCCTATTGTCAGGGAAATCTGATGTAAAGTGTAATTATGTACTTTTGATCAAGTCCTTTATTTCTATCTGGGCAGAGTCCTACTTTGCTCCTGAGATTTCTACTCTATGGTTAAAAGAATGAATATTGTATCATAGTTCTGCCTCTTTCTTTCCTTGTTTTGTCTTTGTCTCTCCCTGTGCTCTGGTTGATCTATGCAGTTACTCTCCTTTATTAGATAAATGCTTGCTTTTTCTACTAGGTAGCCCTAGTTATCCTCCTATATGACAGATGGCTCCTCTGAGCTCTCTCAATAATTCTCGGTGTACAAATGAAAACAATGATGTTCAGAGAAGTTAGTTACATCACTAGTAACACTAGGGCAAAGATTTGAATTCAGAACTGTTTTATTCCAAAGCCCATATCCTTTGCTTCTTACTATGGCTTCTCTCATAATTGCATCATTTGTGATTGACTTAGAAAATTACATTGTAAGGGTATGGACTTTTGGATTATGTATCATGAATCATCCCCTATGGCCAATTATCCTGCTGTTGAACATTTTCAACAACATATAAAGAAAATGTATATGTTCACACATTATAATGTTTTCATTATTATTATTTCACTTACAGACATCTAAAATTGATTTGTTTTCTCCCCAGATTTTTAGCAAGAATCAATCATTTCATATAGCCTTGCAATTTTTAAGAAAATTATACTGCTTTTACAAAAATCTGATGGAAGAATAGTCTCCAGAGGAGAAGAAGGAAGTGATAAATAATATACAAGGTTAACTCTGGTTTCCTCAGAATAACTTCAGTTTGTATGATCTTATTTGGTGGTGATATGTATAATACAACTATTGATGAAAGTGCTTTGCCAGGTTCCAAGCGGCCAACAATTACACTTAGCACTGGAAGTTGAGAATATTTCCAAGGTTATCTATGTTTTGCAGTTTTGCTTGTGGTTTATTTTCTCCAAAGTTCTTCTTACTCTAATGGATAGGATGTTATTTTATTTGAGGGATTTTAGGACAATTTAACCTCATAAATGACCATGTGATAGAATGTATCCTTGAACTTCTGTTTCTTTTATTTTTATTTCTTTATTTTTTAATGGTTATTTATTTTTGAGAGAGAGAGCACAAGGGGGAAGAGACAGAGTGAGATACAGAATCCAAAGCAGACTCCAGACTCTGAGCTGTCAGCACAGAGCCCAATGTGGAGCTGGAACTCATGAGCCATGAGATCATGACCTGAGCTGAAGTTGGTTGCTTAATCGACTGAGCCACCCAGGTGCCCCTTACTTCTGTTTCTTTTAGATCACAGTTTATTGTTAAAGTAGTTCTCAAGTTTCTCAAAGTCAATGCATAATACGTGTATCAATGTTAGTAACTGTCATTATTTCCATCAAGTTTTGTTTTATTTCTAATTTATGCATTCAATCAGATTGATCTGCTAGCAATCCAGACTGTGAAAAAGTTTAGTTATATTCATTCATCTATTCATTCATCCAAATGATTTGAGCACCTACTATAGGTTGGACATGCTGCTGGATCCTGAAGATAAAATAGCATTCAAGACAATGTCTCTGCCCTCCTGGAGTCTAGTTAGGAAGACAGATCACAAGCTAGTAAGCAACTATTGCACCCACTGCTTCCCACCTTATGGTGGTAGTGGAGAACTTGAAAAGCAAAACCTAGTGAAAATAAAAACTGAAAGTCCAAGAGCCTAAACTTACAGGGTCTGATTGGCTCCTGCTTCACAAATACGGCCTTTGACACATATTCCTGATTCTTGACCACAGCACTTTCGCTGTTTCACCAAAATAGTGTTGTCTCCTTTCCCTTGCCCAACAGAGTAGAAAATTTAACTCAGTTAAGATCAAGAAGCAGGCAAAATCAGCATTATTTATTTATTTGCTCATTCCAACAAACACACGTTTCAGTTCTGTTAAACCCTTTAGGAAGTCAAGAGTTGTTGTAAATATTAGAAATGGTGTAAAGAAGGACTTCTGCTTCTGAGAAGTATAGTGCTAATAGCAATAGGCTAATACTCTTACTCTTAAACAAACAGAAAATATTACAAAAGTCATTTTCAGGAACATCAGAGAGCTGTGAAAGCAATGAAGTCTAAATGAATCAAATCGAGAGAGAGAGAGAGAGAGAGAGAGAGAGAGAGAGAGAGAGAGAATGATCTGAGGGGATCTGATGATAGCCAATTCCTTTTCTCCTGGGGCACTGGTCAGTCTGGGGGATGCACAGATCCTTGGGCTCCACCAAAGTAGAGGGGCTCTGCTGGAAGAAGAGCAACCAGTAGAGCTTCTGGCAATCTGGAGGAGTGCTGGATACTTGAGAAGCCTCAAATGCATGCCTGGTTCTCCCCACAGTATTGGAATTTCCCACAGTCTCCCAAAACTTAGAAAACAAATTCTCAGCAGGGAAGAGGTTTATCTCAAACCCATGGCCAGTCTCCTGCTAAAGACATTTGTCAAATATTAAAGTTGCATGTGACAGATAGAGAAAAAGCTGAAAACTTCTGAAGGGCAGAAATGTATCTCCTGAAGCCTTTCAGCACTAAAGAGGCCAAGAGCCACCATGCTTGCAGTGAAAAGCCCCAGGTAGCCATGCACCAGGACCATGAGTAAACCAGAAGCAGACTGAATCTTACTAAAATGTTACCCCAGTCTAGTGCCTGATTGGATTAGGCCCCATTCTCTGCCTAAAAGAGGCATTTTGTCTGCTTGGGCTTCCATAATGAAATACTGTAGACTGGGTAGTTTACATAAACAGGAATTTATTTCTCATTGATCTAGAGGCTGGGAGTGCAAGATCAAGGTTCTGGGCAATTCAATTTCTAATGAGAGTTTTCTTCCTGGCTTGCTGGTGGTCTCCTCACTGTGGTCTTTCCTCAGTACATGAGAACAGGAGCTGGAGGGGGGGAGTTCTCTTTCTTATAAGGGCACTAATCCTTTCAGATTAGGGCCCCACTTTTATGACCTCATTTAATCTTAATTACTTCCTTAGAGACCCCATCTCTAAATACAATCACATTGTGTGTTAGAGTACCAATATATGAATTTTGGAAAGACACAGTTCATCTACAAGCAGGAGCAAAAGGTGAAACTTTTTCTTGTGAAATAGAATAATATCTGGAACCTCTATGGGTCTTTTATACACAGTATCACACCTACAATCAAGAATTCCTACACATGTGAAGAGGCAAGGTCATATGACCAACAATCAAGAGGAAAAAAACAACAAAAGCAAACAGACAGATGATCTGCATAATTGCAGTTAGCAGACAAGAACTTTAAAAACACAATAACTGGGGACTTCTGGGTAGCTGAAAATACTGACAGCTGCCTAACTACTTCCCTCCTGATATTTTCTCCTTGAATGATTCAAAACAACAAGAGAGGATATGTAAATCTACGCAAAACTGTACTCTTCGGCATTAACTTAAAGACAGAAAATGCCAAACCTTAAAAATTACTGTGACTACGATCTCGCGGTCCGTGAGTTCGAGCCCCGCGTCGGGCTCTGGGCTGATGGCTCAGAGCCTGGAGCCTGCTTCCGATTCTGTGTCTCCCTCTCCCTCTGCCCCTCCCCCGTTCATGCTCTGTCTCTCTCTGTCCCAAAAATAAATAAACGTTGAAAAAAAAATAAAAAATTACTGTGACTAAATAGGGAAATGTCAACACATCCCAGTGCATGATCTCTCATTCTCTGGCTCAACCTCTGGACTGCTACAAGGCTATGTAGTGAGAAAAAGCACACTGAAAAACATCCCAGAAAAGCCAAAAAAGGAAAACTAGCAAGAGGGCTTAAGGGTCATCAGAAACTGCCATCAAAGAGACTCGGTTTGCCCTCTTTATGAAAACATGATAACAGAGCATAATAGGGCTCAGGGAAAGGACTTCAGAGTACGGGTGATTAAAATGATCAAGAGTTACTTAAAGGGCATCGTTCAAAACATTGTTTAAGGGGAGAAAAAAGAGACAAAAAAGAAAGGAGAGGCACTCTGTAATTGGGTTGTGAATGGGAAAAGAAGCAAAAGGTGAAAAATTTAGGGCCCTGTAAAATCAACGAGAAAAGCCACATTGAAGGACTTAAAGCTCTTCCTCTGGTGACTAAAACAAATAATCAAAATAACCTCTAATGCATATGGATCTTGCTATATTGCTAAAAGATATAACCATTAAGTGAGGAATCTTATAAGTCACAACAATACCATAAAAATGAACAGAGGGATGTGTGGGTGGCTCAGTTGGGTGAGGGTCTGACTCTTTTTTTTTTTTAAGTTTTATTTATTTATTTTGAGAGGGACAGAGACAGTGAGAGTGGGGGAGGGACAAAGAGAGAGGGAGAGAGAGAATCCTAAGCAGGCTCCACATTGCCAGCGCAGAGCCTGACGTGGGGCTCAAACTCACAAAACCGTGAGATCATGACCTGAGCCGAAACCAAGAGTTGGGTGCTTAACCAACTGAGTCACCCAGGTGCCCCTTAGGGTCCAACTCTTGATTTGGTTCAGGTAATGATCCCAGGGTTGAAAGATTGAGCCCCACATTGCACTCTGCACTGAACATGGAGTCTGCTTATGATTCTTTCTCTCTCTCGGCCCCTTCACCCCCCAAATGTCTTTTAAAAGGAAATATCAACAAATTCATACAGAGCCATTGCAAAAAATCATGTTATAAATTTTTACATATACCAACTGAGTAACAACCCATCTCCCACAAGAAGCAGAAGTTTTTAAGTCAACACTCCAAACTGAATCATATATACTCATTCACTCAAAGATATAAGAAAACCCCTTAAATTAGAAATTCAAAAACTAAGAACAGAAAAGGATGAAAACTGGAAGAAATAAAGAGAGAACTGATTGAATTCAGGAAGGAAATGGATTAAAAAGACAAAAATATCTGCAATTTAAAAATGATACATTATAAGGTGGCCAAGGGAGAAAGACTCACATAAAAATTTAATAGGTGCAGAACAAAGGCAGGAAAATACTAAGAGGATTAAGTAAAAAGAAAGTAAAAAAAAATCAGAGAGAAAGTAATAGGAATGGAAGAAAGGCAAAGGGCAGTGCAAAAAAAACCCTACAAACCAATATCCTTTTGGTAATGATCCAAAATACTAAATAAATATTAGCGAGCAGAATCTAATAACACATGAAGAAATATACCATGAGCATGTAGGATTTCTTCTAGGAATGTGAAGGTTTTTCAATAATAGGAAATCTATTAGTATATGATATAAAAAAAATTTATCAATCACATGATCATCTCCATTGATACTGAAAAAACCTACCTCAAAATTAAACATCCATTCACAATAAAAACACTCAAAAACAGAAATTGAGGAATATTCTCTCAAGAGGATCAAATGCACATGTATGTATGCATACATCCCTTTCTTACCTTTCATGTAAGAAAATACAGAATACATGCATGTATCCCTTTAAATTAGTATTTTTGTGTTCTTTGGGTAAATACCCAGTAGTGTGATTCCTGGATTGTAGGGTAGTTCTATTTTAAACTTTTTGAGGAACCTCCATACTATTTTCCAGAGTGGCTGCACCAGTCTGCATTCCCACCAACAGCACAAGAGCGTTCCCCTTTCTCCACATCCTCACCAATATCTGTTGCTTCCTGAGTTGTTAATTGTAGCCATTCTGACAGGTGTGACATGGTATCTCATTGTGGTTGTGATTTGTATTTCTCTGGTGATGAGTGATGTTGAGCATCTTTTCATGTGTCTGTTAGCCAGCTGTATTTCCTCATTGGAAAAGTGTCTATTCATGTCTTTTGTTCATTTCTTCACTGGATTATTTGGTTTTTGGGTGTTGAGTTTGATAAGTTCTTTGTAGATTTTGGATACTAATCCTTTATCTGATTATGTCATATGTCATTGTCTTCTCCCATTCTGTCAGTTGCCTTATAGTTTTGTTGATTATTTCCTTCACTGTGCAGAAGGTTTTATTTTGACGAAGTCTCAATAGTTCATTTTTGCTTTTGTTTCCCTTGACTTCTGAGACATGTCTAGTAGGAAGTTGCTGCCTGTTTTCTCCTGTAGGATTTTGATGGTTTTCCTGTCTTACATTTACATCTTTCATCCATTTTGAATTTATTTTTGTGTATGGTGTAAGAAAGTGGTCCGGTTTCATTCTTATGCATGTCGTCGTCCAGTCTTCCCAACATCATTTACTAAAGAGACTTTTTTCCATTGGATATTCTTTCCTCCTTTGTCTAAGATTAGTTGGCCATACATGTGTGTGTCCAATTCTGGGTTCTTTATTCTGTTCCATTGATGTATGTGTCTATTTTTGTGCCAATACCGCACTGTCTTAATGATTACAGCTTTGTAATACAGCTTGAAGTACAGAATTGTGATGCCTCCAGGTTTGGTTTTCTTTTTCAGGATTGCTTTGGCTATTTGTTTTTTCTTATGGTTCCATACAAATTTTCAGATTGTTTGTTCTAGCTCTGTGAAGAATTCTGATGTTCTTTTGATTGGGACTGCATTAAATGTGTAGATTGCTTTGGGTGGTATAGACATTTTAACAATATTTGTTCTTCCAATCCATGAGCATGGGATATTTTTCCATTTCTTTGTGTCATCTTCAATTTCCTTCAAAAATTTTCGACAGTTTTCAGAGTGCAGATCTTCTACCTCATTGGTTAACTTTATTCCTAGGTCTCATGATTTTGGCACAATTGTAGATGGGACTGATTCCTTGATTTCTCTTTCTGCTATTTCATTATCGGTGTATAGAAAAGCAACTGATTTCTGTACATTTATTTTATATCCTGTGACTTTTCTGAATTCATGTATCAGTTATACCGGTTTTTTTGGTGGAGTCTTTTGGGTTTTCCACAGAGTATCATGTCATCTGAAAAGAGTGAAAGTTTGACTTCTTCCATGCTGATTTGGATGCCTTTTATTTTGTTGTTGTCTGTTTGCTGTAGCTAGGACTTCCAGTATTATGTTAATAATAGTCATGTGAGTGGACATCCCTGTCTTGTTCCTGACCAGAGAGGAAAAGCTCTCAGTTTTTCCCCATTGAGGATGATATTAGCTATAGGCCTTTCATATATGGCTTTATGATGTTGAAGTATGCTCCCTCTATCCCTACTTTGTTGCTGGATTTTATTATGAATGGATAGTGTACTTTGTTAAATACTTTTTCTGCATCAGTTGAAAGGATCATAAGGTTCTTATCTTTCTTTTATTAATGTGATGTATCATATTTATTGATTTGCAAATATTGAACCACCCTTGCAGCCTGGGAATAAAACCCACTTGATTATGGTGAATGATTCTTGTAATGTACTGTTGGATTTGTTTGCTGGTATTTTATTGAGACTTTTTGCATCCATACTCATCAGCAATATTGGCCTGTAGACCTCTTTTTTAATGTAGTCTTTATCTGGTTTTGGTATCAAGGTAATACTAGCCTCATAGAATGAATTTGGAAGTTTTCCTTCCATTTATATATATTTTTGGAATAGTTTGGAAGGAATAGGTATTAACTCTTCTTTAAAGGTCTGGTAGAATTCTTCTGGAAGTCATCAGGTCCTGGACTTTTGTATTTTGGGAAACTTTTGATTACTGATTCCATTTCTTTGCTGGTTACTGGTCTGTTCAAGTTTTCTATTTCTTCCTGTTTCAGTTTTGGTGGTTTACATGTTTCTAGGAATTCATCATTTCTTCCAGTCCATTTCTTCTAGGTTGTCCAATTTGTTGGTATATAGAGGTTTTCATAATATTGTCTTCTAATTGTTTGTATTTCTGTGGTGTTGGTTGTTATTTATCCTCTCTCTTTTGTGATTTCAACTATTTGGGTCCTTTCTCTTTTCTTTTTGATAAGTCTGGGTAAGGGTTTATCAATTTTATTAATTTTTTCAAAGAAACACCTCCTGGTTTAATTAATTTGTTCTATTTTTTTTTAGTTTCTATATCATTTACTTCTGCTCTACTCTTTATTATTTCCATTCTTTTGCTGGCTTTTGACTCCACTTGTTGTTCTTTTTAGCTCCTTTAGGTGTAGGGTTAGGTTGTTTATTTAAGATTTTTCATGCTTCTTTATTTAGGCCTGTAATGCTATATACTTCCCTTTTAGGACTCCTTTTGCTGCATCCCAGAGGTTTTGGACTTTGTGTTTTCATTTTCATTTGTTTCCATGAATTTCTTTTTTTTTTTTTTTTTTTTTTTGATTTCCTGGTTTTCCCATTCATTGTTCAGTAGCATGTTGTTTAACTTCAAGTATTTGTAGCTTTTCCAAATCTTTTCTTGTGGTTGACATCAAGTTTCATAGCATTGTGGTCAGAAAATATGCATGGTATGATCTTGGTAGTTTTGTACTTGTTGAGGCCTGACTTGTGACCTACTATGTAATCTAATCTGGAGAATGTCCCATGTGCACTTGAAAAGAATACGTATTTTGTTGCTTTAGGATGGAATGTTCTGAATATATCTGTTAAGTCCATCTGGTCCAAGTGTGTCATTCAAAACCATTGTTTCCTCATTGATTTTCTGCTTAATCTGTCCATTGCTGTAAGTGGGATGTTAAAGTCCCCTACTATTGTTGTATTATTATCAATGAGTTCCTTTATGTTTGTTATTAATTGTTTTATATATTTGGGTGTTCCCATTTTGAGGGCATAAATTTTTTTTTTTTTAATTTTTTTTTCAACGTTTATTTATTTTTGGGACAGAGAGAGACAGAGCATGAACGGGCGAGGGGCAGAGAGAGAGGGAGACACAGAATCGGAAACAGGCTCCAGGCTCTGAGCCATCAGCCCAGAGCCCGACGCGGGGCTCGAACTCACAGACCGCAAGATCGTGACCTGGCTGAAGTCGGACGCTTAACTGACTGCGCCACCCAGGCGCCCCTTGAGGGCATAAATATTTACAGTTGTTAGAACTTGTTGGATGTCCCCTTTATCATGATATAGCTCTTCTTCATCTCTTGTTACAGTCTTTGTTTTAAAGTCTAGTTTGTCTGATAATAGGTATTGCTACTCTGGTTTTCTTTTGATGTCCATTAGCATGATAAATGGTTCTCCACCCTCTCACTTTCAATCTGCAGGTGTTTTTAGTTCTAACAGGTGTTTTAGTCTGTTATAGGCAGCATATAGATGGAATAGATGGGTCTTTTGTTGTTTTTTTTTAAATCAATTCTGACACCATGTCTTTGGATTGGAGTGTTTAATCCATTTACATTCAGAGTAACTACTGCTAGATATGTATTTAGTGCCATTTTATTACTTGTTTTTGTCATTGTTTTTGGAGATTTTCTCTGTTCCATTCTTGTTTTTGTCACTTTTGGTTTTTTTTTTTTTTTTTTTTTTTTTTTTTTTCACTCAGAATCCCCTTTAACATTTCTTGCAGGGCTGGTTTAGTGGTCATGAACTCCTTCAGTTTTTGTTTGTCTGGAAAATCTTAATCTCTCCTTCTATTCTGAATGATAGCCTTGCTGAAGAGAGTATTCTTGGCCACTGATTTTTCTCATTCAGCACACTGAATAGCCAGTCCCTTCTGACTTGCCATGCTTCTCTGGAGAGATCTGCAGCTAGCCTTAGGGGTCTTCCCTTGTAAGTTAGGAACTTCTTTAGTCTTGCTGCTTTTAAGACTTTTTCTTTACTGCTATATTTTGCAAATTTAATTATAATGTGTCCTTGCAGTTCCTGATTCTACTTGTTACCATCTTGTGATTCAGTGTCTGGAAGAGGCTCATCAGCTTAGCCATGCTTATGTCTTGCGTCTGTACACTGACTCCAGGGTCAACTAGAAAAATGTGTCTCAGGTGTTTTCATTTTCTCCAAGGGGAACTGAACCATGGCTTATTAGGTGGAGGTCTCCCAAATCACCAAGGGGCTCAGGTACTGCTCAGTCAAAAAATGACAAAAGCCCACCACAGAATTTTAGGACATGAAGTAATCATTGCATGAGAAAATGAGGGTATGTTCTATGACCAGACAAACTGGGTTAATGCTCTTTTCCAGTCTTTCTTCCATCTGTGTCACACTGTTCTTTACCTTCACCTCACTTAAACTTTCTCAGTCTTTAGGCAGCTTCTCACTCTTCTCACTCAAGGGTGTAAAGACAGTCCTTGATTTGCAACGGTTCAACTTATGATATTTGACTTTACATGGTGCCAAAGTCATACACATTTAGTAGAAACTGTAGTTTGAGTTTTTGGATTTTGATCTTTTCTCAGGCTAGGGATATTCAGTAAGCTTCTCTCTTATGCTGGGCAGTGGCAGCAAGCTGCAGCTCCCAGTCAGCCATGCTGATCACTAGGATAAACAACCCATACATTTACAACCACTCTATACCTGTGCAACCATTCTATCTTTCACTTTCAGTAGAGTATCCAATAAATTACATGACAACATGTCACTATAAAGGCTTTGTTGTGTTAAGATGATTTTTCCCAACTACAGGCTTATTTATATCTAAGAGTTTCTGAGCATGTCTCAAGTAAGCTAGGCTAAGTTATGATGTTTGGTAAGTTAGGTATATTAATGCACTTTGGACTTACAATATATTCCACTTATGATGGGTCTATTGGGAAGTAACCCCATCTTAAGTTGAGGAAGATCTGTATAATTTTGTTAGTAAGAGTAATGGCATTAGGCCAAGGATAATCTTGAGTCTCCTCTAATTTATTTTAAAAGGCAAATCAATTTTGAAGTTTGGTATGCATTACTTTTAGCAAATATACAGTTGATTCTGATACATTATGAGTCATGATACCATAATGAAAGCATGTTTTGGGACAATAGTATCAGAAAAACATTCTGCTCAAAATGTGCAGGCTGGAGTTTCCTCTATGAACAACATTAACACTGAACCAAGGCCTCACTGGGTTTTGTTGTGTCCTCCTTCCCTTCTTTACTTTCTATTGAGTACTGAAGGCTATGCTATTACTAATATCACTTTGTTGTAGTGTCCACTTAAATTTCCAGTATCTTTCCACATA
Organism: Lynx canadensis; assembly: GCF_007474595.2. NCBI lineage: Eukaryota > Metazoa > Chordata > Mammalia > Carnivora > Felidae > Lynx > Lynx canadensis. The sequence goes on from NC_044303.2 coordinate 169,971,054, forward strand.
ATCTTCAATCAGTTCTAAATAATTACAAATTTAAATACAACTTTGTAACCAGCCAACATTAATTGCTGCTTTCCTCAATTACAAACCTGCCCAAACGATTAAGTCCATAGGCTCGTTAATGTACAGTGCTTTCAATTTTAGCCTATTATGTCAATTACAAATCATTTTGTGGCATCTGGTAGAGGTGATTTGTGAGTTGTGCTATCACCTTATTGAGCTTTTATCCTGTTAATGACCCTGCTGCCACAATTCTCACATCATTCAATCTAAATGAGCTGTGCTTCCATGCCTTACTTCCATGGAATAATGTGTGTGTGTGTGTGTGTGTGTGTGTGTGTGTGTGTGTGTGTGTGTCTTCAGGAAAACAAAAAAATTTAAAAAACACCTACTGTTTTGTTAATATTTTAGATGTCTCTTACTCAACAGTTATATCCAGTGTATTGCCAGAGACCAACTGGTGCTTTTAACACCCTCGGGGGAATTCTACAGTATTTGCCATTGGCTCTCACCTCCAGAAAGATAAAGATATTTGTGTAAATTTAGCACAGAGGTCTCATGAGTACTCCTATCACCAATCTGGGATAGTTTTCTCCATTTTTTACTTATATTCTCTGATATAGTTTAAATTTCTCCTTTTCACTGGAATGGTCTGGGTACATCATTCTGAGTCCCCATTACCAGTCCCCTTCTTCTCATGACTCTGCTATGGGTGGTGAATAAAATTGACATCAAGTAGAGCATCCCCACTACTGTCCTAGGATGTCCCGGACTCTGCCTATCCCTTGTTTTCATTACACCTAGGGGGAGAGATGCCAAGCCATCTTTCACTACATCAATAGTGCTAATCTAGAGGAATCTGAAGTGCATCACCTCTACCTTTCCTCATCTTCTTTTTGATAGTGTTTCCAAAGTAAACAAAATGAAGAAAAGGGAATCAACAGAAGAAAATGCAAGTTGCTTGTATAATCCTTAGGCTACGTAATTCAAGCCCCAAATAAACAAAGGATGACCTAGATGCATATTTACAAACCTGAAATTGTTCCTGTTTGCTTTAAAAAAATTATATTTATTACATTTCAAGAGGTCAGTTATAATATAATATAATCAATATATAGATATAGTGCTATATTATACCTGAATATACAATATGACATAATGTAATATATTGCAATGTAACATAAATCACTAAATATATAATATATATACTAAATATGTGTAACATATATATACTAAATATATAATATACTAAACACACATATATATAACACATCTAAGTACATCCACCTATATATAATTTACTTCTTAAAACAACTCTATGGTATAAGGATTATGGGAAATAGAAATTATATGCTTTGAAGAAATCGATTTGACTGTCTAAAAAATTGGTCCCTAATTTGTATTTGATATTTATGTCTAAATTACTACTATAGGTTTTATTCTTCGAGATCCCCTAAAGGAATTGAATAATGTTAGGTGACCTACTAGAACGGCAGTTCTGCTTCTGGTAGCAGAAAATTAGGCTAGAATCCTCCGGAGATTTGCCAGCAAAATTAGCAGCAGAGGGTGTAAATGCAGCAACTAATTCTGCTAGAAAATGAACAGAAGGGAAGGCACTAATCTTATTAGCCGCTATGTCATCAGTCAAAACAGCAAGAATGTAGGAATGAAGCTTTGAAGGCTACTTTCTCTTTAAGGGTCCCTGTTTCTCCTCTTCTTTTAAGACCAATGGCAGGATAAAGAATAATGGTAGCAAATAAAATTTAAAAGAGGTAAAAAGGCAGAGTTGTATGATTGTTCTGTCATATAATTCTGCGAGAACTATACATGGCTCAAGAGAGACTTTGGGCATGCATAGCACTGACTGCCCAGATGTCACAAGCAGTTGTCACTGTGTTCAAATTATACTGAAAGCTTTGAAGAATACTTCCTCTGTGTAGGGTTAGCCTGAGCGAGTAGGCTAATAGATTCAAATATGAAGGACATGTACCAAGCCCTGGTATTCTTCATAGAAGGCAGTCTGCCTTGGGCTGGCCCAGCCCACATAGTACCAAAGCATGAAGATGGACCACAGACCATGAGAATGAGTTCTGTTCATTGGCCTCTATTCATAAAGACTATATTATTGGGTATGTGGCCCAGCAGGTGGGGCTATGGGGGCACTCATCTCTCCTTTAATTCAGTGTAAGGTTATGAGTCAACAAAAACCCAGAGTTTGGTAAGAAACCCATGTTTCTTAAAAGAAAAAGACCCAAAAACTATACATAAAAAAAGATGATCCCACACTTCACTAGTATGGTAGACCTAATCCTAGATCATGGCTAAATGCTCAAACTTAGTTTTTTACATTTAACTTTTCCCCCGCTATGAAGTGACCTGAATTTTATTCTTATGTTTTAGGGCCTCTGGTCTCTCATCTATAAATTCCCCAAGTCTCCTTCCACTGTTGACACTTGGATTTTGTGAATAACCAAGTCAGACTCATAATAACTGGAACAGTTACAACATGTAGATACAGGTGTTTACATGGAGTCTTGTAAGGACATTTAGAAAATGGGACTTCTGAGTCACCAAATCCCATGACATTATCTTAATTTCCAACTAGATATAATCTCTGGTGAATTGACAACAAGGGCAATATGAAATTCAAATTACATTTCCTTTACCATTTTCACATTTATTATTGAACTGATAAAATATTCATTTGCTTAAAACCCATATGGCTGTTTAGTTTTCCTGAACACAATTAAGGAACTCTAAGTATCAATACAGTATTCAGGCTGAATGACAGAACAGCCTCATGTGATACTTTTCAAAGAAAATTATGGTAAAGTCAGAAGTAGTCGTGAGGAGGTGAGCAAATACCCATCTAGTACTGTGTTTGGCACTAGCAAGCTCAAAAATGTACTTCTCTTCCCTCCTTTCCCTGTATTGTCTAGTTTACTCAGAGAAAACCATGGGCTAAATCTAAATTTTCCATAATGCTACCCTGCTAAAGAAATTTGCCCCAGTTTTTCAAGCTGGGGTGTAAAAACTGGGCTCTCATATTAGCCTGCTGTTGGTTTGTATCTGTCCCCCTTCCACTCCTATTTTATTTGATTTTTAAATTACACCTTGATTTTCTTTTGGGGAGCCACTCTTTGCTGACTCTTTACCTACTAAAATTTAGGTGGCCTGTGCCAAGATGGACCCATGCCCAACTAACCAGTAAATTCAAGCACAATGATTCTTACCTCAGGTTACCTGGAACTCATCCACACATGGACTTAGTGGTAATGTAATTTTATAACCTCCATTTCTTAATAGCCAAAAGAATTCTAGCCCTCTTATTTTAGAGCAAAGTCCTTTGCTTTCCACACAGGCAAATTCCATTTTGTGTGGTCAAAGTACCACCGCTGTCATGACATTTTTCATAGACAATGATAGTCCCATACTTGTCTAGCACTTTGATTTCTAAGCTCCCTGCAGATTAAAATACTATTGATTTTGAAGGTCAAAAAGGCTAATGCTTGGAAAAGAACACCAAGAAATGTGCAGTTGGGGCAGAGCTAGTAGAAAGTGAATGGAATATAGGAGCAACCTTTTATTCCCTCAAGATAAGGAACAAGAACTTTTCTAGAAGAAAGAAGAGAAGAAAACATAATCATCCATAAAAGCCCCAGTACGCATGGAAATAGAAAGCAATGGCTGCTGTCATTGTGTATGCCATAGTCACTGAAAAAGAAAAAAGAACATTGAGTGGCAGACAAATATCCTTCTAGAACTCTGACTTTTTTTAAGAGAGGTACTGAAGCATAATGATCAAGGTCATAGCCTCTGGGGTCAAATTGCCTAGTTCCAAATTCCACCATGGTCATTTACTACTTGGGTTATCTTGAGCAAGTTACTTAACTTCTCTATGCCTTAGTGTCTCTTCATCTGTAAAGTGGAGATGAAAGCTATCACATAGGTTTTGTTTGTTTGTTTTGTTTTTAAGCAATTAGTGTATGCCAAATCCTAACAACCAGTGCCAGGCATTTAATAAATGCTAATTTTATTCTCGTGAGGTAGCACTGGGTCCTTTTACAGGCTCTTTATATTCTCAAGTTTCAGGACCACTTCATAGCTCTTAAATCTTATCTCCATCTCACCTGACCTCAGGTCATCCTCTCAGCTACCATGTTTCTGACCGTGGTCCCTCCATTTTCAAGTCTAAACTCCAAACTTTCTGCTCATCCCAAGCATTCCTCCCTGTGCGATGAATCAAAGAGGGGTAACTTTACCAGATTCCAGCTGAGCCAGAAGCCAGGGGACAGAGACATGTCCCATAAAAACTAACAGTTGTGTGACTGTGGTAATGTTTTTGTGCTTCTCTTGTCTGGCAACTGGGTACAATCCCTCCTGTTGAACTTAGGCAGGGCTGATGTCAGAGTCTGGTTCCTTACCAGCAGTCCCTCCTGGTATAAGGCTGCAGAAGTCCATGTGAGCTAGTGGATTCTTAAACTGTGAATTCCCTGAGGTGAGGGCCAGCCTTTCCTGTTCACCATCGAATCTCTCGGCCCCACCAAAGGGTTGATACTGAAATACCTATTTGTTGAATAAATGAATAAGTGGTTTAAAGATAAGAACAACTTCAACTCTAGAGATGGCAATTGTTTAACTGCCTCAAGGTTAGTCACTCACAGGGATTGCCCCCAATAACCACTTGTCAGTGGGCAAAAAATTAGGCCAGATCAATTTCTGGGTCTCTAATGTTGCTAATCCCAATTACTAAGCTGTCCCAAGTGAAAGACACACTTTATATGTTTATAGTAATGCTTTCTTTTTAATTTTAGACTGGCCAGCTTTTTTATATCATAGATTAGTTCTGCATGAAGGCATAGGCTTTTTATTTATTCCTTTTCATGGAAGTTCATTTTAAAATAAAGGTAACTGAAATTGCTTGCATAGGGGTTAGTAACAAACCATGAAATCTTTTTGGGGGGGGACATCCTCTGAGTGCTTTTATAAAAGTTCTTTTCTTAGGCAGTTGCATCGAGAATAACATTGTCTTTATGTGTGACATTTTTCTCTGTTTTTAATTTATTGGTAAATTTCGAACAACTTTTGGAATGGTGACCACAGGTTATGTTTGTAAAGCAAGACTGATGTTTCATTAATCACTATATCATGGATTTACATTAGGTTTAGAGACCCTTATACACATTTATAACATTTAGTTTTTCAATAACTTGCTAGAAGGAAAATCTTGACTAATGTGTTACTTGAGACATCAGTGAAAACAGATTCGGTTTATTTACTAAGGAAACAGTTGCTGTACTCTCTCGGAGCAAGCCCCTCTTCCCTGTTGTCTTTATTGTGATCGACTTGCAGCATGTGAAACTGAGAACTAGGCTGCTTAAGACTGTGACTGAGAAGATGGGACAACAGGCTGAGCATTCGGAGGTACCTCCTTTTTTTTTTTTAGTGTGAAGTTGTAATGGCAAGTATTTGTTACTCAATTTGTGTAACTCTTAGAAGTAAATCCAAATCCAGCTTTATTCAGGGCAGCAAGTGATACAACTTAGTAGCCAGTTGTAAATTAACTGGACTTTGGGACAATTTTTTTTTTTTTGAGAACTTTAAAAACAAGGTCTCTGGCTTTAGATAACAAAAGTAAGTCCTTTTGTAAGTCTCAGAGCACCTCAAATCCATATTGGTTTTATGAAATTCAGAGAAGGGCTCCATTTTCTGTACAGTTGTACCTATGCACAATGCCACACACCAGGCAAGGAACAGCAGAATACTCTCAGGGGGTTCCCTGTGAAGAATGAATACCATACATACAACTAATTCGGGCACCCATTCCTCCACTGAACAAATATTAAATGCAAACTCAGTACTTGCAGTCCCTGTAAAAAACATAGAAGAAAAGGCAGGAACCAGAATACGGATGTTATGCAGTCCCAGTTTGATTTGCTACTGAATGTATAACTAAGTCCAATGTATGCAATACATAATAGGAATATGCATTCATTCAACTCACACTTATTAAACTCCTACCGTACGTTATATAGATTTATATATATATATATATGTATTATATATATATATATATTTACATTATATAGAAATAATGTAAAAACAAACCAACAGTGTTAGTCTAAAAACCTGAATTACCAGATTGGTGAATCCTCTCTTCACCCCTTCTGTGCACATACAGTCCCAGCCGTGAAAGCTGCTTCCTGTCTGAGCAGCGCTTCCAATTATGTACCGGGGGCTCTTCAAGTTCACTCCTGTTTACCAGGCTTCCCTCCACGGTATGCCTGTTCTGCTGACATCCACCAAGGGCCTGCCCAAAAGGAGCTCGACTGCCTTTTTAAAAAATAGTCTTCAGTTTCCAAGAAGCCTAGGCCGTCCGGGTCTCTTTGGCAGAAATCCTCACTGCGGCCTCCAGCTCTGGCCACGTGCCTCCTCACAGGTTTCTTGACTTCTCTGCACTCAGACGCAGCTTATGAACCACATCGTCTTGCTTCTTTCTTCCTTTCTGGCCCTGCCTGGCCCTGGCAACGAACCTGTGCTGTGTTCCGTATCATTGTACTGCTGTCCACAGCATATTTGCCTTTCGCTCAGCTCCTTTGGCTGTCCTGATGCAGTGTTTAGTGTGGTGGGGTAGGAAGGGCATGGTTTGGGACTCAGGCAAGAGGTCTGACCCATCTTTGCTGCTTACAGAAGCTGTGTGATCTTGAACACAATAGTTAACCTTCCCAAACTTTAAAACCGCTGCTTTAACATAGATGATAGTTTTTAACTTCATCTGATTATTACGAGAATTAAATGAACTAATGTAGGTAAAATGCTCAGCACATAATGATGCTACATGCACATGAGTTAGCATTTTCTTCTCTTCCAGACCTTCACTTTAATTAGCCAATCTCCACACATGTGCACCTGAACAATTTATCAGCTTAGTTCCTGAATACTTATTTACCACATTTGTCAGCCAGGCTTCCTCAAGCCCTCCATGAAGACAGCCAGGTCCCTTCCCTATTGCCAGTCGAGGAAGAGGGCAATTTCCATTACCAGTGTCCATGAAATAAAGTCATTCTCATGCATCACTTTCTAAGCACAATTAGTGATGGTTCTAATGAAGGGATGATGCATATAGGAATGAAAGGTTTAGCTTAGTCCAAGCCCTGATATACCTCAAGAATCTGCTGGAAGAAGTCAGGCAATGACAAAAGGTTGACTTTATTTCCTTTGGGTCCTCATCCCATTCCTCACAGCTAGGAGTAAGCATGACATTGTGCTTGGAGGCTGCCAGAAATTTTAGAGCCAGACTGCCTGGGTTCAAATCCTGGTTTTGCCACTTACAAGAAGATGACTTTGAGTGAGTTATTTAACTTCACACTTCAGTGTCCTCATCTGTAGTGCAAGGATAGTATCTACCTCGTAGGGTTATTCTGACAGTCATTGAGTTCACATCTATAAGCTGCTTACAACAATGCCTGGGATATAGTAAAGGCTATGTGTTTTAAAAAATAGGGACACCTGGATGGCTCACTAGGTTAAATGTCCAACTTCAGCTTGGGTCATGATCTGATGGTTCGTGGGTTTGAGCTCCGCATCGGGGCTGAGCTGACAGCTCAGAGCCTGGAGCCTGCTTCGGATTCTGTCTCCCTCTCTCTCTGGCCCTTCCCTGCTCACACTCTGTCTCTCTCTCACTCTCAAAAATAAACATTAAAAAAATTAAAAAATAGAACATAAGAGCATCTAGGTGTCTCAGTCAGTTAAGTGTCTGACTCTTGATCTCAGTTCAGGTTTTGATCTCAAGGTTGAGAGTTCAAGCCCTCAAGGCTGCAAGTTGCAAGCCCTCAAGTTGCAAGGCTTTTGGTCTTGCAACTGGGCATGAAGCCTACTTAAAAACAAAACAAAACAACAACAACAAAAACAAAACAAAACAAAACAAAAAACAAAAACAAAGAAACCCCACAAAAAACAAACACATTTAAACACATTTAAAAATGCAAGGTACTAAAACTGTGTCCCCAAAATGTGAAAAGCACATGCATACAGTAGCTCTCCTTTTGCCTTAACTGAACCCCAGAAGGCTCTATTGGAGGGCAAAAATTCGGCAGGTTCCTGCTCTTGTGTGTTTGCTCAAAACTGCACTGATCTGTGAATCCAGCCTCAAGATGAGCTTCCAGTACTTCTACCAGTACAAGAAGGATGAGGTCTTTATCAGGCTAGACCAAGTGATCTTTGACTGGATTATCGAAGACAACTACCCAACTAAAGAAACAGTGCTAGCTCTTTATATATAAAACTTTTAAAAAATCTTTAAAATAAAAATACTACTTACTCCTGGGGAAATACTTGGACCTGTGACTATTTTTCCCATCTCCCCCTACAGAATACATTCTGTCAGTAGTAACTATTCCTCAAAGTCTTTTGCTCAGGAGCCTTCTGACATGTGGCGTTCCTTGATCTTTACAACAGGTGAGCCTTCTCCCACTTCGTTTACTTTGTCTCCTAAGTTCCTTTCACTTAATATTCTGAGGGAGCACTTGCTATGTACCAGGCACTAAGCCAGATACTGAGCTACACCAATGAATAAGACTCACATGAACTTGGAAGTCCTGAAGCTTTTAATTTTGAGGACAAGAACTATGTTTTCTTTGCTTTGTAACTCAGTCTATACATCTGGTAAAATGGTTTTCACTTAAATAGACACTTGATCAACCTGTAGACTCAAAGAACAGCTAACAGGGAGCCAGGAGAACAGGACTCTGCTGGTAACAAGACTGTCCTTCTGGGTAAGTGACTTACATGTGGGGTGAATTCTGATCCCTTTCCTGTGTGATAGTAGCATCGACCTATGTTGCCTTCAAAGACCCCTGCCTCCTCCAACTGTCACTAAATAGTGTTTGTGAGAGTTGAAGATAATTTCAGGCAAGTACCTAATGTTAGCTGTCTTTTAAGTAAGGCAGTAGGACTTTAAAAATAAAAATATCCACCATAATATCTCTGAAAGGAATATACATTTCCAGGATCAGTTTCGTAGGTTGCTTTTGAGTTGTCATAACTTCAGTGTTTAGATTTTTGTTTCAAAACCAGACATAGAACAATGAAAAATGAGTGACACCAGGTAAAGGACAGAGTTAACACTGTGTTTTTTTTTTTTTTAAACTGCTGATGTGAAATTTTAGTTTCTCCATAAATATTTGGTGACAAAGTCTCTTTTCTTCTTGAGCGAGGTAAATACACCACTCGTCCAAAAAGGACTACACAGGGGGTAAAATTATTCACAAAACTTAGCTCAGTATGAGTCTGAAGTAATGACTTCCAAGGGCAATCAGGCTTATGAATCCAGGTTCTCTGCAAATTGTATATAGTTGTATTTACAGTTTGATTTGTATATATTAAAGGATTGATGAGAGAAAGAAAGAATTGTTGTACAATTCATGTTCCTATGAGAAAAAAAGCAGCCTAAATCCCATCAGAGTAAATTTTACTGAATGCAAAATGTCAAGGAAAATATATTATAGGTCCAATACTTCCTTATATCAATATTTAAAGTTGAGTTACAGCCATACAAACCTTTAAGATCCTAAAAGATGATTTCATTAAAAATCTGCCATTTTGCAGAAGCCTAGAGAAAATAAGTGAACTTTCCAAGGCTACTCCATGAATTAGCTGGAATTCTAGCACTCTCCTTTGGTCACTTAATCCCACAGACTGTCTCTGTATATGGAGCAAATGGCCACTGACGTATTTGTTCCTCATCTTTTAAAGATAGTCAGTTTAGAAAGCTCATACTTTGTGAATTGGTTGTAGTCATTTCTCTTAGTCAAGCTGTTCTTATTAAGCTAAATCCTTCATTTCTTCTTATAACCTGAACATTTCTTTACCTTTAAGAGCTCCCCTTTTCTACCTTCTTCTCTTTTCCTATTTCTGTATCTTCTGTAAAACTTCCCTTCACTCACTTTACTTATCATCTCACTGGAGTTGGTCCAACTGTCAGTGCAGCCCTGACAACATCTCCATTCAGGATTCTTAGAAGGATTTTACTTTCGATTTTGAAAGCTGGTGCATGTGCATTCATATCTGGTGTTTCTTATTTCAATTATTTTTGAGCTGGTATCAAAGATTTAATGTTGACTGTGGAAACTTTCTCTCTCTTGTCTGAAACTTTGAAGACAAATTCCTTCATCCTGGATCATCCTAGGGAACCACACTATTAAGTCCTGGATGGAATGCTAGATATCACTTGACACATTTGTTTGTTAGTGGTACCCTTTTGAGGGCATAAGTGGGGATGAGGGGGAGATAAACACATAAAATGACTGAAGGAGAAAATAATTAAATTTTTGATGCTACTTAGGTAAAGAAAGTTGTTACATGAAAGTGGTGCAGGTGGTTAAGTATCAGCTTCTCTCATTCCAAGTTGGTAAAACACATTCTCCCAGAAATATCAGAGAGAGAATCACTCTTCTTCACCTCAGCTTCTGCAGCGAAATGCAGTCATTTCCTGTGCCTAAGTGAACCTATAGGTTTATAATGTCTGAGCTCCCAATATAGCCTAATTGTTCAAAAAAAACATCTTTGGGACTCTGACTTAATAATATGGTTCTAGAACAGTCAATGTCAAAAAACCGATAGGCTGGCTATGTCAGACTATCTCATATCACAACAACCCTTCCATTGATTAAAATTATGAAAGCTGAATAAAGAAAATGTTTTAAGGCATCCAAGAACTTCCAAAAACTTTCTCTCTGTGCTTGAGGGGGCTACAGTGCATAAGAGGAGAGAAGCACAGAAAGAGCCTGACATTTAGCTGAACATTTCTCCAGAGCCATTTGCTAATTTACAAGCAATGGCTAAAATCAAGAGAAGCTAAGTATAGCTTCTGGAAGGCTCACAAGGCTGATGAGACAAAAATTTGGACTTAAGACCCACCAATGAGAACAGCTGATAAAAACTTTAGACTTTTAATGCCCCCCCCATGAAGCCTTCAACTTTGGGGGCAAACAAGAAATATACCTGCTCTCACAAAAACTAAAACCAAGATTTGAATCATCTAAATCCCTAATTACATTATGATCTGCCTCTAACCTAATTGCCTGACAGAAGCTGAAGCATATTCTCTCCAGGCAGAAGCTGACATCATCCAGAGCCTCAACTTATCTGTACAATCTTTCAAAAACAATGTCTGGAATTTAATTTTAAAATTATCAAGAAAGAAAATAGAAGAAAGTCTTTGTGAGCTTAAGTTAGTCAAATATTACTTAACTATGATATCAAAAGCACAATCCATCAAAGAATAAGTTGATATATTAGACTTGCTCAAAATTGAGACTTCCTGTTCTTTGAAAGATGCAGTTAAGAGAATGAAAAGAGAAGCTACACTATGAGGGAAAATATTTGTAAACCAAATGGTAAAAAAAAAAAACAAAAACAAAAACAACAACAACAACAACAAAAAACTTTTAGCTAGAATATGTAAAAAACTTCCAAAACTCAGTAATAAGAAAACAAACTTTCCAATGAAAAAAATGGGCATAAGGTGCATCTGGATGGCTCAGGCAGTTGAGTATCTAACTCTTGATTTCTCAGGTCATGATCCCAGGGTCATGGGATTGAGCCCTGCATCAGGCTCTGTGGTGAGCATGGAGCCTGTCTGGGATTCTCTCTTTTCCTCGGCCCCTCTCCCCTGCTCATGCTTTCTCTCTAATAAAAAAAAAAGGGGGGGGCATTAGATTTTAAAGGAGACTTAACCAATGGCTATATATATATATATATATATATATATATATGACAACTAAACACACAGAAAATACTTAACGTCATTAGTCATTAGGGAAATAAAATCACAAGGAGAACCCACTCACTCTAGTTATAATGACAAAAAAAAAAAGACAAAACCAAATACTTCCAAGGATGTGTGAAGCTACTAATATTCATATATTGCTGGTGGGGACAAAAAGTGGTACAGCCACTTGAAGAAATAAAGGTTTGCAATGTCTTGTAAAATTATATATACACTTAAAATAAGACTTAGCAACCCTACCCCTATTTATTTTCTCAAGACAAATGAAAGTTTATAGTGGCTTTATTTGTAACCACCAAAAACTAAAAACAACCAAATATCCTTCAACTGCAGAATGGCTATATAAACTATAGTGCAATAGGATACTAACCAGCAACAGGAAAGAACCATCTACTCATACGTACAACATGGCTGACTCTCAATGCATCATGCTAAGGTAAAGAAGCCAGTGTCAAAAGGCTACATGCTGTGTGATTCTATTTATACGACATTCTGAAAAAGGTAAAACTATAGGGACAGAAATAAGACCAGCTGTCATAAAGAAAAGGAAAGACAAAAAGGGGCTTTGGGGAACATGGAGAGATGGTGGGACTGAGCTAAATGTAGACACAGTGGTGGTTACATGATTGTACATGTTTGTGAAAACTCTCAGAACTGGACTCTCACTTCTGGGAGTATAAACATATTTTTCACTAAGTACAATTAAAAACTCTGGGCTTTATACATGAAATAAACATAAGAAGACTCTAAAAGGTGAAAAAGAGCAGGCAGATCACCTAGGGTCCTTGGGCTCCAAGGAACAACACCAGAGGACTGGGATAAGTTATGTATATGTAATTTAATACTTAGACAACCACTAAAAGAGCTATAGAGATACACTAAAAATACTTCAGAGAAATCAAAATGAAGCTCTAAAAAATGCTCAAGTAACCCACAAGGAGACAGAAAAAAGAAAAACAAAAAACAGAGTGAACATATAGAAAACAAAAAACAAAATTGTAAACCTCACCTCTCATGTATCAAAGATTACATTAAATATAAATGGTGTGGATACACCCAGTAAAGACAGATTGTGAGAGTGGATCACAAAACATGACTTATTATATATTATCTACCAGAAACTCACTTCAAATATAGTAATATAGGTAGGTTAAAAATAAAAGGATAAAAGATATGTCATGCAAACATTAATCAAAAGAAAACAGGAATAGCTGAGTTAATATCAGGTAAAATGGACTTCAGAGTAAAGAACAATAATAAAGACAGAGAGGGATAATGTATAATGATTACAAAGGTCAATCTACCAGGAAGACATAGAAATCATAAATGATATGAAGAGATATTTCACCAAAAAAGATACAGAATGGAGAATAAACACCTAAAATTTGTCAACATTAGCCATTATGGAAATGCAAATTATAATCACAGGATATCATTGCACACTTATTGAAATGGCTAAAACAAAAATATACTGACAACACATAAATATTGGTAAGGATACAGAGATTGGATCATTCATACATTGCTGGTGTGAACACTAAATGGTATCATCACTCTGTTAAACAGTTTGGCAGGAGAGAATGAAGCAAAAGAATAAATGAAAAGTGAATGACCATGAATTTTTAAAAAAATGGTGGAAGTATGAAGCAACAGATTCAGCAGGTGCTACAAAAACAAAACAAAACAAAAAACAAACAAACACACACATAAAAAAAATACAGGATAAATGCAAAGCAAAGCACACCTAGGCACATAATTGTATGACTGTTGAAAACCAATGACAAAGAGAATTTAAAATAGCTATGGAAAAAAGACACCTAGAAAGGGGAAACAAAGATTTCAGCCTGATTCTACGATACACATACAGGAAATCAAAAGACAATGGAATGACTTAATCAAATAGTAGATACAAGAGAACCACACAAAAGTAACCAGAAGAAAGCTGAAGTAACAATATTAAATCAGACAAAATAGAGTTTAAAACAGGAACAATACTGGAGACAAAGGAGACATTATACAGACAAGAGATCAGTATTTCAGGAAGATTTAAAAACTATATGTGTATATACACCTAATAATGGGGGCCCATAATACATGAAGGATATATTCTGAAAGAAAAAAATAGATGATTCAAAAATTATAGTTGATGATTTCAGTATGTCACATACAAGTATTAATTTGTAAGCACTCATTAGCACAGCTTTGAAACTTAAAAAACAAAAATTAACATATATAAAAGGAGAAATGACAAACTCACAACCACAGAGGGAGATTTTATCACACATCTCTCAGTAACAGCTTGAAGAAGCATACAAAAGTTAGCAAGAATATAGACAATTTAACAACATGATTTACAAAATAGAACTTATGGATATATCTAGGAAACTCTACTCCAAAACTGTGGAATATAAATTGTGTTCTAGTGATTTTGAATTATTTACAAAATGAGCTACACTGGACCATAAAGTATGCCTCTACAAATTTCAAAGGAGATAATAGTGAGCGTATTTTCTCACTACAGTGATATTAAGCTAAACAATTTATCCAAAAATAGAAAGTCACCAAATACCCAGAAATACATATAATCCATTGGTTAAGGATGAGATGACAATAAAAATTTAAAAATATCTTGGACTGAAATATAATAAAAATAGAAATTAACAAATCTTGTAGAATGCAGCTAAAACTTATGTTTAAAGGTAAATTTATAGTTTTTTTGTGCATATATTGCAATGACGGAAAAACTGAAAATCAATGATGTAAATTTTTCAAAAGGTAAAGAAAAAGAAAACACCTAGTAGAACCCCAAAAAGTAGAAGGAAGAAATAATATATAAAAATGCAAAAAAAAAAAAAGAATAGCAACAAATGCAATAATGAGAATAAGCAAATGTAAAAGTTGGTCTTGTAGAAAGATTTAATGGGAAAGATAAACTCCTAGCAAGAATTATGAGAGAGAACGATGCAGAGAGAAGAATTTCCAATACCACTTGTGGAAAAGGTGAAATCACTACAGATTATTCATTTGTTACAAACACATTAGAGGATAGTATTAATAACTTTTTGCCAAAAAAAACACTTTTTGCCAGTAAATTGAAAAACAATAAAATGAGAAAATTGATAGAAAAGCCCAACTTTTCCAAAAATAATGTAAAATTTGAATTTGAGTATTCTTATATCTGATTTAAGTAGCCAAATTTTTATTGAAAAACCATCCCCTAGAAAACTCCAGTCACAGATAGCTCCACTAATGAATTCTTATAAACATTAAAGGACAAAATAATATTAATCTTACATAAACCCTTACAGAGAACAGGAAAAAAGTCAGCTTACTTTTGAGGCCAGCAACATCTTGAGAGCAAATTCATATATGACTATCACAAAAAAGAAAAATTACTTCAATCTCTTTTATGAACACAGATACCAAATAATCCTACACAAATGCTAACATACCAAATCCAGTGATACATAAAAGGAGCCAAACAGTATGACTAAGAATGTAAGTTTGGTTTACTTATTCAAGAACCCATCAGTATAATTCATTACATTAAGAGAACAAAGGAAAAAAAATATATGATTAATTCAGTAAATAAATTAAACACATTTGATGAAATTCAATACCCAATAAAAACTCACCAAAATAGGATTAGAAAGAAACTTCCTTAATCAGACAAAGTCTATCTACCAAAAAAGCCTACAGACAGCATCATACTAAATAGTGAAAGACTAAAATCATTTCCCTGAGGTTAGGAATGAGACAAGAACATCTACTACCAATACTTCTATTCATCGTTATCTTAAAGGTCCTAACTTGGGCAACAAGTCAAGAAAAATAAGCAAAGGATAGTGTAATTCTACACTATTAGAATTAATAAGTGAAAATAGCAGTTTATTAATACAAAAGCAGTATACAAAAAACCATTTTCTATTTCTAGATATAAGTGGCAAGGATTTAGAAAATAAAATTTTAAATAATATTTCAAGTGGCATAAAATTCTAATACCTTAAACTAAATCTAATGACAGATGTACTCCTACACACACACACACAATAAAACATTATTTAGGAAAAATAAATTATGATGTAAATAAAAGTAGGGATTTATCACATTCAAGCATTAGAAGTCACAATATTTACATTTATATAAATATAAGATATATAAATATATATTATATATTATATTATATATTTAAATATATATTTATTATATATATAAATATATATTTATATATTATATATTATAAATATATATTTATATAGACTGAGAGCTTTCCTCCTAAGGTCAGGAGCATGATAGGAATGTCCACTCTCACCACTGTTATTCAACATAGTACTAGAAATCCTAGCCTCAGCAATCAGACAATAAAATGGAATAAAACGCAAACATATTAGCAAGGAAGAAGGCAAACTTTCACTTTTTGCAGATGACATGTTACTCTATGTGGAAAACCCCAAAACTGCTAGCAATGATACCTGAATTCAGCAAAGTCTCAGGATATAAAAATCAATGTACAGAAATCAGTTGCATTTCTATATACCAAGAATGAAGCAACAGGAAAAGAAATCAAGGAATCGATCCCATTTACAATTGTGCCAAAAACCATAAGATACCTAGGAATAAATGTAACAAAAAGGTAAAAGATCTGTATGCTGAAAACTACAGAAAGCTTATGAAAGAAATTAAAGACACACAGAGAAATGGAAAAACATCCCATACTCATGGATTGGAAGAACAAATATTGTTAAAATGTCACTACTGCCCAAATCAATCTACATATTTAATTCAGTGCCTATCCAAACAACACCAGCATTCTTCACAGAGCTAGAACAAACAATTCAGAAGAGATCCCGAATAGCCAAAGTAATGTTGAAAAAGAAAACCAAAGCTGGAGGCATCACCATTCTGGACTTCAAGGTGTATTACAAAGCTGTAATCATCAAGACAGTATGGTACCAGCACAAAAACAGACACATAGATCAATGGAACAGAATAAGAGAGCCCAGAAAGGACCCACAAATGTATGACCAACTAATCTTCAACAAAGCAGGAAAAAGTATCCAAAGGAAAAAAGACCTTAGCAAATGGTGCTGGGAGAACTGGACAGCAACATGCAAAAAATGAAACTAGACCACTTTCTTACACCATGCACAAAAATAAATTCAAAATGGATGAAAGACTTAAATGTGAGACAGGAAACCATCAAACTCTTAGAGATGAACATGGGCAGCAACCTATTTGACCTCGGCCACAGCAACTTCTTACTTGACATGTCTTGGGAGGCAAGGGAAAAAAAGCAAAATTGAATTATTGGGACCTGATCAAGATAAAAAGCTTCTGCACAGCAAAGGAAATAATCAGCAAAACTAAAAGTCAACTGATGGAATGGGAGAAAATATTTGCAAGCAACATATCAGCTAAAGGGTTAGTATCCAAAATCTATAAAGAACTTACCAAACTCAACACCCAAAAAACAAGTAATCCTGTGAAGAAATGGGCGAAGACATGAATAGATATTTTTCCAAAGAAGACATCCAGATGGCTAACAGATACATGAAAAGATGCTCAACATCACTCATCATCAGGGAAATACAAATCAAAACCACAATGAGATACCACCTCACACCAGTCAGGGTAGCTAAAATTAACAATTCAGGAAACATCAGATGTTGGCAAGGATGCAGAGAAAGGGGAACCCTTTTGTCCTTCCTGTTGGTGTGGATGCAAACTGGTGCAACCACACTGGAGAAAAGTATGGATGTTCTTCAAAAAGCTAAAAATAGAACTACCCTACAACCCAGGAGTTGCACTACTAGGTATTTATCCAAAGGACACAGGAGGGCTGTTTCTAAGGGGCACATGCACCCCAATGTTTGTAGCAGCACTATGAACAATGGAACAATAGGCAAACCATGCAAAGAGTCCAAATGTCCGTCAACACTCTCTCTCTCTCTCTCTCTCTCTCTCTCTCTCTCTCTCTCTCTCTCCCCCCCCCCCACACACACACACACACACACACACTGGAATATTACTTGGCAATCAAAAATGAATTCTTGCCGTTTGCAATAACATGGATGGAACAAGAGTATATC
The DNA here is from genome assembly GCF_007474595.2 of Lynx canadensis. NCBI lineage: Eukaryota > Metazoa > Chordata > Mammalia > Carnivora > Felidae > Lynx > Lynx canadensis. The sequence goes on from NC_044303.2 coordinate 169,988,928, forward strand.
ATGTTAAGCTATATAAGTCAGTCAGAGAAAGACAAATACATGATTTTACTCATATGCAGAATTTAAGAAACAAAACAGATAAATATAGGGAAAAGGAAGGAAAAATAAAATAAGACAAAAACAAGGAAGCAAACCATAAGAGATTCTTAAATACAAGAACAAACTGAGGGTTGCTTGAGGAGAGATGGTTGGGGGGATGGGCCAAATGGGTGATGGGAATTATGGAGGGCAGTTATTGGGATGAGCACTGGGTGTTATATGTAAGTGATGAATCACTAAATTCTACTCCTAAAACCAATACTACACTATATGTTAACTAACTTGAATTTAAATAATAATAATAATTAAAGCAACAATATTGTAAATATTCCCCATCTTGTCTTCAGATTCAATGTAATCCCAACCCCAGTCTTTTTTTTTGGTGATGTTTTTGGGGGGTGAAAATTAGCAAACATATTAAAAAATATAGGTGGAAATATAAAGGGCCTACAGTAGCCATGACAATGTTGAGGAAGGCCAAAATTGGAGGACTTATGTGAGCAAATGTCAGGATAGTAATTAGGACAGTGTGATACTGATGCAAAGATACACAAATAGGTAAATATGTGGATATTTAATTTATTACAAAGTTGTCAACATGCAGCAATGGGGGATATAATCTTTTCAATAAATAGTGGTGAGTCAATGGATAGGTCTGAGGAAAGGAGTCTTTACCTCCACCTCACATCTTACAGATAACAAACTCGAGATGGGTTATTGGTCTAAATGACAAAGGTAAAAAAAAAAAGAAGTATTAGGATGATAATATTAAAAAATACTTTTATGGGGCGCCTGGGTGGCTTGGTGGTTAAGCGTCCGACTTCGGCTCAGGTCATGATCTCACAGTCCATGAGTTTGAGCCCCGCGTCAGGCTCTGTGCTGACCGCTCAGAGCCTGGAGCCTGTTTCCGATTCTGTGTCTCCCTCTCTCTCTGCCCCTCCCCTGTTCATGCTCTGTCTCTCTCTGTCTCAAAAATAAATAAACGTTAAAAAAAAATTAAAAAATACTTTTATGACTTTGAGGGAGGCAAAGACTTCTTAAAAAGGACAGAAAAAAGTACAGTCTATAAAAGAAAAGATTGGTAAACTTGACTACATTAACATAAAATTATGTTCATCAAAGGAAACCATTAATAGAATAAATAAGCTCACAGAGTGGGACAATATATTTGCAGTACAAATGATTTGTAAGAGGATACACACACACACACACACACACACACACACACACACACAAGTCCTACATTTCAAAATACAGACAAACCAATTTTAAAAACTGGACAAAAGCTGAAACAGGTAATTCACAAAAGTGGTTATGTAAATATGGAAAACTGTTTTGCAGCATATACTAAAGCTGAACAATTTCATATCCTGACTCAGATTCAATTCCTAGATAGGTGCCTAACAGAAATGCACAAATATGTATGATAAAAACATAGTCAAAAACATTACTAGCAGCATTATTCATAATCGTCCAAACCTGAGATAACCCAAATGTCCATCAACAGTAGAATGGATAAATACATTGTAGTATATGTACATAGAGAAGTACTATGTCGCAATAAAAAAGAACACTTGATGTTATATTTAACAACATAGATTAATCCCACAAGCATAATGCTAAGGGGAAAACACACAAGAAAGTAACCACTATCTAGTACTATTTATATAGAATTCGAAAACAAGACTATTCTGTGGTATCACAATTCTGAATAGTAGGTATCTTTGGGGTGCGAAAGGGTTAGTATCTGGCAGGGAGCACAAAGGTTGTTTCTGTTGTGCAGAGAAGGTTTTGTTTCTTAATTACAAGAGTGTGTTCATACTATGGAAGTTAATCATGCCAAACATTTATAATTTTTACATGTTATTTCTGTGCGTATTCCATAAAAGTTTATTTAAATGAGACTAATAGGGAGACCTAAGTAGAAGCACTTTCCAATTAAAGGAATAACAAAAACAGGTTATTTTCCTTTGTATAAAATCCAAAATGATAAACAGCATTATCTAGATAAAATTAATTATTTCTTTCATAGGAAAGGCAGGTTGTAAGGTAATAGCACGTTATAGGAAAATACTTTTTAACATTTACAGTGATTACATTTCCTTTGTTTTTTATTGTGTCTCTTAAATTGTATTTAAGGAAGTGGCAGCTATTTCCCTGGGAAACACCATGTTCTTAAAAAAAAACTGAAGTATTTCTTCTTCAATCACATTTGTGCTACTACTGAAGAGGGCACAGCAGATATAACTTTACAGTGTCCCCTGTAGGTCAAAGTGTTTGCTTTGGTACAAAACAAATATATGGTTAGATTTGGGAATTAGGCTTTAAACACCACTAAAATTAGTGGGAGTTTTTAACAACTAGTTAAAAGTAAATAACAAAAACTGAATATAAAGGTAGGAATAAGGCCAGTGAAAAGAGGTCTTGAGGAAGCATAAAAGACAAAATGAGCTAGGAAGACATGCATTCTATTGTTTACTAAAAATTAAAATAAATACATTTTTATTCTAGAAATCTTAGAAAGTACATGGAGTAAAAAAGAAAAGTAATTCATGATCCTACTACCCAGAGATAAAAACCCATGAGTTTGGCCCTATTCTTACCATTTATTTTCTGAGTCTGTATTTCAATAGGTTTTAATGTATTATAACCAGCATTCTGCTTCTACCATGTTCCCATCTTGTTATACATTGTCCTGCATTTAATGGTTTTAAATTCTCCATATAATCACCTGTGTGCATTTTTAAAAAAAAATACAGAAACCTGGATATTACTCCTGGCTACTGATTTGACTCTCGTTGGAGAGACCCAGGCATAAGTATTTTGAAAAAGTTTTAACAGCTGATCTCAATGCAGAGCCAGGGCTGAGACTATCCTTTTGACTATTCTTTTCCCTTTAATTGATGCATAGGAGTCATCATATGTATGTACCATAATCTATTTAACTTGTTCCCAGTATTACCAGACATTTATGTTCTCTTTTTTTTTTTGCGGGGGAGTGGGGTTGGGGGGCAAAGTATCAGATTATTTCCTAATATTAGATTCCTAGTAGTAAACTTTTGGGTTCAGTTTAACTGAAGGCTTTTTTTTTTAAGTTTATTTGTTTTGAGACAGAGAATCCTAAGCAGGCTCTGTGCTGACAGCATGAAGCCCAATGTGGTGCTTGAACTTGCGAACAGTGAGATCATGCCCTGAGCCGAAGTCACTTAATCAAGTGAGCCACCCGGGCTCCCCTGACTTAACTGAAGGCTTTTGACTGTCACATCATCCTCTAGAAATGTTTTGTCAAAGTATTCCAGCACCAGCGTAGTATGAGTTTTCTTGTTTCCCTGTACCATCACCAAATAATAATAAAAATTATAATTTTAAAACATTTTGACCAATTTTATTATTTTGATGTATGCCTTTCTTTGCCTATTGGTTAATAAAATTAAGCAACTTTTCTAATGTAAAGAAACAATTCTTACATGGAATGAGACTTGAGGAAAAGCCTAAAATTTTAAAGTAGAAATGAAAATGACTAGGTATTCAATGTTTCAAATCAGGAACTAAAGCAAAATTTAAAGTTTTTATTGTGAAATCTAAGGTTATCTTAAGGATGTTTTTCTAAATTAAAGTTAATAGAATAAACTAAAACACCCAAGGCAAAATGGGTTGGCATTAATTTCTTGTAAGTGTATTCAACTTTGAATCAATGTCTATAAACTCACTTTGTAGATTATCCATAAAAAATTAAAGTCCAGGGGAGCCTGGGTGGCTCACTCGGTTGAGCATCCGACTCCAGCTCAGGTCATGATCTCACGGCTCATGGGTTTGAGCCCCATATCAGGCTCTGTGCTGACAGCTCAGAGCCTGGAGCCTGCTTCAGATTCTGTGTCTCTTTCTCTCTCTGCCCCTCCCCCACTCACGCTCTGTCTCTCTCTCTCTCTCTCTCAAATTAAATAAACATTAAAGAAAATTAAAAAAAAATTAAAGTCCAAGTGTATATCTGCACCATCATTGCATCTCATTCCCGGTCTAAACATTTACTGAACACTGTTATCAGTTGGAGTTCTAACAGGAAACAGAATACACATATTAGCATATTTTGAGGAGGGTTTACTTATATAGAGGACTAATTACAAAGATATGGGTGGAGAGATGGGACCGGTAAGGGATAGAACAAGAAGGGCTGCTCCATTCCCAATCCTGGACAAAGATAGAGTTTGTTATAGGGTACACCAGCCTGAGAGACGGGTGATCTTTGGTGGAATAACGTAGCCAGTCCACAACCACTTCTTAGCGAAGAAGCTAGAACACAAATTCCCTGACATCCGGGTCCTGTACAACCTCACCTACATGCTTCAACATCATCTCCCACCATCCTCTCTCCAGCTTTTTGCATGCCTCATTCCCTCACAGGTGTCAGATCTCTGGCCAAGCATTACCTCCTCAAGAGAGGCCTTCCCTGCTGTGCAGAGTAGCGAGAACAGCACTGTTCTCCCTCTCCCCAATCTTTCTCCTTTCCTTAACTATTACCCCCTAACACAGTGCCTTTGTGTGCTTACTTCTCCACTGATTGCCTCCACCACCAGAAGGCAAGCTTTATGAGGGCGTGGACTTCATCTATATCATGTGTAACTGTATCTTCTGTTCACGCAAAGTATTCATGTATCTGAACAGTGCTCAGAATGGTGTCTGGCTTGCAGTCAGTTCTCAGTGTTTTTCGTCCTGAAGGAAATGGCTAGTAAATGCCCACATACCATAAAAACGTGAAATGTCATCATACAACTGTGTAAATACACACATCTTTTTGGATTATCCATTTTCACTCAATTGCCTCTTCTAGCACAAATAACTCATTTTCTATCTAATTATATTTATGGTAGATTTTACCTCCAATATATATTTCTAACCTGACCATGGTTTTCTGTCCTTACTGACATTATTCAAGACTCAACTACTATCTCCCACTTCAACAAATACGATAGCCAATTGGTCTCTCTGTTCTTTCCTTTCCTTTCCTCTTTCAATCTTTGCATGCAAAGCAGTCAGAGCAGGCTTTTTAAAAAACTGGTATTTCTCCACTGCTTAAAAAGCTTCAAAGGCTTCTGCTTTTGTGAAAGAAACTAACACGTGTAGCCTAACCTAGAAGGACCTGCATAATCTCACTGCTCTCCTCTAATCAATCCTTCTTTTCTTACAAAGCTGTGGCCACTCACTCCTGTTTCTCAAACACCCCAAACTCTTTCCTGTCTGAGGGCATCTCCACTATCTGCAACTCTCATTCCCCTTGCCCGTTCTATTTAATTTCTACTCAGTCCTCACATCTCAGCTTACAGGTGCCAGTTTACGCTTCCCTGGTCTTGACTGAGACGGGCTATCATAAGCTCTTAGAGCACTTAGTAATTTTACTTCTTTTTGTTTCTTTATTCTGAGAGAGAGAGAGAGAGAGAGAGAGAGAGAGAGAGAGAGAGAGAGAGAACAAGTGGAGGAGGGGCAGAGAGACAGGGAGAGACAGAATCCCAAGCAGGCTCCGTGCTGTTGGTGCAAGCCTGATGAAGGGCTCCACTCCAGGTATCCAACAGTGAGATCATGACCTGAGCCAAATTCAAGAGTCAGAGGCTTAACTGGCTGAGCCAGCCAGGTGCCCTGGCAATTTTACTTCTTAGGGTTTTTACAATTGTAGCCCTATAATTATTTGTGCAACAATTTGTGTAGTGTGTCTTTTCCACTAGACTATAAACTCCCTGGAGGTGGAGCTGCGCCTATTTTGTTCCTGCCGTCTCCAAAAACTAAAATAATGTCTGGAATGCATGGACTTAATTTTAGAGTTTCTCTTTTGAATGCATAATATGGTTTATCTCTTTAAAATTCTTTCCTTTAACGTTTCAAAATGTAGTTTCCTTATATGTGAAACTGGAATTTAAAATTCAAGCCCGTGTATCAACTGCTTCTATTTCCTAGCACAGCGATTCTTATTAATAGACCTAGAAATAAACATTTTGGAAGAATTCATGAATGTCCCATAATGGGAAACTTATTCTTCACGTCTGGTTAAATTCTTGGCTCCTCAGGATAAGGGGTGGGGAGGATAAGCCCCAGGTCTCCACGCAAAGTAAAAATACACTGGATAAAGCAACATTATTTTTCTTATGGAAATCTTTTGTCATCCCAATGTCAGATGGTGACATTACACAACTTTCCTGATTGAAATGGGGTTCTGAGCCTTATAGCTGGTGGGAGAGGGTCCCAGGGCTGCCGCTAGCTCTTGGAACTCCTGAGTGGTTTGGAAAATGGTACCTCTGCTCAGGAAACTTCATTTCTATCTGTTGGCACATGTTGTAACATGCTACTGATTTTGTTGAAATTTTACTGCCCGAATTGTTCTAATCAGTGCACAAATCTGTAACACCCACAGTGTGAATGGTATGGTGCCACTGTACCTGCCCAAATGTTCATGGTAGCCCTAGGAGGTGCACCAGATGTAGAATATAACACCAAAATGCATCACCCATGGCATACTTGTGCAGTGGTTTTTCTTCAGCAGTGATTCAAAAGCATTGTAAGTGTCAAAAATTTTTCTTCATGCTCTTTGGGATTTTTCTGAAGAAAGACTATAGCCATATACATAGACCTTAAATATTTGATTTCTCGGGGCGCCTGGGTGGCGCAGTCGGTTAAGCGTCCGACTTCAGCCAGGTCACGATCTTGCAGTCCGTGAGTTCGAGCCCCGCGTCAGGCTCTGGGCTGATGGCTCGGAGCCTGGAGCCTGTTTCCGATTCTGTGTCTCCCTCTCTCTCTGCCCCTCCCCCGTTCATGCTCTGTCTCTCTCTGTCCCAAAAATAAATAAACGTTGAAAAAAAAAATATTTGATTTCTCATTTCCTCTCAAACCCCATCAGTTTTTCTCAATTCCATTTTGCCCCTTGTCACTGGCTGATCTTTTACTTCATTTCTGGGACAGACCTTTAAATTCACTTCTTAAATTCATCCCAGAGGGCATCATCTTTTCTGCCTTGAGGCAATGACAACAAACAACTCAGGTAGTCTCCTGAATAACTTACAGGAAAAGGCAATTAAATTTTAAAGTTACTTCTTTGTTGGTATGAATTTTCTCAGTTGCAATGAAATTTTATCCTTTCATCTAGTATATCCTAAAGTGGTATTCTGTAGGATGGTGGAAAAAAAATATTCTATGCTCTAAAAAATTATGAAACTGCCTGTTCAGCACATTTAACATGTTTTTGGAAGTTGTTTTTTGTTTGTTTGTTTTGTTTTGTTTTTTTATCCCCCAAAGCTTTTACAAAGCTGTGGTCACTCACTCCTGTTTCTCAAATACCCCAAAGGGGTGTTTTCCCCCCAAAGGTTTCACCTAGATCTTTAATTAAATTAATGTGTTTGTGGATTTGAAGAGTTTTAAAACTTAGTTAACGATGTACCTTTTGCATCACTTGCTAACAAAACCTTGAAAACAGTTCTGGAGAATACAGGTTACGGAAATGTTGCTTTAGTGATAAGTCCATTTGTGTGTGCTCTTGGGAAGCAGCCTACTGAAGCAGAAAGGCACTGACAACTAGGTGATGTGGTTTCCAGGCTTCTTTCTATTAAGTAGTTAGATACCTTGGGCAATAAACTAAATCTTTCTTACAAATTAAAAACAATGTTTTAATGTTTATTTTTGAGAGACAGGGAGAGAGAGACAGAGCATGAGCAGGGGAGGGGCAGAGAGAGAGACAGGGAGACACAGAATCTGAAGCAGGTTCCAGGCTCTGAGCTGTCAGCACAGGGCCCAACACGGGGCTCAAACCCATGAATCATGAGATCATGACCTGAGTTGAAGTCAGATGCTTAACCAACTGAGCCACCCAGGTGCCCTTACACTAAAATCTCTCTAGGTCTAGCTTTCCTCTGTTCAAAATTATACAAAAATTATACAAAATAATATACAAAAACAGTATATTAGTTTCCTAGGGCTGACATAACAAAGTACCAAAGACTGGGTGGTTTAAAGTAACAGAAATGTATGGCCTCTGTTCCAGAGGCTAGAAATCAGAAATCAAGGTATTGGCAGGGCCATGCTCCCTGATGGCTCTAGGGAAGAATCCTGCCTTGCCTTTTGTAGCTTCTGGTGTTTGCAGTCAATCCTTGGTGTTCCTTGGCTTATAGATGCACCACTCCAGTCACATGGCCATCTTTAGTGTGCCTTCACATCATCTTTCTTCTGTGGGTGGCTATCTTTGTGACCAAATTTTCCCTTTTTTTAAAAAAAAAAAAACATGCTTATCTATTTTTGAGAGAGAGAGATGGCGGGGAGGGGGTGGAACAGAGAGAGAAGAGAGAGAGAGGGTCCCAAGCAGGCTCTGTGCTGTCAGCAACGAGCCCAATGTGGGGCTCAAACTCACAAACTGTGAGATCATGACCTGAGCCAAAATCAAGAGTCAGATGCTTAACCGACTGAACCTCCTAGATGCCCCCAAAGTTTCCCTTTTTATAAGGACACCAGTCATATTGGATTATGACCTCATTTTAACTTGATTACTTCTGTAGAGACTCTATTTCCAAATATTACATTTTGAGGTACTGGGAGTTAGGGACTTCAATAATATCTTTTGGGGGGACAATTCAACCCATAAGAGGCAGCCATCAATAAAATTTGCTTTTTCATCTGAAACACATTAAGTTTGCAGACTGTCTTCATTAGAAACTACACTTGCTCCCCAGTCCTATACTCCTCACCAGAGCCAGCTTTCCATTTGTCTGCTTTGCCTGTTTGTGGGCTGGCTTAACACTCAGCTGTACAATATGTGGCTCCCAGAGCAGCAGCAGCAGCTAGACCCTTGTTAGAAATGGAGGCTGGTGGGCTTCATCTCAGACCTCTTGAATCAGAATCTGCATTTTAAAAGATCTCTAGGGGATTCTATATGCACATTAAGTTTTAGAAGCACTGAAGAATTAACTCCCAGAGATCAATGGACTCAATTTCCTGAGGTAGGAAATTGCTTATTTGACCCCGAAACAGAGGGACCTGGCTCTCCAGGTATTCTCTTGCTGCCTTACTGCTTTGTTGTCATTTGCTCCCCCGATTTGTCCTGACTGTGTGGACCCCTGTTCACATCAGCCGGTTTCACCCCTGTCTTGGTATTTAGCTTCCTCATTAGTCCTTTCTAAGTCTGTCCCCTTTCCTGGCTACCTACCTTGCACTATATTCTGCTGCCTAAGCGCCTACATGCTGTAAATAATTGTAAGTGCCAATGCACCTGGGGCACAAAGCATTCTAACAAAGCATGTCAAAGACCATCAAACAGACATATTATCATACCCTCAAATGACACCAGACTGTTGGTCTCATTAGTTTCACAATGTGTATGGCATCTCTTTCCCCCATTACTAATATAATCCACAAAACTAAAACAGAAGTTGCCCACCAGCTGGGAAAGTGTGTGATGTAAAGCAAAATCAAAATATTATGATATTGAAGTTATAAAAGTATGTATGTAATTATGCTGGCTCTGTTTTGCATTGGATTCTCTCCGAGGTAGAAAATGAAATCGCTTTCCTTTGATTAAAAAAGTAAAGTTCCATTTACGACAGGATAGCATTTGTTACAGAAGTTTCAGTTAATGAAAATCAGAGTGGCACAAAAGCCATCAATAAGCCGTAGGAGGGAGACTTGCCATTTTTATTTAATGTGCTGATTCTAATTCACTAATAAAAGGGAAAAAAAGGAACACTAAATTTATTATGCTTCATCATTATTTAAGTGAAGTGTTATTTTAAATAAAATTTTAAGATAAATTTCCAGCTTCTCTTTTTTTTAGAAATTAATTTGTATCATTAAGATTTTACTACCTGCTTATGAAAAGGCATTTTTTTTCCTATTGTCATTAACGTGAATCTTTACATCTCAGAGCTGGATTTTTTTTTTTAACTAGCAATACTTATTATCCTTTTTCCCCTATTTTTTATACAAAATGAAATAATGTCTTATTTTTAAAGGTATGTTGCCACTATCTATATGCAATGACATGAAATTATTTAGCTTTCTTTTAAAATTCTATATATGGTTCTTTTCCCCAAAATCATTTTTTTTTAAATGTGGGCAATGTTTAAAATGGAGCTGTTTGCCTGAAACTTGATCATTAACAGTCCTTATCAATGGCATAGCGTTAGATTGAGATGTTGAGATCCAAATGGGAAACATTCAACAACAAATCACTATCTTTTTTCATATAGCTCATATCATTTTCTTCCATTAAATGTGTTTTGGCTAGGCATACTAGAAAGAAAACATTTATGACCAGGGAAGTGCAAGCATTGAAACACAGAGCGGGCTGGAAGGAGACTGACATTTTACACTGAGAAGGCAAAGATTGACTCAGAGGAAATAGAATTGGGGCTCAGTGTGACTTGTTCTGCTAGTAAATCACTTATATGGCTCTCGGCACTTAATTAACCTCTCTGGACCTCATTTTCTGTCTATACAGGTAGGCTTCTACTTATGACAGGAAGGTGCTTTTGATATGAAATATGGAAATGAGCTGAATGAAAACAATTTAAGTAAAAATACTTTCCTATTCACTTATTTAGTCATTAAACAAGCAGTTTGAACACCAATCTATTTCCAGGCAACCTCGCTGACTTGAGGAGTTAAGTCCTAATCTAAGGTATATATCATATACTTGGAACTATGGGCAGTGCAGGGCAGGAGAAAAATCTGATGATGTGTAGCTGGAAGGACCAGCCTTAACTCTTACTAGCTGGGTGAACCTGGGTACATTACTGAACTCCTCCCCCTTAGTTTTCTCATCTGAAGAAATGAAATAATATTCTCGTCTGTCTGGCAAAGACAACTGTGAATTGCAAGTGCTGTCTAATCATTAGTTATTATTTTCATTAATTTGTGGAAACTTAAAAAGCGCAAAACTATGTTGCCAAACTGTCAACTATAAGAATGACTATAGCACTTTAAACTTTATCTTATAGTTCAAAAGGTACAGGATGGAAATTGGAATTATTGTAAATACACTGCACATAAAATACGATATGGAAATCCATAACTGTAATTTCTCAATTCCAACACAGAATTTGATATAAATCTGGGCAATCACTCATCTCTTAACTACAAAGCCCTTTCAGATGAAAGGTTCCCTGTGAATTGAAAGTAATATTGTTGACAAGGTTTTATCATCAAGTCTCAATCCACAGACTGGGTGATCAGCCCCTGAATAATATCAGTTCTCTTCAGTACATGCAATTATTTTGCATGAATATTGCTTCAACAGGAATCAGGATCTATCTGCTTATCGTGCAGGCAGAGATAAACTTCTCTATCTAGAGAGGTCTGCTGTATGCTCTAAAATCCCCCTTACTGACTCTGGTTGGATAGGGAAAGGTATACATAGGTTGGAGATTTATAAGTGAGGTGGAAAGAAGGGATGGAGAAGCTTTGACACAGAAGTGTCCCAAGTGAGAGAGGTTAGAGGAATTACCAAACCACAGGTCACAATCCAATAGCGATCTTGTATAAGTCTGTTCACCTTGGTTTTCTCAATAGTAAAACATTTGTAACAACAGTCTCCAAGAATCATCCAGAGGAGTAAATGAAATGACAGATAAGCACTGAGCACGGTACCTGCTACATACTAGCTGCCCTATAAGGTAACTATTCTCCTCCTCCTCTTTCATTCCTTCTTTATCATCATCATCTTATTCTCTTCCTTCCTCTAGGATCAAATGCCTTGGAGCTGTCCTCCTTCCAGAATTCTGTGGTTAAAGCTGGCCCTATAGCCGGTTTTTCTTCCTGCCACGATGATGGCTTTATTTAATGTTCTAAATTTCTCAAAGACAATAATCTCATGTTAATTGTTACCTACTGAGCCTCTCAGGCTCTCTCAGCCTGTCCCTATCTTTCATAGGGAAACACGTGGCCATTTTTTCCTCTTTCCCTTCAATAAATAAAATTATTTGCAACATTTGTGAGTCTGTTTCCCCTGTCATGAACTATTATTTATATATCTTTGCATGATTTTAATGTTACTCTACCTTCTCAGTCTTGCCATTTATTCTGAGTGGAATTTCTACCTTTTGTAACCAGCCTGTATCTTCCTAATTTGAATTTCTTTTGGAGTCATTCTTCAATCAGCCCCTGATTTTTCTTTATGACATTTAAACACAACAGAGCACAGCTCTTATTTTTCCTTTTCACATTTAGAAAAAGATGTGTCTTGTAGAAGCTAATGATTTAATAAAACATTTGCCTTTTATTTAAGTAGTGTTTGTCTACGCCATCCTTCTGTACTCGCATAATGAAGAGATGATTATGAATTTGCCACTATTTACATTTTTATTAATTATAGAAATTATGGAAAATAATCTACGTTCTTGTCATTGTTGTTTGTGCCCCTGCTAGAATAAGCAGTGAAATTTTGAAAGAATAAATAAAGGGTTTTTATGCAGGAAAAGGATTTCAGTAATTACAGGCTTATTTATGGTTGAGAACTTGCTAAAAAAATAAAGTGAAGCTGTATAAAAGAAAATATCTCAGTAAGCAAGTTAGACATTAATCTTCACATCATAATTATGACTTAAACACCAATATATCCAGTGGCCTTATCTGAGAGCATGAGTACTGTTTTCTGTAGATAAGGTGGCTGTAACAAACAAGAGTATTTATTCTGCTGTAGAATTCTGCAGTTAAAATGCTAAGAAAGAAAAGCTAGGTACCATAATGTTCCTTCCAGAATCTTTTCTTGCAGGATATTTAGAGATAATTCTCTTAAAAGAGCAAAACCAAATTATATGCAAAGAAGAATGGAATGTTAGACTCTTGAGGGAAGACATCCCATCGAGAAAGCATTTGTGAGGGTCTTGGCTGCACTTTGAAGGGAAATTTTTAAATTATCGTATACAGGTGGATGATAGCTACTGCAAGAATAGTGAGTCACTGAGAAACGAGAGCCAAAGAGGTGGAATTTCTTGGAGTCATTTACTTAAGTCAATTCCACTTAACCTTCAAAATTAAGATAAGCCAGGAAAGGGGCCCCCAGGTGGCTCAGTCGGTTGAGAGTTTGACTTCAGCTCAGGTCATGATCTCACGGTTTGTGAGTTCGAGCCCCGCATCAGGCTCTGTCCTGAAAGCTTGGAGCACGGAGCCTGCTTCAGATTCTGTGTCTCCTTCTCTCTGCCCCTCCCCTGCTCGTGCTCTGTCCCTCTCTCTCTGTCAAAACTAAATAAACATTAAAAAATAAAAATAAAAAAAGATAAGCCAGGATGTGTTCACCAGGTTATGAGTGGTAGGGATTGTATGATTTTGAAAGCATGTTTAGTAGGAACTCTTAACTATAAAAAAGGAAATAACAGAATTAGTTTTCGAGATATTATTTTCTCCAGTCATGAAGTAGATAAATACAAGGCAATCAATCATACTATAGACAAAAATTTCCAGATAATCATGGAAACCCCCCCCCCCAAATTCAATCAAAAGGATAAGGAAGAAAGACAGGATACTTGCAATTGAGACAACAAATAATGAAAAGAGCTAACAGTTACTTAACAGCTTATTAACAAGATGTAAAATGATAGCCCATCACAAAAATCCTATGAAGTCAGTGCTATTATTGTGCTCATTTTACAGATGAGAAAACTGAGGTGTAGAGAAGTACTGTAACTTGCTCAATGCCACACATCTGGTTAATGACATATATGGGATTTGAATTCTGGCAGCTTACACTCAGAAACCAGACTCTTAAATTCTACAGCATACTGTTTCCCAGAGAGCAAAACTCCAAAGAACTGTTCATTCTGAAAAAGATAAATGTTTAGAGGATTGGTTCACAACATGAGGCATTTCCTATAACATACTCACTTCAGTTAACAGCATTAACAATTCTATTTTGAGAAATCCCAGTTCACATTAATTAGATTTGGCTTTTCAATAGTCTTTGCTGAATGCCTCCGGCCTGGGGTCACACCATGATTATTGTGTAGAGCAGTAATGAATGTTCAGACCACCAGCAAGAACCAGTATGCAGGGGAATTTTCAGAACTTGCCTAGAAAACGTCTCCCCATGTTGTCTGGGACTAGGTGGTTCCAGGTGTCAGCTACCTTGCAGTGCTTTCTACATGGGGCCAAATCTCCACAGAGATCAGATCAGGAAGATTTACAATCAGTCACTATGCCTTCAATTTTGCTTAAGTAATAATAATAATAATAATAATAATAATAATAATAAATACTACTACTACTAATAAATACTATCTGGGGCACAACAAAAATCCAAAGGTAGGGATGCTCCAGGATTAATTTCCGTGACTCAACACTATCATTATGGATCCAGGTTCTTTCTCTTTTGTCACTCTGCCATCCATAGTGAACTAGCTTTGTCTTGTTATGAGAAAGGAGTTGCAGCCAAGCTGATAATGTCCAGAGGAAGAGGAAGCCGTATTTCTTAGAAGACCTTTTCTCATGTTTTATTACTAGGTCACATGTTTACCCTGGGCTAATCACTAGTAAGGGGAAAGGAGCTACTATGATTAGCTGACAGAAACCCTCTAACTGGAGAAAGGACTTTAGTCACTTGGAAAAAGGATGGACACTCAAACACCATGATCTGCCAGCAAAGAAAAAGGAAAATGATCGTGGACGAGCCACCAATAGTGTGCACTATAGAAAGTTTGATTGCTCATTTTGAGACTGTTCACCTGTAAGTTAAAAAGAAAGAAAAAAACAACCCTACCCTCAGTTCCAAAAGGTATATTCATAATACTGTCCATCTTTCTGGTTATGAGAAAGTTTCACAGGTGTTTCCTGCATTCGGAGACATTTTTCATATTCCCAGTTCTAACTTTGCAGGAAAAATATTATGCAAACATGATACTTAAATAGAGAAAGCAGAAGCTTGATGCACTGACTAATACTTTGGTCACTGAGGAGGGAGAGAAGAATCTGAAGTCACTCAGACTTCATGGGTCAAATAAATCTTAATGGCTCATCTTCCTTTCCCATATAAGTTCCAGACAGGGACATGAGAATGGTGGAAAAAGCACAGAGTGTTTGGGATTTCCAGGACTCAAGTCCTGGCCCACCTTTTTCTAGGTGTGTGCTCTTAAGTGACACTCCATTATCAGTCTCTTTCTGCATCAGTAAAATAGGAATAATGACAAACTATGACAGATTTGCCATGAAGCTCAAATGAGATATTGTTTATAAAAGCACTTTATCAGTTAGGAATAACATATTTTCAGTTACAAGTAACAGAAAAATCAAAATAGGAGTTCATTTCTTTTTCTCATCACAAGACATATCTGCAGGTAGGCAGGCAGGTGTAGCAGCTCCGTGCCATCAATGTCTCAAGATCCTTTTATCTTTCTGTTCTAGCTTCCTTAGCAGGTCAACTAATTGCTTCATTATCATAACATGGCAGCTGGATCTCTAGATATCATTCCAGAGTTCCAGGCAGAAAGAAGTATGCATGAACTTTGTCCATTCCCTTTTTCTCAGAACTCTTTCAACAGACTTTCACTTGTATCTTATAGTCTCTAGAACTGGGTGACAGGGCTTCATCTATCTGCAAGGGAGGCTAGACAAGCAGTTGGCTTTTCAGCCGCTATAGTGGGAGAGAGCCAGGGAGAGAAGGAGGTTAGATAAGATAATAAGTGTCTGTCACCAGCATTTTGTAAAGTGAAAACTCTGGGTAAACGTCCTAGTTGAAAGTTTCCCAAAAGTAAATCAGTCACTAAATACATGATGGATGAGAATGAGTAGAATATATAACAAGAAGAGAAGGTTAAAATGTTAGCTTAGAAAGATGCCTAGTTTCCATCACATCACTACGGTGAACACCACTAGGTCAGAACTGTTACCTTCCTCACAGGAAGACATGTCCAAAACAAGCCTCCAAATGAAATGTTACAGAAAGCATGGATTAACTGTGCACTGTTACCTATTCTTATCATCATGTTTTACAAGCAGATGAAATCACTTATGCCCTTTCCCACCCCCGTTTAGAATTTGTCAGTAGAATGGAGTGTCAGAAAGGACTTACAATGCCTAAAACATTTAGAAATTAAAATAGTGTGCTAAGGTAGCATGACCTTTTCAATATGCTGGATTTTCAATTGTTCAACCATTCCTCTTGTTCTTTTCCCTGAATTTTCTTTATGGAAGAAAAAGGTGAATTGGCACCTAAAGTATGGAGTACTCACAGGAACAAAACTGCACATCACTGAAACAATTCAGAGGTGATTCTGTACTGCTTTAGAGTGGCAGGGCAACAAAAGAGGGGAACTTTATTAATTGTGACGGGGCCAGGGGAATGGATTTAGAAACCCGCCTTGCCAATTTTCCTCTAGTGTGCTTTAGAGGTACGTAGGTCTGCATGCAAACATCTGTTCATGTTCAAAATGTGACCCTGTCTATTCCAAAGAAAAAAAACTAATAAATCCCCAATGGTATTGCAATTCTGCTTTTCTAAAGGAAAATGGGTGCTTCATCGTCATTTCAGTTCATGACGTTTCTTGGAAGAACTCTTCTGGGGACTCCCAAGTGCCTCCTCTGGGTTTCTCTAGCACCCTACATGGTGTTCCCATGCAGAAATGATCACATGGTATTCCAGGCTTCTATTCATTCACTTCATCTCCCAGATGATGATTTCCTGAAGGACACCTAGCACATGCCTGGTGCACAGGAGGAAGTCACAAAATGTTTGCTGAATAAATGCCATCCTGTGCCAAGAAGCAGGCCAAGCCTGCAACCAGAGGCCTCTCCTGCTCATCAGATGTTCTGCATCTCCGAAGAGCCTGTAGGAAACAGCAGGCACATTGTACATGTTCCTGGTTTTATCCCAAAGCTGACTTCAGCTTTTATCCCAAAGCTGACTTTGGTACAGTTCTCTCTATACTACAGAAGATTGGGATGACTACCTAAGAATTCTACAGATGCAAGTCAGCTCTAAAGCCATTCTGTTATCTTCTTACAATGAAAGAAGAGACAGGTGTAATTCTCGGATAATATTGGTTGTTTTAGAAATCAAAATAAAATTTAGAAACCCAGTTTCTTAAACATGTGTTTTTATACTTCTCCTTTCTTGATTCATTCCACAGGTGGCTAGTTCCAGAAACTGATAGCCAAGGATAGTTAGAAAGAGCCAGTCTGTAAACAGATGTTTGCACATCCACAACAGACAGATGTCTGAGCAGAGCAGGTTCTGGCATCTGAGACTGTATGTTTATATTTAGGAGGGGGGGAAACACTATTTTTGTACATGATTCTGTTAAATAAAAAAGGGGAATGGGTAAGCCATAATATATGTGACAGTGAATGATAAACCATATTATATAGGCTAAGAGTGAGGCCTCTGGAGTGGAAGGGTCCCAGCTCAAATCCCAGATCTGCCACATTGTGGTTTTGTGATCATGGATCATTAACTTCTCTAATCCTTAGTTTTATATATATATATATATATATATATATATATATATATATATATATATAGTTTATATATAGTTTATAGTTTATATATAGTTTATAAATATAGTTTATATTATATATATAAACTATATATACTTTATATATAGTTTATATTATATATATTTTTATAGTTTATATAGTTATATATATAGTTTATATAGTATATATGTTTATATAGTTCATATATATATATGTATATATATATATAATGAAGATAACAATATTACCTACATCACATTCATTTGTTAGGAGAATGAGATATGATATACAGGGCTTGGTGACTGATGGGTTCTCAGCTATGTGACAATGACCTGCCATTGCTCTTCTAGGAGACTAGATATTTAGAGTAAAGGAGCTGCAAGGGTCAGCTGACCTGAGTTATAGACTGAGATCTGTGACAAACCAAACACACAGTGCTGGGAAGTTCTTAAGGCCTTAGTTTTCTCATCTAATAAATGAGAAGGGTTTGATGAATTATCTTTTACCTGATCATTCTGGAGTCTGTGGCTTCTAGAAACCAGTGAAAAACAATCTCAACACTTCTTAAAGTATTTTCCATGGTATTGGCTATAGCAAAGATCTGTTTGCTGGGAGCATCTCTCAACAGGTACAGGCTTCAAGCCTGTATGTATGAGGTCCATGCCCACAAAAAAAGGAGTATGTATTTCCAAAGCACAGCTACTAGTCTTGTCTGTCAGCCCACAAATGAGCACAAGACACTGAGAACAACTGTCCTAGCTGGCTCCTACCTCTCCACATCCTTGAGAGCCACTATTTTGGGGCTCCTGGATCCAGTTCCAACATGGTATGTGGGGTGGGGGGGCGGGGGGGTGCTGCCCACACAACACCAAGCAATCTTCAGACACCAGAAGGGTGTCTGAGTATTCAACTCAATTCTGACATTATCAATCCTGAAATCGCATCAGGTTCCATAGGTTAAATGTTCAGTCCTACAAGACTCCCTATCCCCTACCTTCAGACACCAGTCCTAAGCCCAAGGTAGTTACCTATACTTCTGATGGTCTGACTATAAATCAGAGATTTCCTGGACTCCCTCCTCAGGTTTAATTAATTTCCAAAAGCAGCTTATGGAGCTGAGGGAAACACATTTACCAGTCTATTAAAGGATATGATAAAGGATACAGATGAGCATGGAGATGGAAGAGATGCATAGGGCAAGGTATGTGGGAGGGGTTACTCCTAATTCTCCCAGCACCTCCACATGCTCACCAACCTGGAATCTCTCCGAACTCAGGCCTTTAGGGGTTTTATGGAGTGTTCATTACATAGGCATTACTGACTAAATCACTGGACATTGGCACTTGATTCAACCTCCAGCCCCTCTCCCCTCCAGTCCTTCTTCCCTCCTCCTGAGGTTGAGATAGAACTGAAAGTTCCAACCTTCTAATCACGTGGTTGGTTCTCCTGGCAACTAGCCCCACCTTTGGGTGCTTTTAAAAAGTCACCTCATTACCATAAGAAAATATGCCTTTATCACTCTTAATCACCTCGAAAATTCCAAGAGTTTTAGGAGCTCTGCCAGAAATAAGGACAAAAACCAAATACATACACATATCTCTTATTATTCATCACACTATCACAGCCACTTAATTCCTCCCATTCTCAAATGCCTCTTCTTAGTCACTACTGAGGGACATCGTTAAGAACATCTTTGTTCTTATGCTTTCTTCTTCTTCCTGATCCAATCTCACATTCTCCCATTCTTCCAAACTCTCTCCTTTAGCCTTTGACAACTCCTTTTCCATGGTCTTGAATTTTCCCACATCCTCAACTTCTTCAGGCAAGCTTTCCTCAATCTTTTTACCTCCACAGACTTTTGGCTTATAATCACCTCATCCACTTGTCCTGCAAACTTTTGAGTGGAGGTTGCTTTTTCTCTCCCACACTTTGTGTAGCTCAGGATTGGGAAGGAGAGTCCTCAGCCCATTACTTCTGCCTGTAGTCTCTTACAAATTAAAACTCTTACCTCCGTGAAGCTCCTGACAACTAGACACAATCCCCGTCTATAGCTTCCCCTCACTCATTAATGGGTGACTTTAGCAACTAGCTAACCCGGCTCCCCCTCTACCCCAATTCCTGTCACCATTCTGCAGAATTTAAATGTGCATGTGGCTACCCTGCCCAGCACACAGCCTCTCAGGTCCAGGACTTCTGTTTGCCCAAACATTTCCTTCTCTCCAGCTGAGTCACTAAGTTCCATTTTCACATCTTGTACCTTGTTATGACCTGAAATTTTGCCACTTCAGAAATTTCTAATTAAACCATCCTGTGCTTCAATGACAACTCCTTATTTTTTGAGATTCACTATTTATTTACTTTCTTTATAATTGATCATCCAATTTATCAAAACAGCCAGTCCCTTGACCTATCTACTTTCTCTTTACTCACAGGCCTTTCCCTGCTTGACCTCCCTCCCAATCAAGCTTTAGATTTCATGGTCCACAGTTTCAATCACTCTCTTGAGAAAATTCTAAGTATTTTTGTTGCAACCACCTGGGAAAATTCTAACCTCAGATAAATTCACTATATGCAGTCTGTATCTATTCTTGAGCTGCTCAACACAGCTGTAGAGAAAGAAATGATACAACCAGAAAACTGAGAGCAGCATAAGCCCATGCTTTCAATCAGGAGAGACTAGGTTATGCTGCGGTAACAAACAAAATGAAACAAGAAGCAAAGCAAAACATTAATGACAATCTCAAACATCAAGGGCTTGACGCAGTTTATTTCCTGCCTATGCTGTAAGTCCAGAATGGGTTGGCAGGGGGTTCTGCTTCTCTTAGTCATTCAGGGACTCAGGGGGATGGAGGCGCCTTCTGAGCTTGTGCTTCCACTGTCACTACAACAGGGGCGTGGGGACACGGTGATAAGTGGACTGGCTTTGAAAGGCTTCTGTTCATCTTATAATGGCCAAAGGAATTCAGGTAGCCGTGCCCGAGTTTAAGGGGCTGGAGAGGTGCCTCTTACTACGTGCCAGGAAGGAGAAGAAGCAAATACAAGTATTTATGAATAGCCAGTGACTGTCACAGTCAATCTCAGCTACTTCTGGTATTCTTAATGTTTCTCCAATTAGCTTGCTCTCTCCATGGCAACGATTTTTTACAAAAAGTTTTTATTTAAATTCCAGTTAGTTAACATACAGTGTAATATTAGTTTCAGGTGTACAATATAGTGATTCATCACTTCCATACAATACTCTTGTGCTTATCACAACTTCCTTTACTCTATTCAGTCTCTGACCCCTGCCTTGTTCTTATCCTCCCAAAACTGTATATGGAGAGAAATAAGACTGATCCTAGGACAGTGTCTGTGAAAATCTATTATCTCTAGTTTCCTCATCATTACCACTGAAATAGTAACAACTATCAAGCTTACTTTAAGGCCAAGCAACTGTAAAATTTAACTGAGAATGTATCTGAAAGTACTTTGAAAAAGTTAAGCACTATATTTTATTTGTACTGCAAGATATTATTATTATTAGTTCAGAATATGTAATATGCAAAAAATGCAAAATGGGGATATTGGCATTACAGTGATTTAGAATTTAAGCTCCACATGGGCTGACTTTTTTTGTTTGTTCACTGATATATTTCCAGTGCCAACAGTGTCCAACACATAGTTGGCACTAATAAATATTATTATTTTTTCATTTATTTATTGTTTAATTTACATCCAGTTGAGTTAGCATATGGTGCAACAATGATTTCAGGAGTAGATTCCTTAATGCCTCTTACCCATTTAGACCATCCCCCCTCTGTTTGTTCTCTATATTTAAGAGTCTTTTATGTTTTGTCCCCCTCACTGTTTTTATATTATTTTTGCTTCCCTTCCTTTATGTTCATCTGTTTTGTATCTTAAAGTCCCCATATGAGTGAAGTCATATGATATTAGTCTTTCTCTGACTAATTTTGCCTAGCATAATGCCCTCCAGTTCCATCCACGTAGTTGCAAATGGCAAGATTTCATTCTTTTTGATTGCAGAGTAATACTCCATTGTACATATATACCACATCTTCTTTACCCGTTCATCCGCTGATAGACATTTGGGCTCTTTCCATACTTTGGCTATTGTTGATAGTGCTACTATAAACATTGGGGTGCACTAATAAATATTGAATGAATGAATTTTTATAAAATATGTGATCTGATTTATAAGATAGCATTACCATTGTAGGATGTTATATTAAAAAATGTTTTTTCCAGATATATTGAGAATTGATACATATCACTGTATAAATTTAAGGCATATAACATGATGGTTTGATTTACATATTTTTTGAAATGATTATGGATGTAAATATTTTTATCTAAGTTCATGTACTAGGGACTGTTACCTACTTCTGTGTACAATTGAATATTTTCTTTTTTTCCACTATAATATTAGAACTGTGGGTTGGGAAGTAAGGGGGCTTGTTATCTCAAATAAATTAAATCTAAAGCCCTATCTAAAGGCATTTTCGAAGTAAAGATTTGCTTGTTCACTTATCCATATTCTAAATGCTGTTCAAATTCATATGAGCTTTATATGTGCATAATAAAATATTGTCATTATTGTAAATTTAATATGCATTATTTAACATATGGCAAATGTTTGCCAAAAATGTTTTCATTATATTTTAAACAATGAAATATATCAACCAAATACATCACTTGATGTATGGCATGATAGTTTACCAGGAAATATTTATAATTGATCTTTTTTTAATTAATTAGGTGCAACTCAATATTTATTCAGCAAATTAGTCATTTTTTAGCTTACATAAAATAGTTGTCTTCATTTTTTAAAGTTACATTATATACAGTAGTATACATGAATGGATGCGCAATTATTATTTATTTGGTTTCCCTTACAAATGCACTCTTGCTACTATTTGTAAAAAATAACTATTTTTGAGTGATTAATCTTTGAAAGCATTTATAACTCTGGGCAATTTTTTTCAACTTGCAAAATTCAAAAAGCCCATTTTCCCTTTTATTGAAAACTTTTTTCATACATTATGGTTCTGCTCAGCGAGGACATTTAGAGCAATGTTTAAAGTGACCACCATAAATGAGCAGCCTTCCAAAGAAGTCACATCCAGGAGTGACAGCCACAGAGCTGCTTGGTTATTACAGAAGCAAAACCTTGTGTCTCACTGTCACTCAGGCCACAGATATCAAGTCAGTTGGATTTATTGTGTCACCAAATCCCCCAAAGTCTCAGGGTTCTCCCAATTACCCACTCTTGTGCAGAGATCACTGAGATGCTGTATTACACCTGCTGAGGGCAGCATTGATTATATCTCTTGACCTAATTCTCCTTATCAGATCATCTGTCTTATGTTCTTTGCCCTTATGCCTTAGGAGGTATTTTGATACTCATCTAATGAGCAAAATCAAACTAAGCTGTTAATAAACACTTGATGCATTTCTCTTTAGCAACTCAAACACGTTTGAGCATCTATGTGGGGTATACATAGAAGGAGTAAGAAAAAGATCTTCAAGAGTCTCTATCTGTAGAATTAGGCAGTATACACTTGTATTAGATTTCTTAAATCTAACTAAAGGTAACCAACGTTTAATGAGAAAGTGTTATGGGTCAATCATTGTCCTGGGATCTGTATATACACAAGTGAATAAGACTCATTCTGTGCCCTCCAGGAACTCAAGGGAACTGTGAAGCATAAATTGCAAATTGGTGCCTGCAGGTCCATTCCTGCCTGTAGGTTCCTTCTGTTTTTGATTGACACAGTGCTTTAGCAAATTTGAGACTAAATTTGACACTGAGATTTCACATAAAATCTGACTTTCCAGTTTCTACTGAAAAATCATAAAGTCTGTTACCATTAGTCCCACAATTCCTGCACACTCACCAACGGCCCCCTCATTTCACAGAGTGTCAGTTTTCCAGTTGTTGCTGCAGTCCTCACCAGTCCCTCTTTCTTCCTCAGGCAGAGGTTGAATCTTGGTGGGCCTTATCAATGAGTTTGAAAAATACTTGAGAAATATTTTTATACCTATGTCTGTATCAAACGTGGAAAATGAAAGGCATCAGGGACCACGTTTCAAGAAAAATGGAAGGGAGCATATTTCTAATTTTTTTTAATGTTTATTTTTTGAGAGAGAGAGAGAGAGAGAGTGTGTGTGTGTGAGCCTGGGGAGGGAAAGAGAGAGAGGGAGACACAGAATCCGAAGCAGGCTCCAGGCTCTGAGCTGTCAGCACAGAGTATGACGTGGGACTCACAGACTGCGAGATCATGACCTGAGCCGAAGTCGGAGGTTTAACCGACTGAGCCACCCAGGTGCCATAGGGAGCATATTTCTTTAAAGAAGTAAATATAACCCAATGTATTTAATGTGCAACTAGTAGGCCTTTGTCATTCATTTAAGCCACATGCTTTGCTTCTTTAAGTATTTGGATTTGGGAACCCTGGTTTAGGGGATACCAGTATAAAGCACAAGATGGGAGAAAGAGATAGAAGAAATTATATGGGGTTATGGGAGAGAGGAAGAGTGATAAGGAGTGAGAAGTCCAAAAAGGCTTCAGTCAGATGGTGGCATTGTGGGTAGGGTAGGAATGGTCACTCAGAAAGAAACATCATCTTGAACAAAGTCTTAAAGGTGGGACAGCATTTAGTGAATATTGATGAAATAAATGGTAGCCAGACTGAGCAGCCAGGGAGGGGGGTGGTGAATGGGTGATAACCCTGCAATTGTAAGCTCTGATACATAAATTATAATGTTTTATGTGGGTTTCAGGGAGACTAACATGGGAATCTCTTTCTTATCCTTCTGGTAGCTCCATCCTATAACCATCATAGACTCTTTTCATTGTATTTTTTAGGCCATCCCCTGAATAAAGCTGAAATACCACTCCATTTTTGGGTGGTGCCAGTATACAATGCAGAATCATCTTAAAATCAGGCTCAAGGTGTGTCTTTATCTGCCAACTGGTCATCAAGAATTCAGATGACAAAGCAGAGGACTAGGTGCTGTGGAAATCAGAGCCAACTGCTCATGTAGCTCATCTGTTTTCAAGGCTTGCTTGAACATGATCTTGTTTATAAAACTTCCATTTGATTATGGAATGCTGCTGCCCATGCCCAAGTCTGTAACTCGGTGAACTTTACAATTTCCAGTTCATGCTGGGCAGCTCAGGCTATATGGTTGGTTGATGGACCATGTCCAGTCATTCTGTTTCTATGTGGGTCCAGTTTTATTCTAAGAGTTATTTCTCAAAAGGAGAAGAATTATCTGTGGAAGAGAATATGGTTTTGCCTTAAAATCCCAAGGGTTGCATTGTTATTCTCTTATCTGGATTTGTTAGAGGCTTAATATAGCATTTCCATTTGCAACAAGTGTTCTTTATGAATTGATATAAAGAAGAAAGAATTTGCCAGATCAATAGTGGCATACCTGATGCCAGAGGATGAGTTAATTTGCTCCAGAAAAAAAAAATCACATTTGAGGCAGTAGTTGTAACTGGTGTCACAAGCTGATTAAGTTTATGATAATCCACTGTTTTTCTCCAAAATTCATCTTTCTTCTGAACAAGACAAAGAGAGGAGGTTTATATAAATGTGATAGCAATAGCCACCCCTGTATCTGTTGAGCTTTTGGAGATGATATTAATCTCTGAAAGTCTCCCAGGATTATAAAATTATTACTAGTTTACTACTTTGATAGAAAGTTCCAGGGGCTTCCTTTTGGCCCTTCCTATCATAAAAAGCCCTCACTTCAAGGATCAGGAAGTGAAGTCTGATCAGTTGCCAAATATGCTTTTGAAAACTGGGGGAAAAAAACCACAAAGCTATGTTTACAGACCCTCTGGACCCTGTGCAAGATGGATTCAAGCCAAAACTCCATCTAGTATTTGACATCCCTAAGTCCCCACTCTCATTAGTGAATCCTAAAATTTGGGGATTAATTTCAGAGCCAAAAATCTTAAACTGTCTGGGTATTTTCCCTTCCCCAGAGTATACAATCATCCTGATGAATGGATGCATTTCCTTCTGGAAAAAATTAGAAGGAAATTTTATAGTACATTCTTGTTGTAGTCTCATTGGGTCCTTCCTCAAAGGGTGCCAGTCTCCCCTTCTTGTAGGGCACCCTGTTAACTAGCTCAGGCCTGGGAATTGGTGAGTCCATGACTCTCTACGTGGCTAGTTCAGATATCTGTCCTGAAATTTTTTTTTTATTTCATAAATTAAGACTTTCTTAGGTTGACAATCCATTTCAGTCCTAGAGACACTACGAAAAGTCACTGCCAAAGATCTCTGTAGATAAAACTACTCAGATTAGGTCTCTGGCCTGTTGTCTAGTATAATAATCTTGTCTGCATGGTGGCTAAATGCTATCTGCTGGACTCTGCAACTCCTGATAGCCCTTCTGAATAGTATTATATTATACTTCCATCCTTAATATGAAAAGGGACAAATATCACTGAGACTTTCAAGGATGCTGGTGCTCCGCTCACTATTATATTCCTCAATGCCTTCATGATGGGAGTGTCTTCTGGGCTCTCCTTAGGGACATGGTAAATGGTGGATGAGCCAGTCACATATGATGGATCCATGCCAACAATTTTATCTTTCCAATCCTTTGAATTTACTCTTACTATCTCAGTTTCACTTAATGAAGGCTACTGTTGAGTCCTGGTTTTAGTCACCCAAACAAGCAAACTCAATAGGGTTGTTCAAACCACTCAAACTAAACATTGAATCTATAATCTATGGTAACTGTACCCATATTAACAAATTTGTCTATTACCCAAATTATGTTTCTTCCTCTCTTGTCTAAAACCATGAGATTCCTTTCCAATAATGTTTTCCAGGTTTCTGATATCCTCCCAGGGTTTGTTGAGCTCTGACTCTAGTTACAGGTCTGGTGGCAAATAAGTGGTGGAGGTGGACCATAGAGAGAATCTGCATCCTCATGAAAAGAAATTGTATTGGGGTCTTCAAGCTAGGGAAAGCTAATGTCCTCAAACAGGGAAGAGGAGCAGGTCAGTGGGATTTAGAAGCTCATGATTCTCAGAGTCATTGGAATCTACCCAAATGTCTTCATTCCAATTTTTGCTCTTTCCTAATCAATGCCCTAACTTTTATATAAGAGGCCTGGCAAGTTTGTGAATTCCATTTGGGTTATAATTATGCAACCTACAGGATAAAAAAAATTTATACATTAGCCATATGGCTATAAGAGATATTTTTAGGGCAGTCTTAGAAGCTGTCTGGCTCTCTAACTATGCCTTGAGCTAAGAATTTGAAATCTTAACCTTTTATTTAGAAGCAGCCAGCCCATACCACCGTCCTAACAATTCTTTTTTTTTTCCTCTTAAAATCCTACTGTAATAATTAGTAGTCTCTCAAAAGCTTTTCTACAGTAAGCACTTTACTCCAGAAAACTATAGATAATTATTTTGTTACTGCTTTCTATGGACTGCTAGTATCACGTTTTTCATTGTCTATGAAGTCTTAACTGCTTTCCAATCTAAGGAAGTTAGATAACTGATCCCAGATTCCTGTCTTTGAGTTTCTGTATCCTGGAACCACTTCTGGAGCCAAACACTGTTATCAGTCAGGGTTTTGCCAGGAAAGCACTTACCTCTCCAGTTTATAGAGGAAGGGATGATTAAATACAAAGGGAATTACAAACTTACAAAGCTGTTGGGAGGACTGGGGTAATTAAAGTTCATGGAAACATACTGCTGGCTTTGAGGAAATTTGGAAACCCAGGGGTCAGAGTTAATGACTGGTGATTACAGCTCTTGAAGTTTCAAGGCAGGTAATTCACAAGAGCTCACCCACAAGCATCATGTAAACTTCATGCTTGCTGTCAAATCAGCCACTGCTACGGAAGAATAATGGCTGTCCTCTCTTCTGCCTTCCAAATTTTGTGCAAGATGCCTCTTACTGGCAGAATCTAAATCAGGCAGTGAGGGAGCTGAAGCAATGTATTTTTCAGGCTTCCAGACCCTACTATATAGGGAAAAGTTTGGAAGGGTGATGCTGAGTGCAACAATCAATATTTGGCAGAGTATATGATCATCAGCTTCTCAAAAATATTTAAAATGTGGCAACAACAAGTAATATATAAACATTCAAGTTTTCTTCTATTGCCTTTCCAATAAGTAGAAGATTATGGTTTTCCCATGATCTGTTTCTGTTTTTCCATCACATTTTAGAAGCAGTTATTTTGAGTCTTTAAAATAAGACTAAGGGGGCGCCTGGGTGGCGCAGTCCGTTAAGCGTCCGACTTCAGCCAGGTCACGATCTCGCGGTCCGTGAGTTCGAGCCCCGCGTCGGGCTCTGGGCTGATGGCTCAGAGCCTGGAGCCTGTTTCCGATTCTATGTCTCCCTCTCTCTCTGCCCCTCCCCCGTTCATGCTCTGTCTCTCTCTGTCCCAAAAATAAATAAACGTTGGAAAAAAAAATTAAAATAAGACTAAGTAGGTAAAAAAAACCTTGGACAATTATTAGGGAAGGAGTTTTAAGAAGGTTGGAGAGAAAACTTGAGTAGCTACAATATTGAAGCTTTGGATGGAAGGGGAAAATGACTTTCAAAAGTACTGCTGTGAACTATGTGACTATTTCCTGGTGCGCTCAAGAAACACAAATAGGGGATTTTAGTCATTTTGAAATTCCTCTCGTTGCTGCACTTTGTATGTTTGTTTACAGCAGACATTCCACAGATCCTTGAGGGTCACTGAGAGTCTTTCAGGGGCTTCTGAGACGCATGGTTATTTTTGTAATAATATAAAGACATGATTTGACTTTTTCGCCATGATCAAATTTCTACTGTTGTGCAAAAGCAATAATGGGTAAAACTTCTGGCAACTTAACAAGAATCAAAGCAGTGGTACCAAGCTGCACTAGTCTAGGTCTGCTATTCTTCACAACCATGCACTTGCATCATCAAAATAAATTAAAATGGGGCGCCTGGGCAACTCAGTCCGTTAAGTGTCCGACTTCGGCTCAGGTAATGATCTCGCAATTCCTGGGTTCGAGCCCCACGTCGGGCTCTGTGCTGACAGCTCAGAGCCTGGAGCCTGCTTCGGATTCTGTGTCTCCCTCTTTCTCTGCCCCTCCCCTGCTCACACTCTGTCTCTCTCTCAAAAATAAGTAAACATTAAAAAATTTAAAAAAATGAAAATGCCATTTCACTTACTAACACTCTTGATAAAGTAGTGAAAATTATTATTTTATTAAGTCTTAATCCTTGGGTATACATCATTTTAATATCCTTTTTGACAATACAAGAAGTATCTACATAAAGCGCTCCTGCCGCATACCAAAGTACAATGCTGTCTTAAGGAAAGGCACTTCTGTCATTGACTTGTAAGCCGAACTAGGCAGTGTTTTACACAGAACAATATTTTTGCTTGAAAGAACGACTGACAGACAAACTATCATTATTCAGACTTGGATATCTGGCAGACATGATCTTTAAAATGAACAAAATGAGCCTGTCACTTCAAGGAAAATAATTTACACTCTATGTTGGCAATGCTAAAATCCAAGCTTTCAAATAAAAATTAACATTTTGGAAAACTTGTACCTACACTATGAGCTTGACAGCTACCCAATATTCAAAGATTTTTGTAATGAGACTGTTCGTGTTATTATGTGTGTGATGTTTTTGTTTTTGATAATGAGATGTGTCAACATTTGAAAGATCTGCATAACTCAGTGAACCAGTATTTTCCAAATGATCAATACATGATGCTGTAAAATCACACATGGGCCAAAGATCCCATCAAAATGCAAGACAGATCAGTGGGTTTTAATATTACAGAGTACCAAGAGTTTATTGATATAGTGTCCAATGCTACCTTGCAACTCACCTTAAGTAGCTACCACTTGTTGAGTTTTGGTGTGGTATCAAAGAAGAATATCCACAACCATCTGGAAAGGTTATTAAAATGTTTCTTTTTTAAGCATATATCTGTGTGAGGTTGGATTTCCTTTGCAACACACTGCAACACTGAATGCAGAATCCAGATGTCTTATTAAGCCAGATGTTAAAGAGATTTGCAAAATGTAAAACAATGCCATTGCTCTAATTTTAATTGTACTTTAATACAGCTATTTTTAATTAAAATGTGTATTTATGGTAACATGCAATGGGTTTATCATTGTTAAATAAATTAATAATTTTTGATAGTTATTATTTATATTATTATTTGATATACATTTGCTTCAAAAAGGAAGGCAAGGACAACCATAAGTATAAGTGGTTGACATTTGTCTTAAATGCCACAGGAGTGCTCTCTTCTCTCTCAGTTACTTGATAATTGACACTGAGCTGTGAGATGACAGGTTATCTTTCTCAGGGGTATTTTACAAGTTGAGAGGAGATTCTTAATGATAAAAAAGTTAATTTTTAAATAATTTTTAAAAATTCAAGTATAGTTGACACAATATTATTTTCAGGTGTCCAACATAGTGATTTAAGTGCTCTATACATTATGCTACGTTAATCTCAAGTGTAGCTATCATCTGTCACCATGCAATGCTATTTCAAGATTATTGACCATACATTCCCTATACTATGCCTTTTATTCCTGTGACTTATCCATTCCATAACTGGCAGCCTGTATCTCTCACTCCCTTTCACCCATTTTGCCCAGCCCCTACCCCTTAAAAATGTCTCTGTTTCATTTTTGAAGAGAATAAGCAAGATTAGATATGACTCACATAAAATATTCCTGGGGTCCTCAATAGGTTTTTAGTGTAAACCTTGAGACTAAAAAGTTTGTGAATCATGGTCTCACAAGGACAACAGTCTTAGACTGAGAGCCCAATGGACTATGGCATTACATATATTATGTAGAACACTGAAGTACCTTTTTATAGAAGTTCTTTCCTTATGTTAGTGTGTGTTTCACAAACTTATTGGTATAAAAAGCCTAGGATACTTAAAAACTTTTTTTGATTTCTTTTTTAAAAAATACATTGGGTCCTGTCACATATACAAATTAATTTAGGAATTTAAAACAATAAGGCAGAGTAGGAAAGTATATGACTAAAAAGCCAAATACAAACCTAAATCCTAGTTCAGCCACTACTTTACTTGTATTATCTTATGCTTTTATACTTATGTTTAAATATACTTTTATTTAATCTCTTGGTTTTAATTTCTTTATTATCAACTAAAGTTAATGATACAGACATATCCTTACTTTAAAAAAGGATAACAACACAGACCTCTGTGACTTGGAAGCAGAATTACGTTTAGATATTACTTAGAATATAGGCTGAAGTTCTGTAAGAATGAGACCAAAAATTACAGCAGTCCAAACAAGACATTTTTTTCTTTTTCTCTATCTTTGCTAAAAGTTTAGTTGGTCAAGAATAACCAGATATTTCTGCACACAGAGAGTGAGGAGCCAGTATGGGCTTTTCCATTACCTGGGTTCTTGTTCTACATGCATGGCCAAGCTAGTTTATGGGCACATCTGCATTCCACCCAGTAGAAAAAGAGCAAGATAGAGAGATAACCTAGGATAAGAAATTTTTATTCAAGTGACGCAGAAGTTGCGTGTTATTCTGCCCACATTCTTTTGAAAAACAATCAGTCACATGACTACTCACCTACAGGGTGCACTGAGAAATAGTCTCCAACTATGGAAAACCATGTGCTTGTCTGAAAATCCATTACCATTGAAGAAGGAGAGAATACATTGAAAAGTCAACTATCAGTCTGCCATAGTTAATGTGTGTTAAATACCTTGTATGGTACCTGCTAATTCATAGGTGCTCATCAACTGATATTTAGTTTAGTTTAATTTTTTAAATGTTTTATTTATTTTTGAGAGAGAGAGAGAGAGATAGAGACAGGGTACAAGCGAGGGAGGGGCAGAGAGAGAGGGAGACACAGAATCCGGAGCAGGCTCCAGGCTCCGAGCTGTCAGCACAGAGTCCGATGCAGGGCTCAAACTCGTGAACTGGAAGATCATGACCTGAGTCAGACCCTTAACCGACTGAGCCACCCAGGCACCCCAGATATTTAATACTTTTTTAAGAGTAATACTATAGGGGCACCTCGGTGGCTCAGTCGGTTAAGGGTCTGACTCAGGTCATGATCTTCCAGTTCACGAGTTTGAGCCCTGCATCGGACTCTGTGCTGACAGCTCGGAGCCTGGAGCCTGCTCCGGATTCTGTGTCTCCCTCTCTCTCTGCCCCTCCCTCGCTTGTACCCTGTCTCTCTCTCTCTCTCTCTCTCTCTCAAAAATAAATAAAACATTTAAAAAATTAAAAAAAAGAGTAATACTATACACAAGTGTATGCTTTGTGAAATAAATTAAAATGTTTACAGAAAGTTCTTCTGAGAGCTTTACAACAAAGTCAGATTTTTAAATGGAAGAATAAGTTTGGTACGAATATATTTTTCTTGGTTTAATATAAAGGTTCATGGCCTCAGGTTGCACTTCTTCCACTCTGCTGCAATGTCTGAAATTTTTACTCTGCTGCAATGTCTGAAGTTTACAAAGAAATTATGGTCTAATTTCTTCGAATACACTGGGAATGAACAACCATTATTATTATGAGATATTACTATCTCAGAATAAATTTATTAATTTCTTATCTCCTGTCCCACTCCTCTTTCTCTTTTCTTGTATTATAAAAGTTCAGAAGAATTGATATGGAGAAGCAAGGACTTCCTACTTGAGTAGAAGAAGAGAGAAAACTAAGCAAGAAAAACCAAAACCTTCATTATAAACTCAGGGAAGATACTTGTCAGGATAAATGAGGGGAAAAGGGGAGTTTTAGTAGGAAAGGGAGAGACTGTGGTTCTGAGCCAGGGCCCAGCCCTGAGAGGTTATGTCTTTGTGAAACTGTAAGAGGATTAGGTACTCCTGAGGGGTAGAAGGCAGCCCAAGGGGGCACTAGCAGTGCTAATATCAAAGCAGCTATTTCACAATTTTTTCCCAAGGCCAACCATACTTCAGAGACTTGGTTGCAGCTACATTTAGCCAGAAACAAGTAAGGTATATGAAAACTCTCAGGGCTTCAAACTTTTAAAAAGCTCAGTGCAATTTCTGGGCTTTGCAGTTATTTAATCAAGGCAAGCAAGAGGGTTATAAATTCAACAACTTTGTGATTGAGATTAATGTGCTCGGAAGTTAACTCTTGCTTTCACTTAGGCAGCTGAGGAGTCAACATTAGACATGAAACAGTCTCTAAATTAAATCTGCCTGTTTGGTGGCCTAGAACAAAACATGGCTCCTGGAATTTAACCTCTTCATGGTTGGCACCAGAACTGGATTAAATAATGGCCAGTTAGCACACATTACCAAGAGTTGCAATCTATAAAGAGTGATAGAGTGTCACTAATAATGTAACACACTGGGTAAACACGATGTGGTTTTTAACCAGAACTTCTTTTAGAATTTACTGGAGGGAATAATTTGAATCTGTTATATAGGGTTGATACTAAACCAGACAAAGAGTTTTCTTAGAATTCTTTCTGTCTTCATTTACGCCTGGGCTTCAAAAGCTGAGAATAACATAATAGGTTATAGGTGTTGAGTTGTGCTTACATTCCAAAACGAAGCGCTAAACCAGGCAAAGAAAGTTGATCAATTTTTCAGGCTCACGCAAATATTTGAGGATATAAACAGGTTTGGGTTGAAGATGTTGGGCAAGGGAGGGTGTTTTGGGAGGGAGGTGTTGGAGTACCGTGGCTAGCTCATCACTGGCAATGTTGACGTGGTAGGGTGTGTTTACATCTATCTCAAGGCAAAAAACCTTCAGAAAAACTACTTAAAAAATGTGACTATGTCCCTGAAGTTTGTAGCGAACAGAGCTTGGAAAAGTACAAAGATGAGAGACTGTGGCTGGTTTGCTGCTGTCAAGTGTGTAAACACCCTCTAAGCAGCAACAGGTAGGTAAGAGTCACAAGGGTCACTGTAGAAACTGCTAGGTAGGCTTGCCACACTCCCAGAGATTTGGCTGGCGATGTGACATAAGCCCAAGTGGATTCAGGTAGATTCTGACTACATAGCAAAAGCAAGGTCACCATGGTGTCAGCTCCCCATGTGTCTCTCCCACAGGACAGGTGTGGAGGTGACACCAAATATGAGGGGTGGTATGGGTAGCAGCCAGTCTACTGCTGAGAAGCCAACTCTAAACTATAGCCAAGAAGTTTTATGGACTTACACAGGAGACTACATCTGTATCAGAAGGAGAAACGGGAGAGGGAGGAAAGCCCTGTGCTCAGCAGAAATTAGGAAGGTAGATGAGAAATGGTCTGTGGCAGTCTCTCACAAGATAGAAAGGCATATGAAAAACTCATTGGGCAGGTCTTCCCTAGGCTGCTTATCTCTCCTTGTTCTGGGAGAAATTGCAGGGTCTTTAGCCAAGGCTTGAATCAGACTGGTCAAGCCTTGCCTATGTGGCCTACATGGAGAACAAGGCTGTAAGTGTGCTGTAATAAAGCTGTCGCCCACGTCTGCCTTGATATGATAGATAAAAGAAGGCTGCTTTAGGAAGTGGCTGCTTTGGATTATACCTTAACAGACAGGATGGAGGATAGATGGAATTTCCAACAGTGGGGATCAACGAGTTGCAAGTGACCAGAGGCTGGGGCAGGAATTATGAAATGCAAATGTAAAGAGATACATCTCCAAATCATATGAAATATAGTTGGATATTCCCAGTTGGTAAATCTCAGAAAAACATTCAGAAACACACAAGACAGAGAGAGCCTTGGGACATACATTGAGCGCAGAGAGCACTCACGCCTTATCATAACAGCATCACCAAGTAAGGCCTCTCCTGTTGCCTAGATTTTCTGTGTAACCCCAACTAGGGCAGAAGTCTGAGCCAGTCTAATAAAAATGGAGTGCTCTAGAATAAGTACAAGGCAGAGAATAAAGAAGAGGCTGAGAGGAGCCTGACTGTACATCCATTTCACCATTGAGCAGTCCCCCCTACCCCCACTTAGCTATGGTTTCACTACGCATGGTTTTGCTTTCCATGGTTTCAGCTGCCCATGGTCAACTGCAGTTCAGAAGCAGATGATCCTCCTTCTGAAGTATGGTCAGAAGGTCAATAGTAGCCTAACACTATGTCACAATGCCTATGTCATTCACCTCACTTCATCTCATCACGTAGGGATTTTATCATCTCCATCATCCCAAGAACAAAGATGAGTACAAGGCATAAGATATTTTGATAGAGACCACATTACATAACTTTGATTGCAGTATTTTGTCATAATTATTCTATTTTATTATTAGTTACTGTTGTTAATCTCTCACCATGCCTAATTTATAAATGAAATTTTATAATAGGTATGTATGCATAGGGAAAAAAAACATAGTATATACAGGGTTTTGTACCATCTACAGTTTCAGACATCCACTGGATGTCTTGGACTGCATCAGTTGTAGATAAGGGGAGATAAGTTTTGGCCGAAAGTAGCCCAATATACAGGAAGAAAGAGGCTTTCAATTTGATTGCAGTTTGCGATTTTGAGTACTATATTGGAAGGACGTTTTAATTACTGACATTGTGCTTTGCCTAGAAGCTCCTGGAGGACTTTTAAAACATTATCTACAAGTGCACATAAAAGCTAAGATTTCATCCATTGGCAAGGAAGGAATTAATCTACAGGAGGGATTTAAGGAACAATGAAGAAAAGAATTACAGTTTTCTCTTTGCATCATATTGAGTTCTACTTTTCTAACATCAAGGCTATACCAAAAAGTATGCTTGAGTAATAGCAGATGGTAAGAAAATGACTTTAAAACCTAGATGGGTGTCCTTATGCTTAGTGGGGGCTGGGGGCACAAATTTAGGCTGGAGTTGAGTTGCCTAAAGAAACAGAGGAAGGACCCAGGCTGCCCCTAGCCCCTCCTTTTCTATCTCCCAGCTTTAAATAAATATTAAAATAATATTTAAGAAATATAGATTTGAAGGCATGTCAAATTATTAGTCTGCTTGTGACAGCACATAGATTGGTCCAACCCTGGACAACATCCTAGTTAGACTATGAATCAGTCTGGTTTCAATGGAGATAACTCTAAGTGGAATAGATTTGCAGTCTGAAGAGATGAACAATTCCTTGCTACCTTTATGAACAATTCACATGGGCTTTCAAAAACTCATCAGAGAAAAGTATTGTCTTCCTGGGAAGGCCACAGTTTCAATACAGAGATGGTTTATGTTTTATTATTAGGACAGATCTAGCAAGATTAGTATCCAGCAAATTTCAGTGCTTTTGAAAATATGAAACAACTTTTATATATAACTAAAGGTTTCACATGAAGATATGGTTAGCATGCTTTCAAAAGATAATTTTTTTAAACAAAGAGAAGAATTTGTTATAATCAGACACCATTCAGTGGTTCTTAGCTCTGAAAAAACTTGTCCCTAGGTAAATACTGGCAGATGATTCATGACTGAATGGGAACTAGAGCATTAGGCCACTAAAAGTAGTGCTTAAGGTAAGTTTCAAAAGATCTTATCATTGTCCTAGTGACCAATTAGAATGTTTTCTCTTCATTCCATATAGCCAAAATAAGTATTCAACCTTTGTTTTCTAAATGCCAAGACTAGTATACCTCTAATCAAATAGAAGCTACATGGTGGTGCTCAGATTTCATAGTATGAGGGAACTAAAAAGAACCTGGAGTAATTTTTTGGTTCATTCAAATGAATGCCCCTAAATCAGGAATTTTCATGTATTTTTGGGACTTAATTCAGGGAAGCACAAAGGGGCTTTTAAAATACCCAAACTTGGGGCACCTGGCTGGCTCAGTCAGTAGAGCATGTGACTCTTTTCTTTCTTTCTTTCTTTCTTTCTTTCTTTCTTTCTTTCTTTCTTCTTTCTTTCTTTCTTCTTTCTTTCTTTCTTTCTTTCTTTCTTTCTTTTCTTTCTTCTCTCTCTCTCTCCTCTCTCTCTCTCTCTCTCTCTCTCTCTCTCTTTCTTTCTTTCCTTTTTTTAAGGTTTATTTATTTCTGAGAGAGAGTG
The DNA here is from genome assembly GCF_007474595.2 of Lynx canadensis. Taxonomy (NCBI): domain Eukaryota; kingdom Metazoa; phylum Chordata; class Mammalia; order Carnivora; family Felidae; genus Lynx; species Lynx canadensis. Next base: position 170,025,395 of record NC_044303.2, read on the forward strand.
AGCATGAGCAGGGGAGGGGCAGAGAGAGAGAGGGAGACAAAGGATCCAAAGCAGGCTCTGCACTGACTCATGAACCAGAGTCAGATGCTCAACTGACTGAGTTATCAAGGTGCCCCCAAGCTTGTGACCCTTGATCTCAGGGTCATGAGTTCAAGCCCCACGTTGGGTGTGGAGCCTACTTAAAAACAACAACAACAACAACAACAACAAAATACCCAAATTTAGTTTAATTAACTTTAAAGCGATGTGCCTTAACATACACTTAGCAGGATGATTAGGTATAATAAAATAAAATTAATAGTGAAGGTATCTTCAGTCCAAAAGGTTGGGTCTTAGCATCCGAAACCTGTCAGAGTGGAAAGTTGTCTACCCATGGTTTCCAGAAATCGAGAGCTAATAGGTTCCTTCAGCAACCCATCTCAGTAATGTATTCCATGTATGTTGCATAAGCAGATAATCTCTATGACTGACACTTCATCCAGTGTCCCAAGTACTGAATGAAAGAGAATTCATATATTCCATGTGAATATGATGGAGATGAATTGAATTTTGTGTAGAGTAGAATGACTCAGGGCAATTATCATGTTCTCATAACTGGGGATGAGTGGGTCATGATGGTGATGGCTGGACAGAGGGCAGGTAGAAGGATCCCCCTCAATTTGTGCTCACAAAGATAGAATTTTATACACAAAAGATCCATTCAAAACTTTTAGATTCCTATCAAAGCAAAACTCAAGAGAATCCCTTTCTTTCCTTATCTCTAAAGTCAAATTGCCCACATGTTTCTTTCAAGGGTGTCCTTGGTGTTAATTTAAACATTACTGTTCCAGTGTGAACATTGTTTTCAGGCTCTGAGTACCTGGACAGTTAGTTCCAGATCTGCACCCACTTGGATGGCCCTGGACCTCTTCCCACCTAGAAACAGTGACAAAAATAAGAACAAAGAGCCATACAAACCTCTCTTCAAATAAAGGCTTATTGTCACTGCAAGACATTTGTAACCTATCTTATTACCTATCATCATACTCACAGTCTGGGTACATCCCAGCTGTGTTTCTCCAGGGATCCTTTGCGTTTCCCCGATGAATCTTCCTTGGATGTTTACAATCTGCTCTCTGAACCAAATCCTCACAGAACTGTTCCCTCTGACTTGCATGAGAAATGCAAACGCAATAGTTTTATCATGATTTTTGGAGTTTCCCTGAAGATTTGTGTCATTGCATGAAAGGATAACTTTAGACACCACACAGCATTTTGGCGCCATCTGCCTAGACCCCCTGTTTGCTTCTGCTTTCTCAGACTTCCTTTTAGCTGTCATTTGCGCCTTTTCAAAACCTGTGTTATTGCCATGTGACACTCTGTATCCTGTATGGAGCCCGCAGGTTACTTGTAGAGTCCTTCAGACCTGTTTTGGCTTATTCTCAACCCCTTTCTTTTATTAATAGGGCCTAGATTTTCCTTCTCACACCCATGGCATGCCGTTTTGGGCAAATCAAGGTCAATCAAGGTGCCCTGGAGTCCCTGGTAGAAGGGCCTTCAGACCTAGACTGGACCAATCAGCTGTTCTATCCCAGTCTTTGAATCAGCTGAAGTTGATTCATCCACAAGGTTGCACCCCCAAGAAACTGCCTATTTTCTTTCTAAAGCTTTTCCTTCAATTCTCTCGCCTACACCATTTATTTCTTTTCTACTTAGTGCTAAAGCTCCAACCAAAGGGCCCCAAGTGATACCAAAATATTGACTACTTTCTTGCCTCAATTGCCTTGGAAAAAGCATTTTTTTCTGGAATTCTAGCAAGTATTTTTTTCATCTAGTTATATAAATATCATGAAAATTCTCACAGTTCTCAAATATTGTGGGTCTTTAAAAAGGGGTCAGAAGAAGAGAAAAAAGATCCTTCAACTCTTTCCAATGGATTTTCCAGGGGGGGAGGAGTCTGAAGTTGAAACACAAACTACAAGCCAATACACTTGAAGCTGCCCACAAAGGCTTTAGTATTTGTCCAATGTGGGCTGAGATGTGCAACTGAGATGTGTTCTAAAGGCATAATTCACTGAATGATGGAAAGATTTTCCTGGAAGTTAAATGGTGGTTTGAAAGTAATTGTTCCTTTTTATTTGAGGACTCAGACTGCCGGCACTCATTGTGGTGTAGAGTCTTCCTATTTGTCATGTGATTAATCAGAACAACTTAATTGCACCTTCTTCTCAGCTAGGAAAGTGCATTGTTAATATGTTAAATATTTTATTGTCCTAGAATTTCTCTCTATATAACTAGATCTCTGAGTTGAAATTATCAATCAGGTTCACTGAATATCGAGTTCAAAGAAAATATTATGCAGTTCTCATCAAATGATCATCCAGCATTTCTTGCAAATGTTAGAATATTAAGCCAGATTTTCATTTGGTCTTGCATCAAAAATACAGTGAAATTTAACAGTATTCTAAAATGTTGGTCCAATAGGTATCTTCAAGAAAATATTTCAGAGAAAAGAGATGTTTAAGAGATAAATATTTACATATGAGATATGCTTAGGTGTAAATGGTAAGATAGTTATGAGGTGGAGCAGGTGATTTGTGTTTTCACATAAGTTGAAAAGCATACTATGAGAAAAGATTATTATATAAAGTATGATGTTCTCAATAAAAATGAAAATTGGTTTGAACTAAACTTCAAGTTGGCCTAATATTGTGATGGATTATCATGACTGCAACAGAACTGAGTCTTGAGGACTTAAGGCAGTCTAAAGTGGTCTATGGGTTGCCATGGAAACTCCCCAAAATGTATTCTTACACCATTTGGGGGCATTTCCACTGGACTGGATTGACAAATGCCTGATAGAGATAGACTGTTCAGTTGGTGCCTTACCAGAGTAGTCTTGGATTGGACCTCAGAGGAAAAGATAATTATGAGTTAGAATGTATATGTTACATTGCATTTTCCAAACTATTTTAAACACTCGAGTTTGGCAATGCTTATGACATCTATAAAGTAGGTCAGTATTATGACTGCCCTTTTTATTTAGCTGAGAAAACAAAGAATTGTGGAACTAGAAAGCATTTTTGGTAGGGCTATAATTAAGCTATCAGGAATAAACTGTCCTGCATTTTATTCTGAGAAATCTTTAACTTATTCACAACATCCTTGCTGAAAATAATTTTCCTTCATTCTTCAACCTATATCTTTCCAAGTAAAATTTAAGCACATTTATTAACAACAACCACAACAATAAATAATAAGACTTCCATGTATTGAACAGTAGGTGTGTGCTAAGTACTCTAATAAACTCTTTTTGTACATTATATTACTTTTCTTGCACGCGGTTCTGCAAAGTAGGTGCTATTGTCATTTACGGAAGAGGAATCTGACGCTGAGAGGTTAGTTAACTTGCCCAAGTTCATTAAGTGACAGAAGCAGAATTTGAAACCAGATCTGTTTGACTCCTAAGCTTGAGTGTTTAATCATTTTGCCACACTTCCTGTTGCCATTTTACATTTGCATCTACCATGGATTTGTTTTGCCTAGCACTGTATATAATATATGTAACATGCATCTGAAGTAGTGACTACAAAAACAGAAGTGCTGGGGTCAGAGAGCCTTGGGTTCAAACTCAAGACAGGAAGTGGTTTGTAGCTACTGCTCTCTTTGATCATTGGAAGGATTTCATGACATTAAATGACAGCGTCAGCCTCAGGGCTTGGTACAGAGGCACAGAACAGGCAGTCAACCCACTCTCACTAACTCTCACAAAGAAGAGTTGTTCTCGCTTAATCCATTCCCCTCACTTCAAGTAGTTAGCCTATCCAAAATACAAATAAACATTCACTCATTCACTCCTTCATTCCTTCATTCCATAAATGCTTACTGAATTCTTACTATCAGACACTGCCCTAGGTGCTGCTGATGTAATAGTTAATACAGACTCCAGCTCTTTGAGTGCCATTTTCCTGCTGAAACCCTTCAAGAATGCCACCTTACTTATTGGGATAATAGTCACACCCCTTACCAGGAAACAATTAATCATTGTTGACTAGGCCTCTATAATGGAGGAGTTTACCATAGAGTCTGCAGGGAATAGGAGACCTGGAATGATAGGAGAAGATAGGGAGGATGTGAGAGAGCAAGAGACTGAAAAGCTCTGCAGGACCATGGACTGGAATTCAGGAAGCATGGATTCTGGCTCCAGCTGTGAGCTCTGTGTAAGTCCTCCTCTTCTCTGCCCTGGCTCGCCATCACCTTTTAAGCACCATGGGGGCAGGAAGGTGGCACCCTTATCTGTGTATCCCTACTGCCTGCTCCAGGCCAGGAACATAGTAGGAGTTTAATAAATATTCCAACACAACCATCCTAAGTGTCTGTAGAAATTTAAGTTTCTAAATCTTCAACTTTGGGAAAGATTTTTTTCTTCCGTAAATGAGGCCATATAGATCCCTGCAACACAAAATATGGCCCCCAGAGTCACATCATTGGTGATACCTGGGAACCTGTTCAAACAAAGAACCCCAGGCCTTGCCCAAAACAACTGACTCTGAGTCTGCTTTTTAACAAGATCCTCAGTAATCTGCATGCATATTAATGCCTGAGATGGGATGGACCACATAATTTTTATAAATGATTAATAATTTTAAGGTAAAATATAAGCAAGTCTGTAATACCACACTGCAGCAGCGTCTGCTGTTTTCATAAAAATATCATGGGGCAAATACAAGGCCAGGGCCTCAGTAAGATGCAACAGGATAGATTCAGAAATCCTGTAAACCTCCTTGGAAATTTTGGCACCCAAGAGAGAAGGACTTTATAGCTCCTGACAAAGTTAGGAGGCTGTAGACAGAACATATTGCATTTGTCAACCTGGAAACATTAAAGAAAGTTTGTTCTTTTGTGCAATCATTTAGCAATAAGGTAAGGCTTGCCAGCTAGATTTATTAGGATATTGGATTTTATGTTTCTTGTATCGAATAATATTTTTTACATTGTTTATGTCTAAATAAATCTGTCTTCTATTTTACATCACCCTGTCGTATTGCTGCTTACAGATAAAGGGTTCAGGTAGCATAATTTGCTCTGCCCTTGGGATATGCTGCCATACGTTAAAACCCAATCACATGGCGACTACAGCGGAGAATTCCAATGTGTTCTGAAAAGTTACACAGAAACAGTGAATGGAAAAAGCTCAATGAAGAGATGTGATTTCTGATCCTGCTTTATCTAGTCTGTGCCTGGCAGAAACTGATTATCAGCAGATTCAAGCTCAAAGATGGTAATTTCAATGTAAAATCTATGCCCTAAATGTCCTACGTATGATCTAGTCCTTGCAATAGCTGTTTGGTTACACCCTGGCTTTGTGCAATCAATATCTATATGATTTTGATTATTTTTATGGTGCGTGTGTCAGATATACATAGACAGATATACATACACAAACAAGAATTGAACCAGTAAGCAACAGTAAAGAGAAAAAAACACAATCAGATTAGAGCTTAGAAATAAATAACATTTTGCAAAGGAAATAATGACTATTATAAGGTAAATTCATGTAGACCCTTCTTTGTGCTTATAAAAGAAGAAATGTACTCTCATTTTGAACAGGCAGGATAAAATATGTCCATTTGTGTTACAGTCTTTATCCATTTGTCTGCTTTATGATTTGATTTCATGTTTTCATTGTTCCAAAGCAATTTTCCAGATTGAATCTTAAAAGGATTATAAACCACAAAAGTCACTTTAAATTCTACATGGAGTTAATATACCTACTGCTATTCTGTGCATTTATCTTTTAAATTTTATAAAGAAATTTGTTGACACTTTCCCTTTCACTTGTTTCTTACCATGTATTTTGTGCAAAAATTTGTCAAACACTGATGCCTGTCTTATCTGATATGTTTTAAAACATGCTAGCCAATCAGCATAACTTCAAATGTCAACTATGATAGTTTTAATTTTTTCTGCATTAAAATACTACCTTAAGTTGAAATCATTTGGTGATACAACATAAATAAATAAAAGCTTAAGTTTAGAGAACAGTCATTGGAGGTTGTTGTTGTTGTTGTTATTGTTGTTTTTTCTCTTCTAAGCCTCTTTTTCTGACAAAGGGATGATTGTGTCTTTCTTTTCTGCTCTAATATGGAGCCACGGTTGATGGCATTGGTTAGGCATTGGTTTGGCATCTGTTAGGTGGAGCCTAACAGATCAGTCTTCTTAGCACCTCTGAAAGAATCTGTGTGTGAAATGGAAAGGGGGAAGGGAATAAAAGAGTAATGACTCCTTCTAGCTACAGAAATAAGAGCAGGTGTAATGGTTCTTCAGCAGACCTAAAACATTTAGGTAAGTTGGCTAAGAGGAGCACTAATTTTTCAATTAGAAAGAGCCTTTTCAAAGAGAAATGAGTAGTTGCTGATATCTCCTTCAATTATTCTCCTCTTCATAATTCAAGTAGAGGAAATGTTTCGTACTATTTGCCTGAGATCCCAGTGTAAGAGCTCAGACCAGGTACCTGGAGTATTCAGCCAGGCCCAGGAAGTGAGTAGATTTTTCAGAAGTAATAGAGGAGCCTCATAGGAGTAACTTCACTGGGAATAGATGAAGAACAGAGGCTTCACAGGAAGGAGTTCATTCAAGGGGGTCAGAATTAAAGGAGACACATCACCTGTAAAGACAAATTTTACTTGAAATTGTTCATGTGTGTAATCTGGCTTCTCCTCTGGCTCTGCATCCACTCCTTTCTGTTGTTGGGATTTGTTCCTAAGTTTGAGGAAACAGACAGCCCAGAAAGCATGACATAGTCCCGCCTCTAGCCTATGGAACAGAGGAGCCACAAATGGAGAACAAGATATTTCACACCCTTCAGTGAGACTAGTATTGAAGGATGGTAAGGTTTGAAACAGACCATTGGCTATGAGTTCAAAGTAGCAACTCTGTCTTTGTCATGGCCCAAATCATGTCATGTAGCCACTGTCAGAACCTCTTTTTTTTTTTTTTTTTTTTTTTTTTTGAGAAGAGAGAGACAGAACATAAATTGGGGAGAGAGAGAGAGAGAGAGAGAGAGAGAGAGAGAGAGAGAGAGAGAGAGAGAGAAAGAGAGAGAGAGAGAATCCTAAGTAGCCTCCGTGCTTGGGACATGATCCCATGATCCTGGGATCGTGACCTAAGCTGAAACAAGAGTCGGACACTCAACCAACTGAGCCACCCAGGCACCCCTGTCTCATCTTAGAGTTACATATTTACATCTCTTACCTGCTTGTCAGCTTGTGGAATACAGAGATGTAATAAATTAGACAAATATTCAATCTGCACTCTGTAGTTCTCCAAGCTAATATTGTACATGAGGAATAGGTAGGCTTTAGGCATGGCCAGTCCATTATTGATTTCTGTTATATTCTGTTACCCTTGGAAAGAAATCTATCAGGAATAGTGTTAGGTTCTTTTTTTAGTGATTTTATTGGCTTTTGTTTAGACTTCAACTCAAAAGACAGCAACCAGCCTGAGGCATAATGTAGACACCTGATTATCAATACAGTATCTGCATGTTAAAACTGCTGTGAGGATCAGAGTTGGTAGAAATGATCTGTACATAAAACAGTTAAAGATTTCCAGTGGAGTAAAACAGACTTGTGATCTATCCTCCTCCCTTTCTGTCTTTTTAGCTTTTAATGATGCAACACCACTTTGGGAACAATTTATTGCAGTCCATGTGAGAGGATATGCTTCTCTCTGCTAATACTGGGGGGCAGGCAATTATCAATTTCCAAATTAATGTTCCAGTTGCCTGACACACCCCAGAAGTGGACTTTCACCCTTTCTTAGAATAGGTGGTTCCAATTCTTCTAGTGTCTCTGATGGCTATTTTCACACCAGTGCTACTAATGGTGTCTAAATAAATCCCAACAGATTGCATAACTGGAGAGGCAATGCTTGGGACATAATTACCAAATTAAGTTTTTTTACTTGATAAAGAGTCTCTATAAATAGGCAAAAACCAAAGCTTATTTTGTACTTTGAATTTGTACCTACTGAAAAACACATTGATTTTTATCAGATGCTAATCCAGGGACAGAATATATCTCAGTTGTTTAAAAAAAGAAAAAGGTAAAATTAAGGCAATTATAAAAATAACCTTTGTGATAAATTTCCACAAACCATATTAACAAAATTTTTCTAGAAATGTATTTGGTCAAAACCTTGAATTTACTATTCACATTCCTATATTCCCACACTATTCCACACATGTTTACAATTCAAAATTGCCCTTTCTCCACAGGGCAGATGTAAGGGTATTCAATTTCTTTCACTCCCTGGTATGCATGGTGAGTGACCAAAAGTGAAGATCTACTGGGGCATGCAACTGCCTGTCACACTTCTCTCAATCTCTACTGTCCAGCTGCTAATGTGAAAGCAGATGCCAACATGCCAGTCCCAGGAGTATTGAGAGGCGAGCCTCTGTGCAAGTAGGGAGACAGTGAAGAGAGTTGCCCCTGCTACAGTTGATAGGGAAAAATTATGTTATGAGAGGGCCGACAGGACTGATAGGGAAATTCTAGTCCCCATCCCAAGACACCCCTTCCGGGTTCTTCTTCCTGCCCCGCTTGCCACGAGCACCAAATTACTACTGATGTGGAATGCTGAAGTAACAGACTCTAAATTGTCCCCCCATGCTTGCGCTGGGGACTCAGACCTCTGGAGAGTGATTTCCTCTGAGCCCGCCAGTGTGAAATAAACCTCCTGCCTTCCAAGATCTCAAAGTGTCGCTTGGTTCTTCCACTGGGTGATCCAGACCAGGTTCCATAACATTTGGTTCCCTGACAGGGAAGCCCAACCATGCTGGCCCATTGCTGCCACTGGTTTGGGAAAATGGCAAGGCGATGACACAAGGAGGAATTGCAACGGAGAAGGCGCGCCCTGCCTGATATTTGAGACATTGGATACCGGTAAGGTCTGTGGCCCCTAACCCGGGCAGACCCAACTGTCAGGGTGAAAGGGGAACCAGATCACCTAATAGAGACCTTTTTTTAAAGGTCTCACAGGTAGGGATTCCCAGGAAGGGAATGTATTAACCTCTGGTCTGAATGTGTGAATGAATGTGCAGCCCAACCTGGTCCTCTACTTGGGACTGAATCTGTGGCTCCACGGGTGGGCACCCTAAGGTCCCCCAAAGCCCACAGAATCTGAATGGGCCTGTCTACGATTCCATGATGAACGGCATACAGTCTATGGTGGCATTGGAATACTTTCTGAAGAATCATAAGTCACAAAGCTGGCACTGCTACAGCTAAGGCTAAGCGTCACCTAAGTTCCTACAGGACATGGCCAGATAGGCCATTACAGGGGGCACCTCTACCCCTCTGTCTGTCTTTAGGATTCTGTCTCACAGGAATGTCCCCCCTGACATGGGGTCAGGACAGAGCAAAAAAGGGGTTTTTGGGAGACTATGGAATTAAGATGACCCCTGGCAAGTTAAGGACACTCTGTGAGTTAGAATGGCCCACTTTTGGTGCAGGATGGCCCTCAGAGGGAACCTTAGATGTCCCAGTGGTCTGCTGCATCTACAGTGTTGTCACCAGGGACCCAGGTCACCCTGATCAGTTCCCGTATATCAACTCCTGGTTAGAGATTACCCAAACCCTCCCCTCTTGGATGTGATTTACCTGCAACAAACAGGGACACGCTAGGGTCTTAGTCGCCTCGACAAAGTGGCCCAAGGAAGGTCGACAGAAGTCCCGACCTCCACAAATTCTCACCAGTGATCCAGGGGAAGACCCAATCTTGCCCCCAAATCCCCCGGTTCCCAATACTCCGTCACCTTCTTTCTCCCCACCACCTCTGAACTTGGCAGATCCTCTCTCCCCTGGACCAGCAGCCACATTGCACCCTTGGCCAGGCCCAGGCACTCTCCAGATGCTGGTCCACATCCACTAGTACCAAGAGGCTCTCCTCCGGAGGATCCAAGCAGGGACTAAGAAGCCCATGAATATGCCCGGCAGCAAGGGGAATCCCCCAGGGATTACCATGAGAGGCTATGCGAGGCTTACACCCCGTCTGATCCCAAGGCACAAGAAAGTCACGGACGGGGAAGGTCTAGCCACCAAAAGGGGGGGAGGCCCAGAACCTCCTTAGCAAGGGATCAATGAGCCTACTGCAAGAATAAAGGACATTGGAAGAATGAATGTCCCAACCAGGGAAAGTCCCAGAAGCCCTGCCGATATTGAGGGGGACCAGGCTCACTTCTTCTTGGCCCTCATGAGCCCATGGTCAAAATGAAAGTAGGAGGCCAAACTATGGTTGACACTGAGGCTGAACATTCTGTGGTCACCTCCCCATGGCCCCCTTTAGCAAGAAGACCGCAACCATCTTTGGGGCCACCAAGTCTTCTGCCAAGACTGTCAATGTGAACTCGGGGGCCACATGGTGCAGCATGATTTCCTCTACCTACCTGAGTGTCCTATCCCTTTCCTCAGCCAGGATATACTCTCAAAGCTGGGGGCCCAAATAACCTTTGAGCTGATGGGATGTACCAGCATCCAAATGGATCAAAGACAAGAAGAATCAGGCCCCCTTATAATGGCAATCACTACACTAAGAGAGAAAGAATGGAGGCTATTCTGCGCCCAGGACCAACCGAGTGGCCTGCCCAAATTCCCCACTGTATGGGCCAAGGAAAACCTTCCACCCCTGGACTTGCCCACATCCGGGTCCCTGTCATTGTAGAGTTAATCCCAGGGGCTCAACCACAGAGACAGCAGCAATACCCCCTCCCGCAAGAGGCAAGGGCAGGCATCCAAGACACACCCCGCTCTTGCCAGTCAAGAAGCTGGGAGGAGGATACCGACCAGTTCAAGACCTACGAGCTATCAACAAAGTGATTGTCTCCTTGCACCCGGTGGTCCCGAACCCGTACACCCTCCTTAGCCAGATCCCAGGCTCTGCCAGCTGGTTTGCCTTAGAATGGACCAAACCAGACACAGGGCATCAGATGTAACTGACTCGGATGCGCCTCCCACAGGGGTTTAAAAACTTGCCTACTCTCTTTGGGGAGGCACTGGCTGGAGACCTCGCCGGCTTTCCAAGGGAGGCCACACTCTGCACCCTTCTCCAGTATGTGGATGACCTCCCCCTTACCAGCAATACCCGAGAGAATTGTACAGAGGGCACAAGGGCCCTCCTCCAATTCCTGTCAGACTCAGGGTTTCGGCTCTCATGGAGAAAGTCACAGATCTGCCAACAGCAAGTCCAATACTTAGGATTCCTCCGCACCCAAGGAAAAAGGGCGCTAGGGCCAGAAAGAAAGAAGGCCATCGCCTCCCTATCCCAACCCCAAACTAACAGGGGTTAGGAACAGAGAATTCCTGGGGACTGTGGGATTCTGCTGAATCTGGATTCCTGGATTCTCAGCAAAAGCAAGACCCCTCTATAATCTCTTGGCAGGGCTGGATCAAGAACCCCCTGTATGGACAGAGGAGGCTGAAGCCGCCTTCCTAGAGATAAAGGCCACCTTGGGGCAGGCACCAGTTCTTGGCCTGCCAGATATAGAAAAGCCTTTTAATCTCTTTGTGTTTGAGAAGAAAAAGGTGGCCCTCAGGGGTTGTCACACACACTGTTGGCCCTTGGCAATGGCCAGTAGCATACCTGTGGAAGAGGCTGGACCCAGTGGTGGCAGGATGGCCACCATGCCTTAGGGCACTAGGGGCCACAGTTCTGCTCATTAAGGAGGCAGATAAGGGGCCCCTGGGTGGCTCAGTCAGTTAGGCGGCCGACTTGGGCTCAGGTCATGATCTCGCGGTCTGTGAGTTTGAGCCCAGCGTCGGGCTCTGTGCTGACAGCTCAGAGCCTGGAGCCTGTTTCAGATTCTGTGTCTCCCTCTCTCTGACCCTCCCCCGTTCATGCTCTGTCTCTCTCTGTCTCAAAAATAAATAAACGTTAAAAAAAAAAAAAAAAAAGGAGGCAGATAAACTTACCCTGGGACAAGAACTAAATGTCAAGGTCTCTCATGCTCTCATGTCTCGCATAAACACTAAAGGATACAGCTTCCTCTACAACTCTCGGCTAGCACAATACCAGGGGCTCCTCTGTAAGAATCCACGGGTCACTCTCAAAACAGTGTGGATGCTGAACCCCACAAGTTTCTTACCTTCTGAGGAAATACTAAAGCTCTTTGAGGCCATCTGGCTTCCAAAAGAATAAAGAGGTAGACATAGCTCCCTCCCTTACTGTGGCTCTGATGCCCCCAGAAGAAAAAGAAAACAACTGGGCTGAGGTCAAAGGTGCCACCCAGACCAAGACCCAGTTGAGCTTACTAGCCACAATCCACAGCAATAATGGGCCTGAGTTTGTGGCAGACATTACTGCTTACCCACCTCAAAGCTCGGGGAAAGTAGAGAAGATGAATCACACTCTTAAGGGAACCTTAGCCAATCTGTCAGGAAACAGACCTCCCGTGGCCGGGACTGTTGCTCTGGCCATTGCACACCAGGAACTCAAGGTTTCTCCCCTTTTAAAGTAAGATATGGGAGGCCCCCCTCCATGTCTAGGGAGCCTCCCAGAGAACCTACACCAAATAGGGGATAAGGGAATAAGAGAACAACTTCACCCTAAATAAGTTACAATGATATACCATAGAGAGGGCCCCAATCTCTTTAGGATCCCCCATACACCCCTTCTCACCAGGGAACTCAGTCTGGGTCAAATATTGGAAAAAAAGACCCTCTCAAACCACAGTAGACTGGGCCTCATACTGTTATTCCGACCACCCCTACTGCCCTCAAGGTCACAGGTATCATTCCATGGGTCCACCATTCCAGAGTCAAAAGGGCCAATCCTGAGGAGCCCCAGACTTGAAAGACTGACCCAAGTCCGATGAACCCGCTCAAAGTGACCTTCCAGAGAGTCCTGGATTGCTAGGATCTTCAGCTCTTCTCCGGCCACATCCTGGAGGCTGGCTGGTCTATGCACAGCAGAAGCTTGAGGAGATCGCCAAAAACACCATCACAAACTGGGCTATGGCCCAAGTGTTGGCCCTGCAAGGTTATTGGCCCATAATAAATAAAGATGATGCCCTCTAAAACAGCCTAGATCTGTTTAAAGGAGCATCAAAGGGGGGAAGATAGGGAAAAATTATGTTATAAGATGGCTGACAGGGCTGACAGGGAAATTCCAGTCCCTGCCCCAAGACTCCCCTTCCGGGTTCTTCTTCCTGCCCCACTTGCCAGGAGCGCCAAATTACTACTGATGTGGAATGCGGAAGTAACAGACTCTAGATTGTCCCCCATGCTTGTGCTGGGGACTCAGACCTCTGGAGAGTGATTTCCTCTGAGCCCGTAGGTGTGAAATAAACCTCCTGCCTTCCAAGATCTCCCAGTGCCACTTGGTTCTTCCACTGGGTGATCCAGACCAGGTTCTGTAGCACAATCAGACACTCAGGAGAGCATGTGGTTGGTCTCCACAGGACACCTGAGCTCACTTTGTTTTATATGGTGGGTTTCAGGAGAAGCCAATTCACATTAATGTAAGAAAGTCATTCCTCACCAGTTATCGGTAGCCTCACTGCATTTAACATTTGAGAATACGTTTGTGACTATTTTCCAGGAGGCAGAATCATGTACTACAGAGTCTCCATGGTAGAAACCACATGAATAGATACTAATGTAATTGTCCAACTCCTAGAGGTATCATCATGCTTGGCCTCATCCAGGGCTCAATGTCTCTCACAATATTATTTCAGTAGAGGTAGCATGGATGGGCTAGGATGGGAAGGGGCCTAGAGCTTATCTAGTTCTATCTTCTTATTTTACATCTGAAGAAACTGAATTCCATAAAAGGTGTCTATGGGCTGACAGTTCAGATAATTCACATGTGCTGCTTACCACACTACTTAACACATATGTATTCAATAAATATTAGCCATTATTAGTATGCTGGTCTGTAATTTGCTTTCTCTTGAAACATACATGCTTAAAATATATAAATCATGTGATGAGGGAGCGTGGGGCTGAGGACAAAATGCAAGCTAGTGCACCTCCCACCCAGGTGGGGTATGTGTGATATTCTTCAGGCACTCCTGGCTGCCCAAGGACAAGGGAGAAGAAAGAAAACAAATGGCTAACTCATAATCACAGTCATCAGGACATGGATCTCCATCAGTTTGCAAATATCTTAGTAAATTACAAGAAAAAGGCAATCTTACCAATAGCCTAATCTCCAGAAACCTACAGACTCAGTTTCCTGGAGACCCAACATCACTGTGCCTCCATAGTGATATGGGGAACAAAGGCAAGAAGGAAATGACAGGTAGAATTAAATTTCCTTATAACCTGCTGCCCATTGACAAATACTTGAGGCAAATACAGAGTATAACATTTCTCCAGGAAGCCCCTACCCTCCTAATGTTAATGATTTGCTAGATGGAAAAAACAACCTTAGCTTGACAATACCAAGGCCTCAGGTATCTTAGGAGTCTTCTTTAGTATATCAAAGTCCCTAGGAAGGCCTCCCTTTTGACTTCACCTCCCCAACTCCATAGTATATAAGGAGCCACTCTTCACAATCTCAGTGCAGCTCTTTCTGCCCCCAGGGGCCCGTTCCCATTCTTTAATAAAATCACCTCTTTGCACCAAAGATGTCTTCAAGAATTCTTTCTTGGCTATGGGCTCCAGACCCCACCATCACCCCCAGAAACCTCATCATCATGAACTTCTTTTAGATCAATTCAGTAATACGGAGGTATTACTATTTTTTAAGTAGCTATCAAATGATGGACATTTAGGTTATGGCTAATGCTTTTTCCCTTTCAAACAATGTACAACAAACAGCCTTAAATACGTATCTTTCCAAACACATGTATTGTTTCTGTAGGCTCGAGCTGAGAAGTGGGATTGCTGATTGTGTATATTAAATTTTAAAAACTACTGCCAATATTTTTCTAGGGCTATTTTACTAATCTCTACTCTATCAGCCACATATAGGAAGATTTCCCCAAAGCCTTGCCTGCACTGCACTGATCAGCCATTTAAATTGGAAGGTTAAAAAAAATTGTATTATTATTTTAATTTGCATTTTTATTATTAAGATAGAGCCTCTTTCCATGGGAGTGCAAACATTTGCTTTTTTCTGTGTATTGCCTACTATATCCTTTGCTTATTTTTCTATGGAGTGCCTTTTTCTTCTTGATTTGTAGAAGTGATTTATTCAACAAATTTTTTTTTTTTTTTTTTTTTTTAATTTTTTTTTTTTCAACGTTTATTTATTTTTGGGACAGAGAGAGACAGAGCATGAACGGGGGAGGGGCAGAGAGAGAGGGAGACACAGAATCGGAAACAGGCTCCAGGCTCCGAGCCATCAGCCCAGAGCCCGACGCGGGGCTCGAACTCACGGACCGCGAGATCGTGACCTGGCTGAAGTCGGACGCTTAACCGACTGCGCCACCCAGGCGCCCCTATTCAACAAATTCTAATTGAGTGTCTGTATGTACCATTTGTTGTTCTTGCACTAAGGATGTAACAGTGAACAATGGCTACCATTTATGGAACATTTACTATAAACCAAGGACAACCTAAGTAATTCTCACAAAAATGCTATGAGCTGAGTACTGTTGCTATCCCCTTTGGGCCATTAAAGCTGAGATTCGGAGAGGTTACATGACATGTCTGGTGTCATGTAGTTTGTAAACGGCAGAGCCAGAACAGTAACCCAAGTTTGGTTAACTCTCTTCAGGATACTAGGAACTCCAGATGACGACAGACCCAAGGACATGGCCAGAGGGAAGCTGGCCTGGGAGACAAAGCTCCACCCAGCAAGCACCTCATTTTGAAATGCATGCTAAGAACCATTGGGGAGTAATGCTGAGGGTGGCCCCATTAAGAACATGAACACTTCATTACAAGGGTCACAAATATTTCCTCCCAGTTCTGCTGCTTGAAAAGGGTTTTTCTGGAGGTTTTGAAAAATGTTGGTACAGATGGAACTAAAAAAATTATGTCATCATATGTTATTTTCCTTTATGGTTTCTGGATTTTGTTTCTTATTTATTAGAAATGTATCTCCCAAATCCAGGTTTTAAAAATTATCTCATATTTCATTTTAATACTTTATGACTTTGATTTTTATTCTTAGATATTTAATTCATATGGCATTTATTTTGGGGCTGACTGTAACCTTAGATAATCCAAATAAACCTTTCTCTAACTAGAAATGAACTTCATCTCATTCACTGCCTCTATTACTTGTAGTTGTTAATTTATGTGCTGCTTAAAGGATTTCAGGTTGAGAGAAGGACATACAAAGGGATTGATAAAAATTTTACATGAAAGGATTTTGATATTTCAGTTGCTTTTGAGAAGATTTTAAAGTGCCTTTGTATAGTTGGGCACACTAGTGAGCAAATGTGGACAAGTCTCACAATCAGCAACAGGCTAATTTCTTCTTAGGCCAATATGATGGAAGAGAAAGAATTGGGACTTTGGGATCAGACAACCTGAGTTGTCCTGGTTACATTACTTATCAGCCCAATGACTTTTAGCAATTACTAAACCTCTATGAAATTCAATTGCTTTGTCTGCAAAAATGGGGTGGGAGATATCTAACTTATAAAACATCCACCTTATAAGATTAAGATAATGTGTGTGTGTGGCAGGGTGTGGGGGGAAGGGAGATCCTTTCAGTACTTGACCAGTAACAGGTTCTCAATAAATATCAGTTTTAGTTATGTTTACTGTATTTATTGTCATGTTACATGTGATTCAGTATTTTGTCTCCTAATCCACCAGATGTCCTTATACATTAGAGAACATCAGCGATTACACAGTTAATCAAATAAATGGTTTCATACATATATTTCTCACTTAAGTGATGACAAAAATCAATAAAAGCTTAAAAGTTCTGGTGCTGTGAACAATTAGCCTAGTTGACACACATGTAACAAATGTAAGGGAGGAACCCATTAGAAGAGGGGCATCAGCTAAGTGGTGAAGGAAAGAAACAAAGACCTTAGAGGAATGAAACACATTCTAGATCCTATTGTTAATTTCTAAAGTAACTCCCAGAGGTCCATACAAGAGCTAAATGCAAAAGACCACATTCCAGGCACTCAACAGATTGTACCTAATGGTGGGAGACTAGATTATATGTCATCTAAATGCAAATAATCAGAGTACATTTAAGGAGAAAAGGGGTTTCACTTTCACCCACTATAGAATAACGGAAACCAGATTTACTCTCCTACATGAAACAAACAAATAAAAAGGGGACAAAATGATAGTTTGCAGGACACTGGATACAAGACAACAAAGGACAGTAACACGTGAGAGATGGGACGCAAATAGGTGAGCTCTATAATTGCCCAGCTTCCTGCCTTCAGGGTGTTTTCAGGCCTTGGTCAGGGAGAGGAAACCCATTTGGATTCTCGTGGCTTCCTGGAGTTGAAGAGATGGAGGTGGGTATCCAGAGACATCAAGGCCACTAACTGGTCAGTGGACCGAGACTGCTTCACAGAGCAAAACTGTAGTGATATGCAGAGAATCTGCCTCAGTTGAAGTCTGGGCAGAGCATGTGTGTGCAAAACTACTTGATGTAAGAGAAAGAAACATTAAAAAGACAAGTGGCAACTGCCTGGTGCTCACACAGGGCTGGGAATAGTGTCTGTTCTAACCAGCCAAACTGGAAAACCTCATGGTTTTCATAAAAGAACTAAAGATAGTACACAGAAAATCTTACCTCAGTGGTAGAAAGCAAATATCCTTAGATTGAACATTATTCTAGTTCTAATATTAAATATTAAATATCTAATATTTCATCCAGATTAATAGATATATCTAATATTAAGTATTAAAAATATTAAAAGCAAGATATTAAAGGGCCAAACTATTTCCAAATAACTACATTCCAGAGTAAAGGTTAAGTGTATTTATAGGCTTACAAAAATATCCAGCACCTAAAAAGGTAAAATTCATAAGAGCCTGCATATATAAAAAATTACCAGGCATGCAAAGAAATAGAAAAATATGAACCATAATAAGGAGAAAATTCAATCCACCTAAACTGACACAGAACAGACAAAGATGTTAGAATTAGCAGATAAGGACATCAAAACATACATAACAGTATTACATATGTTCAAAAAGTTAAGATAGAAAAAGATCCAAATCAAAATTCTAAAGATTATAAATGTAATTGACCAAATGAATCTTAAAGTAAACAGAAAAAAGGACATAATAAAAGATCAGAGCAGAAATCGATAAAATAGAAAACCGAAAGTGATAGAAAAAAAATTGCTGAAATTATAAGCCATTTCTTAGAAAAGATCAATAAAATTGATAAACCTCTAGCCCCATTAATCAGGATTAAAGGAATGTAACCAATGAGTACTAATTATCAATACCAGAAATGAAAGAGAAGGCATCATCATAGATTCTATAAATATTTAAAGAATAATAAGGGAATATTTTAAACAGTTTTATGCCAATAAATTAAGAAACTTAGATAAGACAGACAAATTCCTTGAAAGACAAGGTTTTCCTTTAGCCAAGAAAAAACACATAACTAGTACAGACCCATATTTATTACAGAAATGAAGAAATAGATTCAGTAATTTAAAACCTTCCTCACCCTACCCCTTGTACCTTCAGTTCCAAATGCCTTGACTGGTAAATTCTACTAAATACATAAAGAAGAAATAACACCAATTCTATAAAAACTCTCCCAGAAAACCAAAGAGGAGGTAATTCTTGCCAACTCATTCTATGAGGCCAGCACATGATTTTGATACTAAAACCAAAGACATTGCAAGAAAAGAAAACTGCCAACCCACACCCCTCATGAATATACATGCAAAAATTCTAAACATAATTGTAGCAAATCAAATCCAACAACAGATAAAAAGAATAATACATCAAAATCAAGGGCAGTTTACCCAGGAACATAGGCTTGGGTTAGCATTCACAAGTCAATGTGTCTTTTTAATGAACTTATTCTGTGTCACCTCAATAAATGCAGAAAAAGTATTTGACAAAATCCAGCATCTATTCTTGATAAAAATTCTTTAAAAAAAAATTAATGTCTATTTTTGAGAGAGAGAGAGAGACAGAGCATGAGCAGGGGAGGGGCAGAGAGAGAGGGAGACGCAGAATGCGAAGCAGGTCCAGGCTCTGAGTTGTCAGCACAGAGCCCAATGCAGGGCCCGAACCCACAGACCGCGAGATCGTGACCTGAGCCAAAGTCAGATGCTCAACTGACTAAGCCATCCGAGCACCCCTATTCTTGATAAAAATTCTTAACAAATAAGGAGTAAAAGAAAGTTTCCTTAGAGGGCATCTATAAAAAAAATCCACAGCTAAGGTGAAAGCTTTCCCCCCAAGATCAAAAACAAGATATCTGCTCTCACCACTCCTATTCAATATCATAACGGAGGTCCTAGCCAGTGCAAGAAAAAAAAATAAGTATATACTGCATTATTCTATTTATACAAAGTTATAAAAAAAATCCACTAATCCATAATGACAGAAGACAGGTCAGTGATGGCCAGTGACTGCCCAGGATTCTGCCTGAGACCATGTGAAGTAGGAGGGAAGGATTACAAAGGGGCATAAGGAAAATTTAGGGGGTGATGGACATGACAAGTTCATTAACTTGAATGTGGAGATGGTTTCAAAGATGTCTGTGTATGTCAAACTTATAAAATTGTGTTTAAAATATATGCAGTTTACTGTATATCAATTATACCTCAATCAAGCTGTTAAAAAAATAAAGGGATGGACAGAGAGGAAAAAAAAGAAAGGGTTATAAATTCATGGATCAGTGTATGGGGTAAGCTTTACTGAGGTAGTCTGGATTAGGAAATGCAGAAATGAACTTATTTATTAATGAGCCAGATTGTCTCCCATGTCTAAGTAATTCTCTAATAGGAAGTTAGGTGTATAGGTTTGAACATTATCTTTTTCTAGTCATCAGGGTGCCATTTAGCAGCTCTCTAGAAAACCAGCTATAATTGCAGTAATGCAGTAATTGCTCAGAGAGGAGCCAGTGACTCCCTGGGGACTCAGCAAAGCTCTCAAGACTCAGAGCATCTGACGCTCAGACAGAGGTCTCGGCAACATGCAGAGACAGTGACACAGAATCTTCAACGTCCTGTCCTAGGGAGAACCTGGCCTACCCCCAAAATAGTATCAATTTCCCAGGTTTTCCCCTGTATCCAGGGAACTTTCTAAATCTGCCCACTGGGCAGAATGAGCAAAAGTGAGGGAGGTGGCAACAGCAGTTCTCACTGCTCAACATTTACTGAGCACCTGTTCTATTCCCAGCTTCTGTGCTCAGAGCTTAGAGCCCAGCCCCTCCTGCACAGGCGCAGGACGGCAGATAAGAGTCTCTGCTGTGGCCTCCGAAGAAGAACATACTCCTTATCACAGCTGGCTCTGGGCACTTGGTGAAGTTTTTCTTAGCCAGGTCTTTCTCAAGGTTAAAACATGGAAATAAGCACCAAACTAACCCCTTATCTCAATAAATCTTATCCATTAAACTTGACTTCGTGGCTATTTGTGTGTGTGCATTTTAGATACCATCTCCTGAGTTCTTCCATGAGGCAGACACTGTTCTAAAAACCTTACGTGGATAGGGGCGCCTGGGTGGCTCAGGTGGTTAGGTGTCCGACTTTGGCTGGGGTCATGATCTCGCGGTTGGTGAGTTTGAGCCCTGCGTCAGGCTCTGTGCCGACAGCTCAGAGCCTGGAGGCTCTTTCAGATTCTGTGTCACCCTCTCTCTCTGCCCCTCCCCTGCTCATGTTCTGTCTCTCTCTCTCAAAAAGAAATAAACATTAAAAAAAATTTTAAAAACCTTACATGGATTAACACATGTAATCCGAGTAATCTTGTGGGGTAGGTGGTATTATTATCTTCATTTAAAGATGAGAAAACTGAAGCATGGAGGGGTTAAGTAACCTGTCCAACTTTTCAGTTAGCAACAAATGATGGAGCCAGGATTTCAACCCTGGTGTTCCAACACATGAGCCCACCCTCAGGAGATCAGAACACTAACACAACTGAGTGAGGGCGAAGATATGATTGGCTATGAGCCAATCTACTCTTCAAGTGAAAAGCATTCTGTTTTGTGGTCACAGATGACTTAAAATGTTTACTTGTTGGCGACAAGCAGTATCAAGTGAAAGAAACAGAATGGCTCATTGTAAAGCCATTCTGATGACCTGAAAAACAGCCCACTGCTCAGTGAGTGCCAGCAGTGCCATGTCACCCAGAGGGCCTGGGTTTTCCTCCCTCTCATCTCTGCCCAAACTTTGCTCCTGCAAGGAGTGGGGGCTGCAAGGTCAGGGGGAAAGACAGACACTGGAGCATCAGCCAGGGGAGAACTGCTGCCCATTGCCCGAAGCTGCCAGACAGTGGAGAGACGGAGCTGAGCTTTGTTCTCTGAGGCTCTGAGGGAGAAAGACACAGGAATCAGATTTTTTTTTCTTTTTTTTAAATTATTTTTAATTTTTTTAATGTTTATTTATTTTGGAGACAGAGAAAGAGAGACAGCATGAGCGAGGGAGGGACAGAGAGAGACAGAGGGGCAGAGAGAGAGGGAGACACAGAACCCGAAGCAGACTCCAGGCTCCGAGCTGTCAGCACAGAGTCCGACGTGGGGCTCCAACTCACGAACCACGAGACCATGACCTGAGCTGAAGTTGGATGCTTAACCTACTGAGCCACCAAGGTGCCCTGGAATCAGATTTTTAAAACATGATAAGAAAGAGGCCTTGGGGTGGATCAGTCAGTTGAGCATCTGACTTTTGATTTGGGCTCAGGTTATGATCCCAGGGCTGTGGGATGGAGCCCATATCAGGCTCCATGCTGAGCATGGTACTTGCTTGAGATTCTCTCTCTCTTTCTCCCTCTCTCTCTTTCCCTCTGCCCATCTCCCCCACTCACACTCTCTCCCTAAATAGAAGAAAATAAATTTAAAAACACAATAAGAATGAACTAGAAGGAAATGTTCCAATATTTCAAGAACAAGTATGTCTAGTTGGTAGTGTTAATGGTTGTTATAGGTTTTTCCTTCTCTCTGTATATATTTTCCATATTGTCTAACCAAAACCTATAGTTAATATAATAACCTTTAAAAAGATAAATGATAGAAAAACATGTGTAAGAATTTTCTGGCAGGGCTGCCAAAAGATAGAGTAGGCTAGAAACATCAATAGTGGGGCTTGGGAAACACACATACACACACAGGTGTTTAACCAGGAGGGATAAAGTTTGAAAGGGCCCCATCAGAAGTAATGAGATTTCTTTCACAGGAGATAATCAAGTATAGGTTAAATGACTTCCTGGTGGGGATACAGAAGAAAAGATTCAAGCGTCTGTTGGGGAGTCTGTCAGGACCCTGCTACCCAAAATATGGTCCATGAACTGGCAACATAGGCATCTGCGGGGAGTTTTGTTAGAAATGTAGAATCTCAGGGCACCTGGGCGGCTCAGTCGGTTAAATGTCTGACTCTTGATCTCGGCTTAGGCCATGATCTCAGGGTTCATGAAATCGAGCTCCACAATGGGCTTTATACTAACCGCATGGAGCCTACTTGGAATTCTCTCTCTCCCTCTCTCTCTCTGCTCCTCTCTCATTCATGCATGCTCTTTCTCTCTCCCTCTCTCAAAATAGATAAATAAATATTTTTTTAAAAAAGAGAAAGAAAGGGATGTAGAATCTCGGGTCCCCACCCCAAGCCACAAGAATCACCCAAGAAATATTTAAGTGTTTGGCCTGGCTCAAACCTGGGGGATTCCTATTCAGTAGTGCCATGTCAGGGGCCGTGTTTAGGAACTCCTGGACTAGGTGACCTTTCAGAGCCCTTAAAAGCTGAAGACTCTGAGAATCTCAGCTTCCCAACCCCAGTGGGCCCTGCCCTAAGAGCCAGTAGCCTGCTTCTACACTAAATGTCAGAATTCTGCCAGCCCTGGCCACCTTGGGCATCCTCTGCTCTTGGGGGAATATTTGGGGCTTTCATACTTGCTAGGTGGGATATCCAACCTCTACTCTCCTCACAATGTTTATTGTCTTCTCACCTTGCCCTCTCTCTCTCTGTGTGCCAGCTACTCACTCATTGGCTTACTGATGACTTCCCTTTGTGTGCTTAGTTCTAGTTCAGTTCCATCTCAAACCAGCATTGTTGGAGCAGGAGTGAGAGCTATAAGCATAGCTCCAAGGTCTGTGGGAAGGAAGTGTTTAGTTACATCTCCCACCTAGTTCATGACATTGGACCGAGTTACCCTACTGCTCACCAGAGGGTGCTAAGGGTGACCTATAAATATTTGTGTTGCCCCTTAAAGTGCATCAAGTGCTAACCTTTTCTTTCTTTGGACCATATGACTTTTCTGTGTCTGGTCCTGAGTTCTGATTGATTCCTTTTCTTGGTCTACTGCAGAATCTCTCTAGAACCCAAAGGAAACTAGTCATATTGGAAGACCTATCTTGTGCTGGTAACTTTTATGTTTTATCACATATACTCTTTACTCTCACATTAAGGAGAAGTTATTAATGGTCCCATTTTGAAGATGAGAAAAATCAAAGCCTAGAAAGATTAAAGAATATTTGCAATGTAGTACAACCCATAAGGGGCAGAAATTTGACCCCAGAACTGCCTGATCCCAAATTTCTATGTTCATCTCATTGTCTCATCCACCATCCTAAGTTCCTGTTGGCAGCAGGGTGGCCTGGGCACCTACGAGTTCTTGCCAGTCTAGCTCTATAGATTTAGACAACCTTGTGTAACAAGACAGAGACATTTTTGTCTGCTAGAATTCTAAGGCTGGGGGACTGTGAAAGACAAAGCAACCTGGTGGGGCCATGAGGTCACACATCAGAGTATGGTCTTCAGAAAGCTACAGAGCATGACACAGTGGCTCTAGTGGAAGAGGAGGGGTGGAATGACTAGGGAACAGGAAGCTGGCAGATGGTTACACCCTTCTTGGAGTTTATTATCTATCTGTCTCACTGATTAGAAATTGTAGGAAGATAGGAATTTCGTCTTTTTATCACTGTTGTATCCAAAGCACTTATGACCGCAACTAAAACACAGTAGGTGCTCAAGAAATGAATGGATGTGATTGCCCCTTGCCCTCCACAAATATTCAATAAAACTACAAAAATTATGATAGAACTCTGTGTGATTGGATTTCGTGTGAAAGTTAATGAGGGATAGGGTTTGCATCCAAGTTAGATCCATGGTTTGGTGAGGACATCGATGCAGGAGTGGAGTCAGAGACAGCCATCAAAAATAAGCCTGGAAGAGTATAGTAGTTGTGGGCCCTCAATAATCCCTAGTTGTGAGGGTGGATATTTGAGGAAAGTTTACCTAAATCTCAGAGGGTAGAAAAACCCCCAAGTGACTCGTGAGAGACCTCAAACAGGCATATGACAACTATATTCTTCCTAATTTTTCAATACCAACTGACATCCTCACCCTACATGTATATTGGACAAATACCAAGTTTCCAATATGGGACAGAAGCAATTTTCTCTTGGGCACTAGGTCTCAGATTCCCTCTTGTCCCACATGATGCCCATTCCTCAGAAAGACTAATTTAGTTCAGTGGCTACATAACTCTGGTTCATAGCCATAGGGTCTTGTACTCAAATCAATGTTTTCCTTCTTATATCCTTTAAAATAGGTACACAGTGATGACAAGCAATAGCAATGTTAATGAGATTAGGTGTAAATTATTAACTACTTTGGACTATTACTACGGTTATTGTGATTTGCATAGCTCTACTGTTGATGTCCAGCAATTAAGAGATTCAAACTAGATCTTAACCATAAGGTGTGGAGTATTAAGGGAAAAAACCACATACAGGAAAGCAGTAAAGAGCAATGTCTTGAGCCCAAAAAATCCAGGACTATGACATGGACCCCTGTTCTTCTCTGGCTTTTGTCTTGGCTCCCGCCGTTCTCATTGGTGGCCCATCTGCCTCATCTGCTGCCCGCAGCCGGTTACAAAGTACTGCTAGGACTCAGGGGCACAAGCTGCAGGTCCCCCATCTTCCATCTTATCTCACAATCATCATGGCACCAGGCTTGCCCCTCCCCCGGCCCGTGAGCTGCCCAAGGCTGGTGTCAACCCCCCTCATACTCTTCACACTTTCTGTGCACACACATAACATGTGCTCAATAAATGTGGCTGACTGAGGAGATGTTGGATCACTCTGATTTTTAAAGTCCTGTAGGGCAGCAGTTGTTATCACCTAACTTGACTCTAGGTAGGGGAGTCCTCAAGGGATGGTGGAAGCTCTAAATTTCCTTAGTTATGCTTCTGCATAATTTTGGTGCTATAGAGTTTTTCTTTTTCTTTTTTTTTTCTGCACCAGAGGTTCTACTGTCACTGAAATTCAGTGAGACCTCAGTAAAAAAACAAGGCTATAGAGACACATTCCAGAGAGGATGAGAAAGACAGTTCCTGACTTTGAAAAAGGAAAAAGAAGTCATTATCTTTTTTTTTTCCTTCTTATATTCTTAAAATAGGTACACAGTGATGACAAGCAATAGCAATGTTAATGAGATTAGGTGTAAATGATTAACTGTTACGGACTATTACTACGGTTATTGTGATTTGCATGGCTCTACTGTTGATGTCTAGCAATTAAGAGATTCAAACTAGATCTTAACCATAAGGTGTGGGATATTAAGGAAAAAATTCACATATGGGAAAGCAGTAAAGAGCAACTGAGTTTTTAAATTATGGAGGGTCTTTGAACAGGTGTGCTTTCTGAGGAGCTATGCAGAATTTATATGTGGGGAGCCACAGGGTTCTAGCAAGCATGGTGATGCAGCAGAGGGTCTTGATGATGACAAACAGTAGAGTGCACCAAATACTGTTCCTCCTCTTGCAGGACAGAAGGGGGAGATTCCTGTCTTGAACCTGCGTTATCCTCATCCTCCATCTCTTGGCACCTTACGGCTACTTTGAAATCCTCTCTTTACAATTTGCTCTTTCCATTCCTGCTGTGCCCCATCCTTTTTCTCATCCACACTATTCTCAGCCCTCTGTTCATTTCTTTCTGTACCTTCCCTCAGAGACCTTATTCACTCTCAAGGGATCAACTACCGCTTCTGAGCTATTAACTACCAGATCTTTATTTCCTCCCCTAGTGCCTTTTTCTAGGCAAGGACACACATTTCCTACTTGATTTTCTACTTCGTTTCCAAATGATGTGTCACTTAAAGCTCAGGATGCTTCGAATTGAGCTCTGTCCAAGCTAGTTCCTTTTCCCAAAGTTTCTCTTTCCAAGTACAGTCTCACCATTCCCTTAATTCCCAGCTGTGCCTCGCCCTCCATATCTAATCAGTCCCAGAATGGCATGTGTTTGATCTTCACACTTCTCTCATCCAGCCCATATATCCAGGCCCATTTGCCACTGCCAGAGTTTGGGAGCTGAGCCCTTTTCTGGAGTATTAAAAGAGCCTCCCATTGATGTTCCTGCCCTTAATCTCATACTGCCTCCTTCCATCCTAAAATCTGCTATCATATGAACTTTTTTTGTATACTGCTGGGATTGTTTCATTTCCTTACTCAAAAATTCTTATAGCTCTTAATTCATTGACGAAAGAACAACTCATGCAATCACTCACTGAACAAATATTTATTGAGCACCTAATATGTGCCATGTTGGGATTTGACAGTGAACAAGATAGAAAAGGATTCTTGTTCTCATGGCTTTTGATAAGATAGGCAGTAAAACAAGCAAATGAAAAAGATAACCTGGCACTATGAAGGAAAAGAAGTGTTGTAATGGGTAGAGAGTGAGTTGCTGGATAGAAAGGGAACTGCTTTAACAAGTTGGTCCAGGTAGACTTTTTAGAAGAAATGACTTTGATTAAAGACCTACATAACAAGCAGAACCTCATTATCTGGAGATCTGTGGGGAAAGCATCTGAATAGAGAAAACAGCAAGTACAAAGGTCCTCAGGAGGGAAGGTGAATTATTTGTCATTCTTGGACCTTACCATGTTGATCCAAGCTAGTTTTTTAGTCTAATCTTATATAACAACTCCACACAGTACTTAGGCTCCGGCCAAATCATCCTTTGTACTGTTCTCCAAACATGCTTTGTGTTCCTGCCTCCATTTTTTTTTTTTCCATTTTTCCCTTTCATGTGGAAAGCCCTCCTCTTTCTTATCTATGACTATTGATAACCAGCAAAACCCAGTTCAGAAGCCCCCACGTCTGTGAAAGCATCACTGATCACCCCCAGCAAAAGTCCACTTTTCTTTATTGAAATCTTATTGCACGTGTTGAAACCTCAGGTTTCAATATCTTACTTGCCACATCCAGATAGTGCCTTAGGGGGCTGAATTCCTGGAAAAGGCATGTAATTGAAATACAAAAGATGAATCTGGATTTTGTCGTGGAGACTGTGTCATGATAATGCTTATACTCTTGGTCAAGGACCTGATTGCTAGAATATAGAGAAATGTTCTGGAACAATAAATTTGAAGAACTCTGTCTAATAAATCCATATGCTATCTCAGAGTTATTCAAAATTTATTTTTAAGCTCCCCAATAACAAGCTCCCATGTTTTCCACTATATAAAGTATACAAGAAGAGCCAATCTGGTCAAATCAGGGAAAGGATACCCAGGAGCCATCTTGCTCAGCTTCTTTGCCCTCTGCAAGGAAGATCTTCCATTTTCACCCAGTTTTTCAACCCCCTAAGCCCCTGAGACCCCTGAGCATGATTCAGTGATGCACAATCTTACCAAAATAAAGCATAGGTAAGTCAGTTCATTACCCTCGTATTTTAATTTTCTTTAGAAGAAATGTAATGGAGGCTTTGAGGATGTAGGCATCAGGGAAGGCCATTGCTATAAGGCTCACAGAAGACAGCTGGCCAGAGTATTCACAGGACAGAGTTTCTGGGATCCTATCTCCATCTTCTATTTTTAGCCAACTTGTCAGTCTCAAATTAGGGGTCATTTATTCCCAGAAACTTCCTCTTACCCCACACCTAGGTTATATTCCTCTGATATGAATTTGTATATCACCTTGCGCTTTCCTAACCACAGCTCCCTATTGCAACGGCTTGTTACACAGTGATTGCAACAGTGGCTCCTCCACTGTTCTGTGATGTAAGCAGCGAGTGTGCCCACCTTGTTCACTCCAGAACTCCCAGTGTCGCCAATACATGGCACAAGGTTGGTGCTCTGATCTGTTGGGTGGATGGATGGATGGATGGATGGATGGATAAAAATAGGAGGGGAGCAACTGAAGGCAAGAGAAGGTAAAGAATAGGGCCTTACCAATCAGAGCCCAAATGCTGGCACCCTGATCCCATGTAGACAGTAAGCAATCTGCTCCAGTGTTGTTAAGAGATGTTGTTGAGCACCTTAGACTGTGGTACCGCATACGTGTTTATCTTTCCTTCTAAATTGTAAGCTTGTTGGGAGGCTCCATCTACAGTTTCTATCCATAACCCTTTAGGGAACGTGCCTAATGTCCATACCCTCTTCTTCTAACAGTCCCTTTTGATAAGTACTCCTGCACCCTTGTCAGCCAGGTGCTGTTAATGGACTGACCAGACTCTCAGCTCCAGGGTGGATGCTAATAGCTTCAAGCCAATCAACATACGCTGTTCGCAGCAGCCCATAGTGATTGGTTCAAGAAGAGGTACATAACCCAGAAACAATGACCTGTTGGCAGCTCTTAGTTGAGGCTTCTTCAGAGAAGTTATAAGCACAAAAGTTAGCTCTAGACTGGGTCTGAGTCTCAGTTGCACGACCATCTAGCTGAAAAACCTTGGGAACATTACTTAACCTCTCAGTGTCTCAGTTTTTTGTTTTGTTTTTAATGTTATTTATTTTTGAGAGAGAGAGAGACAGAGCATGAGCGGGGGAGGGGCAGAGAGAGAGGGAGACACAGAATCTGAAGCAGGCTCCAGGCTCTGAGCTGTCAGCACAGAGCCCGATGCAGGGCTCCAACTCACAAACCATGAGATCATGACCTGAGCCAAAGTTGGAGGCTCAGCTGACTGAGCCACCCAGGCGCCCCTGTGTCTCAGCCTTTTCTTGTGTAAAATAGACACAATGAGACTGTAGAAGTATATACAATACAGATATACTCCCATATATACTTGTATCTATTTCTGTACCTGTGTGTATGTATTGCTTAGAAAGGCACTGGAGATGGATATTACTTTGATTGTAGTGAATATTTCGCAACATACACATACATCAAATCATTAAGTGGTACATCTTAAGTATATACAATAAGGGAAAAAAGAAAAGAAAGAAAGAAGAGGTACCTAGTGCACAGATCAGTAGACAGTAGCAGCTGTTGTTTCCAATGTTGTCGTTGTTATTATTCCACAGACTATGGTGGTATGCAGATGCCAGGCTTTGGGCTGTAACCCTCCTGCTGCCTCAAGGGAAGTCAGCCAGAGAGTGAGGCTGGCACAGAAAACATTGAAGTCCAACACACAGAGAACTGAATCCAAAGCCATGATTTGAGTCTCTGGACTAAGCCATGCCTGAAGCCAGCCTTATCCTTAGACTTTCAAAGATGTGAGCTAATGAGTTCCTTTTCTTATTCAAACCACTTAGAGTTGTATTGGCTATTATGTGGAGTGAAAAGATTTCTTATCGGCACACTGTTCTTTGGTGGCTAGTGAATAAATAGCTTGTTGAGGACAAATGTGGGAACCAGGTGATCTTCTATCCTCTGTTAGTCAGTTTTGGGTGTGTTATATCATTTAACTTTCATTACGACCTTTAAGATAGATATGTAGGGTAGGTTTATGCCCTTTGTATGGATGTGCACACTGAGGCTTACAGGGATTAAGTGATTCTCCCAAGACCTAGAGCTAATCAGGGGTGGATCTGAATCATCTATCCTTTGACACCAAGGCCTGTGTTCTTCTGGAACAACCTTTACCCCTCCTGAGGGAGGAAGAACAGATAAGACCTCAAAGGAGAAGTGTTCTTTGTTTAGGTACTTGGAAAAAACTTGGAGTGAAATTCAGTTCTTCCTGATTTTGATACTTCCTCAGTATTATGCAATAAGACTCAATCCCAGGGACAAGTGCTATTTAGCAACCAAATGTTTAGAGAATCAATAATCTAATTTTTAGAAAAAGAATTAATGCCATATTTAAATTTTTAGGCTCAGATCTCATTTTCTTAGAGCTACTTTAAGCCAGCTGAGCATTAAAAATACAAAAGATCATGAAATTAGCATGCAGAAGTTTTTTTTTATTTTTTATTTTTTGTTTTTTTTTTGTTTTTTTCCTTTCCTTTTTTCCCCTTCCTTCTTTTAACCCCAGGCTCTGGATAGGAGGCAATCCTAATTAGGAAATGATTTCCTTTCAATTAATTGTAGACAGCCACGGTCATACTAAACGTTATAATCTGCAGCTCAATATTAGTACCTTGGGCCAAAATTTTGTGTTGGCAAATGTTCCTGTGGTGAATTGTGATTGTCCCATTTTTAATAGTTATTTCCCTCCTGCTCTCTGTAGAATTAACCTCTTGTGAATCCACTTACAAACTGTTAGCAAGAAATTTTAATTGTGAAGAAAATTATATGAATTCTGTGCTCCTTCATGACACTTACTCCACACACTCAGTTATCCACCTGGTGATGGAGGGCCCTCATTTGAGAGCAAAGCTTCTCCCCCATACACTGGATTGAAGGCCGCTAGTAGAAGGAAGGCAGTTTGTGGGAATTCTAACCCTTCCATGAAAAATCCCCAGGATTTCTGCCATTACAGTTTAGTGATTCATTATTCCTGCTGCCACTTATAATATTTTCTTTTTTTAAAAGGCACAAGTTACAAACCCTCGATCATGGCTAGTGTAAGTTCTTTACCCCATAGTATCCCTAGTGAAGAAAAGATTATCAAA
Source organism: Lynx canadensis (assembly GCF_007474595.2). Lineage (NCBI taxonomy): Eukaryota > Metazoa > Chordata > Mammalia > Carnivora > Felidae > Lynx > Lynx canadensis. The sequence goes on from NC_044303.2 coordinate 170,056,254, forward strand.
GTTGGTTTCTGAAATACAAACATCATGAAACAAAACATAATTTTAAAAGTAATAATTTATAAAAAGGAGTATTGATAGGTGCATGTTTTTAAGGATGTGTAATTAATTCTTTCAGCTCACCTTTTCTGATTATGCTTGATGTTAATTTTATCTATGTCTATAGTTTAAAAGAATTGATTTTGCAAGAAAAAGCAACAGAGGATGAAGAAATCTGCCCCTGAAGTTGCTTTGGGGGCATTTATTTGGAGATAAAGTGAATAATACTTTTAGTAACTAGTTAATGTATATGTTTTTACCATCGTCAGAATTCTTCCTTCCTCTAGCGCAAATGAGTGAAAGGGTTATCAACCAGGGACGGTGGCAGTGGAAAGTTGTTGGAGAGGGTTTCTGGGATACTTTATACCATTTTCTTACCTAGAGTTTAGGACAATGAATGTCACTTCACAGTGAAGGCTTTGGAAGAGGGAGACCTGAGGAGTTGTAGGCCTTCCCCTTTCCCTGTTGAAGTTTACACGTGAGGGGTTGCACACTGGATGAAGGAAGTATCATGTTTTGGATGCAATTCTAATGCAGATAAAAAACAGTATGGTTTTATCATAATCCACTATGCATGTTCACCAAAAGCAAGCTTGCTGTGCAAACAGTACAGAACGGTCTTTGGGCAATCCATCAGGAATGGTCGCTGAAGGTAAATTTGTGCTCCCTGGACTCTTTCATCAGACCAACTCCTCCGGCTGTCACACACCCTATGCTTAACAGGCGTCCACATCTCTGTAATATAGCCCTTCTGTCCATCCAGGGTAGGAAGCAGGTTGGATAGTCACACGGCCTTCTTTACTGGATGGTGGGTTGGTTGATCCTTCATGCCCTGCCTTGACTCCCTTTACCTTCTACTCTGGAAGAACTGAGTTTGTCTGTAGAGCAGGGATGGGGTGTGGAAGGGCCTGTAACTGCGTGGCTGATCCCTTCTCTCAGCCAGGCCAATGTTACAAAGAAATCCTTAAACTATTCTTAGTTCCTTACCTCAGATTCATGTAATATAATCTACTGGACATAATCAAATTGTGGTAGGTGTCTCTAGTCTGGTTAATTTGTTCCTATGTCTTGTCTACAGGTATGGACACACATTTCTAGCCCTCTGGAGAGCTGCACATGCCTACCATATCAATTGCTGGCAAATTCTCCATAAAGTCCCTCCTTCACATTGTTTTAACCCCTTCTCCACCCCCATCCCAAGTGTCTGCTTCCTTTCTTCCCATACTGTGTTTTCTGGCATCAGGTTCAGTCATTCTCAACACAAGACAGAGTGAAGGGGATACATAGCATACAGACCTCAGAGGGGGGATGGGTCATCAAGAAACCTGAAGCTAATGTATCTTTCCAAAAATCTTATTTTTCACTTTGAAGGTCACACAGACTCTCCCAACCCCAGCAACTACCAGGCTATTTTAGCACACAAGTATATATCTCTCTACATGTCCAGTTAGCACAGTGATGGTCTTTGCATATTTCTGCTGCTATCCTGTATAAGTGTTCCTATCTATTTTCATTTGTAACTGTCCCATTTTCTTGCCTGTGTATTTTTTCCCTCCATTAGATTTCACACTCCTAAAAGAAGAGGCCATATCTTCTGTTTCATTTAATACCCTAAACTCTCTACAAAGAGTCTTAATGGATGCTCTTGGCTGCCTGATATGCCTTAACAAATAGCTTTGATTCTGCTGGTGCCCTGGGCTTTTCACAGGAAGCTTGTCACATGGAGGTGCCCCCTCTGACCTTGAGCAAATCTCTAAATGCTAGTCAGCTGTGTATTTTCCTTTCATCATAAAAATGCTGCTGCCAAGGAACTGTGGCCCAGCACAGACTCAGGAATCAGACCCCAAATTTGACCCCACTCTCGATACTGAGAACAAGAAGACCATAAGTCACACCCTGAACACTGGGTTTCTAGCTCTAGGGAAATTGTCTGTAATGAATAGTTCTGCTGACACAGATTCAACCACTCACTTCCTCTGAGAAGAGAATGCTTGCCTGACAGTCTCCTGATGAAATTCTTTTTGTCCCTTTCTTGTATTCTAAAAAATAAAACCAAGGCCATCCGCAGAATAATGACATCAAAATAATACAAGACTTGTGAATGAGTGTAATGAATGCAGAGAAAATTGCTGGCAATTAAGGCTGAAACATTGTCTCTGTCTTTCTAGGCATAGCAACGCCTTTCCCAAACTGCCTTCTTCCTCCTCCATCCTGCCCAGGTTTTTTGAGGACATTTAGACATTTGGTCATTTTAGCCTTTGCTATGTTTTCCCCTTGTGATTTGTTGAGGAGTTTGTTGTTTGCTCTTTTAGTGTTAAAACTCCTTTCATGCATTAGGATTTTCAAGGAGGTTGTGAATGATTCCATGGAAGATAATGTTTCAAAAGCTTCTAATTTGACAGATAATGAAGACACTAGGGTGAACCAGTAAACAAAGAGAGCAAAACCTAAGCTCAGGGTTTGGGGAAAACCGGTGTTCAATACTTGATACAGAAATCTGAGGTCATTCAATCAGGCACTCAGAAACCCAATATGGGTTATAGTTAGTGTCAGATGATGTGGAACACTGGTCAAGATACAAATGGCATCATGCTTGATGATGGGGGATATTGGGCTGGATGCTTTTATTTGGACTTATTATACTTTGTAACTAAAGTGGCAAATGGTGGACCTATTCCTTATCACATAAGCACTGTTTAAGAAAGTTGGAGACACATTTCTTCTAACTCTGACTTTGTCTTCCGGGTTAGGCTCCGGAGATTCATTTTCTGTTGATCCACTGAAAAGTGATGGATACCCAAAGTTATAATTTCCTTTTTTTGTTTAGAAGAGCATTGCCTTCACTCTGCACCTCACTTCCAAATTTTCCTTTTCATTTCAGTATAATTAGCTCTCCCTTGTTTATGTGTCATGTTAAAGGGAAATTCAGCATATATTTATGAGAATCAGTTCCCCCAGTAAGGAGGAAATTCAGACTTAGACTATGTTATCAAAGGCCAGAGAGAAGGAGTCCTTTTATACACTAATCTTGAATTCACTTTAAACTTCATTGCTCTTATTTTCAATGTATGGTGATATCCCTTGACCTACCTTGAATCATAATTTTTTGTTTCCATGCCCTTACCTGCCTTGACGTGAAGATTCTGTGCTTTGGATTTCTTTTGATACCCCTAATGCCTGAAATCATGCTGGGAATCTTTACAATTTAATAAACAGAGAAGTATGATGTATTTACCCTGCCTCTGTAGATACTCAGGTCTATATCACAAAGAAAATGAATTCATCTCTAAGGTTCAGGGCTTCCTAACTGCTTCAAAGTCATGCACTCATATACACTGATGTGAATATGTACATATACATACAGGGCTTAAGAAACAGAGTCCCCTGCACACTGCTGCAGCTGGGTTCTGGACTAGTGAAAACGCAGCTGGGAATTCTTTTCAACTCATAATGGGCTCTACTCCAAGCTTCAACCATCACACTGCTTGTTTTAAAACACTTATTCAACTCCTAGGGAACATACAAATTCCTGCAGGAAGTAGTGGGAAAAGAAGAAGGCACAACTCTGCCTGCCAAGGTCTAGAGGTCATGAGCCAACCTCTTCTGAGAGATGAGTTAGAGCAGAAGAAAGAGTCTGGCATTTTCTTCATTTGTTCTGCATTTACTCTCTGGCAGCTGCTAAAGTCAGTACCAGAAAAAAAGTTGGTCGAAAGGAAAGGAGGGGGAGAGGGTAAAGAAGGTAGTTTTGATTATTTGGTATTAATAAAGACATCCCAAATCTTTCCCCCTGCATTTCCATTGCAAAGAAAAGATTCAACCAAGAAAGAACAGTGAAGTTAGTTTGAAAACTTCCTTTCAAAGGGAACAAAAATTCCACACACGGTGAGAGTTGAGTAAATCCTATACTGAAACCGACACACATAAACATTAAGCTTTTGAACAAACTCCTCCTCTTAGGAAGTCAAGATGTTCTCAGTATAGCCAAGGATTTGTCCATAAAATGTCTTTTCCCTCCCTAATATATTCTTTTTAATTATAAAATCAGATGTCAGGAGGGGCTTATAAATATTAATTTTTCCTCTGGATACTACAGCTTTTATCTACTGAGGTCTCTCTCTCTCTCTCTCTCTCTCTCTCTCTCTTTTTTTTTTTTCCTGACCATGCCTGGAGTCATTGGTCAGCCATATACTCACCAGCTTTTTGGGGAACAGCAGCCAAACTGGGCAGCGTGCATGTGTACACACACATAAAATTCAAGTATTATTGTCAGCACTAAAGTTTGAAAGGATGAGAAACTGGCTCCATGCCCTGTCATGACTTGCAATTGGTCTGTTGATGCGTAAACTTTAGTTGGAGGAAAATAGGTCCTCTGACAATAATTCTGAACGTTAATTTTAAGTGCTCTCCCACAGATTTATTTGATTTCCAAAAATACCATGCTTCAAATTAATGTCCCATTTGTTTGAAAAGAACGGACGCAAAACTGGCAAGGATGGCACTGCGACACTCTGCTCAGAGGCAGGGCTCCTGGTTACCTGCTAGATAACCCGCAAGGGGAGAAGAATGAGAACAGAAGTTACTGGTAACACTCCTCCCTTCACGACAAGTGATGACACTTTTACAAACACAAAAACGATGTGTTTAGAGTTATCTTTTGATGAATTTACATTCTAATGACTTTGCAGGGTTTATTTTATTTTTGAGAAATTCAATGTCTCTCCACCTATTCTCCCTGCTCTCCAAAAATGAATTGAGAGCTTGTACTGGGAGCATGATTTCCTTATTGTGATTTAGGAGTGATCTTTGATAACAAAATGCCCCATACTCGCTCATTCGACAAGTATTATGAGTGTAAATTACTGGGCAGGTGCTGCGACAGATGAAAAGGAAACAGTGAGTTAAGACCCAGTCCTTGCCCCACAGGGAACTTGAGGAGTCTTGAGGAGTCTTGAGGAGAAAGAGAAGTTAACAGGTGATTACAATACAGAAGGATAAAGATCGTTCTGATGGTTAATAAGGGGTACTTGGGAGCACACCCCAGGTGCTTGGGGAAGGGATTAAGGCATACTCTCTGGAGGAATAGATAGGTAGGCCAAGACCAGAAGAATCAGGAGTTATGGGAAAGGAGTTAGTTCAAAGTTGGAGCATGTGGGAGAATTTTTCAAGAAGACAATGTGTTCAATCCTGGCTGGCAGTGAAGAGGGGTGAGTTTCCCATCAACTAAAGCTGCCAAACTCCAGTCATCGTTTTTGCTTACATTCTCCAATATAGGAGAGGTCAATAATGAGTGTTTCCACAGAGTAGGTAAATATGGAAAACAACTTGGTTTTGAACTTGGCCATAGAGGCAGACATACCAGGGGACCATTTTGCTTTAGGATGGGATTTCATTTGGTTGATGATCAAAAAAACAAAAAACAAAAAACAAAAAACAAGCCACAACATAACATCATATATGTATACACATTTATACATACATACATACATATACATATATATATGTATATATAATACATATATATATGTATATATATAATAATATATATACATATGTAAGCATTTCTATATATACATATATAGAGAAATATGTATACATATTATATACGTGTGTGTGTGTCTGTGTCTGTGTGTACCTTGCCTTATTTCCTCAACAGGAGGTGAATATCATCCCTAATTGGTAAATTAAACAATCCCCCAGGTTTTTTTAATGGCTTCATAGTGTTCTGTGTTATGGATATAACATATAATGGCTTTACTATACAGACATTTAGGTTTATCCAAATTTTGATCTCACAAATAATTCTGCAGCAGTAACCTTATATATTCCTGCAGGTTAAATTTCCAGAAGGCAAACTGCTAGATCAAATGTGCATTGTAATTTTGCTAGATATTGACAAACTGTCATCCATAGAGCTATGTCAACTTATACTCTCATCAGTAATGTACAAGAGTCCATGTTTCCTCCCAGTCTGTATAATTTTTGGATATTTACCAATATGAAAGATTCTTAAAATGATATATCAGAGTAATTTTAATTTGCATTTTTTAATAAGTGGGATTAAGCAATTTCCCTCTTTTCTAAAGAGCTATTTAGGTCGTTTTTTTGTAAACTCTTTACATAACCTTTGACCCCATTTCTGTAGTGTTTTGAATTTTCTATTGGTTTGAAAGAGCTCTTTAAATAGATATGATATGGATGGCAGATAGTTTTCTTTTACATGGCTTAGTGTGGGCCTAAATACTTCTGGGGCCCAAAGTTATTTTAGGTTACACTCCAGTTTAGTAAATGGGGTCTTAAGCACTGGTTCAAGTGATAAAAGGAAATCAGAAGTGTTTCCTAAGAAATATCTTGACTTGGATTTCAAATACACCTGCCCTTCTACATAGAGAAGAATATGCCTTATTTTCATCATAAAATACCCTTACCCCTCCTCATCTACATGGTTTTCAAAGCCAATGAATTAGCAGTGACAAGATCATTTCATTCAGGTATTCCTAAGGAAGTAGAAATTTGGTGCACATAATACCAGCTCCCAGGAGGAGCTGTTTAAAGGTAATATCCTCAAAGTGTGAGGTGTGATGAGGTGTAGGGAAAATGCTATCTGATTACTCCTCCAGTATGGTATTCTAAGTTCTGTCTATGTGTCATTTGAAGACCTCAGGACTACAGACTAAAACCAGAGCCCTATAATTCCTTAAATAACTGCCTTCATTGGAGTGATAGTTGCATGGGCATATATTTACCTCCAAACACATCAAGTTGTATGCATTAAAACATACAGCTTTTTACATGTTAATTATACCTCAATAAAGCTTGCATACCATGGTTAAAAAAAAAAAAACTGCCTTTAATTTGTCATCAAGAATGAGAATTTCAGAATTTGTGCCAGGGAAAAATCTGTTTCCTAAAGCACTAGTTTGTTTCCTCCCTTTAGGGAAATAAAATTTGAATTATACCACCCCAACCTCTTCTATGTAAATGCTCTTAATTATTGTTATTGCTATTTATGATTAATTTTATTTTTTATGGAGGAGTTATCCAGCTAATTAATAACCAATTCCATCAATATTTCTCAACCCAATTTATACATTAAAATAACCTGGAGAGATTAAAAACCTCCCCACGTCTCAGACAACTCAATCAGAATATCAGAATAAAAGATATCACAATATACTTAGAAGCTGCCCAGGTGATTCTGATGCTCTGTGAAGCTTGAGGATAAGTGAACTAACTACACAGGTAAAATTATAGAGGCAGAGTAGAAACTGCCCAGTGGTATCATTATTTCTACTCTCTGTGTGATTAGTAAAACGAATAGCAAATAGGTATTGTATTAACACTCATAAATTTGAAATGACGTTGGGGGTGCAGAGTTGGTTTCTTTCTCTCATATTCACCCTGGAGTGCTGGAAAGTAAGCTTAATGCAGTGTTTTTCTACAAAACAAGAACATTTCCTAGAAAATCTGACTGAAGTACTAACATTGTCCTGGGCCTTTTGAGGTGAGATTTTGTCATTTTTTCTCCCTCCTGCTTGGTAGAGCTCATTAAAAGCAATAATCATGTCTTAACCATTTTGTATGCTCAGTGTCCTACATCTTGCCAGGCATACAGTTTGTACTTAATAAATGTTTGTGAAAGGAAAAAAGGAATTAAGTTTATAATTGTTGCAATTACCCATGAGTATATTGAACATTCCATAACTGTTTTGTCATTTTATACTACATTTAATCACTTAACTAGAAAGCCTGTTATGAAAAGGAACTGGTCTTTAAAAATTACCTAAATAATTATCTTATGAAACAGGCATTAATGTATACACAGAATAAAGACACGTTCAATAACTGTGTTGTATATTCCATCCCACTCCATATATGTATTTATCTGTTGTACCTCATTCTCATCTCTTTAATGTTCATGTCTGTAGGAAGAAAGTGAATCAGTGTGGGAGGAAGGGTTTCAGAAAGAAAGATATGGGAGTGGAAAGAGAGATGCAGAAAGGAAGAACAAGAGGAGAGAGATAAAGAGAAAGGTACAAAAATACAAAGTAAGGATTAAGTCTACACACATGCTATTAATAGGTGAGAAGCTGAAAATAATGATCATGACATTTTTCTATAGGAAGTGACCCTTCAGATAGAGATAAGGAAGGAGGTGGTATAAAGGGGCCTTCACCTATAGGAAGGGAGCCCAAACCAACTACACAGATAGCATATCATTTAAAGCCATTCTCTCGGCATCCTTTCCATTATGGCTCTAAAGCCCACCCAAACACTATTAATTCAGAAGAAGTTCACTGAGTACTTAATATTTGCAAGACATGGTGTTTATGTGAATATGAAGAATGAATCAAGATGATTGCAAGAGGAATTCTGTCCTCAGAGATCTTATGTCTGTACCTTCAACTATAATTTAAAATAGAAAGTAATATTTGCCATAAAAAGGTACAGATATAATGGATTTTATAAGAGGGATAGCTTCTCCACTGATTCTCATTAGCAATCCTTTTGATGTTTTCTTTTCAAAGTGGTATCATCTCTAAATGTCTTAACTTCCTAGAATCAATTTATTATGCCTAAAAGGAAATAACTCCTTATTCTCAAGTTATGGACAAGGTATCTCCCAATTCCTAAATTCCATATAATTATCATTAAATAATGTTTTCTAAGTGACCAGATATATATGTCATAACCCTAGACTGTTAAACACACAGCCCTTGTCATTAAGGAATGGATAATCTCAGTAGGACATCAAACAATATATGAACACACATATGTATTGTATATATGATGGAGTCCCCTGATTATTTGCAGGAATGAAGTAAGAATTGACATAGACATCTTTGGAGGTTCTTCCATTAATGGGACCAATCAATTAGAGTATAATACAGGAAAGTTAGAGCCAGGCTTGACACCAAAGGAAACCTTACAAAAGAATTGGGATTTCAATTGATAGAAAGGATGGAACAGAGTTAACTTCCAAGTACCAGAGTACCTCAGTTAAATGAAATAAGATGGGAAGGCTCATGTTCAGGGGAGATGAAAAAGAAGGACTCTTTTTTAATCCCAGATTGAAATAACACCTGATATATTTGTAGATGTATAATTTTGTCATTTTAAGATTAATGATAGACTTGGAAAGGGCTTCTCTTGGGCTCGTCTTAGGAATGCACTAAGGAGATGCGCTTGGGAGATGAGTGGAACCTATTACTTTGATATATGGCAATCATCTTTTCTCACTGTCTGAAAGAAATCAACTTCTGTGGCCATTCCAATAGGAGACACTGATTCTGAAGTAGAAAAGGCCAGGACATAGAGGTCTTCAACTTGTCAGGTTCTATGCTTTGGTACTTGTTTGCTCTTCACTTGGTTTTCAAGTGAGAAATTCCTTTTGAACAACAACAGAAAAAGAAGTGGTGCTTATGTTTCAGCAAACCAATAGCCTGGAGATTGATTTATGGGTCTCATTTCAGTCAGTTCAGCCAGGGAGAAAGATGGGGCCCAAGGTACACAAAATTGGATGATTGGAAGAGGAGGCGAGGACACTGACTTCTCTTCACCTGGGTCTATTCCTTTGCCAACATTAAGCTGACCTGGGCTAAGAGAATGAGGAGAATCTTAAGAGGAGCCATTAGAGGTGACTGGTTCATCAGAGCACCTTGGTCAAGGACTTAAGGATGATATAGTAAGAAGGCATGGGTGGGCTCTGGGGAAGTATGGTTAAGGAGAAAAGCAACATGGTCAAGGGTGGGGAGAGACATCCTCCCGGATGTGAAAGCAGTCTCCTAAGGCAGAGCATGCAAATTCTGTGAACTGCTGCCATGAATCCAGCTGAGCTGGCTCCTAGCCCTCCATATTGTACATGTCATTGTCAATTTGGTAAACCCGGCAGTGACGGAAGCCACCATTTCAGGGGCCTCATAAAGCGAAACTGCATTATAACACTCAGCAGTGTTAAGAGAAACTGAAGGTTTCAACAAAATGAAAGCCTGTAACTATAGATATGAAGCTCTATCTTCCCTGAAAACAGCTTTATAGCATATAAAACCAACTTTCCTTTCTACAATTAAGTCAGGACAAGATAAATGTGTCTATTCCTTGACATAACGGCCTTGGAGCATCTTAATGGAAACACTCTAATAAAAGTTTATCTCAAATACTGACCAAAACCTCAGCACTGGCTGCTCTGAGAATAGTGAGCAACAGCCCCAAGGATTCAGCCAAAAAAAAAAAAAAAAAAAAAAAGAAAGGAAAGAAAGAAAGAAAGAAAAAGAAAGAAAGAAAGAAAAGAAAAACGTCTGTGTCAAAACTTGGCAATGAAGAAATCAGGATGAATTGTGAGACATGTGGGACAAGAAAAATACAGTGACACTGGGACCGAACCCCTCCCCCTTATGATCTCAGAGAAGTTATTTCAGATCGCTCAGTCAAGAGGTCTTCTGAAGACCTCGTGATGCCTCCATCCACTCATCTACCATGGCTGGGAGATGAATGCAATGGTTTCCAATCTCTTTTTCTCTGAAAGCCGCCTGACCGAGAACAGGACATCACTGGACTTCTCACGCTGGAACTGAGCTCTCTAAGAATAATATCCCTGATTAATCTCTAAAAGAAAGGAAAAGAAAATCTTTGAGCAGCCATAAAGGAAATCCTAAGATGTGCTCAGAGAGAAAAGCACTCCTAAGAAATGCACCTCTTAGCACTAACACAACACCTTCAACATAGATGGAAGCCTGACTGCAATTCCCTTGTACAGTTTTCCATTTCCACAGGAATCATGATGTTTCCAAGCTTTGCCTCCCGTAATTCCACAGCATTCCACAAACTTCAGGCCCCATTCACATGAATAGCCCACTCCCCAAACTTGTCCCCTCAGCAGGGAAGTAGGGATTGGATTGATCCTCATTTCAGTCAGTGCAGTCAGGGGACGAGATCGTGCTTGAGGAATGGAAGCAAACAGTAATCAAGCCACTTTAATCTAAAAGAAGCTATTACATTGGGATAAGCTGTGTAGTCATTTTCATGTCCACAAAAATCATTTAGTATCTTTAGCTTTATTTACTGAAGGGGAAAGCCAGAACAGAAATTGACCCTGTAAACTGACACTGAAATTTAGCAGTCAAAAATGGAATTCAAGGGGCGCCTGGCTGGCGCAGTCGGTTAAGCGTCCGACTTCAGCCAGGTCACGATCTCGCGGTCCGTGAGTTCGAGCCCCGCGTCGGGCTCTGGGCTGATGGCTCGGAGCCTGGAGCCTGTTTCCGATTCTGTGTCTCCCTCTCTCTCTGCCCCTCGCCCATTCATGCTCTGTCTCTCTCTGTCCCAAAAATAAATAAACGTTGAAAAAAAAAATTTTAAAAAATGGAATTCAATTGCTAACTTGATTTCCTATTGTTCACCTTTGCTTAGAAATACCACCTTGTACTAGTGCTGTGTTCTGACCAGAGTGCTGGGAAAAGCCATCGCTTTAAATGACAGTTACTGTTCTTAGACTGTAGAAACTCACCTAGTCATAAGTCAATGGCATGTGATGTAGTTTTGGAGTGATGGTGGGGTCTGGAGTAGATGGCCAACAAAGAATTCTTGAGATGTCTTTTGTGCAAAAAGGTGATTTTATTAGCGAATGGTGACAGGACCTGTGGGCAGAAAGAGCTGCACTGGAGTTGTGAAGAATGACTGATTATATATTATGGAGTTGAGGGAGGTAAAGGCAAAAGGGAGGTTTCCAGAAGAACTTTCATAAGCCTAAAAGGACTAATAAGATACTGGAGGCCTAGCTATTGTCAAGCTAAGGTTGTTTTTTCCTCCATTAGGGCATTAACATCAAGACAGTAGGGAGTAGGGAGTTCCTGAAGGAATGTTATACTCTGCCTGTCTCAACTATTTGTCAGCCAGCTGCAGTTTATAAATACATTTAATTTAATCTACCATTTCCTTCTTGCCTTTGTTCTCCACATCACTATGGAGGGATGGTGATGTTGGGGCTCCAGGAAACCGAGTCTTCAGTTTCTGGAGAGTAGGCCACTAATATGATTGCCTTTGTCTTGTAATTTACCAAGACATTTGTAAATGCCTTGTTTATCTGAGTAAAATAAAATTAAATAGAATTCTTTATCACCAAACCTCCAGAGCTTTTAATATGCTGAGGTACCTTGTGTACAGCATTTTCAAAATATAAATATGTTTGAACAGAGGAGGACGGGGATGTGGGAAGGGAGTGAAACAACGATAGGAACTCATGTCCTTTATGACTGGATCTCTATCAATTGGCCATTGGTTTTTCCCTTTCCTTTGTTCTTGGGCAGCCAGGAGTGCCTGAGGAATGTCACACATAGTACACCTGGTGGGGGAGAGGGGGTTTGCTGGGTGTCAGCTTGCCTTATGCTCCCACATCACATAAGACTTTCCAGTGAGTCCCTGTTTGTGTTTGTCTCAGTTCGCGTCTCTGTCTCATAAACTATTAACTCTATGACCTTGGGCAAATTACACACCTCTCAACATCTCATATTTTTCATCTGTAAAAAGGCAGTTACTTCCTACATGTGTTGGGAGGAGAAATTCAGATAAGGGTTATAGACAGCGGTATCTGGTACAGAGTAAGCACTCCATAAAGGGTAGATGTTAGCGGTAGTATTGTTACATTCTCAGGCCAAGGACATATAAACCAGACAGAATGGGCCAGGGCTGAAATATGCAATGCATCTTCAGTTTTGTTCCACTTTCTGGGTATGAAAGGACATCAGTGAGGTTTTTGGGAAACTGGATCCAAATTTTACTCTGTATGCAACTGGTACCCTTTTTGTTTGGCCATGAACACATTGCCACTGTGAATAATGAAAATTCTATAATGTTTCACTCAACTTCTGCCTCTTGGCAGCAATGACCAAAATCACCCTGCAGCTGTCATTTACAACAGGGATCCCCAGCCAGTCACTTGCAGCTACCCTGCTGTGAAGGGCAGCTGCTCAAGAGTATTTCAAGCAGGAAAGTGACAGAGCCAGATGCTATCAGGAATCCCTCAATGAGGTCAGAGCATTAGAAAAACAGTAAGCCTTGCCCCCCCCCAAAAGGATGGGGACTCCTGCTTCCAACCCATGCCAGGCGACTAGCCATCTGATCTTCCTGAGATCTCCTTAATTACAACAAAGGACCAGACACGATACAGTGCTTGGAGATCTACAAAATTAGGTGGAAACCAGTGAAGCGAAATGATAGTTTCAAGGAAAGGTGCTCTGTTATGACAATCCTTTAAACCTTTCCTGGAGGAGTTGAGAATTTTAAAAAGCAATTACATAAGTGATAATAACACATAATTTGAACTTGCATACAACTCTTTTAAATATATAATACACCTTCTCTCCTTAAAATGCTCCGAATTCAATACGTATTTGGGTTTTAAAACCTTAATGTTTTTCTTGAATTCTTCCGCCAGTAGATTGGGAAAGATGTTCAGAAAAACATTTTTTATTCGTTGTTTGAGAAATGCTAGTTTCTTGGGCCAGCCACAGGTATTACACAAAAGGTGCATTTAAATTTGTCTGAGTAAAATAAAATTAAATAGAATTCTTTATCACCAAACCTCCAGAGCTTTTAATATGCTGATGTACCTTGTGTACAGCATTTTCAAAATATAAATATGTTTGAACAGAGGAGGACGGGGATGTGAGGAGGGAGTGAAACAACTATAGGAACATGTCTTCTCTGCAACATACTTAGGGAAATGTAGTCTCAGACTATAAATATCTTGAGAACAGGGACAATATTTCATTTTTCTTTATTACTCCTAGACCCTAGCACAATGCCTAGTAAAAATATTTGTTAAACGAATTAATAAATGCTAAGTTGATTCTTCAAATTTATTGATAAATACTTATGCAGCAAGGAGGAGAAAAATAGTTTCTGGTCAGTTTCTGGTCCAAAAGAATGGATGCTAAGATGTGTCACCTGATGAAGGTCACAATCAATTTTGTAGTAAAACTGAGTATATTGAGTAATATTAGAGTAAATTGAGAATTCAAAAAAGAAAAGACATTGAAATGACAGGGAATCAGAATATAGTCACATATCTAGCAGATCAGAGAAATTATTTTAATATAGGAAATTCAATAAATGATGATTTTTTGCAAACGAGTTCTATAGAACATTGTCTTCTACCTGCCTATGTTCTGGTAATGGCAAAGAGTGACCTAAAAGCCCGCCATGGCCTAAGGTAGGATACCCCCTTGTTCATCTTCTCTTATTTCACCTGCAGTACACAAGAAAGTTGAGGCAGTTTCTGCAGGTGTGATTGCCCTATAACCCCTAGTGAATAGACAGGTGACAGTGGGAGGAGAGGAAACAGTTTGAAGGAGGTACATTTCTCCACCCAAGACTCCCTTTCATGCCCCAACACACAACAGGGCTCACACCACACACCTGGCCACTGCTGCCCTGTCTGCAGCTCTTCCCTCACCCACATGGCAGTGTGAAAGCCATCTGGACCACTGCTTGAGGGTAGTGCGGATAATGAGTGCCCCATTGGGTAGCTGCACAAATGATAATGAACCCCACATCAGCTGCCAGGGCACCGGTTGCCAAGCCTAGCACCTGCTTCCCACAGAGACTTACAACCATGCTGGAGAGGATTGCTGTGGACCTGCTCACACCTGGCAGCATGGTTGATACAGGGAGATACAATTTTTCACCTATCAGAAGGGAAAAGATCAAACAGTTTGATGATCAACTATGCTCACTCATTTTCTTAAAACTGGATATTGTTTATTCTGAGAAGACTAGGCTGGTCAAGAGTTTCTGGTAGACTGACAAATTATCAGCATTTTGTGTTGAAGGCAAAAAAGGTGTTATTTGGGTAAAGTAAGATAATTAAGTTGCAATTCTTCAGTGTACAAAAATACCTTTAAATCTCTGGCAGAATATCTATAATCTAATATCTCCTCTTCCTATGCCAGCAGCTGCTGCATTTTAAGTGCTTTCCTAGGGATTCTATGTTGCCAAAAAATACAATTACTTTTCAGTAACTTCAGAAAACTTTTAAACAAACTGTCGGAAAATGTCAGAATCCGAAATAAGAATCTGCAAAGAAACTTGTTTCAATCACATCCATTTTGGCTGCAAGGTGCAAGCTTGGTGATTCCATCTTGATAGATTGTGTTTCATTTGCTTTGTAAGCACCGTGTAATTTATGTCTAGGGTTGAATTCTATCAGTGGAAATCTGAGCTCTGCGGGATTTGCTGTCGGGCTGCTCGCTGTGTGTAAGTTAGCATGTAAGACCTAGGATCTGTCTTCAGGTCGAGCCTAGTGTTCTGTTAGATTGGCAGCATACAGACCGGTAAGGACAGTCAAGTCTCCAAACTGCTCTCATACGATTAGAAAGTGACAGTGGGCATAAGGAACTTCTAGCAAACCTTTATGATTTCTGAAATGGCTGTAGACTTCTATTTTTAAAACTAGAAGACCACCGTCCTTAAAAAAAAGCAAAGGGCTGTGCTTAAAGAACCAGGTTGTCCCAAGCCCTTAGTTGATCTCTGGAAAGGAAGGAAAACCTTTGACTGATTGAATGCCTATCATTTGCAATTAATGCGATTTCAAATGATGACTTTGATGATCCTATTTAATACTCACAAACCCCTGCGATGTTGGAACTATTCTCCCCCTTTCCCAAGATGGAACATCCAGATACTAAGAAATTCATTCATGTGACGTAAATCATACAACCAATGTATTATGTAGCAAAGCCAGAATTTGAGTCCAGATGTGTCTAAATCCAGGCTCTTTCCACTAAATGACATTAATCTGGTCAGTCCAGTAAGATGGTATTTGAGATGTTTTTGAGCTTTTCTGTTCAAGAAAGTTCTCAGAACAGTTTATCGACTTTCTTATTACACACACCTTTAATTGTGGACCAGACAAGGGGGAAAAGTATACAGGACTGTTTTTGTGCCCACAATTCTAGTACACTTACACACCTTGAAATGCAGTGGGATGGAATTTAGGCAGCCTCCACAGAAGCCCACCTTGAAGCAGATAATTCTGTTGGCACTGGGAAAATGTGGCCCATTCAGGTGAAGCCCATCTTCATCTTCCATGCTACACCACAGAGAAATAAGACGGATTTCTCTTAGTCCCATTGGTCCTCACCATGACCTGCCTCATCCATCAACTGCCCTGTGTAGATTCCAAGAGCACGGACTGCTTAATTTCATTATCAGGGGAATGCAAACACTAGTTGCAAGGGAAGAATGTGTCCTCCTTGTCCCCTTGGAGCCCTGGAGTCCAATGGTGTGCACAGTCTTCAATAACAAGCCCAAGGTCATAGTGACGGAACCCAAAGCTCATATCAGGCTTGAAGCTGGAGTATCCTGTCAGAGGAGAAACTTGAAACGTCTCAGAAAAGTGAAAAGGATGGAGTGATTCATTAACTCACACTTTGTCTCACTAGCAACAACTGCTACTCAGCTCTACCTGGATCCAGTTTAGTAAGAAACATAGTGTATCCTTTTAAAGAACATCTGGGCACTCTGACATGTCTGCCATCCTTTATTAAAGTATTTATTTCTTCCACTTACGATGTGCCAGGCACTGTTTTAGGCACTTACTGGGTATTCAACAATGAAAAAAAAAGACAGTAAGTAATCACTAAAAGACATTCATGAAAATAAACTAATACAAATTTGAGTGCATGCTTCAATTGCAACTACACCTCAAGCTAAGGAATACAGCAGCAAACGTACAACTGAAAATAACTATATTGGTATGCAGGTGACAGTTGATGTTTAAAACTTTTTTTCATATTTTTCTTTAATAGTTGTTTTATACTTACAACTTAAAGCATAAAATAGGAAAATAGTTAAGTTAGACACTAGAGTTAACTCGTTTGTGCCGCATTTTTGTGGGTTTCTGGTTCTTTAGGGATTTTTTCCTAATTTTAATTGGGAACTTAAATTCCTTGAGTACTGAGCTTTAAGATCAATGTCATTTGTGATAAAGGTTAGAGATGGTGTGGCTATAAATCTATAAAGAAGAGAAAAATCTAGCTTCTAAAAGAAGCACCTGCTAAATCTTGATATTCATTTGTTACGTTGTCAAACTGTAATTCCCAATGACAGGAAGGGGGAGACAGAAAGGAAATAGATCTTATAAGCAAGAATTAGAAAATAGACAAGGTTATGAATTAAAGTATATTCACATATACTTTTGTCCAAATGAATTTATTATTTGAGATATAATTTTAGAACCACCATAGTTTGCCTAGAATATCCTACAATGTATTGTTTCAGAAGAGCCTGTGTGTGCATAGTAGTTGTGCTCTTTAGCAATGTGCACGTTAAGTGGACGTTATTGGCAAAAATATGGTGATAAAGTATTGCAATGAAATACTAAGACCAATAATGTCACAGTGAAACTGAACTTTCTTTCGCCACCATCTTTTCATCTGTGTGAATAGTACTTTCTGTTATAGATATGGATCATCACTGAGGCGACCAGGCAAAATAAAATCACATCCAGGTTGTTGCTTTTTGTTTTGGGGGGGGGTATTATTTATCAAGTAAATGTCTCAGAGTACAGGTCTTATTTATACATTCTGTATTAATGAAATAATTAATTATATCATTACCACTAACTCATTTGACCAATTTCTTGCTATGAACTTGCAACATTTTCTGATTATGAAATACTTTCAAGCATTACATCAATAATTTCCAATCGAGCAGGTCTTAAGGAACTCTGATGCAGTACCAAACATCACTTGTAATGTTTTTTCTTCGTTAGATGGGTAGAAAGTTTTGTACTATTGCTGAAAAGCAACCTGGTGGATTCACTTTACTGCATCTAGAAAGAATTCAGCCTCATACTGTGGTTTAAAAAATATAAAATAAATAAAATGCATAAAAATGAGAAGCATTTCCATGAGTAATTTCACACATGCTGCTAAGTACTGCAGAGTATTGCCAAGACTGGCCTTTAATCTCTATGGGAGCCAAAACAGCTGTAAACTCTCATTTGCTGTCAAATGTCTTTTTCAGGGTTATTAGCAAAGACAGGAGATAAGAAATCCTTCCAAGTTATCTTACGTTATTTTTTGACCTGTTTTTATTATCATCACCACTTTATATCTGTTGATAGCTCAAATGTGCCTATTTCACCAGGCCCAAGCAACATTATGAAGTGGGATTCATGGGGCTTTGGTGTTTTCCTCACTCTGCTTTCTAGGTTCTCACCTACATTTTCTCCCAGCAAGTTTCTGGCCCTCCGAACCCAGCTCCTGCCATCTCCGTCCAAACCACTTTTTAACAATTTTAAGGACATATTCTCAGCAAAATGCAGACCAGTGTGATCTACTGACCCACATTCATGGGTCCTCATGTTATATCTCTCAGGTAAGGATCTTACATGAGAGACTGGACCTAAAAGAGTAAAGCTAAGCTGTAGAGAAATCAGACTTACTAAATTGTCCATCTCCTGAGTGGGGGTCCACTTCTAGATCATTAGCAGGCTCTGAGTGTATTCTAGCTTTTCTTCCTCTAGAGCTCCCCAGATATGCTTTGCAGTATTACTGGATTCCTGTACCCTCACTTGCATCACCCTGGGCAAAAACCGATTCTACTCTACAGTGCACCAACTTTACTGATACCCCCTAGTGCTGGAAACACCCTCCTAGTTTTAAAACCCTTTAGAATTTGTAAGGAATAATAATTCCCACTGTTAACTGTGTGAGGGTAGGATGGGTGAGGTGGGGGGGGGGGCTAGTATCAGTGGTCTGTTGGGCCTGGAGAGCTGATTGGTAAACTTTCAGGAATTTTGAGAGCCAACTGACATGACCTTGGCAGTTTACAATCAGCCACAGGTGGAACAATTTACACCATGAATTGGCAAATGCTATACCAATTAGTGTCGCCACCCGCAGCTGGTGTGGAAAGAGCTGGGATTGGCATGAATAATAAGCAGCAGTAGTATTTCCTCACCATACCATAAACTTTGTGTGTCTAGTTGTTCTGTATCTACATTGTTCATTCTTATATCCTCCTTGCCTGGAGCATATTAGGTCTTCACTAAGTGTTTATTGAATGAATGAATGAATGAATGAGCAAGTTGGAGACATGGGATTTTTTTATATAGTAAGTACATGTTCTGGTGTTTGCTGAAATGTCAAAAAAAAGTCCAGGCCTAGTCCATCCTGACCCCTCTTTAACTACCAGTTTAGAGGTTCCTATGGTAACTGCCTCCTAGCCTACTCCTCCTGTCACTTTTATTCTTGTAACTAGAGCTCCGACCATTTCCTCTACTCCCTACCTCACACCCATTACCTCACCCATTTTTTTCTACCCCACAGGTTCATGGATATCCTACAGATATGTTCCCAAAAAGTTAGGAAGAAAGAATAAAAGAACACTGTCTTAGTCTGTTCAGTCTGCTATAATAAATTACCACAAATTGAGTAACTTATAAGCAACAGACATTTATTCCTCATGGTTCTGGAGGCTGGAAAGTACAAGATCAAGGCACCAGCAGAACCCTGAAGGGGTCTCTTTTATAAGGGCTCCACCCTCATGACCTAATCACCCCCCCAAAGCCCCATCTCCTAATGCTGTCACACTGGGAATTACATTTTGGGGTAATATAAACATTCACTCCATAACATTAACTTTTCATGAAATCCGACTTTTAGTCTCAGCTCAGCCACATGATATCTATGTAACCTCAGGAGAACATGTAATCTCTCAAGTCTTTGGTATTTCCATGTGTGAGTTATTAGTACTACTATACCTGATTCAGTGAGTTCATGAGGATCAAAGAAGATGATGCATATAAGAAGGCTTTGCAAACTGTAAAGTGCTCTATAAATGTAAATTTTTGTTAAAGGTAGCCAGATAGAATGAAATAACTGTTGACATCAGAAACAGCAAAAATTGGATTTTAAACCCATCTCTGTACTTCCTACCTCTTTGACCTTAAGCAAGAGTTTTAACTTTTCCTCAGCCTGTTTTCTCCTCCATAAAATGAGAACAATGACATCTAACAGGTTTATTGTTAGGCTTAAACGAAATCATATGGGAAAAGGTCCTATCACAGTGTCCCAATAGTGTCTCCTCCCTTTTCCAACTTTCTAGCTCACATGTCTTTGGGAGGATATTCTCCTTGCTATTAGTCCATCTTTAAGTTTCCGCTGCTGTCAAGGGACAAACATTTAGATCTTACTGGTCAAGAGAGAAAGCTGTAGTGCCAGGTCACCTGGCTTGAAATCTTGCCTCAGCTACTTGGTAAGCCTGTGATTTTGAAAAAGTCACTAAACTTCTCTGGGTCTCCATTGTTTTTTGTTTGTTTGTTTGTTTGTTTCACTTACTATAGTACCTATCTGGTGTGGTTAACCATCCCAACTTCTTTGAGACTAAGGAGGTCGCTGGGACACAGGATTTTCAGTGTGTAAACCAAGAAAGTCGCAAGCAAATGATGATGAGCTGGTCACTTCCATATCTGCCTCACAGGATTGTAATGAGGATGAAGGGAGATGTACATGTGAACTACTTAGCTGCATGCAGTTAGTAGGTACTATGCGGGACCTTTAGTTATCACTCTTATTTCTCCAGATACATTCCTTTGGTTCAAAAGTTGAAAAGAGAGAGATTTTTTTTTAATTTTTTTAATGTTTTTATTTATTTTTGAGAAAGAGAGCGAGTGGGAGATGGGCAGAGAAAGAGAGGGAGACACAGAATGTGAAGCAGGCTCCAGGCTCCAAGCTGTCAGCACAGACCCCAATGCAGGACTTGAACCCACAAGCCATGAGATCATGACCTGAACTGAAGTTGGACGCTTAACCGAATGAGCCACCCGGGTTCCCCTGAATAGAGAGATTTGAGGGCACAGTGACACACTGGTAGAGATGTTCGGGAATAGAAAGCCAACCGCAGCTGCCTGCCCAGGCCTGCTGCTGACTTGTTCTGAAATATCCTCAGGTTCACAAGGTGAGAGGCAAAGGGGGGCCACGCCAACCAGTGATCTCGTGACTGTCCTTCTGGTCACTTTGAACTTGTTGCTTAAAGGGAGGAGAGAGGTCAGGGGAGAAAACAACTACCTGACTGTCGATTCTTCTTGGGAGGACTGACCAAGGCCTGGATGGTGAGGGGAAATGAAGCTGGGGATGGGTTTCAGTCCAGCTTTCCCTATCCTGGCTCTGAATAGGGCCAGCAGGGGCCCTCGGCTGTATTTTTGATGATGGATATTGGACACTATTGTGGGAACTTATTAATTCTGAGCTTCTCCCTGGGTCTGAAATCAGGCTGCCTGGGTTCCTGTGTGCCTCTGACACCTGCTAGGTTGCTGACTTTGGATAAGTGATATAACTTCTCAGTTCCTTCACCTGTGAAACATATAATAACAGGATCAACACCATGAAAATGTTGCAGGCATTAAATGAGACAATCCTTGTAATGAAGTTTGCTCACTGGCGTAAGGGAAACTCTTGATCATTATTCCCCTCAGTGACCATTTACATACAGGGGTGTTGAGGGGACATGAGGACTCTGCGGTGTTGTTTCATAGCTATGCTTATATCTGCAGATACTAAAGGCTTTTATTTAGCTAATGAAACTAACATATATTTACTCACTCATTCTTAGCCCATCTCTGAAATCAGAATGTTAAAAGTGAGACTAAATATTTTTCTAGGCCTAATGCTAGTTGAAATGGAAGTCATGTGTGGTTTCTCTGCCTTGTTAAGAGTTTGTTTGCTTTTTGTCAATAACCAATACGAATTTAAAATCTGTGCTTCTGAAAGCTGGTTCCAGGAATTGGGGTTTTGTGTGTCATCAGTTCTCTCAGAAAGAATGCCAGAAATGAACATCAAACAATAAAATTATATCTTGCAAGTTTAATTGCTGACATGTTTACTCAAATCACGTTTCAGACCAATAACATTCCCAATCCCCCCTCTTATCAATGTTTCAGAAGCAGTTTTAATGGTGATAAGGAAGTCAAACAATGCCTTAAAATCCTGGTTCTATTTTCCCTTCCTTTGTGCTCTACTGGGTTTGGCTGTCTGGCATTCTCTAGTGTTTTTCCATGCAGAAGATCTTGTTCTTGGAAGCACAACGCAAGGCAAGCCTTCCTCCTTCAGACAGACTGGTGCTGGCAGAATTCCCTGGGCTGCTCCCTCTCTCTCGTACATGCTCTGTACATAACAGAACAAACTAAGGGTCTCTAGTAAAGCTCCGGGGCCCAGATCATACTACCAAGAATAGCCCTCTGCACTCTTCTCTCACATAATACTACTCCTCCATAACAGGCCTTCAGGTCACATCACTGGTGGTGGCGGAGGGGGAAGGGTTTGAATCACAAAGGGGAAAAATCTTCTGGCCTTATGCTGCATGGTCTTCCCAGAGAGCACTGATACGCATCATTAATTTGATGTTCCAGTATAAATAGCCAGGGGAAAAAATATAAAAATTTTGTGTATTATGATCCTTGCCAAACTGTACCCTCTGAGTAAATGTAGCCCAAAATATATTTTAAAGGTAATTTTAATAATCAGTCCCATTTCTGTCTGAATTTCCTCTAGCCCTAGGGATGCTCAACTTGTGGTCTGAAGGTCAAAGACTGTCTCTGAAGTTTATGGCATCTTAGTTTTAAAAACTAGATCCTAAAGTCTGGGATTGTGATGCTTCCTGCTTTGGTCTTCTTCTTCAAAATTACTTTGGCTATTCGGGGCCTTTTGTGGTTCCATATGAATTTTAGGATTGCTTGTTCTAGTTTCGAGAAGAATGCTGGTGCAATTTTGATTGGGATTGCATTGAATGTGTAGATAGCTTTGGGTAGTATTGACATTTTGACAATATTTATTCTTCCAATCCATGAGCATGGAATGTTTTTCCATTTCTTTGTATCTTCTTCAATTTCTTTCATAAGCTTTCTATAGTTTTCAGCATACAGATCTTTCACATCTTTGGTTAGGTTTATTCCTAGGTATTTTATGCTTCTTGGTGCAACTGTGAATGGGATTAGTTTCTTTATTTGTCTTTCTGTTGCTTCATTATTAGTGTATAAGAATGCAACTGATTTCTGTACATTGGTTTTGTATCCTGCAACTTTGCTAAATTCATGTATCAGTTCTAGCAGACTTTTGGTGGAGTCTATCGGATTTTCCATGTATAATATCATGTCATCTGCAAAAAGTGAAAGCTTAACTTCATCTTTGCCAATTTTGATGCCTTTGATTTCCTTTTGTTGTCTGATTGCTGATGCTAGAACTTCCAACACTAAGTTAAACAACAGCGGTGAGAGTGGACATCCCTGTCGTGTTCCTGATCTCAGGGAGAAAGCTCTCAGTTTTTCTCCATTGAGCATGATGTTAGCTGTGGGCTTTTCATAAATGGTTTTTATGATCTTTAAGTATGTTCTTTCTATCCCGACTTTCTCAAGGGTTTTTATTAAGAAAGGTTGCTGCATTTTATCAAAGGCCTTTTCTGCATCGATTGACAGGATCATATGGTTCTTATCTTTTCTTTCATTAATGTGATGTATCACGTTGATTGATTTGAGAATGTTGAACCAGCCCTGCATCCCAGGAATGAATCCCACTTGATCATGGTGAATAATTCTTTTTATATGCTGTTGAATTCGATTTGCTAGTATCTTATTGAGAATTTTTGCATCCATATTCATCAGGGTTATTGGCCTGTAGTTCTCTTTTTTTACTGGGTCTCTGTCTGGTTTAGGAATCAAAGTAATGCTGGCTTCATAGAACGAGTCTGGAAGTTTTCCTTCCCTTTCTATTTTTTGGAATAGCTTGAGAAGGATAGGTATTATCTATCTCTGCTTTAAACGTCTGGTAGAACTCCCCTGGGAAGCCATCTGGTCCTGGACTCTTATTTGTTGGGAGATTTTTGATGACTGATTCAATTTCTTCGCTGGTTATGTCCATCAACTGATGAATGGATAAAGAAATTGTGGTTTATATACACAATGGAGTACTACGTGGCAATGAGAAAGAATGAAATATGGCCCTTTGTAGCAACATGGATGGAACTGGAGAGTGTTATGCTAAGTGAAATAAGCCATACAGAGAAAGACAGATAACATATTTTTTCACTCTTATGTGGATCCTGAGAAACTTAACAGGAACCCATGGGGGAGGGGAAGGAAAAAAAAAAAAGAGGTTAGAGTGGGAGAGAGCCAAAGAATAAGAGACTCTTAAAAACTGAGAACAAACTGAGGGTTGATGGGGGTGGGAGGGTGGGGAGGGTGGGTGATGGGTATTGAAGAGGGCACCTTTTGGGATGAGCACTGGGTGTTGTATGGAAACCAATTTGACAATAAACTTCATATATTGAAAAAAATAAAATAAAAAAATAAAAAATAAAAACTAGATCCACTCATAAAACAGTAGACCAAAAATCTGTGTGTGTTCCCTATGTAAGTTAAACCTAAGATTTAAAATAGAGGGATGAAAGTCCCAAAAAAGTTAATTCAGGAATTCTTGGTGGTAGACCTGAATATGAATGTATTTTTCAAAATGCTCCAGGTGATTCTAATGTGCAACCGGGGAGGAGAAACATAACCTTCTAATAGAGGAAAATCAAGGGCAGTTTGGGTGCAGGATTTAGGGCATATCTGCATCTCCTAGTACTAAACTCCTACCCTCAATCTCTAATAGTATGCTACAGAAGCTTCAATAATGCCATTCTCTTCTAAGCTGGTTGGCACACCTTGCCTTTTCTCATCTACACCTTATAGAACCTTATGTATGCATTTGTGAAGGGTATTTACAGTCTTGTTACCTGGAAGCAATGACTCTAGATTATCTTTTCTCATTCATTCCCCCAGTATGGACATTTGCCTTACTGTGAGATCTAAAAGTGCAATGAAAAGTTGAGCTTATTCTGTTCCTTTAATCAGGGAGTAAAATTATTATTTTAATTCCAGTAACATTAGTTTGCATCTCTCCTTTTCTTTGCCCTGCCCCTCTTTCTCGTCAGCCACAGAAGCACTGCTCCATGACACTTAGAACTAAGAAAAAACTGTGAGTTTCACATAGGAAAGAATAGAGTATGTCCACCGTAGACCATAAAAAAACATAACTGGCAGCTTCCTGGCCCAGCCCAGAAGCCAGAGTGTGGCTTGCAGTGGAAATGACAGAATAACTGGTATCTCTTCCCTCTGTACCTACTTGCAGAATATTTTTAAAAAATGACATTGCGCATCCCATGTCCTTGATCAGAATTTTCCAGTGTTCCTGCTGGTTGCAGGACAAAGTGTAGCCTCCACGGTCCAATACTAAATGTCCTTACTCCTCAGGCCCACAGCTACTAATTCTAGCCTTATTTTCCACTACGTATTAGCATTACTCCTTGTTCTTCCCAAGCAAATTCTTCCCTTTCCACCCCATTTCCTTCCCTGTGCCTTATCCCTGGAACACCCTCTCCCCCATTCAACCAAACCTCAAAGTGACCTTTTCCTTTCCCCAAAGTATAAGACTGTGTTCCTACCAGAATGAGTATGGACTTTGAACTAAGACAAATTCACTTTAAAATCCCATGACCTTCGGTAAGTTTTTGTCATTCTTTATATATATATATATATATATATATATATATATATATATATATATATATGGGAGTGATAGTAATACTTCTGGGGGATGATTGCTACAAGAATTATATGAGATCACATGTGAGTGCACTTAGATGATCAATACATATTTCCCTTCCCTTTACCACTCAAATAGCATTGCTCTCTATTGTGGGTTTCTGAGAGCATGTCTTACTGTCTCTGTAACAGCATAGGGTCCTTGAAAGCAAGGGCCTTTTCTTAGACTTATTTGAATATTCTTTAACACTAAGAAGAGTGCCTTGCACATAGAAAGCTCCCCATAAATATTGCTGATGGCTGAATAAATAAAAAAATGTATTTTCTGACCCTCTGTTGGATAAAAGTTAATGGCATGGAGAGAGATGTGGAGGAAAGAGCCAGCCCACATAAAATAGAGTGCCCTGACAAATGTTATGATGATTAACATTAATGATAATTATGGAAAATGCATTAAATAACATATCCAGTCAAATCCCACCCTATTTAGGCTTCCTGGGCATGGACATGAGGATTCTAACTTCACAAAGAATCATTAAGCTTATGTTTCATACAACAGCAAAGAGGTACCCAGTATCACACAAAAATAAATTCACTGACATTTGATGTCCTTACACTTGCAACGTAAAGAATAAAACAGGCGCTTACAGTTGCCTATTTAAAACTTGCCTTTAATAAACTGCCTACTGCTGTGTAGTCCAGATGTCTATTTAGTATATCAATGTACAGAAATGCTTTAAATTCCCTGAAAAAAGGGAGGAGTCCAGGCAGGGGTAGTGTCTCTTTCATAATAGGGACAAAACACATTTTTAAAAATGATTCTGTATATAGAAAGGTTGTTGCTTCACTATGAGATGAATAACTGTTTGACAAAGAGATGATGCCAGAAAGTTTCTACACCTTAGGAGAAATATCTTTGTCTTCTCTCAAGAAAGAAAGAAAGGAGAACTAGATGTGATGCTTTTGAGTGTTTACTGCTAACCCTGCTAAAAAAAGCATTCATAGTCTTATTACATGACACAAGAACAGACTCAGTTTTGTATTGCAAGGTAGGAATGAGCCACTTACTGATGTTTAGGATCCATCAAGACTTGCAGGTAAATTGAGACTCTTGACAGATGACCTTGAAACAAAGCAGTGCTGTGTGATATTTCTCTACTACCAAAAAGACAAGACATTTTTGACAGCTGAGAAATGGTGACCAGATCTTGAAGTCATTTTTTTTTTTCCTCTTAAAGGTATTTGAAATATAAGACTTAAGAGAGAGGTCACATCTTTGCTAGGCTTTTCAAGAGCTTAAGGTAATATCAAGATCCCATAGATAAACAATGACTTCTAGTCATTAAGTTTTTTAAGAAAAAATAAATAATAGGATTTAGTGAGGATTAAATTGAAAGCACAGTTTAACAAATGCTGTCTCACAATTCACAAGGACAGATATTTATGCAGTTGGATCTTTATGTCATATCTAATATTAGTGGGAAAAATACAGGTTCACATAAAAATTTCTTGGGGTACATGTATGATAATAGTATGATGGCTCTTTCCCCAGCTAACACTCTATTGGGCGATAAGTATGACAGAACTTAAATAATGCTGCATTTTATCAGCCCCTTCAGGATGTTTTTTACCTATGTTATTCTTTCAAGTGCCATAAAACCCTATTAGAAGAGGAAAAATCACTTTTCATATTAATGTCTGATGTTATAACTCATAATCAATGACATGATTATTTTTCTAATAGGCTAGATTGACTGATTTTTCTGAAAGGTTAGATGTAGAATGGAAAGGAAAAAAAAAAGAATGAAATTCTAGGTTCTATCACTCTTACCATGATACAAAACATTTAACAAAAATCAAGTTATAAATAGTTAATGTTACTATTATCTTTATTACCAAATACGACTGCTATGCTAGAGATTTTTTTCCAGTTTCTTTCTCACGTAAGCCTAAGAGATACAGGTGAAGAAAAATATGCTACAATTACTTACTTCGCTGCTTATGGAAAGAAAACTTTTGCTGACACCATTTCTGAAATGGATACCCTTTCTAAAGCATCAGCTCTGTTTCTGAACTTTCACCTTATAATGTACAAGTAAACAGACTTAGTAAAGAGACAGAATACAAAATGGGAATTCATATTTTAACGTTGCTCTTTTATATATTTTTCATCAATCACATAGCTGTCATTTTGAGGCCATATTGTTTCCCTAATCAATAAAAATGAAAGTGGAAGGATTTTCAACAAATGTTATACCCAAAAGTGATCTAAATGTATTAGTTTTTATTTAACCTTAATTATCCCAAATCAACACCTTTGTCTAGAAGTTTCTGTGTATTTTTTTGCTTTTAATCTCCCAGGTACTCTAATTGCCTCCACTTTGTAAAGAATGAGCATTGTCATGACAACTAAGAGGAAACTTTGCCACCATAAGTTTTTCAAAATACAATGAAATACTTACTGTTGGGCTTTCTAGTGTTGGCTGAGATTATAGAAATGTGCTTTATGCCTCCTACCTCAATGTAGATCAAAGCATTTTGTCTGCTTACATCAGGGAAAGAGTGTTTGCTTTTAATCTTTGTGTGGGTTTAGTTGGATATATTTTAGTTACAGTAATGGTACATGGAAGAAAAGACCATTTAAAGCAATAAAACCTAGTTTTCATGGGCTGGGAAGGTAGTGAAAATGCAGCGGAATAAGTATGTGGCTGGTCTTAAAGGACATGGAGCTTCCAAGACATATGCCAAGTTAAAAAAAAATGGGCAAGGCTAAACAGTAGGTAGGGTCTAGGTTTGCACTCTTGGGTAATAAAACTATAAAGCAAAGCAGTTGGGTATAATTATAAAAGTCAAGGTAGTGATTGCTTTGAGGGGATTGCTTTGGGGTTGAGACAAGTTATATGGACAGGCTTCTAAGGTGATGTGGGAGGTGTTTACAAGGGTGTTCGTCTTATAGTTCCATAAGCTATACACTGATCTAGCTTTCTATATCTGCGTTTTGTTTTACAATAAAGAGTTTTTAAAAATGTAAGTGTATGCAGCTTTATTTTATTTTATTTTAGTTTAGTTTTTGCAGCTTTAGATTATGAGCATAACTGTAGGCTACTTATAATTGGGAAGAGTTTTCTTGGACTTTAAGCAATACCTCTTCCTTTGTATGTCCCAAAATCGCACAGAGAGGTTAGAGCTCAAAGAGAAGGATCAAGAAGAAATGTCATAAAGAGAGGGAAAAAAACCAATTATTTGAAAATAAAATTTTAATTTAGAATTGCTTTTAAATTATTATTAAATTATTCAGTGTAATTTTTTTCAAAGAGATACATACTGAAGTATTTATAAGTGAAATGATATAATATCTGAGATTTTCCTCAAAAATGATCCAGTTGGATGGGATATGAAAAAGTGGGTTTACAGATGAAACCAGAGTGTCCACATGTTGAAGACTGTTAAAGCTAGGTGCATGGGGGATTATTATATAATGTTCTATGCTTTTGTCTATATTTGAATACTTCTGTAGTAAAAAGGTTTCAAAGTAAAATGAATTATAAGGTATACAGTGAGAATATATATATATATATATATATATAATAAAATGCCTTCAGATACTGTAGTCTGTAAGGAGTTTGTAGCATTCCAATCAATTTTATATACTTGAATATGACTATTTGTAAAAATTCAAACAGAACTATTTTAGTTTTTAAAAATTTTTAATGTTTATTTTTGAGAGACACAGAGCATGAGCACAGGAGGGGCAGAGAGAGAGAGAGAGGAAGACAGAATTCAAAGCAGGTTCCAGGCTCTAATTTGTCAGCACAGAGCCCAACAGAGGGCTCAAACTCATGAATTGCGAGATCATGACCGGAGCTGAAGTTTGATGCTTAACCAACTGTCACCCAGGCGCCCCTCAAACAGAACTATTTTAAAGTTCCTTCATTTGGAACTAGATCCATTACAAATCAGTGCTTAAAGTAATGATAATCCAATGGCTCTGAAGCTGAAATAAAGTAAATCCAGGTTTTTGAGCAGGTACAGAGTTTTGCTGTTCCAGGCATTCAGAAAATTGCTGCATTACTGCTAACCCACAATGAGGAGAGCAAGGGAGACATAACCAGGCTAGAAGGTGCACAATCAAAACCAAGTAGAGAATGGAATTAATTCCTTAGCTAACCCAAAGAGGAAAGAACTAGGCGACAGCAATGATTTCTAAAGAAGCATTGTAACCTTTGCTTTTTTCCTTCTCAAGAGACCATACCTGTTCTATGGAAATCAAAGCAGTTTGTTCTCCCTTCCATACTGTCATTTATTTTCACATAAAATGTTAAAGCTATAAATAAATTTGCTATAACTCACAATCTTATATTCTTCCTGTTAAAATTTTGTTCATTCTTGAGCTAACAGTTCCTCAGTGTAAGGAAAAAACTATCTTCTCCTGGATCAAAATAGTAGTCATAGCCAGCTTCTTTAGCTGCTTTCCTAATTCCTGCCATCTTTTCTATAGATCAGTGTCCTCTAAAGGACAGGAAACTGGCTCACTGTAAGAACACCCATTCCTAAACAGGAATCTCTTCAGATGAAAAAACCCTTTTCTTAGAGCATCTTCTCAGATATACAAAACACATAAACAAGTCCTAGAAAACAAACCAAAAACCCCTTTAATCTGGAAATAATTTCAAATGTATATAAAGATGCAAGAAAAAGAACATTACAGAAAATACTAGTATATACTTTACCCAGTTTCATCTATTGTTAGTATTTTACTCCATTTATTTTATCATTTGTCTTAGGTATCTATCATCTATGTAAACACAGTGTGTTTATATATACATATAAACATATATATATATACATATATACACACACACACACACATATATATTTTTCCATGAACAATTTAAAGTAACATGTATATGTTATGCTCTTTACCCCTAAATACTTCAGTGTATATTTCATAATATTAGGGAATTTTTTTTACATAAGTAATCACAATATAGTTTTCAACTTCAGTAAATATGGTAATACTGTTACCTAGTCCACCATCCATATGTGAGTTTTGTCCACTAATAATAGCATCTTTTTTTAACTTTACTTATTTATTTTGAGAAAGTGAGTGAACTAGCATGGGGGAGGGGCAGAGAGACAGGGAGGGAGAGAGAATTCCAAGCAGGCTCCATACTGTTAGCGAGTAACCCAAAGCAGGGCTCAAACTCACAAACTGTGAGATCATGACCCAAACTGAAATCAAGAGTCAGATGCTGAACTGACTGAGCCACCCAGGTGCCCGTAACACAACAGCATCTCAATAATATTTCTTTCCCTCCAGTATAGGATCCAAATATTGCATTTAGTTATCAGCCTTTCACTGGAAAATTTCTACAGGCTTTATTTGACTTTCATGTTATTGATTTTTTTTTGAAGTATAAAAATATACAATATTTTTTATTTGGGCTTGTCTGATATTTCCTCATGATTTAAATCAGGTTATACATTACTGGCCAGAATATCACATGAGCAATTTGTGTCCTTTTCAAGGTATCACATCCAGAAGCACATGATGTCTATTTATTTTTCACTGTGATGTTAATTCTGATTACATGGTAAAGGTGTCCTGCTATTTGTATACTACATAATTACTATTTTTCCCCTTATAACTAACAAGCAGCCTATGGGAAATTTCTTGAAGACTATGAAAATATTCTGTTCCCCATCAAAATTAGTCCTATATTTAGCATCCACTGATGACTCTTGCCTGGACCAGTCTTTGCAAATTGATATTTATCTAACTCTAGCCTTCCTTCCATGTTTGCCATTTGACATGCAGCATTATACTGTAAGCAAGAACCCTTTTTCTCCCTTATCAATTTATCTTCTATATTTTTAATTAAACAATTTTTTAAAATATTTGTTTTTGAGAGACAGAGAGAGAACACAAGCAGGGGAAGGTCTGAGAGAGAGAGGGAGACACAGAATCTGAAGCAGGATCCAGGCTCTGAGCTGTCATCACAGAGCCCAACACAGGGCTCGAACCCACAAACTGTGAGATCATGACCTGAGCTGAAGTTGGACACTCAACCGAATCAGCCACCCAGGTGCCCCTCAATTTATCTTGCTATCAGTATGAACACATGGATTCCTATCTTATTATTAATTTATAATTCAATGATGAACTGTTATTTTGGTAATAACACTGTCCCCAATTTTGCCAGTGTTAGACCCTTCAAACTAGATTCTATCATTTTTCAAAATCACTTCCTTTATTTCTGGCACAACAAAATGCCATAGGTTCATCTTGTACCCATTCTGCTCCAGTCTTCTGCTATTTCTCTAGGAAGCCCTGCTTTCTTTTGATAAAAGAATATTAGACACCAAAATATGGGTAAGTGTGCTCCTCTGAGGCTTCTCTACTTGGCCACCCTCTTACTGCCTCTTCAAATGGTCACTCCTCCGCACGCTCCTGCTCCTGCTATCTCTCTGTGTGTCCCAGTCTTCTCTTCTTACAAGGACATCAGTGAGATTGGATTAGGGCCCACCCTAATGGCCTCATTTTAACTTAATTACCTCCTTAAAGATCCTACCTATTCTTAGGTAGTGGGGGTTAGGGCTTCAACTAGGAATTTTGAGGGGACACAATTCAGCCCATAACATCTTCCTATGTTTTGTTCCTATCTTTTGTAAAGATAGGTAGGTACGTGAATGCTTTCTTACTTCTTTTTACACAAATGGTAGCATGGTATTTATAATCTTTTGTACTTTTCTGGCTCACTTTTCTCAGAGGCATTTTTATGAAACACGGTTTTGAATTTTAGTATCCATTATGTAACCTCTGTTACATATGTTCAATAGATTTCCAAGAATTTTTATGCATTTACAATGACTGCATGGATTTTAGTCTCCTAGAAACTGTGTCCGGACTAGAGAGTAGGGAGTCATTTTGGACGTTTGGCCTACTAAGAGGTCTTGCAAAACAATAACAACTAGGTGCAATGGCTTAATCCATTAAGGTTGATATGAAATAATTAAATAACAAAATTGTCATGGCTGCAGCCAGGGAGTATTTGATGGTGTGACAAAAGAAGGAGCACTGTAGCCAGTTATTCTTGCTCAGAAGGAGAATCTTTTTCAGGTATGAATTGATACTTTCTCTCCAAAAGTCAGGATGATCTGTATAATCCTTATTGTCACCACACATCAGAGAGAAAATATAGAAATATAAAAGATATTCCTCAATCCCCTATACCCCCCCCCAAAAAAAAACCTAAAAGCAATTATATTGCAGATTAAATTTGGATTGGTACAATAAGAAATTAGGAAAAGTGGTAGCTCATTCAGTAGAAATATACTTGCCAAAGGCCCTATCACTACAGACTAAAGATACATCATTGACACACAGACACCAAGTTATCTTTGCAGAGGAAACTATCTGGAATAGTGAAAAGTGTGCAGGGGTTTTAGAGTCAGATATCTGCATATTTGTTAAGTGTCAATGGCCACCCAGCTAAACCACCTATAGGTGTTTGGAGCATCTGCCGCTATGTGTATGAGTCTAGTGGAAGTCAGGGACTAGGTTCCCATGATGAAAGGAAAAATAAAGAAGCTGCTTCATGGGGCACCTGGGTGGCTCAGTCGATTAAGCATCTGACTTCGGCTCAGGTCATGATCTCATGGTTTGTGGGTTCAAGTCCCACGTCAGGCTCTGTGCTAACAGCTTGGAGCCTGGAGCCTGCTTTGGATTCTGTGCCTCCCTCTCTCTCGGCCCCTCCCCCACTC
Source organism: Lynx canadensis (assembly GCF_007474595.2). NCBI lineage: Eukaryota > Metazoa > Chordata > Mammalia > Carnivora > Felidae > Lynx > Lynx canadensis. Next base: position 170,089,627 of record NC_044303.2, read on the forward strand.
ACATTCTCATGGTCTCTCTCTCAAAAATAAAGAAACATAAAAAAATTTTTTAAGTTATTTATTACATGTACTGCACATGAATATAATTATGCAAAAATGCAGAAATGTAATCACATACACAAGCATGCTTTTTATTTTTTTGTTCTTGATTCTATTATCCCTCATCCTGACCTCTGCCTCACTTCAGCAAAACACTTCTGGTGACAAGCTAGAATATATCCTTTCATGTCTTTCTCCATACCATGTATTCATGTGTGGACAAATACATATTCATGTATGTGTATATAACTATCTAGGCTCTGATGTTTTATAAAGATGGGATCATATTATAGATACTTATCTCCATCTTGCTTTTCTTACTCAGCAACTTCTTGTGGAAATCTCTCCAAGCTATTGGCAAGAGCTCAGTTCATCTTTATTAATGGCTGCATTATACTCCATTAATTCCATCATAATTTATTCAGCCATTCTCCTTGATGTGTCCATTTTGTTTTCTACTATGAACAAGTAGTATGACTTGGGCTAAACTCCTGACTGCCTAGCCTCCCCTTTGTTCCTCTAAACAGTTTTGAGCCCACTTCACCATAATATGACATCTTTTTTAAAGGGAAAAAATTAGGGGTGCCTGGGTTGCTCAGTTGGTTAAGTGGTCAACTTTGGCTCAGGGCATGATCTCACAGTTCATGGGTTCGAGCCCCACATCAGGCTGTACTGACAGCTAGAAGCCTGGAGCCTGCTTTGGATTTTGTGTCTCCCTCTCTCTCTGTCCCTCCCCTTACTCACGCTCTGTCTCTCTTTCTTTAAAAAATAAATAAACATTAAAAAAGGAAAAAAAATAAAGAAAAACATTGTGAGGTCTCTGATATCCTTCTAGTAAATTACTGTTCTGCTTATGTTAACCAGAATCAGAATCTTTCATTTGCAACCCAGAACCCTAACTGGTACACCAGTATTCTCATCTCAGCTTTGATACTATTAATTATAATTATTATTTATTATTTATCTATTTCTAACCATGTGCCTCCTTTGAGCCCTTACTTCCTTGTAGAATTATAAGAATTCGGTAAATATATACAATATGGTTGGTACAGTGATCAACCCATTCTAGGTTCTCAATAAACGGTAATAAGAATCATCATTAATAATAAGTTACTAATAACAGTTAAAGAACATTAATGAGGATCAGTGGAAGATATGCAAGAAGGTGAGGGTCCAAATGAGACCAGGGTCGGGGTGCTTGGACGGCTCAGTGGGTCAAGCATCCAACTTCAGCTCAGGTCATGTTCTTATGGTTCATCGGTTCAAGCACCGCAATGGGTTCTCTGCTATCAGCACAGAGCCTATTTTGGATCCTCTGCCCCCCTCTCTCTTGCCCTTCCTCTGCTTGTGCTCTCTCTCTCTCCCCCTCAAAAATACATAAACATTAAAAAATAATAATATAATAATATCCTTTAAACAAACAAAAATCAAATGGGACTAGGCTCAAGTCTTCACCAATCTTTCAATGAGAAGGATTTGGGGTTACTGAGAGAACCATAGAGTATTTGTATGCTTAATTTCCTACTTATGATCCCATGTACTAATTCACCAGTCTGGATCCAGACATTCTTATTTTGTCCTTTCCTTTGTCACTACAAAGTTTTGCATTACAAGAATCCTTTGTGATATTAACATGAATACTGAAAGGAGTAGACACATTTGATGACAATAAGCATGATTTGTCCCAGAATGGGTAAAGCAAGGAAGCAGCTCCTCTTACCGCAAAGCCTATCCTTTGCAAGTGCCACATGTTAAATTAACACGTGACAAACTCCAAAAATGTATGTATCCCTTTGAATTTTTCCTTACCATGTAAGGGTATGGTTGCAGCAGCTATTCCAATGAAAAGAATGTCTACATTTAGATGTCGGTATTTTAGGTGGGTCATGAAATTAAATTTCCCTTCAGTAGTGAGCATATGCTGACAGTGCGTGGCAGAGCTGTGTGTGTGCGTGAGTGTGGTTAGGAAGAAGGGAAGAGGCCTTCTGTCTTTTAGATGCATATTCATGGGGAAGCTCATAAAGTTCTTTGAGAAAAGTTTCATTTATATATTTGATTCTTGATAATTAAAGCAATTGACTGAAAAAGAATCATTAGTTTCACAGTTTTCCTTATAATTTAGTGCTGTTAACACATGGCAACTAATGTGTTTAATGTATTGTTTAGCATTTATTTTCTGGTTGTTCTATTTTAGAATCGTGAGATAAATTTATTTTCACTGAAAATTATTTATCTCACTTTTTGGGGGCCAATAAATGATTTCCCTTAATTAAGCTTTCAATAGTTTCTCTGATATATTTGACATTTGCCATTAACTGTCCTTGCAGTTTTTTATTAAATATTTTATTTTCAGTTTTAAACTAGTTTACTATTATAATAATTCGTGCTCATGGCTAAAAATTCAAAGAATATGATGGTGTATAACTGAGAAGCACAAATATACCTCTCCCCATAGTTTTGTTGTAGAGGTAGACACTATTTGCAATCTCTTGTGTATCCTTCCAGAAATAATCATAGGTATATATAATTTCCCTTTAAAAAAGATATGTATATGATGCCATTACATAACTAGAATTATTTTACTTAAAGGCTATCTTGAATATCTTTCCATATCTTGAATATTTCTCCACAATATATATCCTTGTTGTTCTTGTGATTTCTGTATTTACATACATTTGTGCATATATGTTATTTTCATAGCTGATTAGTATTGAGTTGGATGTATGTAATTTTTAATTTTTAATTTATGAACATTTAAGATATTTCAAGCGTTTTGTTGTTACCATTGTTGTTAGCTTACTTTTAATAAATGATTGACATCAGTTCAATTGTCCATCCTATTATTGAGTCATGGACATCAACATGGACCAGAGGAAAGACTTGAAATTCACCAATATCCAATCCATGCCAGCCGCTGTCCCAACAATGATTCAAATTGTGCTTCTCTAGCAATATTGTGGAAACCAGTTAACTAAGCAATAACCTTCCTAGAAGCATTACTTTTGTCAGTAAAATTCACTTACACTTTCATTTCTGGGTGAGAATTTGCTAAGACTTAAGGAAGTTGATTATTTTAATGGTTGATTATTTAACTTTCTTTTTGATGTCAACGAATGCTTACCAGAAAGGTGATGATGGGTAAGATCTCAACTGAGCCTGTGTATATTGCCTAATTATTCACATGATTCCCATAAGAAATGTAGTAACAAAAGCAAGATAACTCAAAGTGAAAAAGAGAATGCAACAATTCTCCTATGATATATGCCAAGTGCTTCCCACTTATCTCATTTATTTTTGTAGTTTTTTGTTGTTAATTGCTTTTGAACCTTCAGCAAAAATTTTCGCAATTGCAATTGATTTCTTACTTTTCTATTAATGGACAGATTTCTCTCTTTTGGTTGACAACCCATTTTGCAGTACCTACAAACATTAAGCTAAGAGTGAATACGCATAATTTTATCTTTAAGTTTCAGAGCTTTCTTTTTCCTTCTCTCTCATTTCATGAATGGTTTCAATTTTATAACTAGTCTCTTTTTCACATCTGGATTGCTTATTTCTATTTATTTTGAAGTCATCACTATTGCAGACATCCCACAATGCATGTATTATGTGAATTCCTTTCATCCTCTTCTTTTTATTTCTTATCTTTATCTTTTCTGTGATATAATGATTCCTAATGCAGGATACGCCTCTTTGAATGAGCCCAGCCATTGTATATAGATTGGCCAGGCAGTCTCCAGTTATTTCTCTGTTTTAGCATCAGCTCTGAAATATGCATTATCTTTTGTTTCTTGCTATTCCTCTGTTCTTCTGTAGCAACATGTAAAAATCCTTGTGTTGTGGGAAGTATATGTATATATATATGTGTGTGTGTGTGTATATATGTATATGTATATATACACACTACCAAAACAAAAAACATATTTCATTTAGACTGACTGTGAATTTTCAAGGTGTTTTCTTCTTTGTGTTCTCAGTACCATAGAATAAGGCCTGATACTTCATAGGCAATCAATAATTGCTCATCAGGGCATTTATGTGCTTTTGAATAGATCCAAACTGCTGTAAGTGTAACTGCAAAATTATGTTTGGTGATGGAGAAAATCAAAAAAGAATATAGAAAAATAATAATTGATTTGTTAGGGTGGAGGAGTAGTAGGTGGTTTGCTGCTCATTTTTATTGTTTGGTATTATTACACACTGAATGAACAATAAAAATTTCTGTGAGAATTCATCTGTTACAGATCTGAGCCTGAATTTACCATTCCCTCTTCTTTTACTAATGACAGAGCACATTGTGGGCCTTCCCTGACTCACTCCCAATACTTTTTGATATGATAAAATTTAAATGAAAAGAGGATACAGACTGATGTTAAGGATAATTATAAAAATAAAAGCCAATATTACATATTCACCCGCAGGCCAAGCACAGTATTTATCTCCTTGCTTGTACCACCTCATTTAATTCTCATGACATCATTAGGAAGTAGGGTTGTCTATATTTTAGAGATAAGGAGGAAGAAATCCTGAGAAATTAAAGAACTTATTTGGGAACTCCCAGTACCTTGGGTGTATCTCCAAAGTCCTTTCTAGTAACTATAATGGAGACTGTTTTAAGCAATTTAGAAGGGAAGCTGGTAGGCACATCTACTTTGCTCCAAAAGGGATAAATGGAGTTGGTTGACTATTATTCTTTGTTCAAGGATTGTGGCTGCTACCTCAGCTTATTTTAAAGTTTATTTATTTTATTTTGAGAGAGAGAGAGAGAGAGAGAGAGAGAGAGAGAGAGAGAGAATACCAACCAAGCAGGTTCTGCATGTCAGCACAGAGCCCAGTGTGGGGCTTGAACTCACAAACCCATGAGATGATGACCTGAGCCGAAATCAAGAGTCAGACACTTAACTGACTGAGCCACCCAGACATCGCTCAAGGGAATTATTTGCATAAAAGACAAAGGTATGGGCTGGGGAAATAAAAAAATAAATAAACAAGGAAAACAAAACCCATAAAACCACACTCTTAATCTCAGTAATGAGAATCAAGACTGCAGGTTTCACTTAAGGCTCATCACTCACTATCAGAGGAAAGTACCTATTCAGGTCCATAACAGTCCCTGGGCCTGAGAACGATGGTATTACAAGCAAGAATGAAGGGGCTCTTTTGCACCACCTCTCTGAAGCTTTGACAACACCACTTTCCCAGCCACATAAAAAACGACACGTAAAGGGGTAAAGTGTGGGGCAAGGGACCCCTCACACTGTAGCCTTAGTTAAGAGTTTCATCACAGGAAGCCAAAACAAGCAAGAAAAAGAAAATGGAGATGGCTTCTTTCACGGGTTCCTGTGAGACAGCCCTCGTGTTCATATTTGGACTACTCCCAGTGTTCAGAACTACCTTCCTTTCCTTCTGACTGCTTCCCGGAGTCATGCCCCACTGGATGAGGGTCAGCCCTACTAGAATTCACTATACCCAAGGAACAGCAATATTTTATTATTTTTATTATTAAATATTGTTGCTCTATGAAGATAGCGAACTCTTCAAGGGCAAGAACAATATTATTTTTTTATCTCTTCAGGAGGGCTTAGCACAATGTTGGGCATAGAGCAAGCCACTGATAATTCCTCATTAACCTAATTTGACATTAGTTTGGTTCTTATTGTAAGTAACTCAAAACTTTACAAGGTTGCTAAAAGGTATAAATGAAAAGAAGAAATCCCTCCTTCCTGGCTATCACCAAGGACAACATTGCTTAGAAAGGATTAAAACATTTTATATCTCTACCAACCATTTCCCTGGGAAGCCAAGCCAAGCCTGTAATGCTGATTAACAATGTTAATGTTCTTCTGTAGGCGGACAGGCAACTCAGAGGCTTGCTTCTCACCTTCCCCCTCTTCCTTAGATAGAATGACTTAACTCCTCTAATTTTCAGAAAGAGCTAGAGAGGAGAAAGAGACTGAGACTTATTTACAGTTATGTAGACTCTACCTGGTATACACATATCCTACAGGAATTTAGAAAGCAATGAACTTTAAACTGTAACAACAACACACATACTCTAGTTTAACCCCGTCTACTGTATCAGAATAAATTAGGAACCAAGAACCGAGAAAAGACTTGATGCTTTAGGCCATTTAAGGGCCTTTTTTGCTGAAGTAGTGAAGTTTCAGTATCAGAAAGAGCTGCAGCCTCTCGATCTCAGTGACTATGAGAAAAGTAAAATATAATACACCTGGCAGATCAAAGTCTTTCAGTTCAGTTGTTTATTTATATGTTACCATGCACTTTCTTGACAAGGAGACCCCATCTCTCTAACTTATTGCCAGACCTTATCTACTGCCAGATTTCCCTGAAGATTGGGTGTTTGTTAGTTTGCTTGCCCTTTGGTGGAAGTTACATGGTGGGATGACTTGTGTTTAAATAATTTTTTTTAATGTTTATTTATTTTTGAGAAAGAGAGAGACAGAGCATAAGCAGGGGACGGGCAGAAACAGAGGGAGGCACAGAATCTGAAGCAGGCTCCAGGCTCTGAGCTGTCAGCCCAGAGCCTGATGTGGAGCTCGAACCCACAAGCTGTGAGATCATGACCTGAACTAAAGTTGGACACTCAATTGACTGAGCCTCCCAGGCACCCCTGGGATGGCTTGCATTTGAAAACTAAGTTTAATAAAGCCGATTTATCCATGGCCACAAGGAGTAAGCCCTGGTCCAGGAGTCAATAAGTTTTAGCCTAACGCTTTCTGATCTTCAGCAAAACCTCATCTCTTTGGGCCCCATGTCCTTGCCTTACCTGTAAATGAACAGGTTGGACTAGATGACTTCGAGGATCCAGCCCAACTCTGATGTCCTGTGCTTTCATCTCTGAGAAAGTGGGGTGTGACAGAACTGAAAACCAGACGACATGTCTTGTAGTCCCTGCCTTGCCATTTAAGAGCTCGTTAAACCTTCCTGAGCCTTAGTTTCTTTCATCTGTAAAACCCATCCCAGTTCTTAATTCTATGATATTTATGATGTTGCTTATCGAGTTGAACAATCACAAACATAAGATCTCAAAAATTACCTTTAAGATTTTCATATTATACAGATTGTAGCGTATCAACAACCCAATTTGATCATCAACCACCAGCATTTATTGTGCAAGCCAAGGTTTTATCATCAAAACCTTGCAGGGGTGAGAGGATGCATGTTTTGCCAATGTAATTCAGTAGAGGTGGCTTTACTTGCCCAATTGCAACCGAATTTTAAATCACTGTTAGTATTTAGCACCAATTACCGCCATGCTGTCTGGTTTTCATGAGGTTAAACACTGTGTCAAGTTGATAAGTTATGTATTTTTAAGAGTCTAGATTGCCTGCTTTCTATAGAATGGTGCCACTGGCAAGCGGCCAAACAAGCACAGATTGGCACCTTCACGATTGGCCATTGGAAAGCTGCATGCCCATGGAGGTGCTTATGTAGCCTGCTTCCTGTAGTAGGTTCCACTTTAGGGTCTGGCCAATTCGCCGCCTTCCTCCTTCAGGAAATAAAGTATCATTTTTTGTACTCACTTGATTATGGGCCAGGTGGTTGTCTGAGCTGTGAGAGTACACTGAGCAAAGAATGGCTGCTCCCAAAGAGATATCTATAAGATGCAGCTTGCATTGCTCTGAGGTGCAGACTGTGCTCATCATTTTCCATTCTGTCTTACTGGCTTTCCTCTAAAAGCCTGAAACACAAGTGTTGGCTGCCAAAGATGGTTTGCATCTTTATCTGGCAGCTGCCAAAGTCAAAGAGAGAGACAAAGAGATGGGGGGTAGCATTTATTGAGCACCTCCTGTTGTTGCCAGTCACTATTTAACTCATTCAATGCTCATGAAGTGACATTAGACATGATGGAATCCACAAGCCCAAACAACATGGTCAGCACTCTGTCTCTATCTCCCAGCTCTGCTTTTCCCCACTTGACTGTTCTCACGTGGGCACTCTTCATGCAGTAGCAAGATGGCCACCAGCAGCCCCACTCTCACATCCTCTTAGGTTTGCAAGCCCATGGATGGAAGACTTCTCCTTTCCCCATCTGGACAGCAATCTCAAGGAGATTCAGATTGGCCTTATTCTTTCACATGTTCATGACTGACTCCATCACCCCTCTGCGGCATGGCAAGCTTGTTCAAGAGTCAGGGTGGTACAATGGTGGCCAGCCCTAGTGTAGAATGGGGAAGAACTTTCTGTAAGGAACCAAAAGAAGAGGAATGGCAACCCTTGCTAGACAGACAAAAACTCTGTGTCTGTCCAAATAGCTACCACAGACCAATGCAATGACCTACTTAAGAATAATGTTAGTTTGAGTTGTCAATTTGAATGTTTTCTCTAGTAGAACTAAATCAAGAAGCAAAGGGGAAAGTTAAGAGCCATTTACCAAGTCTCAGTGAGAATGTATATTAATATACAATTTATCAGACAAGCTACATAAATCCCTTTTCATCTTTTTTTCTTCTTTTTTCATCTTTTGATGACTCTTGTGGAGAAATGGCAGTTAGCTTTCTCTTGGATACGTATGCAGTCATCTAGATTTAAAGGCATATGGTCTATCTTGGATCGTTTACAGATTGCAAGATGGCTCTGAAGCCAAACTTGCTGCTTATTTCATGCCCTGCACATTTAATTACTGCTTGATGTGAATGAAGCATTTTATCTGAAGATACGTGCTGCTGAAATTTTAGCTGGGTTGAGTCATAAAACAGTTTTCAACAGATTGAGGCAATCTTAGAAAGAAGTTTGTGAAGAAAGTTGGCTTGAACTATTGCACTGTAAATCATAAATGTTTTGAAATTAGTCTGATCATTGCTGGATAAGATGACAAATACAAGTGTTCCTGGTTTACTATTTTTCTGGAAAATTCTGGGGCTAAAAAGCAAAAGTCTCCTATTGGGGTTAATCAGTATTAGTAAATGGTTAACTATTAAACAGACAGGTTCTGTAAGAAAGAGGGCATTTCCCCTGGCCACCTCTTTCATTTTTGGGTTACACTTTACTTTTAGTTTGGTACAAACTAATTTTTCTGCAGCACAAGCTTTCTTATTTCTACTCTTTGGCTTTTCTTCCATGACTTCATGTGAGTGAAACCATTCCTCTAGCTGGTCATCTTAGGTGGTACTAGCCTGGGCAGGGAAGGAGCAATAACTGGGGAGACTGTATAATCTGGTGTTTCAGCAGAAGAGCTCACGAGTTCAGGTTGTTCTATCTCATGCGTCATTCTACCAATTTTTTTTTTAATTGTAAATGTTTTATTTATTTTTGACAGAGAGACAGAGTGCAAGTGGGTGGGGGGGGGGGACAGGAAGGGAGACACAGAATCCGAAGCAGGCCCCAGGCTCTGAGCTGTCCACAGAGAGCCCGAAGAGCGGCTTGAACTCGTGAACCATGAGACCATGACCTGAGCTGAAGTAAGATGCTTAACTGACCAAGCCACCTAGGCACCCCCCAATTTTTAATCTTGTAAACATAAATGTAGGGAAGTGGCTAGGCTTATGGTAAGGACTGGGTAAAATAATGCTAGTAAACTGCCCAGCACAGTATCTGGCAAGTGTCCTTCATATAAAGTGGCTGCTGTACTGTTATTATCCAAGGTTTCTGTCCATGCACATTCTTCATACTGGAACACTTGAGTGGTACGGGGTAGCTACCAGCCACTTATGGTTCCTGGATGCCTACTCTGAACTGTCCTCTGCTTTTTGCTTCTCTACTGCCTTTCCTCCATGCAAAATAACTCTGTCAAAATGCGGGGGAAAAAAATTATCCAAGCTCTGATTCTAAGAAACAGGCTGGAGAAAGTAATTTTATTGACTTATTTAAACTCCCCCAAATCCCAGCAAGCATTATCCACACTTCTGAGTCTCCACACAGGCTGTTCATTCAGTCAGGAACACTTTTCCTCTTGGATGTGGTTCATGAGCCTTCTCACGATCAAGATCATAGTTTACATTCCTTTCTCTCCAGAGAGCCTTGCCCTACTCCTGCTCCGAAGCCAGGGTTTGATGATGCATCTTCTAGGTCTTCTAGGCCTCCTAGCACATTAGACTCCCTTACCACAGCAGTGTTCACTCGGATGACTGATTATGGGAGCTCCAGGAAGGGCAGAGGTCATTTCTGCCTCATTGATCCATATTGATCATTGTGCTTTCGGCATCTAGCACGGTGCCTGGCCAAGGCAGGCTCTCAATAAATGTCCTTCTTTGGCAACACATGTCAGTTCCTTTTCTAGAAGGGGCTCAAGGATCATTTGCACTTCCGTATCTCCTCAGGTTATCTGCCTCCTGGAGCAGTGCTGCTATTATGGTGGAAATGTTCAATGGCTGTGCTGGCTCGCAGAGTAGCAACTAGCCACATGTGAACATGTGAAATGTGGCTACTGCAACTGAGGAACTTACATTAGTTTAATTTAAGTACCCATATGTGCTATCATATTAGCCAACATGGTCCAAGAGCCTGAGGTTTAAAGGTTTGTTTCCAGGAGCTGTAACCTGAGGAACTTTCACTTTTTTGGGAAGACAGAATGATCACAAAATCCAGAAGATTGGCAACAGAACCCAAGTTTATCTAATGTTTGGAAACAGGTTCCCAAATAACACATATATTGCGTATAACACAACATGATGGCTGATGTAAATAAGCATTTGGGTTTTAGGAAAAGCAGCTTAATGCTTACCTGTTCTGATACCTTATAGCTGTGTGATTCGGGCAACTCACTTAACATCTTTGTGTGTAAGTTTCCTTATGTATAAAATGGAGTTGATAATAGTTTCTCCCTCATATTGTGTTCAGTGACAGTGTGTGTGTGTGTGTGTGTGTGTGTGTGTGTGAGCATGTAATAAAGTGTTGAGTATAGTGCCTGACACATATTATGTTCTCAAAAATGCTAATCACCATGATTAATTATCCTAGTCTTCCATTTCTAAATCAGTATGGCATTTGAGTATACAGAGGTATGTGTATGTGTGTATATATATATACACACCCCAATACACCCACTACATTTGCTTCCTAAGTTTTAATCAGGCAGAATAAGAATGTGAGTGTAAAGTGCTAGGAGAAGGTCAGACATCTATCTATGTCTGATGGAATGTTAACCTGGACCATTAGTAGAGAAGGTGGCTCATTTTAGAAAGGTAAAGTATCTTGAAATGTTGTTTTTAAAGAGCAACAATGTTTGCAGTGGGAGTAGACTTACTGCTTGCAGAAAGGCTTTGTTACAAACATTTCTATTCTCCTTCTCCATTTGTGTCACCTGTCCAGGTTGCCCTTTTGCCATCCTCCCAATAGGCAACATGTTGAGTAGGCAGCTGCCTTGTACCATGCACCAAAGGGACAGAAATGAGCTGAAACAGTAAGTCCAAAATCCAACCTTCGAGTTTTACTATTCAAATCAGTGTGGTATACAATGTTTGGGTATTTTTAGTGGCCCCTTAGCCCCATTATTAGGAAACTGTGTGAGCAAGGGTAGGTCAGGGAGAAGGTTCACAGAATCAGTAGCTGATTTGCAAGCCCAAGGAATTTGCATGAAAGGCAGCAGTAAAAGTCAGGCATCAGCTCTGATATTTATAGTGAGAGGGAAGAAAGAAACAAGAGAAAGCCATGAAATGTTATCAGCAGGTCAGGAAAACAGAGCCATTCAATGTAACTCATACCTTACTACCGTTCTTCACTAAAAAAAAAAAAAAAAAAAAAAAAAAAAAAAAATGTGTATGATGTATATATGGGGTCTTCTTTTTAAGAAATGGAAACAAGGAACTGTCCTCCCTCTGAGCAATGGTGTATGGTAAGCTACTATATCCTTTTGATACAAGAAATTGAAATGAACTAACCACAAATGCCGAGTGAGGAGATATAAAAAGCAATATAAGGCTTCCTTTGTTATTTTTCCCCTGCTTTTTTATGTCAGAAGTTGGGGAATCATGCTGAATTTCAAATAATCTGCTTGGTCCCAATACCAAACTGTTGAGTATTATTTTGCAACTTGAGATACATCTTAAAAAACATCTTATAAGATATATTTGGTAGAGTGAGAAGACAGAAAAAAACATAGTGCTCACATGATATTAGAAGAATATCTAGCGGCTTGCAAATTAGGAACAATACAATATTGTACAAGCAGCAAGCATTCATTTTATTGTCAATACTCACAAACAAATAAATAGCAATAGTCTCAGGGGCTCTGAAAACTATTGAAACTCCTGAAATGCCACAGAATTGGGGAGTTTTAACATGTCCTGATGGCCTGCCACTATGGTAAGTCCAGAATTACCTGGAGTTATTGCTTGTTTTTGTAAGTTGGATTTATTATCATCCTGGGAGATTAGACCATGGTGTTTGGAGTTCTAATTGACCCTCCATGTTTAAAGATTACTCCTTTATACTACTGAGCAACTGGAAAGCAGGCAAGCCTTTTGGGGGTAATTAGGCTCAAATATAGATTTAAATGAAAACATATACGTACCCATTCTTAACATGTCTTCTTGGGTCTCTGAGCGGCATCTGTCTTAGCATTGAAATTGCTCCTTGGATTAGAATTAGGTCCCTTTGGGAAGGCTTATAAAAGCATTTGCTTTTGTGAGGCCATTGGTTTTCCACTGCAGTGAGTTAATGAAGCTAGCAGCAACAACAGAACATTAGGAGTCTGAAGGAAGAGTAGCTCTCTCCACCCCTCATTTTGCATGTGAGAAAACTGGAACCCCAGAGGTTGAAGGCTCTGCCCCGTTCAGCTCACATGCTAGTCAGAGGTAAGACTGGTCCTAGAATGGCACTTTCTAATGCTCGTCTCGTGCTCCTTTGACCCCAGCATGCTCCCTGGAATTCTATAGCACCCAGCACCAACGACAATGCCTGGCACATAGTAGGCTCACAATAAATGTGTATTGACTAATTGAATGGCCTCCGAGCCTTATATTTTTAAAACATAGTTTTTAATTAGTTACAAGTGCTGACCAAATCTGGTTTGGGGAGAGGCTGGCCAAATGCTAACAAGACCATTACGAATAAGAAGAGGAGCTAATTGGCTGGCTCAGTTGGTAGAGCATGCTACTCTTGATCTTAGGGTCATGAGTTCAAGCCCCACGTTGGACCTACAGCTTGAGTAAAACAAAACAAAACAAAAAGAAGAAGAATATAAACAGGAGGAAATAATTCATCTGTAGCCTATAGTAGTAGCTGAAACTTATCTCATGATGCAGAGAGGCTGGAAAGGTGGTAACCTGTGACTATATCAGAAGCACTAAAACATTCTTGGCTATGATGCAGAAAAACATACTATGAGATTCCTTTGCTTTCTGCTGCTATTCAAACAGCAGGTGTGTGCTCAGAATGGTTCTTTTAGAGAAAACAGGGTGAAATTTTGACATCAAAAGGTCTGGAGATAACCATAGTAATAAGAATGACCACTGGGGAAAGAGCATCCCTCTTTTAGACTGAATTAGAATATAGCTATTTTGAGCATTTTTATTCAAAAAAATGGAAATTTTGCTTAATTTCCATTTATCCTGTTCTAAGTCTACCAACCCTGCAAAGCAGAGGCATGATTGATCTTAAAATGTCAATCTCTCACCTAAGGAGAGGAAAAAAAGATTTATTTAAAGAATAAAATGTCATAGGGGTTCTTAGGAAAAAAGCTCCTGGGTTTGGATTTTCTCTTGACAGCCAAGCTTCCAAGTGAGTAATTTTGCCTCTCCATCCATCTTGTAGCAGCTCCCTAGATAGCTATGAGCACAGACATCCAGACTAGCAAATGTTTGCATGTTTTAGGCTCCTTTTTGGCAGTTCATCTACCTGGGCACTGGCTTTTAGTGAAGAGTTCTTGGTACCAAAAGAAAACGTCCTCAGGACTTTAGGGAGATAATAAAGCTCTACTCTTGAATACGCTCATGCCAATAAAAATTCATCCACTAGGCTGGGGTTGGGATAAAGGAGCTAGAACTCAGTGTCTTTGGTTTAGTCCTAGGGGATCCAGGAGGCAAGTGAAACCTACAATGTGAAGAGCTCACTTGAGTGCAGTTTAAAGTATGAGTGGGTACAAAAAGGTGAATGGATTCATCAGAGGGCCCAAATAATTCTCAGCATCTCTATGCAGTCTGCATTATATTGTATATCCAGCTTCTGTAGCAGTGCCTGCCTGGAAAAGAAGTGTTTGATGATTATTTGTTACAAATAATTCAGTATTAAAATTAGAGAAAATCTCCCACTGGTTTAGATATGGACAGAAATTTATATTGTTTGTAAAAATGTATCCATTGTTTTAGGACCCTGTGAACTGAAAAATAAAACCAACAAAAAAAGAATTTAAAAACACCTTGAGGTGTTGTCTAAATTGGCCTCCTATTTCAGGAAAAAAGTCTTACTCAAATCACTCTAGATGAATGAATTCCATTTCTGAAGACCTTTAGATGGACAATGGCGGTATATATAAGTCCAGGAACGGGGGCTTTGGTTTTCTTTGTGTGAGAGTAAACAATTCCTGTTCTTGACATTTTTTGTGTTTTCCAGATGGTGGGCAGATTAATGGTGCCTCTTATTATTGCTCTGGACTGGCTGCAGGTGGTCCCTGGTCATCCTGACAGCCTGGAAAACTAGTTTCCTCTCCTCATCCTTGCAGTCATTACAGAAGAGCAAAGGGCAGAAAGAAGAATCCCTGTCATAGCAGAAAACTGGACCAAGGAAGAACCACTCTAAAGATAGGAATCAATGGCCTGCTCTCACTCTTAGGGAGCTGAAGGAATGGGTCACTCTAAGGACCAGTAGGCTGCTAGAACTGAAGACTTATTTGTCCTTTTAAAGATGGGAAGGGAGAGAGAGGCATACATGAGAACACAGATGCAGTTGGCTACTCTGAAATATCTTGGAGAGTATAGCTCCAAGAAAGAAAAAGGGGAAGGGAGCCAACAATGGCCTGAATGTTCCTGTGTCTCCCCATATTCATATGTTAAAATCCTAAGCCCCAAAGGTGATAGTACTTTGTGGTACGGCCTTTGGGAGGTGCTTAGGTCATGAGGGTACAGCCCTCATGAAGGGAATTAGTGCTCTTATAAAAGAGAGCCCTCTTGCTCCTTCCACCATGTAAAGACAAAGACACAAGAAGAAGTCTGCGACCTAGAAGACAACCCTCACACAACCTTGATGGTACCTAGATCTCAGGTTTCCAGCCTGCAGGTCTGTGAGCAATAAATTTCTGTAGTTTATAAGTTCCCCAGTATATGGTACTTTGTATAGCAGCCTGAACTACGACAGAGTCAAACTAAGAGTGTTCCTCATTAATTCTCTAAAGAATGAGTCTACCAGGAAACCACCTATTCTAACTTTCCATATAATGCAAGTTTCATTCATTTCTTTATTCATTCAACAAATAGAGCAGCTCAGACCAAGATTATGGATTGGCTTGGGAAATATCTCTGCTTCTTAGCAGAGAATCATGCAGGAAATTTACATGTGATTTCAGATTATTTTAAATAACTTCCTTTTTTTTAAGTTTATTTATTTAAATAATCTCTACACCCAACATGGGGCTTGAACTCATGGTCCTGAGATCACAAGTCACATGCTCTTCCAAATGAGACAGCCAGGCACCCTACAGACTGTTCTAAATACTTTCTGTAGGTGACATATTAACATGCATATGATCCAAACATACCAAGGACAAAGAGGATGATCTCAAAATAAAACCACCCTTCAAAAATTATTATTATTATTATTTTTAAATTTTTATTTTTTTTTTTGAGTGAGAAAGAGAGAATCCCAAGGAGGCTCCACATTGTCAGTGCAAAACCTGATGCAGGGCTCGATCTCATAAACCATGACATGACCTGAGCTGAAGTTAAGAGTCGGACACTTAACTGACTCTTCAAAACTTAACTAAAAAGGCTTGGAAGATGTTACAGTGAAGAGATAGTTTGGCATGAAGTCAGGGTCCGAATGTACCAGAACTGCTATATCTTAGCAAATTTACTCTCCTAGGGGCAACATAATATACATGAAACTGCAAATGCACAGGCCTTCCATTCCCCAGTGGCTGTAGGGAAATACTTTGATTTATTTGGAATCTGCCAAGAAAACAGTTTACCCTTTCAGTTATGTCTCATTTTATGTTTTTGAATTTTTAATAAGTTTTATTGATTCTTGTTGACCATTTTTCTATGACACACTGAGAAAAGTAAATTGTTTTAGTATTTTCTCTCTAAACAACCTACATACAACTTAATTATATTGCTTTTCATTTGTATAGTTCTTGGATGCCATTTTCCCCTTTTTGTACCAATGACTCATCATAGGAAAAAAAAATATTCCCATCCATTTCTTACTTGGTATTTATATGACTGTAAGGAAAGACATTGGCTTAATCCACAAACTACTGTAGCCAGATTGTTGCAGAAATATGAATTAATTAATGCAGAACTAAAGTACTGCTGTTACCAGGAACCAGAGAGTTAAATCCAGGATCCAAGGTAAGTGCTATAAGTGAAAGTGGCTGGGATTTGTGTCTGAATCATGGTGGAGGTATTAAAATGTAAGAGAGAGGGTGGGATGGAGAGACCGAGAAAACCTTACCACAGCACGCGGAAGTTTCTCCTTAGGAGAGCCTTGTGGCTCATTGTGCCTGTCAAGTAGGCTAATGTGCCTGTAAATTTCCTCTGACAGAAAACACATCACAGCAGCAACACCAGAAAACAACACAACCAAACTGTGGAAGACTGAAAGCCCAGTGCTTTCAAGGATGATCAGAATATAACACAGAAAAAAAAATACAAGGCATTGAAAATAAACAAAGGCTAGGAAGAAATGAGATCACTTTCTAAGAAGAAAGCATTTATCATTTATAGGCCAAAGGAAATGCTTCTCCCACATCCATTTTTTATATATTGTTTGGCGGTCTCAGTTCAAGGTCAAAAGTATCAGAGGACAAAAAGAATATGACTCAAGATTTAAGATTTGTCATGACTGGCTTTGTAATTGCATAAATATTAAATATGTAGAAATAATTGTAAGCACATTATCTCCATATCTCCACACGTTGCTTTAATTTTTAATGTAATCTTTTATCCGTCGTTTCCTTAGCTGGCTGTGGGTTTGTGATTTGCATAGCTAGAATGATCTGGTGCCATCAATTTAGTAATGAAGTCACTCATTGAGCAGAAGAGGCTTCTAAAGATTATACTAAGCTGTAGGAAAGAAGAGTGTGGAAATGAAATTTTATGTTTCAGGTAAATGGGAAGTTTATTTTATAGCACATCTCCCATTGTAAATTTAATATGGCCACTTTAAAATAAATTTGGAAAACAAAGAAGAGGGTGTACCCACATTTTCATCATCCTAACTTTTCAGTGTTTTATATTCTGGTCTTTTAAACCTATGCATATATATTTTTAACATAGATGTAACCACTATGTGTGTGTTCATATAATCTTGTATCCTGATTTTTTTCTCTTACTAACATAGTTATCATAACTAACTTTTATGACTGTAAAATAATAAAGAAAAGAGAGGTCCATAATTTACTCACCCCTTAAGTTTCTGGTGGCTAGTATAGCAAAGTGGTTAAGCAGCTCATACTGGAGCCAGATAAGTCAAATATCAGCTCTGCTACCTAAGTGTGTGGATTTGGGCAGGTTAGTGAAGGCTGTGTCTCAGTTTCCTCATCTATGAAGTGGGGATAATAACAGTGCCTCTATGAGGGTGTTCTTTTGGCAGTTTAAGGAAATAATCCATGAAAAGCACCTAGCCTGTCTCTATTATACAGTAAGTACTAAAATGAAGTGTTATTAAAGACAAGAAATTTAAATACATGACACTGGGTTTCAAAATTAACAACAACAACAAAAAAAGCTTGAGTCCTACAAAACTGAGTCTCCTGAGACAATGCCACCACCCCAGAAGTTCCCATGTGCCTTTTACTGGTAACAACTCTCTACCTTCACTACTAACCAGATTTTGACAGTTAACATGTCCTTGTTTTGCTTCATACTTAACATGTAAGTATGCTTCCCAGAAAATATAGCTGAGTTTTGCCTGCTATTGAACTTGATATAAATGGAATCTTTCTCTCTCTCTCTTTTAATGTTTATTCATTTTTTTGATGTTTATTTATTTTTGAGAGACAGAGACAGAGCACGAGTGGGGAGGAGCAGAGAGAGAGGGAGACACAGAATCCAAAACAGGCTCCAGGCTCTGAGCTGTCAGCACAGAGCCCAACATGGGGCTCGGACTCAGACTGTGAGATCATGACCCGAGCCGAAGCCAGACGCCGAACTGAGTCACCCAGGCGCCCCAATGTTCATTCATTTTTGAGAGAGACAGACAGAACATGAACAGGGGAGGGGCAGTGAGAGAGAAAGAGACATAGAACTCGAAGCAGGTTCCAGGCTCTGCACTGTCAGCACAGAGCCCAACATGGGGCTGGAAGTCATGAACTGTGAGATCATGACCTGAGCCGAAGTTGGATGCTTAACTGACTGAGCCTGCCAGGTGCCCCCCCACCCCTCTCTCTCTCTCTCTCTCTCTCTCTCTCTCTCTCTCTCTCTCTCTGTTACACACACACACACACACACACACACACACACACACACACACACACAATATCACTTTGTATTTAGGAGGCATACAATTCAAGGCTTGATTTTGTTGGGATGAAGAAAGGTTTGGACAGGGAGCCAGAGAACTTGGCTTCAAGTCCAGTCTCCATGAGATCTCAGGCAAATCTTTGTGCCTCCCTGGGGCATGTAAAATTTTCGTATGTGCTAAGTGTCTTTGAAGCTTTGGAGTACTAAATTGTTAAGCTTTTCCTATTTGAGTACTGTGCTGGCATATGAGAAACTAGAGCCAAAGATAATCCAGAGGAAGACCTGGGGCCTGCTAGATATAAGCCTCCTCTTCCCAAAAACCATGCCAATAACAGTGTCAGCAAACAAAGGACTATAAAAGAATGAAAGTGATCCTACACCACAAATAATTTTCCCTTCTCTGTTATATCCACATCTAGATATATTATTGGCCTTCGTTGTCATGTGCATGGATGACATTTCCCCCAAGATAAATTATAGCCATAAAGATTTTAATGTCAGGAGTTTGGAATTCAAATTAATAATTACATATTATAAGTTTTCCTGGACAGAGTCAGTTTTAAACATCTTAACCCATTTCGTGTGTTTGTATTTCTCCTAATACTGCCGGTGGTTAAGTACTGCAGGTTGGCTCATCTAATGCCCATTCCACTTTCCTCTTATGGCATCTTTCATAAAGCAGACTGGAAGCTTACAACGTTTCCTAGACTTCTTTGCACCTAGAGCTATGGATACTGTCAATTAGATATATTCATGCAAGATTTAGAAAACATAAGAGAAGACGGGACATCTTCGTGACCACTTTTGGCTGTATTTCTCTTATAATTAATATCATTGAAACATTTTTTTTTTTCTGAAGCAGTGTTCCATGGCCCATCATTCAGCCCCCTGATGACAATAAGTAGTTGTGGCAGTTGGGACAGCAATAGTTTTCTGGCTCTACCTGCCCTCATGGGTTATGTTATTGAAACCAGCATCCAAGAGTCCTCAGCAGTCACAGCTCCACTGAGAGGTCAACTCTGTACTGTACTGGAATCGTTCATTCTTGGAGGCTCCGTCTATAACTCACTTCTCCAATCCTGACATTCATTTTTGCAAGCACAATCTATTAAATGCCTTTCTTCTTAAAAATAACTAAAATTGTTTCTATTTGTTCGCACCACCAAACCCTGACTGATACACATCCTGAAAGTTACTTCAGAAAATCTATTCACTGTATACAAGGTATAAGATACCATAACTCTGTAGAATGCTGTATCAAAAAGACAAGGGGTTTGGAAGCCAGAAAAAATAAGCCACACCATTTAGTATCTCTGTATCCCAAAGCAGATTGCTTAACCATTCTGTATCGAAGCTCCTTTATATATTAAATAGATTTTAACATGCTAAACTTCCAGAGTTGTGAGAATTACATGGGGCAGCACAAGAAAAGCACAACTGGTCATAGCACACACTGGTCATTCACTATGTGGAGTTTATTTCTATCTATCCCCATATTGGAATTCTCTTTGTAGTTAAGATAATTAGTAAAATAATTTGGGGAGAAATTCTATTAAAATTGTATACATACCTACATATGTGTATATTTATCTATCTTCTGTCTGTCTTTCTATCTATATAAACACCCTTATAGGAACACAAAGATTGAGTGCTGATTGATTCACAGTGACAAGAGGAGTAGGTTTAAATGAAGTTCAAGAGCAAAGAGACTTCCAGTATGAGCCAGAGCAACCCATTATGAGTGTTACCAATTCACCCCAACTGGTGCCTCAAGGCCCAAATAATAATTAATTTATTCAATGAATATTTATTAGGCCTTGACATTTGTAGACACTATTTTACTCACTAAGATACAGTGAAAAATCAAAAGGCCCCTGACTTTCAGGAGCTTGCATTCTATTAGAAGAGACACTCAGAAGACAATAAGTAATTTCAAATAGTGAGAAACACTATGAAGAAAAGGCACTCTTCTTTTAGCTCTGTTTCCCTTACCTTCTCCGAAGTTTACTGTTACTTGACTCATCCTCTCGCTCAGCTTCCTTTCAGGTAAGGAAAAGCAAAGGGAGGTGAAGATTATGTCAACAATGTCAAGATTCTCTTAGGTAGGCGAGTAGTTTCAAGATCTGCGAAGGGTCTTGGGCCTGTCACTATTTTCTTGACACCAGCAGAAAACACGAGATGCCTGGATTAGAGACAAAAGAACATGTCAAAGCAGCATGAGCATGATGTTGGTGTTAGTTTCCCATGTCCTTCAAATCCCACAGGGTCTAAAGAAGGAGCCCAAATGGGTGCCATATACATAGGAGATTTCTGTCATAGGCCAAGGAATACTGAACTTGGAGAACACACTGCTTTTACAGTTTTGGTAAGTAAGCCTACTCTTTGTTTGGAAGAAAGTATTACTTGGTTCCTCAAGGTTGCTGGCTGCAAATACAATCCTGAAAAATGACCCAAATAAAGAGCAGTCAGGGTCTCTTTTATTCTTGGCATACCCAGAAATAATGTGTAGAGATGCTCAGGGCCCTTGGCAGACTGATTTTCCCAACAGGTAGGAGATAAAAGGATTGAACCTTCCATCCTTTATGTTTTATGCAATCACAATTATAAAATTTTCTAAAGTTATGAGTACTCAGAACTTTGTTCCTTCCTCCTTCCAAACTTTTATCTTAGATATGACGTATGTAGGCAACTGAAGAGTTCAGACAGACTTAGAGTAGCAGCTGGCAAGGGAAGAGATAAATTTTCCAGTTGTTACCAAATATAACCTCAGGATCTTCTGTAGATATAGACCTTCTCATCATTAGAAGCATAGAACTAGACCTCATACCTTCCAGAAACCTCACCCCAGGCTTTTTTCCTGTTCAATATTACATTGATTGCCCATTTTAACAAACCTCAGCTGCAAAAATATACTTATGTGGGTAGGGAAAATAGTATAATATGTTCCTTCCCTGAGCACTCCTCACATGGCCATTGCTCTTGAATCCTGCTACAAAGGGTCCTTGCTGGATCATCCTTACAGCCAACTTTCCTTGGATCAATGTCAGGGAGAGAAAATTGTAGACTTCCTCTATGACATACCAGTGCTGTCCAATGAGGGCTCCATTATCTGCTTCCTGTAATGGCTATTTCGTATGTTCTCTACCCTACTCACTGCTTCCTGGAAACATTCTTCTTTCCCAGAGAAGATGGAAGGTGTCTGGGGAATGCTCTCCTAACATGTTATGTGTTACCTCTTGTAATCCTACAGTAAATGCTGAAAAATAGCTATTACTATCCCCATGTGGCATGTTGGAAACTGGAGTTTTGTAGATATCATGTAACTTTCCCAAAGCCACAAAAGCTATGTGTCCTGGAGAAGGAATCCGATTGAATCCTTACGATATGGGTCCTGCCCTGCCCTCATGCAGCTTCCAGATACAGTAAAATAAAACTTCTTTTTTAAAAAAAAAAAATGTTTGTACAAAAAGCCCTAGCTTCCTAAGCCACAGAAACATAAGCACTATAGAGAATGTTTGCTTTTACTTTTCCTAATACATTTTCTCATATCATAAGGATGAGACCTTTAGCTGTTTGTTTCCCTAATAACAGAGTTAATTGCTCAGATCCAAAGGGAGAATAAAACTTCTCTTATCTTCCCCAGAGCAAAATATTATGTCCTGGGATAGGCACCTAGGTTAGCTCTGAAGGTGCTGGGAGACTGGATTATTACCTTTCTAGTTATTTAAATTCCACCTAGGAATGAAGCCCCAGAGCTCAGAAACATCTGGAGTAAGGAGGAGACTCTTTCAGGAGATGAGGAGGAACAGCTGTATCCTTTACCTTCATAAACACAGAAAAATCACTTCTTGTCCCCTGTCTGTAGAGTACCTGGCCACTGGTGTAGAAAAATTTTCATTGTCTTTCATGATATTGCCCCAGGGGTAATACCTGGGGCAAGCTGGCAGGGGGTAGCATGCAGTTCTTACTTACTCTGGGGTAGTAAGAAATCTCTGATCCAGAGCACCTCATGTGCCCATTCAAGATAAAATAAATAAAGATAACTATTAAAAACACATCACTAGACAATTCAGAGAAGGGAGAAGAACACAAATACTTCTAGACCATGAAATAAGTAGTTATAACAAATACCTGGTAATGTATTTGAAGAGAGAGTGTTTGAGTTTTTTGTGTGTGGAATGAGTAGGAGTTTGCTGATGGACAAGGCAGCTGAAAGGCGTGCTAAACATAAAGAATTATACCAAGGATATGAGGTGCACCTTTGTTCAAGTTTTATAAAATTGGACCTTTATTCAGGGTGCTTTATTTCCACATATCACAAAATTGTCATATTATATTAATTTCATTATGATAAGATACTCTACTGCCATCTTCCAGAAGATAGTTCCAATAACTACACAAATTGACAATATCAGCAATATGTACAGCACCGCTTAAAGGTGTCCTATGCATGGTCTATACAATTGTACATAGTGGCCCTGTGTCCTTGGCTCAACAGGGAGAAAGCAAGTTGTTCAGCATAACTTGGATGAAGATTGTGTGTGAAAGAGCGGGAAGAGACAAGGCTGGATAGAAAGGCAGGGGACAGAACTGGAAGGAACTTAGGGTCCATACCAATGTGATTAGAATTAGATCTGAGAGTGCTGGGAAACTACTGATGGATTTTAGGCAAGAACATGTGATTGAAATTTTCACAAAGCTAGAGCATTGGGAAAGTGGTGACAATAGGACAAGATCAGACAGGAGATCCAGTAAGAGACCAGAAGATCACAGGAGCTCTATGATAGGAAGACAGGGAGGAGGCTGACTTCTTTGGTCTTAGAGGGAGGAGGGGAGGTCTTCTTCCTGCCAGAGTGATTCTCTTTTTCAGAGCTTTTGGTTCCCATCACTATACCTTCTTTGCTACCTACCACCGTGCTCTTTCACTTTTCCTTTTCCTGTGTCTTTAATCTCTCTCTCCACTTGCTTCATCCCTGCAGGCTTCGGTTACCCCAATATGTCAAAGTCTTGCTTCTGCCCACCCTTGTTTTTCTACATGAGTATTTTCTGCCGCATTAGAGTGGCTTTATTCACTCTCCAGATCAGGAAAATCCTACACTTCTAACCAACAAGTGGTTGAATACCCCCTATGCAGCGGTGTGGTAGCTGGTAGAACCACAAGGATAACTACTGAAGTTACGATGTTGGCTTGCCATGCTTCCAGAGATTCAACCATTAAGATGCTAACAGGCTCAACTGGATTTAGGTAATTTATGACTTACACAGCAAAAACAGTATCAGTGTGGTGTCACCTCCCCACATCTCTAGTCCCACAGGATGACAGTAAACTGGAGGGACCTGATGACAGAGAAGAGTTATGGGTTGATCTTCTCCTGAGAAGCCATCTAAACTATAGCCTGGCAGTTTCTAGACTTACACAGAAGCTTGAACTTATATTTGAAAGTGGGTGGAGTAACAGAAAGTCCTGTGCTCAACTGAAACTACGGAGTTTGAAGAGAAAAGACTTTAGAGCAGTCTGCTTCTCCAAAGAAACTTATCTCCCCTTGGCCGTGGAGGAATTGCAGGGCATTCCACCAAGACTGATCAGACTTGGCTTATGTAAAGACATGCAAAGTCATATGGCAACAGGGCTCTATACCACTGACTCCACCCCTGCCCTTTCATGTATCCAAGTAAGAATAATTTTCAAGAGTCTGGGCCACCCATTAGATTACCTAATTAATTATAATGATTGATTGTAGAAATTTGGACCAAATATTTTCCATTCATCTTAGGCCAGAGCAGATCAGAGTGACCATGGCTATGACTCCTAGAAAGATGGTCAGTCTAACTTGAAAGATAAATTACAAAAAGGTTCCCCATCCACAGCCAAGCCAGTTAAGTACGTCTCAGGTGTTGTTGAGACTGAACTGAGAAAGCCACACTGCTTTCTCTCTAAGGCAGAAATAGACTGTTTCACTTTCCTGATTCATTAATCTAAGTGAAACAATAGGTGTTGGCATTTGAAAATATTCTCCCTTGACTGGCTAGCAGGAGGTCTGGGGCAACATGATTTTTTATAATCACTTGGATTAGAGAGTTTAAAATGGTTTATGTTTGTCAGGCAAGTAGAGGTCTGATGAGTATAAGTACACTCACATGAGTATAAGTACACTAGTGGGGGCATAAACTGTATTAGGAATGTTAAATGTCCTTTATTACAATAAAGGTGAGTCAATTCTGTGTCCCTTATGGTGGGCAAACTCCTTGATTGGAGCTAAATAATTTCCTGCAAAGCAGGCTGCAATGCTTCTGAAGAGAACAATCTGGCTATGATAGCCAACCAGCCTAGCCCTTATGGTATGGACTGTTCCAGGTAAATTAGATTCTGCTAATATGTTTGTAGTGACTTCAGCAATGGCATTTTGCTGACATGGGGGTCAAGGTTTAATTCTCCAATGTTTGAAGGAAAAGCTGTTAAGTTTTTGTCAGTAGGGTCAGGAGGGAATGATAGATGCAGCAGTTAAATTCAGCTACTGCTGGTCTGGAAAAAACATACAAGAGAATTTTGTTTTTTTCCTTACATGATAGAGACCCCAAGGGACTGACAATAATACCAGCCTAGCGGGAATCTTAATGATGTCCAGAAAATTAATTTTGTTCTATCATCTCAGGT
The DNA here is from genome assembly GCF_007474595.2 of Lynx canadensis. Taxonomy (NCBI): domain Eukaryota; kingdom Metazoa; phylum Chordata; class Mammalia; order Carnivora; family Felidae; genus Lynx; species Lynx canadensis. The sequence continues at coordinate 170,114,896 of NC_044303.2, forward strand.
GGAGGTCATCCACCTGAAAGGTAACAGTCCTTAGTTTAAGATCTAAAAACTACGGATCTGAGTTTTAACATCTAAGAGCCCAGGATTTAAGTTAAGGATGGATATTCAAGCTTACAAAGGAATTCTGAGAGGACAGTCCAGGTCAGGTGTCCTATAAGTGAGAGCCAAGAGAAGCTTAGTGATTCTTTCCCCAACCCCTGACTTCCCAGGGTTTAGGGTATTCTTTTCCTACTAGCTGGGCTGCTGATTTCCTTCCATAGCCACATGATTGGTATGACCAGTCTCTGCAGCAATCACTTTATTCTTTTTCCCAATCCTCATCATTTCTAACCTATGCCATTTTCTTGGATTCATCTCATCATTCAGTGGCTTTTTTTTTTTTTTTTGGTAGAGCTTGTACCATCCCTCTAATTCAAATATACCATACCAAGACATCTGAAATACCTGCTACTTCCAGTTCATCAGATCCAATTAGCATAATGTTGTCATTTTGAACAACCAAAATGAACCAGTGTGATGCTTTGTGGAATGTCAAGAGGATCAACATTTCTGTAGGCTATATTAAGGAGAATTGATGTGCCCCCAAGGTAACCCTGTAAAGGCATTCCATTGGCCCTGTTAGGTAATCACCAACTGCTTCTGATGTTTTTTTTTATACATAAGTATAGAAAAGATGGCATTAGCTATATCAATAGCTGTATACCAAGTACCAGGTGCTATGTTGATTTGTTCCAGTAAAAATACTGCATCTGGGACAAAAGCCACAATTGGAATTACCTCCTGATTAAGTTTATAGTAATCCACATTTTCCAAGATCCATATGACTTTTGCACTGGCTAAATAGGTGAGTTAAGTGGGAATGTGATAGGTATCACCACCATTGCTTCTTTCAAGTCTTTTCTGGTGGTATTGTTTCTGGTTTGCTATCTTGGAAGACAGTGAAATATCCAGGAGTTTCCCATATAGGTCTTCTTATCATAATGGCCCTCATCTCATGGGAAAAAAAGCCAATGGGCGGGGGGTATTGTCAGTTCTAGAACTGAAAAAATAACCACACAGTTGGTGTGTGGATCAAATGAATTAACAGGACCAACTGTGAGTAGGACATGAGCTAAGACTTCATTTAACTACTGACCAAGATAAACTCCAACTTTGGTTGAATCATAAAAGTGGTGTTTTTTATTCTTAGGGATTAGCATCAATTCAGATCCAGTGTCTAATAAACCTCAAAAGATTTGCATATTTCATTTTCTCCAATGTACTGTCACTCTAGTAAATGGCCACACAGCGCTTAAGGGAGCATTTATACTGTGTATTGTAGCAAAGGTGAAGGGTCCTTCCTGAAGGAGTCTCCTTCAGTCAAGGGGTTTTTGAGTCTGTGAATTGGTTTAGGTGTGAAAACTGAGTGAGAAGCTGTGATTGTCCACTATACTAACTCAAGTTAGATTTTACCTACCTGACTTACAGCTTTTCCTATTATAAATATCAAGCAGTACTCTTATTTGGTTGCCTGTTTTGTTCCTAGGGCACCTCTGTGGGCCAAGGCAGTCTGAGTGCCTATACATACTTGTCTTTGCCCTTTAACACAAATGTAACCAAATAATATGTGATACCCAAGTGCCACTTGTCCTCTTGCTATTAGGTTCTGTCATCTCCACTGAAATCCAGATGCCGAAATCAATGGTACATCCTCTATAATCATACATGGCCTACAGAGGGGGACATCCATACAGAGTTTCAAAGATTCATGTCTTCCTCTCACTAATTTATTTCTCATTTTTTTGGCTTAGAGCGTGTCTCTGGGCCTTTGACGGAACACAGTTGAAGACGGGTATGCAGATTGTATATGATAAGTATAACATTTCCCTAAACCATGGATTCCCTGTTCCACATGTCTGGGAAAGTTGGGCACCTCAACTTCACCAATTGTATGCCACCAATGAGTCCAAGTTTCAATCAACCAAACTGTTAGAACCACCTCTAGCTGCATAAGCTAAAACAAAAAATTAACATCCTAACAATGAATTTGGTTCAATATAGTGTTCTACTCCACCCTCCATGGTCTGATGCAGGTAGAAGCCACTCCCACACATGTTCAAGAGGTTTCTGCCTATGTATTAACATAGTAACCACATTGTAGTTACCTTGGTGTGAACCTATCCCCCAAGAGCATGCAGAGTTAAGACTATAGTGGCATCAGAGGGTGATTGTGGTGGGTTTTGAGGAGAATATATATTCCCTTTCAAGCATCGTCCCCAGGTGAGGTTGTCACAAAGCTTTCAAGCAGAGGAAATCTACCTCCTCAGACACTGGAGAGCAACCTACTTCCACTGGTAAGAAAGGCCCAGAGTGACTTAATGTTTCAAAATTGCCAGTTTCATCTGGGCCCAACCCATTCTCAGTTTTGAAGTCCTATTATTTAATAACCAATACCCTAACTTTTGCATGAGAAACTTGGCACATCTGTGAATTCAATGGAAGTTGTAATTCAGTAACCAGAAATTTTTAATTTTGTGTTTAATTTTCAGAAATATCATTTATCTGAAATTCTCTTAGAGTTGTTATGGAAGCTCTCTGGTTTTCATGTCATAACTTTGATCTGTGCTTGTCGTTTCTCTTTGTAAGCATTCAAAGGAACTCAAAAGAATCCATATCACACCATAGTCCTTGTAGTCACCTTACAGCCATACCAGTCACCTTACAGCCACAGCTACTTGGGCCCCCAAGGCACATGGTTCAGTTGGTACTTCATCACAATCAGCCACAGGAAATTGATTAATTGGGATGCCCCGGGTGCCATGAATCACTAGCATCTTATTTCCCTTTGGCAGGGAGTTCAGCATCGAGCTCAAGCCAAAGACCCAATCAAACCAAATTCCTAACCTCATCTCTTGGGGTTACAGGTAAAGCTTAATAAAAAATAAAAAAGCTTAAGCAAAAATATTATAAACTACAATAGATAATTAATGAGGGATTCACTAGGGGGAAGATAACCCCTAGAGGATATAGAAACAGCAGTTTTAAGGAGCAAATCTTATAATTAACCCCTGGGCTGGGACAGTGCTCCCCAAAGAGGAGCTCGCCAGCCCCTCACAGGGCTAAGATCCAGACTTTATTGGAGACGGCAGAGTCCTCAAACTCTGGCTCACTGAATGGCAGAGAAGTCACATCTACAGAACACTACCCTGTGGAACCTAATACAAATCTTGTCTCTACAGAGCCTGGAGAGTTATTCATGGGTAGTGGCTCACTTCAGGGCCTCCTCTACAGAACCACTAGAGTTAGGGATGATGGAGGAATTTTCTGATGGAAAAATCTCCAGTGCCAAGCTAGTGGAGCTTGGCACTGGAGAAAGCCAGGTATACTGCAAGCGCCTGCCTACCTGTATACCAAAACCAAGAAGCAAAACCCTTTTCTTCCTGCGATGTCTCTTCAGCGCCCTCTACTGACAAAGCTTCAGCACCTGCTGGCAAAGAAAAACTTACTTAAAAGGGCCCAGATCCATTTTCACGGTGCAGTCAAAAAGGGTGGATTTGGGATTGAGCAGCAATTAAACACTAACCCCCACGACCATTACTTCTTAGGCTCCACTCATAGATTTTGTAGCCAGCTGTCGTTGGCAGTCTCCTTTCCTTCACGTTTCATCAGGAAGTCACCAAAAGCAACAGAGGAAAAGAGGAGCCTGAACTTAATGAGAAGCCCCTTTCTCCTCTATTTCTACAGCTCCTCACCAAGTTGCCGTCCCAGACACGCCAGGCCCGGTTCCTCAAGGACAGGAAACTTGGGCACCAAAAAGGAAATGAGGAGAAAGCTTACACTCTGTGGAACGTGGGCTGCTGGCGTCTGAAGGCCTCAGAGGGCCTCACCTCCACCCAGGATGCCTGCCAGTTCACAAAAGCCGTCCGAGGTCTTCTCTCCGCCTGGGCTCAGGGAGGAGGGTGCGGGGCGGGCCCGTTGGGCGGCGCACTATGATTGGGCACCTGAGGCCCCGCCCCATCCCGGCGCGTCGAGAATGGGCGGGGCCAGCCGCCTGCTCTGCTCCAGGGCTGCGGGCGCGTATTGACCCAGCAGCCGCCTCGCCGCGGCAGTTTCCTCCTGCTCGTGGCGGACGTTGTAGGAGCGCCGAGTGGCGCTGGAGAACCGGCGCTTCGTTTCGCAGCTGCCGCCGCCATCTCCGCATTTACAGGGCGGGAAGGAGGGAGGGGACTTGCGGCTGCAGCTGGAGCGGGCTTCTCTCCGGGGACGCTCCTCTTCTTGCTCTCCTTTTCCTCCTCCGCGCGCCGCCGCCGCCCGCCCCCTGCGCCCTCCCCGCGCAGCCCGGGTCCGGGAGGGGAGAAGAAGGGGCGCCGGGGGGCGGGAGAGGCCGGCTGGCGGACGCGCGCTCGGAGGAAACTCCTGCCCGTTCCGTGCGTCCCCGCGCCCGGGGTGCACCCTGGCCCGGCCTCGGCGGCGGCGGTGGCGGCGGCAGCAGGAAGGCGCTCTGGCGGGGGCGGCGCCGCGGGGGCGGGTCTGGCCGTCCCGGCGCTAAGTTGTGGGGCCGGGCTCCTCCCGACCCGATTCTTTTACCCTGGGCTGCTCAGACGCAGCTCGGTGCTGTCTACCCCAGCTCCGCCGATCCCGCATCTCTTGGGTGAGGGGGACACGCCTGCCCTCGTCTAGAAAACTTTTCCTGCTGACTCGGTCGGGGCGGCGGTGGCAGGAAGTCCGGACAGCGACCTCTTCTCCTCCTGCCCTACGCGCCCTGCCGGGTGCCGGCGCCGAGCTCGAGATCAAGTTTGCGGGGGCCCCTTCCGGGCTGCAGGCGGGTCCCGCCTTAGGAGGGGACGCCCGACCCCAGGGAGGGCGGTGGGCCCGGGCGAAGGCCGAGGGCGCGTGGTGGCGCCGGAGACAAGGTGCGGAGTGCGGTCGGAATCCGCACCCACAGCCGAAAGCGCGGAGAGCAGGAGCCCGGGAGCAGAGAGCCTCCGGCGGCCGCTTGCAGGAGTCCACAGCCCTCCTCCTCCTTTGGTGAGGACAGTGTCCTAGCCCCGAGTGTATCGAGGAAAATGAAGTTAAGCCGGCAGTTCACCGTGTTCGGCAGCGCGATCTTCTGTGTGGTGATCTTCTCGCTCTACCTGATGCTGGACCGGGGTCACTTAGACTACCCCAAGAGCCCGCGCCGCGAGGGTTCTTTTCCTCAGGTAAGCACCGGCGTGGGGCTCCACGAGCGTAGGCGTGGGGGCCCGTGTTCCCGCTGTTTCGCGACCTCTTCCTCCCGCCGAGGTTCCGCGCCGGGGCAGGGCGAGGCCGAACTGGAGGAGGCTCCGAGCCTCCTACAGCCTCGGCTCTGCAGCGTTCGGACGACGGTGCCGGCGACCCGTGAGCCTCCTCCTCGCGGGCGCGCCGAGTTAACAAAGTGCCGGGCGGCATGCGGTGGCGGGATCGCGCTCCAGGGTAGTGGCCATGTTCCCGCACTCGCATTCGGGCCTGTTGGGGTGGCCTGGGGCACCTGCGGGTTGGGGAACCGACGCAGCGCCCGATTACCGCTCTTGGGCAGCCCCTCGGCACACACAGGGTTAAGCTGCACAGACCCCCCCCCCCCCCCCCGAGCGCCCCCAGTCGCCAAAATTGATCAGACAGACCCCATCTGGTCTGTTTTTTCACCCCACTGTCTCTCGAGAAATAAGCAAAAGTTTATTTCGTGTTGCAGACCTCTTAGATGTGAATCTGTAGGGTTGATTTTAGTGTCGTCATTCTTCAGCTATTACATAGGGTTTGTTTGGAGCAGACGTGGGAGCCCAGTAGGGAAGCGCGTGTTATACTCAAGCCGGAAGCTGTGGGGCGCTCAGTCCTGCGCCCAGTGGTCAAATTCTCCATCGAGTTGGGAAACCACCGGTCTTAAGTCTTTTATTTAAAGTTACTAAAAATAAGCAAACAGACAATCGGTTCTGTTTGTAAGGATACCGCGCCGCGTGTGCGATTTCAGTTTCAATTTCTTTGCCCCTGACCTGTGCAGTTAAGAAATTTTAGTAAAACTGGGTGTTGTGTATACTCTGTAATGAATGAACCTGAAGATCTCAAAGCCGTGACAAGCTGATCTAACTACTCGACCCAGGGATATTGAACAGGTTGACGAGGTTTTTTTGTTTTTTGTTTTTTGTTTTTCTTTTTTGACCATGTAAGTGCCAGAGAATATCCTTGCCATTTGTTCTTGTGTTATGCTAGGGCGAAAGGCTTGAATTTAATTAAAATTAAATTGTGAAAGTGAAAAAAGACCTCTTTGTGGATGCTGTCATCCATACAGAGCCCTCAAAATGTTTTGCAGGTGATAGGTATTAGAAATGCTGTTGCAAACATGTTTCAAAAAATTTAAAAGCTTCTTCTTAGGTAGTAAGCACTGTGGAGCATCTTTCAGTCTTCACTTCAGACTCTGTCCAGTGCCTGTTCATGAGACTGGATAAAAGTTATAAAAGGGGGTGGGGAGTTCACCCTGTGAAGCCATAGCAAAAGGAATTCTAAGCCTTGCTTAATATGTTGTATAATTTGGGGACTAAACTTGCTGTGATTTTTTTTTTCACCCCAGTAATCACATTGTCAGAATTTTCTCCATTACAGGAAAAATCATAAAAGCTGATATATTTCACTTAAGCTGTTATCTTGAATAATGTCCTTTGGCTTTGGCTTGATGATCACTTGGAAGTGATTTATGCAAACATCTGGGGCTGGGGTTTTCTGGCAACCTTGACATTTTACTGTTTCTAAAGAAGTGAGTGACTCATTCAGTTACTGGGAAATCTTCGGCAAAGTTAATTCCAATATTTTAATATCCAGCCTTAGTCCTCCTCAGGGGGCTGAAGTTCTGCATAGAGCAGAATGCATTTGATGGAAAGTGGCAGTGGTTGCTGGAAGAGAAGGCTCTTGTATGTATTCTGTTTTGTGTGCAAGGAAGAGGATTTGGAAGGTGGAGCTTTTTATACTTAAGGTTGCCGTTCTCAGATTTTCAGGACTGGATTTTCATTTCAGGAAGAAAGCACTTTTTACTGATTTGGTTTTGGAGAGCCACTGAATTCCCAAACAGGTGGACAGGATGAACACTCTGTAAGTCCAACTCTTGTATGTCTGACATCAACCTCTGTGTCTTACAGGATAAACTCGATCCCCAACGCTGGTAGATGAGGAACCTGAGGCACAGAGAGATTAACTTGCCCAAAGTCACACAACTAAAAGCTGAGATTTGAACAGGTGGCCTGTGGAGTCTAGGCTCTCAGCCACTTAATAGTATACTATCTCATAGTAGTTCTTTGCCTAATGTTTAGGCCTCAGTCTGCCTGCAGAAAAGGTCTGATGTGGAAGATAGAGCATGTTGCTCTGTGGTTCCTTAGCTTATGACTTTTTTTTTTTTAAAGGAACTTTCATTATGAAGCTCTAATGAATGTGCTCCTTTCTCTGAAACTTTAACGTTTGAGATTTATATCTCTCCCAAAATGTCTCGTTGCTCACTTTGCAGCTAAATATTGTAATGAAAACCATTATGCAGCACAGCATATAGTCTTTTGAGTTGCTTTTTTATTTTTTTTTCATTACTGCTAACTCCCATGTAAACCTTAATTTGATGAGAACACCAAACATAACAAAAGGAGCTTGCAATATATTATGTATCTTTGGTGAATTTGAAGCAAGCTAGTCTGTCACTGTGCATCATTTTTGGTGTCTAGTAGAATGATTTATCTATAAAGGGATTGATTTCCACTGAATTTTAGTTTAGGATTTAGGATTTTAGTTTCTTTTAGTCAGTGGGGAACCTTTAGTAATGTATATGGTCTCTTTGTAAGCAAGATATGTTTTAAAGCCATCCTAAATTGAGAGCAGTCTATTTGCTGTTGTTCTGGCTTCATCCGTTTTCCTTCCTCCTACAACTCTGTGTTTTCTACTACTTGGCCAGACTCTGGGGCAGAAGTAGGCCCAACTCAGGGTACTTTCATTTGTCCCACCCTGTGGCAGATGCCTGCCTCTGACATAGTCTTTGGAAGGCTTTCCCCTATGCTCCTGGGAGGAATTCCTTTGAGGATTGGAGGCAACAGGTGGTCTTATCTGTGTTAGCTTCTCTGTATATTTCAGGGTTAATAAATCTCAGCTAGAAAAATTAATTAAACTTACACTTCAGTTGAGAGGCTGGCCAGGGCTTAATGCCCTGAAAGATGCTTTGAGGTATTGCAAGAATTCTAGCAGCTGGAAAAGAGAGACTTGGTTAAGGTCTTCCTGAAATTCTTCATCACTTCTTATAAGCAGATTTAACAAGTTGCTTACTGTCTATCTTGTATGCAATAGGATGTCTTATTAATGTCTTATGTTTGGATCTGGAGAATTAAATTAATAATTCAGCTTTTGTATGACACATGATTTATCTTTAAATAACTAGTGTAGACTGTGACCATAGGTATTAATATTAACTCTTGGGAATCTCTTCAGAGATTGGGACTCTGATAGAAAATGTGAGAGTGAAGGTCAGACTTTATCTTTGCCCAAATAACAGTTATCAAGCAAGAAAGTGAGAATGTCTTTAAGATACTTGATTAAAAGACTTGGGAATGTGGAGGCTTTTATACCTTTGGATTTTTAACTCCTATTGTGAATAAACCCGTATAAAAATATGCTTAAATGCTCTACATCTCTAGTACCTTTTAAAGAGCCCAACATAGCTGATATTTAATAAAAGTTGCCTTTAATCTTCCAGTTATGTTTCTTGCTTTTAGAAATCTGCAAATCTTAAGAATGCTATGTAGAAAAATAGGGTGTGCCTTGCTTCTCCGTACTCTAGTGCAGAGAACCTCTCTCTAGGTTATAGCATTTGTTGCTAGGGCTTGTGCACTTGTGTATAAGGGATTTTGTTTCATTTAGGGGGCTGTAATCTTTGAGATCTGTGACTTTGGGGACGTGATGGAACTTTGACATTGGTGGCAAAAGGGCATTGAAGAGGAATGCAAGAACAGGAAAGCCCCTGGAGAGGCTGGTCTCCACCACCCCCTCTTAAGGTCAGCAGTTCTGCAGAACTCCTGCCCACCAGGTCTCACTAAGACCCAAGCTCACTTCCTGTACACCACCTGGGGCAAGAGTGCATCTGGTCTGAAGACTTAAGTCTATTATTTTTTTAATTGAATTGAATTTGTTGTTTCCAGATCAGCACTGCTCTCAGTGCCTAAACAAATACTTTTGTTTGGGAGATGTTGTAATCCTATTTATCAGAAAGGCATCTTCTCTGTGACTCATTAATTAGCTTTATGGGGTATCTGGGCTGAGGGCAAATTAACTAAAATTACCACTTTGTTGTTTTTGAGTCAGGTTTTTTTTTTGTTTGTTTTTTTTTTTTGTTGTTGTTGTTGTTTTTTTTGTGATAGGTGTTAAAACTTTGGTCTTTTTTAACAGACTGGAATAAGTGTTGAGATTTTTCCTGGAATTAGTAGTTCAGTAGCAGCCGTTTATCCCTTGCTTTATTCTTCGATCCCAGTGGTCCTAGTTTTCCCTTGTTGTTCCCTTGCTTCCAGAGAGACCTTTAGAAAGTGGGAGGATATTCAAAAGCATGGGATATGACCTCTGGATGCTGGATTGGAAGGGCCTTACTCGTGCTTTTGACCCCTTGTGTCTTGGTGGTCGAGTTCCAGGTAGCATTAGCTTTTACAGTGCAAGTAGAGCTAAAGAGAGGAGGAAGAACTCCCAAAGAGTGGGTTTTGCTTCTTTTTATAGTTGTGATTATTAGGTTGATCAGGAATGCAGATAGACTATTTTGGCTAAAGTGGGTTTCTGTTTCGGGTGTAAATTTCAAGCCAGGCTGCTAATTTTAAGGTTGAAACCATGTTTAGGTTCAAACAAATTTGAGGGGTGATTATACTGGTGACCTAGGGCTTGAGTATTGGTATATTTGTCTTGTGATGGGTAATAAATAATCTGATTTGAATGAAATGAGTCTCTCAAGGGTACAACGTAACTTTTGTGAAATAGTGTATTTAATGTCATGTTATTTGTACTGTTAGGCAGACAAGCACATAGTTGGTATCCAGTAAATATTTTATGTTGTGTTTGTAAGTCTAACATACTGTTTTCTAAATAAAAGGTCACCTTTGAAGTACTTCAGCCGAAAACTCCCATGCCTTTTCTATTCTGTGCATTGTAGGATGCTTTGCAGCATCCCTGGCATCCATCCAGTAGAAACCAGAAACACCTTTCTTCTTGCCCCAGTTGTAGCCACCAAAAATGTCTACAGACACTGCTAAATCTCCTCTGGGGGAAGAAATCAACACTGTTGAAAATCACTTGGCCAAAGGCCTGTTCTTTATACCCTTTGCACTTTGTTAGCATTTTGCTTTTTAGGAAGGAAAGATCAGAAGACTTAGCTCTAATTCTCAAAAGGAGAAGTAGCATTTTTTTTAATATGAAATGAATCCTTTCTCTGGATGCCGAAAATTCACTTACATTTTTAGGATTCTAAATTGCAGTATGTTACTGAAAACACAAGCGTAGATATTATGTTCACATGCAAGTTAAAGAAAAAGTGGAAGATTATTGTAATGAAACTTCCTTTTTTTTTAATTGAATAGACTTGTGCTGAGAAAAATGTTATGGCAGGTGATAGTAAATAAATCATCTTTTACTTTCTGTAGGTTGAATTAGAGGTTAAAAGTAGTCTAGGTATATTCCCCTTGTCTTTTTGCCTAGGAAGGTAAGATACATTGATTAGTAACAAGGTAGTATAAAAATCATACTCAAACATAATTTGAGATGTGTGAAGTTTTCTCAGGCAAGCTATTTACTTTCTAAAGTGCATTTGTTTTATTTATGTTAATTTTGATGATTCTAGTTACTGCATTTGCTATTTCTTCTGGAAGAAAACCAGGAAGTGGATAGAGACTTCCCTCTTGTTCATTTCATTTTGTTTTAAGTAGGTTTCTTTTAAAGGAAGGACGATGGAAGTGGGGTAGGGAAATAATGAAGTTCTTGGCAGTTATTCCTTTCCTTTTGTGCCCCCAGATGTCTGGTCTTGAATTCAGTCTAAGTCAGCTAACTGTGGCCAAATCTGACCCACCACCTGTTTTTTGTAGGGCCATAAGCTAAGAATGGTTCTTATGTTTTCAGGTGGTTAAATATTTCGTGACATAGCCACACTCGTTTTGCTACAAATCATCTCTGGCTGCTTCTGTACTACAGAGCTGAGTAGTTGCCACAGTAACTCTCTGGCCCAAAAAGCCTAAAATATTTCTTCTCTGGCCCCTTACTGAAGAAGTTTGCCAACCCCAGGTGTAACCTGTGTTTTTCTATTATTAACGTTAGAGGCAAATAGTATGGTTAGATCTGTTGAAGCAGAGGTGTATGTTGAAAATAAAATTCTTGTTCTTGTCACCTGGTTATTAGATAAACTTAGTGAAACTTAGTTTGTGTTTTCAGAGTGTGGTTTAAAACTGGTGTTATATACATGTTTCACGGATTTCCAAGTATCCTTGGGGAACTTCTGTGCTGGAGCATGGACATGCTTGACATGTTTAATTTGTTTCCCTTCTATCACTTGCAGATTTCTCACTACAGGACTGCTCTGGGATGGAGGGTTCTGGGGCATGAACTGCAAAATTGATCCATAGTCTCCAGATCGAAAACCATGACTTTATTGTATTTTAGATGTACTATAATTCACAGATAGGCTGAATTCTGAGCCTAATCAGACTGCTCCGGTTAGTTAGTATTGTGGAGGGAGAGCATAGGTCCGGGCATCTTCTTCATAAACTGTAGATCTAGGATGGAACTTGGCAGACCTCTCTGAGACCCTGAAGGCTACTCACCTCGGAGGCAGAGAACTACCAGCATGTCTGCACGGGCACCAGACTGCTGCTCTTCCAAGAGTAATTAATTCCTGCTAATTTTGATCCTTCTTCATGCTTCTTGAAGGTTATGTGTGGCTTTCTTCATTCCTTTTGGCACAGGCCACCATCCCATTTGTGTCCTCAGAGATTGAACTGTCATCGTTAAATTGCAGTACACTTAGTCTGAACAAAATGAGCGTAATGAACCTAACTGGTGTTGCAATTTTTAAGTATTTCCCCCCCTATTTTTAAATGAATGCATTTGTGCATTGTTCACATGCATCTGGATTTCTCACTGGCTTCCTTTGCAGGCAGTCGGTCACCTTTGGGAGTCAAGAGAAATGAAATTCCTTTTCCAAAGGCAGAGCAGGCCTCAGATGTGACCTTTTCCCACCAGTCAGCCTCCTTGTCCTGAATGAGGAGTCTTGAGAGCAGGGAAATTTGCCAGTGATTGATTGATTGATTGATTGATTGATTGTTCTTTGTAAACACATGTTTTTTTCTAGGACGGATGGTGTTTTGTGATGGGAAGCACTCCTCCTCATTAAGGCAAGGCTGTACTTTGGGGCTGAAGATAGACTTTGTAGCAATTCGCCCCTGCTCCTTCATATGGAAGAAAGTGGGACTTGTGGGTCCTGGCCTTTGTGGTAACATTTTTACCTGTGGAACATTAGCAGATAGAAGCCAGAGAATATGACTTACTCTCACATTTATTTTCTCCATAAAAAAGTCCTGGATCTGTATTTTGAGAGTCTATGGAGATAGTCATTCTTTTAATAGTCACGAACACCCCTAGAAAAGTCATAATAGGAAGTCAGGCAAGAATTTTAGAGTAGGGAGGATCCTTCCAGATCAGGTAGTTTAGTCTTTGATTTTTCAGATAAGAACACTGAGACACATAAAGTTAACTTCATCAGTTTGCCCTGGGTCCTGTAACCAGTCATAGCATACCTGGAATATGCATCCTGGCCTATAATTCAGTGCTTGTTGCTGTACTTTACTCAGCATATATTTGAGAATTACCTTAGAGGTTACTAGATAATGTTACTTGCTTTGCGAGAGCATTTTAGTTATTTGAAGCAACGCAACTGCCGTTTGTGAAACAATTAGAGACAGCTGAATGCTATTTATTCATCACAAGAGTTAATTTTTAAAAGAACGGTGCCTGGCACATAGTAAATATTCAGTAAATGCTAGTTATTACCAATGAACACAGATTTATGGAGTACCTATCATGTACCAGGCACTGTGCAGGGGTTCTTGGGACACAGGACCTAAGAATACAGTAAGAGTCCATGATCTTAATTCTTATTCTTGGTTTAAGGGCAGAGGCCTTAAAGGGAATTCAGCACTTAAGCCAGGTAACAACAGCCTGGCTCAAGTTGACCAAAGGACCTGGGACAAAAGACAGGCTTTTCTGACTGGGTAGGACTCTGAAGAGAGAAAGAACATTCCTAGTGTGGAGTACAGAGCTTCTGAAGGCTTGTGGTAATGAAAGAGCCTTGCACCATGAGAAGAGGTGAGGAGATTGGTTTGATTTAAGATCTTTGGTGCTTGTAAAGAGTAACTGGGAAAACATGATAGGTAGCATGGTATCAGATCGTGAATTGCCCTGAGAGCCAGCCTGGAAAGTTACAGGACTCAAATGGTAGTGAACCATTGAAAGTTACGGAGTATGTCAGGAAAAGCCATGTTGGAGAATTAATTTCATAGAAAATTTTAGACCTGGAAGGGAGCTAAGAGTTTTCAATCTAGATTATTCTGGTAGCAGTGTGTAGGAAGACTCAGAAGCAGGAAGGCAGCTGAGAATCTGTTTGAGGTAATACAGACATAAGGCACTAAATCCCTATATGTACCAGTTATTGAAATGGCTAGAATCAAGAGGAAAACGTGTGCAGACATTTTGTGAAAAGAAGCCTCAGGGCTTTCTAACAGATTTTTATCAAGGGTAACGATGGGTGTGGCTTGAGTGAAAAATTTTCCCACTTCTTTCCTTTAGGGCGTTTGGAGAATTAGCTAAAACTGTTTGCAGAAAGGGATAGTTTGGAAGATAACCCGGTTTGGGAAACCAACCTCAGGTTCATGTATGATGAGGTGGATGTTAGTGGAGTAGCCACGGGGGCTGGGGTGCCCAAGTGAGAGATGAGGGAAGGGAGATGCTGATCTGGTAGTCATCAGCAAAGTCGGAGTGGATGAGCTCACTCTGGACTGTGCTCTGTGAGAAGAGAGCAGACAGCCAAGGAACATTTCTTATAGCCAAAGCTATGCTTCTCATATTGAGATTATTGTGTAGCAGATGCTAATATAATGAAGCAGCTTGTATTCAAATTGTCAGAAACCAGCTCATTGATCAGCATACCTAAGAAAAGATAAGACTGTCCTAAGGAAGGATTTCAAAGGAGCATTTCAATAGGAAACTAAAAAAGACCCTTCTCATTTTGGGCCCAAATTATGGAGCTAAAGGATTTTTTTTTCCCCTAGGTTATAAGAACAGAAAATAGGTAATTCTCTCTTTCTCTGTCTCTTTCTTTCTGTGTGTGTGTGTGTGTGTGTGTGTGTGTGTGTGTGTGTGAGAGAGAGAGAGGGAGAGAGGGAGAGAGGGAGAGATGGGTTTATTAAAGATCAAAAACCAACACTTAAAATAGGGACTTCATAGCTTACGGTTGTTTTTAAGGTCAGACAGATTTCTGAGTACCCCCATACTGCCTCTTGTTGATAGTAAAGAAGAGCCCTTCCTTTTTGATGAGTGGCTGACCACACCCTCCCCCCAAACTGAAGAAATTATAACTGTCTTTGACTCAAGGCCAACTTTTCAAAATTTGTAGTGTCCAGTGACAACACTTGAGATACAAGGTATTTCTTAGAATTTCAGGGAGAAGATCTAACCAATGATTGTTTGTAAGAAAGAAAAAAAGATTTGAGAAGAACCCAAGGAATTTGTATCCTTAATTCATCTTTATAGCTGACTGTGTGGTACTTAGAAATTTGTTTTCATTACATTTTTATATATCATACTGTGCCTTACTATTGCATTTGTTCCTTCTGTGGTATTTACCACGCCCCACCTTGCCCTTACAGATCGATTGGTTCAGATGGACTTCTACAAAGTCTGTAGGAAAGGATTTGTAAAGCTTTAGAATCTTTGCTGCTTGTACAGAAGAGTTAGGAAATTCAGAATTTATGATAATTCAGATGGGACTTGGTTAAATACTTACCTTTCCCTGGTCAGTAAGGAATAAAATGGGCTTATTCAGTAGATGATTAGTATAAATAAGATTGGAGCCAGGCTGATTATCTACTTAAAACAAGTCTTCAGAGACCCCCAATACTATTTCTGTACAAAAAACTATCTTAGTCATGTCAGTCGCGTTTGTTTTAATAGGCTAACACTGTTTAAGTTGATTTGTATTTTCTACTACAATTCTTCTCTTTTTACATTGAAATTATGTTTCTGAAAATTACTTGGGTAAACATGTCTACGGAACTTTTATCATCAGATCCTAGCATACAACATATGCCATTCATCCATGCACAATGAGTTTAGGTGGTATGTAAATAGTACATAATGACAACCCTTGTGCATAAAGACAGGCCTATCTCCAAAAATACAAGACAGAGTAGCAACATCGACCAGCAGTCATTGACCAGGTGATATATGACAGCTGACCCTGGTTCCTTGGGATTTGTTGCTGTCTGAAAGTATATCCCGTGAACTTTCATTCATGTTCTTGGGTGGGATACACTGTTGACATTATCTCAGAGTGCTATGTATAAGAATAGAAATACATTAAAAATATGTTGTAGAAATAAAACCAGTGTGGTTTTCAAAAAGATATTTTGCAAAAAAATGTAAAGAAAGGTAATGTTCCACAGAACAGTTTGGGAAGTAATGAATTAAAGGAGGTATTCTATTCGTCAACACCTAATTTGCTTAGCACCACTTTATTTCCAGTCATTAAATGTATCTGAAAGTTATAAAACTGCATTGCATGAAAATATTTTACAGTGTAAACACACTGTGCTACTTACAAGCCCTTGTTCTAATCATCATATTGAAGAAGATACCCATTTTGCAGAATCTCGCTTTATATAATAGCTTCATGTCTAAAATGTTGTCTTAACAGGAGGTGGTTTCTTTGCAGCTGCATTGGGGTGGTGTGGATGGGGGCCATATAGTTCTAATCTCAATATACATCTGGAAACTCATGGAGGGGGGAGGGATGGGACTGTGTCCTGGAGCCTGGAGAAAGCGCCAGCAACCGGAGTCCTGATCCCATTTTTGGAGGTGGCAAAAGGATGGGTGTTCACAGACGATGGGGGTTCACGAAGAGTGGGAAAAACCGGTGTGGCCTGTTGTTAATTCTAGGTCTGGACTGGAAGGCACAGTGATTCCGGCAGCTGCAGAGTCCCAAGGGTACCCTCCTGGGGCAAAGCATGGTGAGCTTGAAGTCCCAGCTCTTCCCTTTACAGTCACCTGCACGCTTGTTGTCTACCTGCATCTGAGTAGCCTCTATTAACGTCATACCCAGGCACGCGTGAGATTTGTGAATAATGATTTGCCAAGGCAAAACCCGATGCTCCTGTGTTTTGGCAAGGTTTTACTTAATTAAGTGTTCTTTGTGCTCACCTGGTGAGTGCATTTATTTCTTTGAGTGGACGAGTGGAAGCACAAAGACCATAATACCTTGGAAGAGATTCAGGCATGATAAGCTTCAGGTCTGGAAAACACCATTAAAAGGTCATTTGTCACTGTGGTTTGTGGCTTGTAACAACTTGGTAGAGTTACATGTACAAATACGGTCCCTGCCTCAGTTCATGCCTTTTTGGGCCTCAGTACTATACATCTTAAGATGGGAAGTGGTCACTTGAGGGGTTTCTTGTCATTTTATGAAACCCAAATGCCCTCCTGTTAAGTACCTGAGATCTGACTAAATATAAATAGCAGGGTTTTCTGTGTAGCTGAATGGCGGCTGACTGACCTGGAACTACTGCGGTAACAGTGACACCCTGCTGCAAATACAGACTCTCTTTTTACCAAATCTCTGTTTTTATATTTAGTTTTAATACAGCGGCTCTTAACTGGGGATGTGTGAGAATTGCCTGGTGAGCCTTCTACAATTATTAAAGGCAGATCTGTGCTCTCTGTCTAGGTAATCCCCATTCTTATATCCATTGCTTTAAATTCATATTCACACTGACCACTCAGGTTTGTGTATTTTCCTGACTTTCAGATTTTGTTGTCACCCTCATACCACCACTATTCGAATACCACATTAGACACCATTAGACCACTTTCTAATGGTTCCAGAAGAGAACCTTTGCCCCCCCCCCCATTCCTTCCCCAGGACTCACTCCTTACTTCCCTAAAATGCCATCCGTTATTTTCCCAGTTGCCTCAGCAAAAGAAACAAACAAAAAACCCCCCAAAAGGCTATGTTTCTTCTTTTCCTGTCACTCCCTTCCCTAACTTCCTCTGTCTTGTCAAATCCTTCCTCTTTCCTCTGCCTCCCCTGCCTTGGTCCAAGCCACCTTGGTGTTTGGTGTTTATCCCGATTGCCCCTCCACAGCTCCAGAATAGCTTTAAAAACACTTTTTCTTCATTGATCCTACAACTGTCTAAGATGAAGATGTTGATGTTTCTTTCCTGGAAAAGTATTTTTAACTATAAAGTCTTTTCCTACATCTTTTGTTCAAATGGTCTTGTGAGACCAAAAGGAGCCCCTCGGAAAGAGGTTGTGCAGTCACATGGTGTCACCTTTCATTCCTCCATTGCATGGGCTCTGGGTTGCTGGGGCTCACAGCGCTCCAACTCTTCTGATGGGGATTTGGATGGACTTCCTCTAGTAGGGACTGCAAGTGGGAAGACACTTTCTAAGCTTTATATAGGGTCAGCTCTTTACCAGGTGTATTTGTTTCCTATAGTTTCTGTAACAAACTTAGTGGCTTAAAACAAGAAAAATGTATTGCCTTCCAGTTCTGGAGGTCAGAAGTTTGAAATGGCTCTTAGTGGACTAAAATCAAGACGTTGAGAGGGCTGCGTCTCTTCTTTGGGCTTTAGGGGAGAATCCATTGCCACATCTTTTCCAGCTTCTAGAGGCTGTCTGCATTTCTTGGCTCAAGGCCCCCTTCCAGTATGGCATCACTCTAACCTCCTCTTCATCTTTAGATCTCCTTTGACTCTGCCTCCCACCTCCTTTTTTTCCTTTGTAAGGACCCCTGTGATTTAATTGGGCCTATCCAAATATTCTGGGACAGTTTTCCCCATCTCAGAATCCTTAAGTTACTCAAATCAACAGAGTCTTTTACCATTGTTAAGTAACAGATTCACAGGTTTCAGGGATTAGAACATGGACATCATTGGGGTGGCCATTATTCTGCCTACCACACCAAGCATCATTTAAACTGATTTATACATTCTAATTTAGCACTCATAACCACCCTATGGGTGATGTATTATCTCTATTTTACAGATGAGGAAACTGAGGCACAGAGAAGTTATGTAACTTGCCCAAGGTTACCCTGGGGTAGTGGAGCCAGAGTTTAAATTTGACTGGGCTTTATATTTTGTTTTATTTTATTTTCCAGCTTTATTGAGATATAGTTGATGTATAACATTGTATAAGTTTAAGGTGTACAATATGTTGATTTGATGCACTTACATGGATATTATAAAATGGATATTACCATAGTGTTAACTAACACCTCCGTCATGTCATATAAATACTATTTATTTCTTAAGGTGAGAACATTTAAGATTTATTCTCTTAGCAACTTTATGTAATACAGTATTAACTATAATCATGCTATATATTACAGTCTCAGAACTTATGATTAGAAGTTTTTTTGCTTAGTTTTGTTGTTTTTGTTTTTTATAAGTGGAAGTTTATACCCTTTGATCAACATCTCTCCATTCTGCCTCCCAGCCTCTACTGTTCTAGTATTTTTTTTGAGTTCACCTTTTTTAGATTCCCCATGCAAGTGCTATCATATAGTATGTGACTTTTTCTGTCTGACTTATTTCACTTAACATTTCCTCAAGATCCATCTATGTTGTCACAAATGGAAGGTTTCCTTTTTCTGTCGCTGAATAAGATTCCACTGTGCGTGTGCGTCTTTGTATGGGGATATATCCATATGTAGATAGATGGACAGCATATGCTCACGTCTTGTTTTTTTTGTTTGTTTTTTTTAATCTATCCAGCCACTCTTTGTCTTTTGAATGAAGAATTCAGTCCATTTACTTTTTTTTTTTTATTTTTTTTATGTTTATTCATTTTTGAAGGAGAGAGAGACAGTGTGTGAGTTGGGAAGGGGCAGAGAGAGAGAGAGAGAGGCACAGAATCTGAAGCAGGCTCCAGGCTCTGAACTGTCAGCACAGAGCCCGATGCGGGGCTAGAACTCACAAACCGTGAGATCATGACCGGACGCTCAACCGACTGAGCCACCCAGGCGCCCCTCTGTTTAGTTTTAAAGTAATTATTGATAGGTAAGAACTTATACCATTTTATTAATTGTTGTCTGGCTGTTTCATAGTTTCCATGTGTTTTCTTCCTCTTGCTGCCTTCCTTTGTGACTTGGTGATTTTCCATAGTGGTAGGCTTTGATTCTCTTCTCTTTATCATGTGTGAATCTGCTGTAGATTTTGCTTTGTGGTTACTATGATCCTTACATAGAACATTTTATAAATAGAATAGTCCATTTTACTATAACAACTTCGATTGCATACAGAAACTTTACCCCTTTACTCTTTTTCCCTCCTTTCCTTTTTGATGTCACGACTTCCCTTTTTCTATTGTGTATCCATTAACAGATTATTGTTGCTGTAGTTATTTTAATACTGTTGTCCTTTAACATTTTTACAAGAATTAAATGACTAACACTTTACCATATTAAAATATTACTTTGAATTTGACTATATACTTAACCTTTACCAGTGGTTTTTATATTTTCATAGGTTTTCATGTTACTAATTAGTGTGTTTTAGCTTGAAGAACTATTTTCTGCATTTCTTGTAAGGCGGGTGTTGTGTGATGAATTCCCTTAGCTTTTGTTTGTGTGCGGAAGTCTATCCCTCCTTCACTTCTGAAGGACAACTTTGTCAGGTAGTGTATCCTTGGTTGGCATTTCTTTTCTTTCAGCACTTTGAATATATCATCCCACTCTCTCCTGCCCTGTAAAGTCTTGGAGAGGATCTCTTTAAGTTGATTTGGTGTGGTGACCTCTTAGCTCCATGAATTTGGATATCCAAATCTCTTCAAATTGGAGAAGTTCTCAGCCATTATTTCTTTCTTCCTTTCTTCCTTTCTTTCTTTTTTTTTTTTAATGTTTATTTTTGAGAGAGAGAGAGAGAGAGAGAGAGAGAGACAGTGCGAGCAGGGGAGGGGCAGAGAGAGAGGGAGACACAGAATCCGAAGCAGGCCATTGGCCTGCTGTCAGCACAGAGCCTGATGGGGGGCTTGAACTCATGAACTGCAAGATCCTGACCTGAGATGAAATCGAGGGCTTCAACTGACTGAGCCACCCAACACCCCAGCTGTTATTTCTTTAAGTAAGCTTTCTGAACCCTTCTTTTCTTCTTCTTGAATTGTAATAATGTGCAGATTGGTTCTTTTGTTGTTACCTCACAGATGATGTATGCTTTCTTCACTCTTTTCCTTTCCTTTTTCTTTTTTCTTCTCTGGATAATTTCAATTGTTCTGTCTTGGAGCTCACTTACTCTTTCTTCTGCTTGGTCAAGTCTTATGTTAAAGGTCTTTGTTGACTTCAGTGATTGTTTTCTTAAGCTCCCGAATTTGTTTGGTTTTTATTTATGTTTTCCATCTCTTTGTTGAACTTCTCATTTTGTTCTTATATTGTGTGCCTGGTATTGTTAAATTGTTTATCTGTGTTCTCTTGTAACTCTGAGCATCTTTAGAACATTATTTTGAATTATTTGCTGGGCAATTTCTATATTTCCATTTTGGGGGGGACCAGTTACTGGAGGTTTACTGTATTCCTTTAGTAGAGTCATGTTTTCCAGATCCTCTGTGATCTCTATAACCTTGTATGGAAATTTATGTCTTTGAAGAAATCTCCACCTCCATATTTTATGGACTGGCTTTGGTAAGGGAAGTCTTTCACTCGCGGGGGAGAGGGGAAGCAGGAACATGCTAGTGATCCCAGCATGTGACCCCAGGTCTGCCACCTGTGATGCAAGTTCTAGCGGTGCAGGGGCATGTGGCGGCATCGGTTTTGAGGGTGGCATGATGTCTCTTTGGCTCAGGTTGCTGGGGTCCACAGCATTGACAGCTGCATGGTCCTTGGCAAATGCTGCAGGGTGTCTGCAGTGGCTGTGAGGGCTGTTTGAGTCCTCACTGGTACCTCCAGGCCGAGTGGGTAGGGGCCAGGGCAGACAAGAGTGGTGTCCTAAGCTGGTGGTGCCCTCAGCTGCAGAGACCTGTGTGATGGAGGGCTGGTTGCAGACATACATGTAGTGGTAGGAGCCAAGGCAGGCAGCAAGGGCTGGGGCCAACCGTGGAGGCACTGGTAGTTGCAGGGGCCCTGGATGTTGATGTGCCATGAGCCACGATGGCTCAGTCTCATCACGGACACACAGCAGTGGAGGCTGGTGATGGGGGTCAGGTTGAGGACATGCAGTTGCACAGCTGGAGTGTTTGGCGCCAGGTGAGTGTGGCGGTGCAGGCTAGTGACCGAAGACAGGGCCTCCTCCGTGCCCGTAAGCAGCCGTGGAGGCCCTGGCTATAGGCTTGCTCTCCTGTGGCTGCAGAGTCTCTTCCTGAGCGTGTGCAGGCAGTGGAGGTTGGAGACCAGCATCCGGTTGGCGGCATGCAAGTGCATAGCTGGAGGGGCTAGCTCCATGGCAGTGGGGGTCGGCCGCGGGGGTCTGGGCCGGAGTCTTGCACTTGAGCAGCCGCAGAGGCCTGGGCTGGTTGCTGGTGTGGTTCCTAAGTTCCAGAGAGGCTGAGTGGGGAGAGAGTAAGAGGGACACAGGTGGCTGGCATCAGTTAATGCCAATACATGTGAGGTGAAAGTTGGTGAAATCTGCAGAGGTTCCATGGCAGATGTGCTGGCCACTGGTTCCTTCTTCAATGGTGAAAGCTGCTGGGTTTGTCTGTAGAGCAGGTCACTGTGAACCATTCTTATTCATGCTGTGTGGCCGCTCTTGGTAGCTAGCCCCTGCTTTTTTTTTTTTTTTTCCTTGTTCCTAGATATCTCTGTATATCTCTTGGTGTGGTACTCCCAATGACTGGGAAACCTGGTTTTACCCTGCTCTTCTTTCCTACCAAGGGGAACTGTTTCTAACTGGGGAGTTCCCTTGTGGCCCTGAGCAGTGCTGGCCTGGGGGATGGGATGATGCGCACAAAATGAAGCCATCTTCCTTCTTTTACTGTGTGGTTATTCTCAGGTGTTCTGTTCCACTGTGCTGTGAGGAGACTCCAGGGCTGTCCCATAGCTGTTTTTGTTCACAGATAGCTGTTTCATTGTTGATCTTTGTGGGAGGATGGAGGCTGGGTCTCCTGTGCTGTTGTTTTGATGATAATACTCTTGGCTTTAGAGTCTTGTTTTTTGTTTTTTTTTGTTTTTTTAAGGTTATTTATTTATTTTTGAGAGAGAGAGCGAGAGAGCAAGCGAACAAGCAGGGGAGGGACAGAGAGAAAGGGGGGGGGGAGAGAGAGAGGGAGAGAATCCCATGCAGGTTCCGCACTGTCAGCTCAGAGCCCGATGCAGGGCTCGAACTCACTAGCCTTGAGATCGTGAACTGAGCCAAAATCAGTCTGACACTTAACCGACTGAGCCACCCAAGTGCCCCTGGAGTCTGTTCTTAATCACAGTTGCGCCCTGGAAAGTTGTACCCTTCAAAGTGATTTTACAAAGCCATACTTTTATTGTAGCAACAACAGAAGTAATGTCTTCTTGAGTACCTGCTTCTTGGCAGGCCCTGTGCTAAGTTCTTTTGTAACCATTCCAAGCAGTAGGTATTAGCACTTTTTTTCCCCATAAGGAAACTGAGGCCCAGAAAAATTAAGTTATTTTCTGAAGGTCATAGTGCTAGTGTACCAAAGCTGTTGTTGGAACCCACATCATCTGACCCAGTGCCCATGTGCTTAACCATTCACCTAAACTGCCTTTATTAGCTAAAAGGAGTCATTAAAAATAAAGGTAATCATTATTTGCAGTTACTTAAAAATAAAAATGTGGTGAAGTATAATATCCTAGAGCATGAGATGGAAGAATCTGGTACAAGGATAATTAGAAGAATTAATACCCAGTTAAGCAGATTATCAAAAGATGCATGTTTATGAATTTATGTTACCCTCTAGTTTAGGGGTGATTTGGCAAGTGGATTATTTTTGGCTTGTTTATCTTAGATATTGCAGTGACATGTGTGAAGTCAGAGACATCGGCCTCCAACCTGGCTGAACACCAAAATCACCTGTGGAACATAAACACTGCAGTTTCTGAGACTCTTCCCAAGATTCCAGGGTGGATTCCTTGGTTTTGTAATTTTGAGCAGTTTTTCAGATGCTTCTGATGGTTATTGTTAGAGCCTTTTACCCAGTCACATTTACTGCATGGTGGGCACATTTAGTGATGGAATCCAGGTCCAGAAATATCTTGATGTGATGGAGTAATATACTGAATCTAACAAAATCCAACAATACAGAGGAAAAGAAAGCATGAATGATAGGTGGTATGGAGCTAGAGTTTCAGACTTACAAACACATACATTTTGGAGTGAAGTGTTGTTTCTTTTGAATGCCGCCTTTGGTGGCATTGGTGGTTATCTTATAAACGTGTAATACTGTTTCCTCTATAGGTCTCTGAACTAGAAACTTGATTTGGTTGAGTGAAGATTTTCTATCACTATCATGGTAGGAAGAATTTCAGAATCACCTTGGGTTCTTTTATCAGACTCTTTCCCTCCCCCACATCAGTTGAAAGTCAGAGCCCATTGAGCCATGCTTGCTAATGGTAGTGAAAGTTGAAAAATTGTGGTTGGACTGTACAAAATCCATAATCTCTGTTTGCCCTAGAGGAGGAGTCACATAGTGACTCACAAAGTCATAGTGACATACCCTACTCACAAAGTCATGATTGTCACTGTGGCCAAATATGGCTCAATTTCTATATTATTTCCCTCTTAGTCGATGAAGATCACCCTATAATTGAGGACGTTTACTTCTCATTCTTACCTATGTTTTGGGTCACAGTGAAGATTTTTGTTGATTTACTTCTTAAAAAATGTTAGTGTTTCATTTTTATTCATATTACTTTTGGTGTAAACTGTGCCAAAAAATGACATTTAATACTTCCTTATCTTAGAGAAAAGGTTGCACACAGTTTCCCCCGCCCCCAGTAAATATTTGCAGTTCTTTTGTGCATCAGGCATTGTGCTAGGCATCAGGGTATGGTGATGAATAACAATAGCTGTGGTGCCTGTTCTCAAGATAAATATTTATTTAGTGATGAAGATGGGGAAATAAATAGTACATGAATAAAATAGGTAAAAGATGTAATAAGACAAAAAATAAGTTGACATAATAGAGAATCACATGAGAAGGCTTATTTATTTATTTATTTATTTATTGAAATGTTTATTTATTTTGAGAGGGGGAGGGAGAGGCAGAGAGAATCCCAAGTAGGCTCTGCACTGCTCAATCCCACAAACCTTGAGATTATAACCTGAACTGAAATCAAGAGTCTGACACTTAACTGACGGAGCCACCCAGGTGCCCCCGAGAAGGCCTGTTTTATACAGGATGGCTGGGGAAGGCTATGCTGAGGGGACATTTCAGGTGAGATCTGAAGTACTCTATAAAGGAAGAACGTGTATGAAGGTCTCGAGATGGGTTGAAGAGGAACTGGCTTAGAACTGAGATGAGATGAGGGTGAAGCTAAATTGGGGGAGGGGAGATAGTTGGATACAGATCCTTACTGATGGTAGTGTAAGTGCAGTGAGAAACTAGCTCTGGATTGTATTGTAAGAAAGATACAGTGCGGCTGCATAGGTCACGGTTGAAGGATATAAGCCTAGGATTGGGAAATTAGTTAAGAGGCTGCTGTGTACGAGACAGGAGAGATTGTCGGAGGATTGGATCAGCATGGTTGCAGTTGAGAGGGAGAGACGTGGAGTGATTCAACAGCTATTGTAGAGGTAGTAAGGAAAGAGCTTGCAGATAGACTGGAGGTGTGAGCGGGGTGAGGAAGGAGGAAGAATCCGTTATGCCACCAAGATTTGGGGAGTGACTAACTAGGTGGACATTAGAGCTACTTACTGAAGATCTGAAGATGCAGAAGGCTTATTTGGGAGGGTTCTTTGGGGCATAAGTTTGAAACCCAAGTGGAGGAGCAGAGTAGTCATTTGGATGTATGGGTTTGTTTTCCAGAGAAGAGGCTTCAGTTAGAGATAGAAATGTAGATGAGACATCAGTACAAATGATGGAATTTAAACCATGGAGTGTATGAGATAGTTTAAGATAGTATAGAGACTGCAGAGGTCCCAGAAATTAACCTTAAGGCCCTTCATCATGTAGTTACTGGGGAGAGAAGGAGACTGATAAACCAAAGGCAGAAGGAAACCTAGAGCATGCTGGGCTGAGAGTAGGTGAAGAAAACGTTGCTAGGAGGAAGAAGTGGTCTAGTGTGCTAGATGCTCTTCAAGATGATGAGTCAGGTGAGCACAGCGTGTGCTTATCATGACTGACTCCATGGAAGTCTTTGGGGCCTGTTCAGGGCTAGTTTGGGTGGAGTGGTACGCACAGGCTGAATACAGCGGGCAGATGAGAGAATAGGAATTTATAAGGAATGTATATAGTGAGTACCGACTGTTGATAACCTCTGTATGTCTCTGAAGGCGCTGGGGCCCTAGAAGGGGATTGTGGGGCTAAGGGAAGCACTGGAGTTTGATTTGGTGTTTTAGACAGGATATCATGCTAAGTTGAACCCTAGGAAATTGGTGAACTGTACTATATTTGATTTATGAGAATGGCAAATTTCATATAGTTTGACCTAATGTTACATGTTATACTACTGAGAATGAGTTACTTTTGAAAAGGGAGTTTGATGAAGCAGTGTTGAGAGAGTTTTAACCAAAAGAGTACAGCCTTTGAGCTGTTGAGAGAGATGGGTTTGGAGCTCCCCAGTCAAGTGTTGGCCTTTGAAGCGGGGAGGGGGAAGGCACACATTTTTTCCACTGTAACAGGAAGGAAGATGCTGATGTACAGATTCAGCCGAGTTTCAGTGATCATCGTGATGCCGATCCCGGCAGCTAGTGTTTACCCGGGGCCAGTAATTGCGGAACAAGCTTTCAGATTTGGCTGTAGGTGCACATTGATTGATTTTGTTCATAGGACTGAGTGGCTACTGATCCTGTTTTGCCTTGTAGTAGGCTCTAAATTTTCTCCCTCAAAAGTCATTGATATCAGTGAAATTTTTTTTTTATTATTATTCAGTTTTTCCCTTTCATCAAAAGCAGAGTACATCAAATAGCATGACCTCCTTCTCCACTCATCAGCAGTAAAACACCATGGGCCTCCCTATAGAACTGATTAGCAAATCAAAGAATAAAGTGTTTTTCTCACAAGTGATTTTCTTACCCTACAGAAAATTGTCTTTTTCAGTATTGCTATCAGTATTCTTTGACTTGTCAGCATAATTGAAACGATACCTGTGATTTCTGTTACTTCAATGCAGACTACAAGTGCATCCTTTTAAGGTCATACTACTCTTCTTCTGTCTTGTGTACAAGAATTTGCTTATGAGGTATGTATATTTCAAGAATTTCAGCTGTCCAGAGGGAGGTTTTATTCCACTGCATAATATAGTTTAAAAAAAATGATTTTCATTAGACCATTCTGCTGACATATCCTCAGGCCACAATTTTCTCCATGGACTTATTAATTCAGTACAGAATTCCAGGTACTGATCATTAATTGTATCTTAAAAACTACAATGAGATCGAAGTCGTCTTTAGCGCCTTCAGGATTATTTTTCATGAAACATCTACCTCCTGTAATATTTATTTTGAATAATATGCTCATCCATGGGTTATGGGACTAGAGCCATTGTAGGAATATTCCCAGATGTGTGTGCTTGTTTCTCAGTGTGTGCTTGTTGAGCTCTAGGCAGCTTTGCCTTGTGTATGGCTCCAAAATTATCTTTTCCTGAAAGTGCAGGTAGGTCTGGAGAAATGCAGACACTGTATTAATTTATACACTGTAAGGGTCTGATAAAACATGCTGCATCTTTAAAAGCTCTAGGGTGGTGGTATTTTAGACAAAAGTTTTATTTTATGGATGAGGGTAGCTTTACTAGAGGCAAGATAAGCCAACATGTTCTAATTCTGCTTGGAATCAGGAACTCGATTTACTGTTGTTACCTGCTGTGGTAGAAATTGCAAGCATCCCTGACATAGACTTGTATCTTCAGTATTGGAAATATTCAACAGAATTCATCAGCAGTGATTTCAAAAAGCTGCAGTCTCTGATGTTTTGATAATAAGTGAAGAAAAGTTTTCTTGTTATTTCAGACAGCCTTTGATAGCATGTCATTTTATGAAAATATACACAGATTAGTCTGTTGCATACCTGATTCAAATGTTTTTAGCTTCTTTGGGTGAACTTTGGGGGACTCCCTTTGGCCTTTCTACTGAGAACCACTGTCCATCCATATGTGCTGATAAAGAAGGGTTTGTAGTATGATAGTGCTCAATGGGTTTGCTGACCTGGAATCTAACTGGTTCAGCCAGCTTCTCTTTGAGCCCTGAACTAGTGTTGTACTGATCCATCACATTTCCTTTGCTTTGCCATTTCTAGTCGTGACCTGGTGCGTATTCTTTCTCTTGCTTTTCCGTAGAGGAAATGGGGCTTGTCTTACAGGGTGAGTTCTGTGCTAAAACCTTGTACTTCCTCCTTCTATATATGCTGATGAACAGGTTTCAAAGTTCTACCTCTTAGAAATAGCCCACCACCCCAGCGGTGACAGTTTTGACATGCATGGGCTTTTTCTGTCACGTGCCTCTAAATAGACCTGGGAGAGCATCTTTCGGGTCTAAGGAGACTATCTTTTGCTCTTCCACCTCCCTCCTCCCCACAAAGACAATGTGCTGCTGATTTGCTTCTAAATTTGGCTATTTCTTTTCTCATTCCAAAATATTTTCTCTAGTCCTTTCAGACATCTTTCAGTTTACACAGTTTGCTGCAGTGGCCTTCCCTTGGAAGACTCCAGTCTGCTGACCTCTCTTCTCCCCTTGTTGAAGTGGCCACTAACCTGGAAGTAGAATCCTTTTCTTCTCCTGGCTTCCCTATCAAACAGTCAACAACTATTCATAACAGACTAAAGTAGAATTTAAATACCCATAATCAGTTTTTATCATCTCGATTACGTATTTTTTTTCAAAAAGGGATGGTATCAAATTACTATTTTGTATCCATGCTTTTTAAAGTGGTTTTTCTCCATTGAATCTCCTGAAAACACCTTCTTATATATTTTAATTTTTAAAGAATTTATATTTCTGTATTTTCAGGGACTGAGAATATCTTCATGATATAGATGTACCATTTGACCAGTTCCTTACCTTTGGACGTTTAGGTGTTTTCCCTTTTCCCTCCCTCCTTCTTTCTGTCTTCCTATTATTTACTGGTGATAGAACTTTTGTTTTTGGGTGTCCAGAGTTGTTTTTCACTATGTATATAGTTATGTTTATTAAACCCTAGCACGGACTTTTTGAGTAGTCTCTTGCTAGTTACAGTGTCACTTTGTGTTAAGGTAAGAACTCCTATCTTATGTATATCCGTCTCCCCAGTGTAGCATTATGCCTGGTACAGTAGGTGTAAAGAATTCTTGTTGAGTTCTAGAAATATAAGGGCCATGTGACAAATACTTAAGTATCTCCTGTTTATTTGAGATTCCAGAGATAGGAGTGAACAAGACAGAGATTGTCCTTGCTCTCATAAGCTGAGATATTATTCTGTATAACAAGGTTTATGTTGTAAGGACTACAAGCCTCTTAACGTGAGGATCACTTAAAAAATCATAAAGTCACACAGTATGGTAGGAGAGTCCAAATGACCTACAGTATGATTACTTGGGGGACCTGCATTCCAGGTTTTTTCATGCATATGGCTAATTAAGAGTTGACTAACTGATTTTCCTGTAGATGATATTTCTTATCTAGGATTGTCCACAAGGGTTGCCAATTATGATGGAATAATTTTTTTCAGGTTCATGCTTTTTGACCCTTTCAAGTGACTAAAATCAATTATACTTAAATTTAAAATTTCATACCTGAACATAGTATGTTGTTCTTAGGTATTATAGAGAATTCAAAGATCTTTTAGGGCTGGGTTTGGGGCAGTAGGAAGTATATCCCCAAATATTTTTGGTCTTTCTGTTGCACATTTTAAAATATGATTAAGCAAAGATTGAAGCCATGGAGATTTTCTGCTGTAAGTTGGTGTTTCAACACTGCCAGCCATTCACACTCTTTGTGATTCCACTTACAGAAGTGGAAAGTGAAGGGTGAGTAGCTGCACTCTTGGGCAGGCACATAATTTTTTTAAAAAATGTGTGTGCCTCAGCAGAGCTATATTAGAGTTTCCTATAGCTGCCTTTTTCTTTTTTATTGTAGGGCCAGCTCTCAATGTTGCAAGAAAAAATAGACCATTTGGAGCGTTTGCTAGCTGAGAATAATGAGATCATCTCAAATATTAGAGACTCGGTCATCAATTTGAGTGAATCTGTGGAGGATGGTCCAAAAAGTTCACAAGGCAATTTCAGCCAAGGTGCTGGCTTACCTCTTCTGCCGTCAAAACAGCTGTCCCTCGTAGTGGACCCTGAAGACTGTTCATTCGCTTTACAAGGTGGAAGTAGGCATTCAGATGTGCAGGTAATGTATGCATTCATTAATAATCATTGGGCTTCTTTGTCTTTTACTTTCTTTTTTTGATCTGGTGTCTGTTTTAACTTAGTTGCCTAAACTGTCTGGAGTTTAGTTTGTATTTTTGTAAACTGGCTTGATTATTCACCTGATCATTAATGTTCTTTTTAGTGATAAAATTCTGTAATTCTGTGTTTCCCCCAATTTTTTTTTATTATTTTATGTGCTGTGGCCTTTTTGTATGTTTTTTAGGTCTGACTTTCTCTCGTAGATGAAGTTTAGAGGTTTAAATTTGGTCAAAGAGATTTTCTCATCTTCCTATAAAGAGTACAAGAAAAGCTGTATTCTTACTATGTCTCTGTTATACACTATAGGTTTCACACAGTGTAGGGTTAAATTCCTTTTGCTAACTATCTTTTTGTGAAAGAGGGAAGGGAAATACTGTAGAGCTGTGCTGTTCAGAATGGAAGCCACTGTCCACAGGTGACTACTGAGCATGTGAAATGTGGCTAGTTTGAAGTGAGATGTGCTCTAAGTGTTGAGAATTTTTACAAAAACAAAGGTAAATTGTTCATTTTTATATTGATTAGATGTTGAGAAAATAATACTATGAATACATTGGGTTAAATAAAATATATCAATAAAATTAATTTCACTTAATTTTATCAGAAAATTTAAAATTATGGATTTGGCTTGCATTCTGCTTCTCTTGGATAGCATTCTGGAGGGTAGTGGAGTTGTAAACCAGGATATAAGAAAGGACTTCTACTTTTCTTAAATTTAGGGTGTGTCACATATGCTCTGTTCTGCAAATTAGCAGAGTTGTGTTTAACCTGTACCTGAGACCTGAAGCTGGAACTTGGTGATGGGACCCTGAAGGGTGAATATTTTACAGCTGGACAAAATGGGTTGGCTCTGGCCTTGCTTCAGAGTAGATGTTTTCACTAACTTCTGGGGACAGAAAACATGTTATTTTCTTGAGGCCGTGGCTCACAGGCCAGTCCATAAGCTGGAGACATGGGAGTTGTCCAGGCCTTGTGCCTATAATCTTATCAGCTAGTGCGTTGCCAAGTTCAGACAGTATCAGGATTCTGGGCTTTAAAAGTGTATCTATCTATTTTTGTGACTCTTGGCTTTGTTTAGGTTTTAAATAAGTACCTTTTAAAGGAGAACCACAGAACTTTTTTTGGAGGTGGGGTATTAAATCTGGGCTGGACAGAAACAGCCCTGTTGCAGAACCATGGAAGGCATGCAGAGCAAGGCAGTGGGTAATCAGGAGAGCTGCAGGGCCGGAGAAAGGACCAGAAGGAATAACAGAGACTGCTAACACATCCTCCTTCCCAGCTGGTTTTCAAAGATTTATTGACTCATCCTTGGGAGTGTTATATTTATTAAAGTCATAAATTCTGAAGTGAGAGAGATGTTACTATCTTAAAATACTTTGTATTCACTTTTTATATAATTTGTTCGATATCTTTAAATTTTTTGTAACCCACTTATATATTAGGATATAATTTTTTACATAATTTAAATTTTACCACAGTCACTTGTGTTCTTTGTCCCATTTAGTATTAGAGGGAATATTAGAGAGAGTATTAGAGGGAAAAATACAAGGTTTTAAGGTTTTGTGGGGTTTTTTTGGCAGTATTTTTTCCTTTGTGTCCAAATAGGTTATTACCCAGGACTACTACATTGGAAGCTTAAGACGACATTTGAACATTAAGAAACTGAGTCTTAATTTTAAAAATTCTTCCATTTTTAAATGATTATGCCTTGTTGACTCAGTTGTAGTTTTATTTTTAGAATAAAAAGGGCAAACAGAACATATGCTAAATGAAGGCATAGCTGTAGATGCATTTCCATTCTGATACAGGTTTTAAAATATAGGAAATTAATTGTGAAATAAAGACAACTCAAAGTAAAAAGTGATTATCCAGTATTGTATTTGAAAATGCTGAAATATTTGCTCATAATCACATTTCATCAGAAATTGTTTGCTTGCTGTTTAGTTCCTATTAATTTCTACTAGACTGTAGTAGAAGTAGAACAGGGCAAGAAGGAATTGAATGGAATTATTTTTCATTAGAAGCAGATGGGGGCGGGGATTATTTATCAGGATAGTTAAGTAATACGGTAGCATTTTAAGAATTTGAATGGTAATTAAATGTTTTCTGCCTTAAACTCTTCAGTTAATGTCTGCAGAAATAGCTTTATCTAGTAAAATGCATACACATAGTACAGCAATGAATAGCTTTGAGCAAATATTTTCCAACATTAACTTTAAATTAAAAATGGTAATACATGGTTAAATTTACTTTTTTTCCCCTTTATTGTGTCTTTTATATTTTTAGATGTTGGATGTTTACAGTCTGATTCCTTTTGACAACCCAGATGGTGGAGTTTGGAAACAAGGATTTGACATTAGCTATGTGTTTAATGAATGGGACTCTAAGCCCCTTCAAGTCTTTGTGGTGCCTCATTCCCATAATGACCCAGGTAAAATTTACACTTCAAAAAAACTACAGGTTATTAAGCCCATATAGGCACAGAGTATTTTAATGAGAAGGTGGTAGACCTAATTTCTCACATTTTTGAGACATTATTTGCTGACTTGTGACCGCAGCATATTCCTTTTATATGTCTTGTATTTTGAGTTTTTACTTTATCAGTTTGTGTGCCATTCACAGATAGGACTTCTGCAATATGAAATAGTAATAAACACAGGAAGGTCTTAGTTTGGGGGTTGAAAAGTTGCACTCACTTAAGGGGCTGATTGTTCATTTTAGTTACTTTTCTCTAAAATATTGCATGAGAGAATTATTTTGTGTTCATAAACTCTACATTACAAAATGCAGAGTGTTTATGGGAACATTTGAATCTTCCAAATGGAGAAGCAAAATGTAAAGTGGTTAAGAGCCTTGGTCAGGCAGATGTGAGTGTGGAGTCCCAACCCCATCAGTGTGAGACAACTTTAGGCAAGTTACTTAATATTAAAGTAAGTTTTTTCCTAATAGAATCAAGTTAAAGTGTCTGCTTCAAAGGATGAGATGTTAAGGCGTGATGCATGGCCCAAAAGTAACTGCTGTCGTTACCATTGTTATTGTTTCATTTGACAACTTTTGTTACTTATTGGTGCCACAGATTTTTCCCTCCAAGGTAAGGGAAAATTGCTAAAATTACAGTGGGAAATATGATTCGATGTATGTATTTGTGAGTGTGAGTACACTGGCACAGAAGAAATACTTAATGAATTCCACTGCAGGAATTTTTTTTTTGGGGGGGAATGCACTTCCAAAGACTTCTTCCGAAGGACTTACTTAGGCTTCTATTTGTTACTTTTCTCAGCTTCTCCATTTCATCATTACTATCAGAGGCACCATTATTCACCTGTACTTTGAAGTTTTTTCTTTATTCCAACATTCATTTATCTCCGACTTACATTCTTTCCCACTGGTTTATTGGCATGTATTCCTTTCTTTCTGTTGCTAAGACAGTAGAACTTGTTACTCTATGTCTGGAAGTGTGATTTGGTGAAGTGTGTGTACAGGTGGGTGCAGGCACATGTGCTGCTTTTTTGGGTGTGTGAGGTACACAGGGGAGAGTTTGGATGCTGAAATGTTTGAATTCCCATAGTACTTCAGTGTTTATTATGCAAAGAGGTATGAAATAGAGGAAATTAGTATTATTCTGGAAATTTGTGTTGAGCAGTTGCTGCACGAGCTTCTGACTTGGTTTCTCTTTGTTCTTAATGACTTCACCTTTTCCTACAAATACCTTTCAGCCTTATTAACCTTTCCTCTTAAATGTTTTGCATCATTTTCCTCCTTTGTCTTAGCCTTTCCCTTCAAATCCAAGTTCCGATGGCTGGGCGTCATGGAAAGACTGCAGGGGTCTGGAACCTGGCAGAATGAGGCCCGCATCCCGGCTCTACCATATACTTGCCCCCATGTCCCTGGGGGCACATTTGTGTATCTGTAAAATGCAGATCATATGGTTGGAGTAGCATCTTAAAGCAGGAGTTAGTTATCAAGTAAATACAAAAGGTGATGAAAATCACATCTAATTATAAATCTCATTCACTCTGAAACATTCCCTTATTCAGTGAAACAGTGGCAGAGCCACTGTAGTATTTAAATTGTTCTCTCCTTTTTTCTCTGCCAACCATCTACGGTTTTGTTCTTGTCACTTAATTTGTTTTTAAGTTTTTATGTATTTGGGAGAGAGAGAGGGCACCTGAGCGGGGGAGGGGCAGCAAGAGGGAGAGAGAGTTGCAAGTAGGCTCCACACCATCAGCACAGAGCCCAATGTGGGGTTCCATCCCACAAACCGTGAGATCACGACCTAAGCCCAAGTCAAGGGTCAGACGCTCAACCGACTGAGCCACCCAGGTGCCCCTGTTCCTGTCACTTAATTGGGTGTGTGATGTGATTCCATTGTGTCCAATTTCTTATAGGTTTATACATACACTTTGTGCTATGTCTTGTGAGTCCTCGTGTGAATCCATTTCTCTTGCTTTTTAGATTTTTAAAGACTTTTTTTTTCCTTTTTCCCCTTTTCTGCCATCCTCACTTTCCACCAATCTCATTTCTTGTAATTCTGTAACATGCGCACTTAACTGTAGTAATAAAATTTGTAGTTTATCAGGCAGTCTGCCGAATGTTTTAT
This sequence comes from Lynx canadensis, assembly GCF_007474595.2. Taxonomy (NCBI): domain Eukaryota; kingdom Metazoa; phylum Chordata; class Mammalia; order Carnivora; family Felidae; genus Lynx; species Lynx canadensis. The sequence continues at coordinate 170,149,264 of NC_044303.2, forward strand.
TAACATCTAATGCTCACAAAAACCCTTGGAGATCAGTGTCACTATTCATGAGGAAGATGTTACCAAGTTTACGGGGGCAGGAAGTGGCCCCACAAGAATGCCTTATTAGTTTACCTGGATCTCCCACCTGAGTATACTCGAGAGTCGGAGTACATGCGCCTCCTGTTAGAGTCGTCCTCATTGCCTAGCCTGCCACTTGACATACAGTAACTGGTAAATATACATAAGGCCTTCTCCATCTGTCTCTGTGTGCCTCCTTAGCTTCTTGAACTTTGGATGCACACCTGTACATAGGCACACATGTAAACATTTATAGCACTTCTGCATCGTCTCTACTCTAGAATGTAAACTCCATGAGGGCTCACACTTTGTGTTATAACCACCAGGTCACTAACTCCCAGAATAGTAAGCAGCACATAGTACTGACTCATTCAGTTAAATAAGCTAAATGAGCCAGGGCATCTGACTCTGCAGCTTCAGATGAAGCATTTGACCTTGACATGTGGTTTTATCTTCCCTCCTTCCCTTCTTCCTGTTGTCTTATTTTTATTCCTTAAAAAAAAATATTTAAAATATGCTTTGTAATTTTAAATACAAACACCAGATGATATTAAGCTCTTCAAGGGCAGGGATTGTCTGCGCCTTTTAGATTCTGTTTGTTTGCCTTAGCAGTGCGGTGAGCGGTGCCCAGTGTGGTTCATGTGTTGTTCTGTGGGGAGACATCCCTAATAACTGGTCCTGACTGCAATAGAGGAATCTGTCTCTTGGTATCTTAGCAACCACAATTGAATCTTTTTGTCTTAGTAAAAGATGTTAATGACCCTTACCCTCAGGCCTTCATCCACTTGAGGAAAAAATAATGGTCAGACACAGACCTTTTAAAACTACAGCTATTTTTTTTTTTTTTTTTTTTTTTTTTTTTTTTTTTTTTTTTTTACTGTAAAGCAAAATGCTAGAGAATAGAACCCACTGACTTTTTAAATAATTTTCACCGCTCCGGGGTCTCTGGGTGGCTCAATTGGTTAAGTGTCCGACTTCAGCCCAGGTCACGATCTCACGGTTCATGAGTTTGAGCCCCGCGTTGGGCTTTGTGCTGACAGCTCAGAGCCTGGAGCCCACTTTGGATTCTGTGTGTCTCTCTCTCTCTCTCTCTGTTCCTCCCCTGCTTGCATTCCGTCTCTCTCTCTCTCTCTCTCTCTCTCTCTCAAAAAAAAGATTAAAAAAAATAAAAAAATTTCACCACTCCTTAACAAAAGTAGAATTTAGGTAAACTAAATTGTTCTGTGACAAGCCAAATCATTCAGATCATGAAGAACCACACTTTCAGTTGAGGAATAGAGAGAAGTATGTGCACAAACATTCCAAGTCCAAATGTGACTCTGTAGCAGGAAATCTTTGTGGAATACGCCTAAATGAATGTGCAATTAGGCGGTTTACTTTCTAAATGAGATTTATAGAGACTTGTTTGCATTTTCTACAGCAACAATTTAAAACTTTAGCTCGGTAGTTTGTTTCATTGGTGGAGTTTTGTCTGTTGGGGATAGAAGTACTGAAATAGATTTTTAAAAGATTCCTGTATTTTCCCTAACTTTAAGAATTATGTTAAAGAAAAAGAATTATGTTGTTGTGTTTTTATATATGTAGATATTTTTCTTTTTTGGACCATGTTCTGATATCTCATAAGACAGATAAATTTCAAATTATGTTTATATTTTAATAAATTTCTAATTATGTCTTCTTCCAGCCCATGAGGACATGTAACAGTTGTCATATATTTTATATGGTTTACATGAGTTAAAACAAAATTGGAAGGGAATTGTTAAGTCAGTGCTGATAACTTTGTCCTGTTACGCTTTTAAAAAGTTTTGAATCACAGACCATGAAATTAAATGTTAGTTGATTGATACATGTTCATGTTATATTTAATAAGCTGATTAAAACACAATTACAGCACCTTTGTATCTACAATCTTAATTCTTTGCTTCCCACTACTTAAACTGCTGAAATGTTTAGTTAATTTTCCTTCAAAGAAATCGCAGTGTGTAGAGAGAAGATAAGGTGTACTAAATGGAAAGTTGGACAGCATATTGTTAGTTAAGCAATTTGTAAAATGAACATTAGAAAATAATCCCCCATGTGGTCTGACTCCAAATAGAAGGGAGACCTAGGTACAAGAGTCACACTGGAAAATAATTTTCTTTTGTGCATTTGCAGTTCTTTTACAGAGTTTTTATTGATTCAAATGAGTGAGTAGAATTTTTTGACTTTCTTTTGTGGCAAATTGAAAAACAGAATTTTGCATTTAGTAGTGTATTATAATTTGAAATGAGTTTATGTGCTATTATTCTTAAAAAGCAAAAGAACAAAAACATGGGGAAATCACTGTGTAATGTTATTTTTAAAGCTTCTCTGTTATTCTTAACAAATATTCTTAACAAAATATTGTTAAGAACAGTCATAAGAGAAGAGCTGTGGTCCCCCCACAGTTGGGTAATGCCCGGGTGGGCGAAAGCAGGGGGGACTTGGAACTCTGGCTTCCAAAGGAACCTGCTGAATAGAAGGAGATGGTGAGGAGAGGGGAGGTTTGTTTGTGGACAGTTTGGGGAGTCCTTTGTTCTGGTTAGTGATTGAGAGATGAAGTGAATTCTTTGGTTTTGGCTACTGTGGTGGGAAATTTGAATTTCTGGAGCTAAGATAGTATGAGGAAGAACGGAGTGAGAACTGGTATTCATTGTGTATCTTACATTAGTTTGTGTAATACATTCTGCAACCCTCAACACCAGTAAATCATACATCGTTTACCAGGTGAGGACAGTGAGACTAAGCAGGTATACTAATTTGTTCAAGATCCATCAGTTAGACACTGGCACAGGATGGCAATTAAAGCTCAGATTTGCCTGATTCTGAGGTCTGTGCTCTTTCCATTTACTATGCTGCCTCTCAAGATATGTTACTTAGTTCAAATGATTTTCTTGCTTTATGGGCATTAGCTAATTCAGCACATTTATCTGAACTTTGGGTTGTTAATAGCATTGCCAGATTTGGCTTAAAAAATGTTTACATTTCCAGTAAACATTGGATAGTTTTTTTAGTATATATGTCTTGCAGATCTCATATGGGATTCACTTATAGTAAACATTTATTCATTATTTATCTGAAATTCAAATTTAACTTGGCATCCTGTATTTTATCTGGTAATCTTAATTAAGAAAATGTTGGCATTACGAGTTAAATATTTACATGGCTCTTTAGAATTATATTTTTAAGAGATCTCTAGAGTTGGTATATTGAGGTTCTGTTTTAGAGGGGGAAAAGTCCATTGGGGCTCTAACTGGACTGCATTCTTTAGGAGCACATGTATCAGGTATTACCTAGAGATGCAGGTGATTGTCACACATGTCCCCATTCTCCTATTTTGGTTACTTTTGTCTGTCTTTTGAGTCTGATGCTTCAGAGCTCACCACTGCACCAGTTATATAAATGATTGCTAATACTTATGGGACTTTACTATGTTTCAGGCACTATTCTAGGTACTTTACATGTATTAAATCCATTACTGCTCTTAGCAACTTCATGACAAAAGTCCTGTTATTACCCTCATTTCACAAATGAGAAAACTAAGGCAGAAGGGAGTCCAGGTAATGTGTTCATGTCAGGGCTGGGCTTTAACCCAAGCCGTCTGGCTCTGGAATTAGGACTTACAACCATTACTTAATACTGTCTCTTGAAGGTAATACTTCTGAAACCCACAGGCAAAGCTTCCAGGAGGAAGGTCTTTTAAGTATTTCCAAGCCAATGTCATCTACTTTAGTATTTTTAATGATAAAAAACATTTTATGAACTATCTTGGAAGAGTAGACACCTCACCACACTGTTCCTCATCCTTTTTTTTTTCCTTCTGGTCTGTCTTTACTGAAATGGATGTCTCTGTCCTTAAATACTACTTGAGTCCATGAGATGGTGAGTGGTTTTCCTCATTGCTACATATTTTACAGTTAGAAAGTAATTTGGAAGCAGTATTTTCCAGCTTTTAAATGGTTTCTTTTAGAAACTTTGATTATATGCCCAGTATTTGCCTGCTCATAGGGCTAAATAACCTCACATACACTAAGAGTAACTCCTCAAAGGAAGTCACTGTTACTTTTACTTCTAAGGATGTCTCTCATATTATAGACCTGTCTCATTATTTCAAAGCACTATGCTCTATTTGGGGAAGACTTAGTAGGCCTGAAGTGTCCTGCTCCATGTGAATTGATGATGCTCATGGATGGAATCCTTAACAAAGGAGGGAAGTAACTTTAGCACAGATTTAGAAATTACTGTGGAGGTTGATCTCATAATTGCAGGTGTCACATATCAAGGTACACAGGTCTTTTAAAGGACATTTAGAAAAGCAATAGAGTAAAGGATCACAATTGGACATTGTGCATATTACAGCTGCAGGATGAACAAAACTCCAGCTCTCCTAACAGTGATGCAGATGGTTCCTGTGGTGTGGGATAGAATTACCAGTGACAGCATCTTACACTGGCTCAAAAAGTGCTGTATCTCAAACACCTTAGTGGAAGTGAAGCTGATATGCTTTGAAATCTATTAGATGACACTGAATCACCTGGAAAAAAGGTGAGGTTATTCTGGAAACTTGAGTTCAGAAGCATTTGTAGGATTCAGCAGGTTTAGGTCTTTGGAAAACCTCAGCTTCATCTTTGACTCTCTCTGTCTTGGAAACTTCAGTCAACTAACATATGCTCTTCATTTTGCCTCATTGGCCTCTTATTTCTATTTCCAGAACCATTTTCTAGCAGAACTTGTGCAGTGGCCTCATTTCCTGTTTGTCTTGTACACTGAAGTATATCTTTTACGCTCACAGTAGTCATTTTTGAAAACACAGAAGACGTTAACTTCCTTCACTAAGAAACAAGAATGGCTCAGAAGATTTTCAGTGGTCTGCCCCCGCTTCTGTTTGTATTTCTCACGGTACCTCCACCATGTAAGCTCCGATACAGCCACACCTGGCTGCCTTCTCCCTGAGATTGACACAGGACTTCATGGCTTAGTGTCTTTTCCATATGCCCTTGCTTCTATTTGGGATCTACCCCCTTTTCCCTCTATCCACACGATGACTATTCTAAGAATCTTCTGTCCTTCTGCTAGGAACTTATCACTTCTTTATTCCCATAGCATTTTGTTCTTATTTTTACTGTAGAATCTGTTTTCATTTATTAGCTTTTTTGCTTTGTCTTATTAGATGTTTGATTTGTGTGTGAATGGATAAACTAGAACAGGACATTAATTAAAACTCACAGTTTATTGTTTGAGTTAAGATAATACCAATTAACATGGTATGCAATGTCTTAAGTGTAAGACTGGATGTTAAAATCAAATATGGAAGGATTTGACAAGTGATGGAAGAAGCCTGTTGATCATTTGTTGGTAGACGATGACTTCATTACTAAAATAAAGAAGCTTTCTTGTTTTATGAATCCTCTTTGTACTTATTTTTAAATTAGAGAATACTATGTTAAAATGGAAGTAACATGAAGCTTAAGTTGCAGTTTTTAAATGTTTATTATCTTGTTATAATTATTTTTCATGCAAGATTTATTATCTTTTCTTAACAGTTGGTACCTACTTAACTGAGTAGAATTAATGTAGTCATTAAAAAATAATTGTCATAGTAGTGGAAACCACAACAGTGTAACAATGATTTGAGGGGCATGACTTCTTTGGGATGCATCTTTTAAATCATCTTGGGGCTGACAGAGCCTTTTTAAATATAAGCTAGTAACTTAAAGATATTGATCAAAGATGATTAGGTTAGCAGAACAGACAGTGGCTATGTTAGAGCTAATTGTGTGTGTGTGTGTGTGTGTGTGGTGTCTTTTCCTTTTTGTTTCATTTCTAGTTGAAGTAATAAATTTGTATTTATACTCTATATACCCTTTTCCCCCTATTCTTTTGGCTATACATTTCACTCATCTATCATGTACTTATTCAACTCTTGATGGTGTAGTCTTCATACCAGGTGCTAGATTCATGAGAATTGACTGGTTGGGAGTTCAGGTTGTAGGTTCCCAAATTTGTAGGACTTGGTGTAAAAGTATGTGGATGCCCTCAGACCCTTTGTGTAAACATTTGAAAGTTATAAATCAAACTGATACATGATAAGTAGAATAGGTCTTTTCCTCCTACCTTGAGGAATAGCACAGTTATCAGGAAGGCCACATGTGGGTTGAGATTGCTGGGGCTCCAATTCCCCACTGGAATGTGTTGAGTTTGTGTGGGAAAAGCCAGCCTGTGGGGCAGCCCAACCTCCTTTCCCAGAAATGGCCCTGTCCTAAACCAGGAGGGGCTTTGCTCACAGATGCACAGACACGCCAGCACTTTTCCCACATCCCTGCAAACTGTATCCCCCTGGCTGTTGCTCAGGCTACAGAGATTACCACCTCCAGGTCAACTGTCCTTTAGAAAGACATATAGAAGGCCCCTTCTGGGCTCTAGAAACTGGCTTGGGGCTATTTGGACACATTTCTGGGTCATGGTGCTTAGGAGGGCAGGTCAAGGCAGGCTCTGGGTGGGCAGTTCTTTCTTTGCCTTGTGAAAGGGATGTGGTCAGAGGAAGAATAGGAAGATCCCTCAAGTCCAGGGCTCAGGGTGAGATACCCTTGCCCAGGTCCTAAATCAGTGCTGTGTATGCCCTTGAACCAAATAAAACTAAGTGTTCCTCCAGAGGATGAAATTGCCGCAAAGTCTTCAGACTACAAAGCTAGATCAGGAGTCAAATTTCTAAAAATGGTGGTTTGTCAGCAAACAGTCACTAAGTGCTTAATTGTTCATGCACATTAAAAATAAGCAGTAGAGCTTTCAACATTACTAGGCTTTATATTATAGAAATTAAATTCTTTGAAGTTTTATTTCTTTATTTTGAGAGATAGAGCGCATGTGCACGCTCTTGTGCGTGTGCAAGTGGGTGGGGGAGGGGCAGAGAGAGAGGGGAGAGAGAATCCCAAACCTGACACAAGACTTGAACTCAGGAACGGGAGATCATGACCTGAGCCAAAGTCCAGAGTTGGCACTTAACCGACTGAACCACCCAGGCGTCCCTAGAACTTAACTTTTTTTATGATAAAATAGAGCAAATTTAGAGTTAATTCATCCATTACAGAACTTCTAATTGTGTATTCTTTGTTGCAGATATTTCCTCACTTACTTAAAAATAGTGATTAGCTATTTTATGGGTTAGAGTGTTGTTAGAGTGGAAAACAGTAAATGGAAAGGTTTTCTGTGTGCTCTTCTAGCCCTGGTTCAATTTCCAAGTGTATTCAAGGGAAAGAAAAAGGCTGTGAATTGACCACTTAAGTAAATCAGTTTGCAACTCAATGTCCTAAGATTATTAAATCCAGAGGTAGGAATCTAATTTTATGTCACAAAAATTCATCCCATACAACTTTTCATAAAATACTATCCTTCTGATTGGTCTCATGTTAATATACAGTTGTAGTTTTACAGTAATTTAGGGAAAGAAATAGCCAATTCAGTGTAAAAGGGAATACTTGATTACTCTATTGTATAAGAGCAATAAAAGCTAATTTACTGTTAGATTACTCAATATTGAAAGCTGCAAGAGGCTATCTTTTAGTTCATTCTTCATTAATTGTGCTATATTGTAGTGATATTAATGTCTATTATAGATGAGCTTTATGGAAGGCTTTTAAGTTGACATCTCTGAGCATGTACTTTGGCTCACGTAAATATCTTTGACATATATCCTGCATGATTGTTGAAGGGCAAATGAAGTGTCGAAGGCAAAATGGATTAATCAGTCACTGTGATTCCTTTATGACAACTCCAATGATAAACTATTCTTTGAAAGGGTCTTAGCTAATAATAAATTATAACTGATGAAAACAAGTAATTGTACTTAAAAAAAACCTTGTTACTTATTCATCTTCATAAAGATGATTTCTTCTAAATTCATTTTCTATGTTAGGTTACTAGAGTTTTGTTGTTAATTTTGGAGTCATTCCATTGTTCGTAGTTCTTTTACTGAGTAAGTAGCCAAATGATTAGGGCTTAGTTTTGATCTTTGTTAAAAATGTAGGTAAAAGTTGTGAGTGTTGCCTTAAAGACGGTAGTTCTCATAGAGCAATTTCAATAATTTACGTGGTTCTTACTGCACATATAGAGTAATAATAGCATGGGGCAGAAATTGTTGTCACTTACGTGCATTTGATTTCAGTTCAGTCTTGCAATATGGAGGTACTTTATATATTCAATTAGATATTATGACAGTGCTTAGTAAAATAAAAATTCTTCCCACATTGCATTCTTTATTTTTGGGATGGTAGCAGCACTCATTTTTTTTCTAGGACTATATGAGTTTACTAGGGCTGCCATACCAAAGTTCTGCAGACTGGGTGGCTTATTTCCTTACAGTTCTGGAAGCTGCAAGTCCAAAATCGAGGAGTTGGCAGTGCTGGTTTCTTCTGAAGGTCTCTCTCCTCTATCTTTCCTCTGTGTGTGTCTGTGTCTATCTGCTTGTCCTTACAAGGGCATATTGGAGTAGGGCGCACCCTCATGACTTTATTATACCTTAATTACCTCTTTAAAGACCCTGTCTCCAGATATAGTCACATTCTGAGGTACTAAGGTTTTGGATTTCAACGTAGGCATGTTGAGGGGACACAATTCAGCCTACAACGGGCATAGAATTAATTCTTTGCAAACAATAATTTTGGGTAACCAGTATGTTTAAGACGTGGAACAATTTCTGTAAACATTCTAAATAAAGGTATCCTTTTCAAAACTTACATGTTAAAACTATCTTTTATTTCCTTTTTTACCTGCTTCAATTGTAGAGATGGGGACAGGGCAATTAAAAACATGGTGATGATGATGATGATGATGATGACGATAGCAACTAATCTTTATCAAGTGCTATATTATATCCTGGGCTCATGTCTGAGCACTTGATGTTTTTTTCTCTTGGCATGGTCAGCAGAAAGTTTGAACATTCCCATTTAGGGGTAGGTTGGATTTTCTTTGCCTGTCCCTGGGAATCCAGATGTAGATCTTGGCTTCATGCGCTGGGACAGGAGTCCAGGTTTGTACCTTCCTCAAGCAAGATGGGATTCTTTGCAGACCATTGTTTCATGAGATATCTTTGAATTTTCTGTAGGTGCAGGCTTTTTAGCATGGAAAAGTTGAATTATCCAGGTACCCTTCTTTGGTGACTTGAAAGTGCCCCAGATCAAGAAAGTCCTGTAAAGACAATTTTCCACTGCCTTCCTGTTTGGCTTCTAGTTTCATACTTGTTGCTTTGTACATGCTCAGTAAATAACTCTAGAATGAATAGATCAATAGATTTTAGTTAAAGCAGAAGGGAGAAATACAGTCAGAGTAGCAATGCCCTTTTCAGAAGCTCATGCTTGTATTGTCAAAATACTTGTATTGTCTTCTCTGCCCTAGCAGATTTTCATTTTTTTCAGTCAGTATACTGTACTTCAAATATTAACTTAATTTTTTTTTTTCAACGTTTATTTATTTTTGGGACAGAGAGAGACAGAGCATGAATGGGGGAGGGGCAGAGAGAGAGGGAGACACAGAATTGGAAACAGGCTCCAGGCTCCGAGCCATCAGCCCAGAGCCCGACGCGGGGCTCGAACTCACGGACCGCGAGATCGTGACCTGGCTGAAGTCGGACGCCCAACCGACTGCGCCACCCAGGCGCCCCTTAACTTAATTATAGACAAAAGAAATAACCAGTTGACTCCTTATATTTTAGTCCTCCCACATGTTTGAGTTTTGGAAATAAATAGAGTGGTAGTTTAGCCTGGATGTATAGAACACCCCTATCTCTGTAAGATTTCATAGATAAGAGGTTGTTCTTGGAGGATCCACTTGGCTAGTAGATAGAATTGGTAACTGTGTATGCCTCAGCCGCTTGTCATGTTGCTTTAATACTCTGCCAGATAGGGCTATGCTTAGACTTGTGGGTCTTGTTAAAAAGGTTTCTTTACGGGCGCCTGGGTGGCGCAGTCGGTTGAGCGTCCGACTTCAGCCAGGTCATGATCTCGCGGTCCGTGAGTTCGAGCCCTGCGTCAGGCTCTGGGCTGATGGCTCAGAGCCTGGAGCCTGTTTCCGATTCTGTGTTTCCCTCTCTCTCTGCCCCTCCCCCGTTCATGCTCTGTCTCTCTCTGTCCCAAAAATAAAAATAAAAAAACGTTGAAAAAAAAAAAAAAAAGGTTTCTTTATAGTGAAATTCCAAATATCTTTAGATAAAGTTTCCAGGGTATTTGAGAAGGAGGAAAAGTCGTAGAATTAAGTCATTAACATCTACAATTTTCTTTTGAAAAAGACTTCATATACACTTGTGTTGTTTTATTAGTGTCAGTCTGTGCTTCCAAAAAATGGAGTAATTTGCAGCCTTTGGAAACTAATGCCTGTGCTTGGCAGAATTCTACTTCTCTGTATTCATAATAGTGCTGTTAATTACCTTATTGCTTTGCTGCTGGCTTTTAGATATAGTTTGTACTTACGATTTTCTTAGTTTCACTTACTAAAATGGGGAGAGAATTTCAGATGTGGTATGAAAGGATACACTCTTAATTCCATATGATGAGAACAGTACTGCCAACTTGTTAACGCTGTTCAGATTTTTAAAATGAAGACAAATTCCTTACATTAGAGATAAATTATACATAATCGAATCAGGTACTATAATTATCATGCATAAATAAATGCTTTTTTTCCTCAGGTCATTTGTCTCATTTTTCTCATTTCTTTCTGACTTTGTACAGATTTCAGGCTATTTTTGTTATTGTAGCATTAGTGTCTTTTTGAGTGTCATGTGCATTCAAATGGAATTTCACTACTTGAAATTCACTACTTGAAATATTTGTGAAATTTGTAAATGTGTCTTCATATGAATGAAACATCTAAGGGCATCCAAAGGTCATGTAATGGAATGTGACTGAGTTGAAATCAGACATATGAATCAGACCTTTGTTGTATATTTGTGTTTTGATTTAGGTTGGTTGAAGACTTTTGATGACTACTTTAGAGAGATGACTCAGTATATTTTTAATAACATGGTCATCAAGCTGAAAGAAGACTCACGGAGGAAATTTATGTGGTCTGAGATTTCTTACCTTTCAAAGTGGTGGGATACTATAGATAAGCCGAAGAAGGATGCTGTTAAAAGGTTTGTTTCAAGATTTTTTTTTTTTTTGCAATTTGGTAATATTAATTAATTACACAGTGAAACATGTGTTGAATTTTTAGAGGATGAAAATTCTTAGCTTTCTATCTGAAACTTAAAATATTTCTCCAAATCTTTTTTTTCTTTGATTCTGCTTCATCTGTGGAAAAGTGACTTGAAACTGTTCTATTGAAATCCTGATGTTCCAACTCTGTCCCAGAAATTGAATTACTAGGTCAAAGGGGCTTAATATTTTAAATGCTTTTTGAAGCATATAATCAAAGTGACCCCTGGAAAGATTGTTTCCATGTACCAGTGTCTCTGCCTTTTGGCCACCAATATATTTTTTTTCTAAAACTTTGACCAATTTTGTGGTTGAAATATTTAAAAATTTTTTTAAGGTTTATTCATCTTTAAGAGAGAGTGAGAGAGAAGGTGAGCAGGGGAGGGTCAGAGAGAGAGGGAGACACAGAATCCGAAGCAGGCTCCAGGCTCTGAGCTGTCAGCACAGAGCCTCATGCGAGGCTCAAACTCATGAACCGTGAGATCATGACCTGAGCCCAGTGAACCACCCAGGTGCCCCGATGGTGGCTGAAATATTTTAATTTGAAAATTTGATTACTGATAAGGTTATGTACTTTCTCATATGTACAGGCAAAGTTTTTTGTGAATTGCTTGATGGTATACTTTTCTTCTTACTGATTTGTAAGTTTGTACACACGTGCGTTAACCCTTATTTTTTTTCAAGTTATTTTCTTAAATCTTAGCATTTCATATACATGCTTTAAACATTTTATTGTAATCAAACATATCAATCTGTTTTCTTAATAGCTTTACTGTCATATTTTAAAAGGTTTTTCCCAATCTAGAGATCAGAGGAAGAGTCCTTTTTTTCCACCCAGTTTAACTTTTTATCATTCACTTTTTAAAATCCTGAAATTTATCTTTTTAATATGGTATGGTGGGAGGTTCTGATCCCCCTGCCTCCCTCCTCTCTGCTCCCAAGAGTATAAAGATTATCTTAGCATGCATTGCTTTCTTTTATTTAGTATCACATGTACAGCGCTCACTGTTTTAGCGCCTGTTTTGATACTTCACAAATGATAACGGATAATCCTTGCAGCGGTCCTGTGAAGTAGGTACAATGACTGTCCTCATTTTACAGATAGAGACACTGGTCGTCCAGGGTCACCCAGCTGGGACGTGCCGTGCTGGTGTGCTGTCTGGTGCAGCCTGTCCAGCCCCACAGGTTTCCCTCCCATGCTGTGCTCTGCCGCTTTCCTAAGATCTAAAATGTCCCGGTTTTTTCCTACTGATTTGATGTGCCATCTTTATTGTCTTTAAATATGCGCTGATTTCTGGGCTTCCTGACCTCTTTCATGGACTTTTCTGTTTGCAATTGTGGTTTGATATGCTTCATTGACAGTTAAAAATCTCCTCTTTCTTTACTGAAAAATTCTTCTAATGAGTGACCACTTCATTTTCCCAAAGAGTTTTAGAATTAATTATTAAAATCTTCCTGCCCTACCGAAGGAAAAAAAAGGGGGTTTTGATGGGAATTGACGTAAACATTTAAAGATAATTTGGAGGGAATTGGTTTTCTATCATTATCCATCAGACTTTTTTTGATAGGGTGCGGCACTCAAAAACTTTGTTAGTGACATGCACACACAAAAGATGGGAACCTAATAAAGATGCTAGTAGAGTTTTATGTATGTTAGATGATTAAGAAATACATAATGCTACAATAAAAGACGTAAAGCTTGCTTGTGGACATGGGTGTCAGCAAGGGTACACGTTGTGAGTTGGTGCAAAGTGGTACAAAGTGAGTTATCTGAAATCTGATCAAAAGTTGTTCAGCATATGTGCATGGGTATGAAGACAGTGGACTGAGGTAGCTGGTAGACCTTGGAGAGAGAGAGAGAGAGAGAGAGAGAGAGAGAGAGAGAGAGATACATATTCCTATGTGAATGGGTTCAGCTAGGTGCAGTTTTATGCCTCCTTCACTTACTGTTTCTCAGGGACAAAATTTCACTTAAGCAATACAAAATTTGGTCCCTAATCAATCACTTTGGAACACATTTTTGTTTTTGAAACAAAAAATTTTTCACGTAAGGAACTATACCTATTTTTTGCCACTGTTCCCCTGTCAGCTTCCTTTTATTTTAGGTGTTTTATTTTTCAAATTCAGTACCTAAGGGTTCATGCCTGATCTTTTGTTGGCTTATTAGCTCATTTGTTCATTCATTCTACAACTCTTTCTGAACACCTACTGTGGTCCAGTTACTGTAAGGTTTGGGTACTCTTGGGCTGAGTATTTCTTTCTTCTTGATTGTAAATTGTATCTTTCACCATTGACAAATAACTATCTTTTCTCCATTTAAGAACTAAAGTGCTATTACTACCAGTCACTTGTAGTTGTTTGGATTTACCTGATTTGTGCTGCCCTTTTTCCTTAAAAACAGGCAATTTAGAGTGGTAGTTCAAATGGCTGGTCACTGGAATGAGGCCACCTGGATTCAAGTCCTGGCACTCCCATCTACTGTGTGAACTTTGGGCATATTACTTAACTTTTGTGAGCCTTATTTTCTTCATTTGTCAAGTGGGGATAATATTGAGACCTCTTTTGGTTTTTTTCAAGGATTGGATGAATAGAAATAAATGCTTAGGACAATGCCTGGCATATTCTAAGTCCTTAATAACTATTGAAAGCTCTTGTTACTTTAACTTTTATTTGTCACTGAGTATTTCTCTTGGCCACTGAATATAGTTTTTAGTTTTGAAGTCATCATGAGAGTCTTCATCTTATTTTTTGTAATGTTTATTTATTTATTTATTTTGAGAGAGCGTGCATGTGTGTGCACAGGAGAGGGACAGAGAGAGAGGGAGAGAGAGAGAGAATCCCAAGCAGGCTCTGCACTGTCAGTGCGGAGCCTAACATGGGTCTCGATCTCATGAACTGTGAGATTGTGCCCTGAGCCAACATCAAGAGTCAGACGCTTAACCGACTGAGCCACCCAGGCGCCCCTAGTCTTCATCTTTTAATAAAAGCATTTAACTATAAAATTAATGTTTTATTAAAAAAACCTTTTTAATGTATTGCTTCAGTGAAGTTAACCTTCCCCTCCTCCCCCCATCACTTCCCTGCTCAGATGTTTTTAGGATTTTAAAAGTTTTATCCATAAAATTCTAAACTTTCACCATGTGTCTAGGTATGTGTATAACTTACTATTAACTTTTCCATATATCAATTCAGACATCTTCAGTTTATGTTTTCTGCCCTTATTACTTACTGTTTTTATTTCCTTTGTTTTAGGATTAAATTTTCTGGTTACTGAGTCTTCTGCACGTGCATTTTTTATTTCTTTGTTATATTTCCTGTGTTTGGGAGATTTTTCTTAAGGTTTCTTTTTTTCCTCTCTCAGGTTCAGTTCTTTGTGGTATGGAAGGTGTTCTTTTCTGGCTTTGAATGCTTGGTTTTAACTGTTTTTGTTTGTTTGTTTTTTGCCCTTTTGCATTCTTTACATTGCACCCTGTAAGTCCAAGTATTTTCCTCCTTTTTATTCATCCTTGAGCAATAACAGATGTGTCCACACCTGGAATTTGTCCCAAAACAGAGAGTGTAGCAGGCTTCCAGTTCCTTCCTGTTCTGACTACTTTGTTTCCTTGTGGTGGGTGTTGGTTAAAATGGCTGGCCGTATCCATTCCACCTGGTTTCCTTTTGGGAAATGGTCTGTCACACACGTAAGTCAGACTCTCCATCTTCCTGCCTCAGGTCAGACAGACCAGCTATGACCTGCACTCAGCTGATCAGTATAATATTTCCTAGGGTCTGAATCTTCGGAGAGTGAAGCCAGTGTGACAGATGGAAGCAGGGGAAGCAGACATGGAGGGAAGGTTGCAGGCCATCCCTCACGGCACTGGTGCATTCCCAAGACTCTTCCCATCCGTGACATGGTCCCTGTGATCCCTGTAGCACGGCCTCTCATTTTCTTCCAGCCCTTCGTTAAGCCTGGACTTTTAGTCCTTGGTTTTGCGTGCCCAGGAGAGTCTCTCAATGCAGTTGCTCCCCAGAGCCAGCAGGTGTTGCTTGCAAACAAGAAAGCTAGCTGATGTATTTCCCCCTGCTCATATCCTTTGTTGGAGAGCTGGATTCTGAAAGGCTGCATGAGCATCAGGGGCCCAGCAGCTGGAAAATATGTCCTTGATGTGAGCAACACTAGCCGAGGGGAAGAGACGAGCTGGGACTGTGGGAAGATGGAGAAATTTATGAAGTGTCTGCTCTTTGCGCAGCCCAGGATTGGCTTTCTTCATGTAGCATTTTTTTTTTTTTTTTTTTTTAATATGACCTGTAAGCCAAGTAAGAGCTTTGGCCTGTCTGAAGGTTCTGCTTCATAAGAGTGTAGGGAAGAGTCCAGCCAAGTCTGAAGGAAACTGGGCTTGCTGCCTGCTGCTTTTGGTAAGGTGAGGCCATGCTTGGTTCCTCCCAGTGTGGCTGTATTAGGGAGCCATCCTCTGTAGCAGTAAAGACCTTGGGGTGGAGAGACTTCTGTAGGAAGAGCCCAAAGAGAGAAGCATGAAGACTGTGATTAGTGTCTGTCCCAGGATTCAGCTTTGCTTCAGTCCTTGGCCCTCCAACTTAGGGGCTGTTGCCCAGTTCTCTCTGAGTCTTTTCTCTTCATGATTCGGGACTCCTCGTTGGTTTCTCTTGCAGGGCAATTGCAAGTCTGTACTTGAATTCTTTCTTTCACACTTGAATTCTTTCTTTCACCTCCACAGTATGTCAGAAATGCCACCAGTTTTATGGCATGAGGGTAGTCCCCTTTACCTGATTCTATCTGGATGCAAGTTTCTATCCCTTTTTCTTTTCTCTTGGCCATTTTAGTTAGGTTGAACTGTATGATATTGCCAAAATTGTACCATTTTTGATGTACGAAAATGTCAGTTTCACGTGATTCAACCTAATACTAAGAAGAGAGAGTGGTAAGATGTTGGGAGTGGGAATGCACATTAGAATCTAATGTTCAGTCTTTTGTCTTAACCTTCCTTTGAGAGATGCTGTTTTGGCAATGGGAAATATTCTGGAATATAGGCCTGATCTTAATGATATCATTTTGCTTGAAGAATGTATTGCTTTATGGCAACAATAGGGCAAACGAGTTTTATTTCTGGTCAAGCTTTGGCACAGTTTTCTCCCTTCTTGTTATAATCATTCACTTTTACTCATTTATTACATTTATCTGTGGAAAGAGGGTAATAGCATTTTCTTTTTCCTATTTACTTAAACATAACATTCTTAATTCTCCTTACCTGAATGCATGTTTTTTTGGGAAAAGTTAATAAATACATAGGTGTGCTCTCATTATTTAAAATTCTGAGCTTGTCCCAACTGGCAGTAGTGACAGAATTTTTTTTTTTTACTGCTAGTATAAGGCTTATGCAATGGTTTATTTTTTCCTTTTTGAAGATGAGTCTATGGATTATATGTCTGTACCTAAATTTGCAAGCTAGCTGTTGCAGAACAGAACCTGTTAATTCCAGCAGAGTTCCATGTAAGCTTTTATTGTCCCTGAAGAATACCAATTGATTGTGGAAACTTAACAGAAACATAACTCAAATGATCCCATAATCTATTCTAGCAGTGACTTGTTTGATTCTTACCCCCTGTGGCAGCAGTATTCAGCTCCATGCTTTTAAAAATGAGAATCTAGTTAACTAAAGGAGATCCATGCAAACAACATCTAGCTTTTTTATTTTGTGTGTGTGATTCAGTGTAATTTAATCAATTATAGTCACGGTGCCTACTTGTAACACATAGCCAGTGCATTTAAAAGAAACTGCCTCCTGTTAAATAATCAGCACATTTTCTGTCTATGCTTGTTTTATTTTTGAAAATGACTAGTATGTTAACATTCTTTTTACTTTTTAGGCTTCATATTTGAATATTTTTCGGCTAAATGCAGTTAAATACTGCATGATGTTTATAATACATCAAAATGTGAATCCTTATTCAGAGTCAAGCAGCTGAAACATTAGCCTTAGCATTTCCTTTGACTAGCACCCAGCATATTACATATTCATTTTTCCTCTCTGAGCTCTGAGACATTAACACAGTTTTTACAGTGTATGTGCTCCTGCTGTTGAGACTGGTGTTCAGTGAAAAGCCCATGAGTTGTAAGAACCTAGAATAGTTTGTGTGTTTACCAGAGTCTTGACCAGCTTCCCTGTGTGGACCTTTTGGTATGAAATAAGGCTTCAGATACATGCTGGGAGGAAGGGTACCATCGGTGCATTGTTATGGAAGTTACAGTTAATGAAGATATTTTATCTTCATCACCTTGCTGGGTTTCATTGCTTTGCCAGGAATGCAAAATCTTTAATCTCTCTACCCTTCTCTTACATCTTTTTTCCTAGGTCTATATTTAAGTGAACCTTCTACTCTCTTTTCTTAACCCTCTGTTTGCTTATTGAAATTAGAGAAATGTTTGAGATTACATTCTTAAATAATATAAATCCTAACTTATTGATGTACATTTTGGGTTTCAGTTTCTAGAAAAAGTTCTTATACAGGCTAACTTATTATACATTTTATACAGGTCAGATTTTATGGTGTTTGACCAAAGGCTGCTGTAAAATTTGCAGAGCAATGAGAAGTTAACAGTGTGTCTTGTGATGTTCAAGGTAAATTGCAGATTTGGATTGAGTTTAGAGCCTAAAGATACATAACATTTCATCAAAGGAATCAAAGCAGTTCACCAGTGTCTAAAATAACTTCAGTGCTAATAGTTGAAGCAGCAGCATATGTGTATTTGAAAAAGTATGTATTCCTTCCCCACTTCGTCCAATCCCCGTTCACTTCCAGTGAGGCCGCTTTGCTTTTCTTCCACCCCTCAGTCACTTCAGCTGGTGGCTTCTCTTTACATGGTGGATACTGGCAAAAGGCATGAGGGACTACCAGCATCGGATGTTTCCTCAATCCTCCTGGGAGGACTCTTCACAGCAGCGACCCTGATCGCTCTAGTCTCATTGAAATTCTTCCCATTTTTGTCTTCTGTGACCCGGAGCTCTTTCTCTCCTGTTCCTAGTCCTGCTTTGCTGAGCATTCCTTTTTCATCTCCTCAGTTTCTTCCTCTGCTCATTTCCTAAATGTCCCTTTTCTCACCTGTGGGCTGGCATCCCTTGTTCTCCTCTTCACTTTGCAGGCTCATCCACACTGTTGTTTTAATTACTGGGTGTTTGGGCTGCTTCCAGATCCAAAGCTCCTACCTCAACTTCTTTTTTTCCCTATTTAGTTATAATATTAACAGCTAACACTTCCTGAGTGCTTAATGTATACCAGGCATGGTGTAAGCATTTACCTGTATTTACTGAGTTGGTCCTATAGCTTTCTTATGAATTAAGATGACTTAGGTTTCCTTATGAGGAAACTGAGGCAGAGGTGTTAAGGGATGCACCTAGGGTCCTCCAGCTAGTAAGTATGGCATGAGGACCAGAGCCAGGCAGTCTTGACCTGGAGCCGGTGCCCTGACCCATTGTGTGCTCTACCTTTCCACTGGCCCTCAGGCTACATCCAGTCAGTCCCCAAGCCTTGTGAGTTGTGCCTCCTTAGTATTTCTGTGCTCTGAATCCCAGCTCCAGCCCCATTACTCTTCGTTTCCTGCTATTCTGAAAACCTCCATCTGGTCTTCCCGTTTCTAGTTGTGCCTCTTGCAGGTGTTCTCCATTTCACCAGGAGTTAAGCTTGTAATAAATGATTTGTCCATGTCCCTTCTTGGCTTTAAAATGCTTCAGTGATGCTTCAGTGTCAAAAGGTACAGATCTATGTCCTCTGTCTGGCACACACTGGCTTTTGCTCGCTGATTCCTCCCTGCTTGTCCACCCTTACCTCCCATCACTTAGCCCTTCTGAGCCACGTGGGTGTCTGCAGACTCTTGCTATTTCTTGCTTAGGAATTTGCCCGTCAGTTGAGCTTAGAGTTTGTTTGTTTGTTTGTTTGTTTTTCCCTTTTGTGCACTGGTTAATCTCAGTATTACTCATTTTTCAAGACCCAGCTGAGACAATATTTTATTATCTTATTTCCAAAACCTTCCCTTATTGACTCCACTCTTCATTCAATAAATATTTACTGTGCTAGACTCCAGGGATATAGGTGATCAGTAAGACAGACCTGATCCCATCCTTCAAGGCAGAGCAGGGAAGACATATAATTAAATGCAGTATCACAATCAAGTGTTTTCCTTCTATGGATGCATGAAGGGGGTCTTGGAAGACTTCCTGAAGCAGGTGGTGGTATTCAAGCTGAAACCTGAAAGGCGGTTAGAATTAGCCGGGTATGTAGGAGGTGGCAGAGGGTGGGGAAGGAATTCCAGGGTATGAGAAGAGAATTGTGATTATGGGCCAGGGATGAGTAAGAGCTTGGCATGTTCAAACACCTGGACGCAGTGTCTGAGGCTGCAGCAGTGTGGAGGAAGGTGTGTGTGCTTGGGCTGGGTAATGTACGGTCATCAGGCAGATGCAAATTATAACTACTCTAAGATTCTGTCCCCAACCTTTTAGAATGGCTAAAATCAAAAAGACTGCCAACACCAAGAGTTGACGAAGAAGGTGCAGCACGAAGAAGGTGCAGCAGTTGGAACTGCCCTATTGCCAGTGGGAATGTAAAATGGTACAACTGCTCTCTGAAAGCCACCAGAGTTTTCCAGAGTTAAACATACATCATGTGGCCTAGGAGCCCCCTCCTAGGAATTTATCTAAGAGAAATGAAAACATGTTTACAAAAAGACTTGTTCACACATTTTCATAGGGAAGTTTTCATAGTAACTTCAAACTGGAAACATTTCAAATGCCCATCAACAAGATAATAGATGAAAAACTTGTGGCATATTTGTGCAATGGAATACTCCTCAACGATGAAAAATAATGAATTACTGAGATGCATAGTAATATGGATGAATCTAAAGAATGTATAAAGCAAAAAAAAAAAAAAAAAAAGCCTGATGCAGAAGAGTAAATAGTGTATGATTTTATTTTATCAAGTGTAAGAGTAGCTCAGCTTATCTATTATGATGAAAATCATGAAGTAAGAAGAATGTCTTTCTCTTTGGGGGCAGTTGAGGTAGGAAACGATTGGAAAAAGGCACGAAGGAACTCTCTGAGTTAATGGAAATAGTCCATATCTTGTTTTGGTGATTACAGGGATGTAAACAGTTGTCAAAGCTGATCAGACTAAACACATGTATATTGTGTGTTGTTGTCTCAATTAAAAGTCTTTTAGAGGGGCGCCTGGGTGGCGCAGTCGGTTAAGCGTCCGACTTCAGCCAGGTCACGATCTCGCGGTCCGTGAGTTTGAGCCCCGCGTCAGGCTCTGGGCTGATGGCTCGGAGCCTGGAGCCTGTTTCCGATTCTGTGTCTCCCTCTCTCTCTGCCCCTCGCCCGTTCGTGCTCTGTCTCTCTCTGTCCCAAAAATAAATAAACATTGAAAAAAAAAATTAAAAAAAAAAAAAAGTCTTTTAGAAAATACATTGCAGCCCTAAAATAATGATAGGTCTATTTATTAACATGGAAAGATAGGTTGCTCATGGTATAGTATTAAGTAAAATAAGTTGGTTAAAAACTCTACCATGACCCCTTAATGCATTTATAGCAAGATATTTAGATTTTTAAATTCTATTCCTTAACCTCTTATGTATTTTCTGATTCATTTTGAATGAACATTTTATTTTATTTTGGAAAATGAGAACATGAAGTAATATTTACTCTACAGTGAAATATTTAAAGGATAGCCTCTTTTCTTTTCATTTTTTTAAGTTTTTATTTAAATTCCAGCAGCTAACACACAGTGTAATATTAGTTTCATGTGCACAATTTAGTGATTCAACACTTACATACAACACCCAGTGCTCATCACAAGTGCTTAATTCCCATCAACTAATTAACACAATCCCTCACCCATCTTCTCTCTGGTAACCATCAGTTTGTTCTCTACACCCAAGAATCTGTTTCTTGGTTTGTCTCTCTCTTTTTTCCTTCTATGAGCATTTGTTTTGTTTCTTAAATTCCACATGAGTGAAATCATACACTATTTGTCTTTCTCTGACTAATTTCACTTAGAATGATACTCTCTAGCTCTATCCACGTTGTTGCAAATGGCAAGATTTCATTCTTTTTATACCACTTCTTCTTTATCCACTTATCAGTCTATGGACATTTGGGCTTTTCCCATAAATGGCTATTGTTGATAATGCTGCTATAAACATCGGGGTGCATGTATCCCTTCGGATTAGTATTTTTGTATCCTTTGGGTAAAAATACTTAGTCGTGCAATTGCTGGGTCATAGGGTAGTTCTATTTTTAATTTTTTCAGGAACTTCCATACTGTTTTCCACAGTGGCTACACCAGTTTGCATAAAGAACATCCTCTTATTAAAACTTTACAGAAATGATTAATTGAGCCATCTAATATGGGAAATATTCTTAAATAAAATTTCATGACCATCTTATGCTATGGTTGTGTTAGTTTTCAATGCTTAGGAGAAATCAGAGTATCACATTTATAGGTTCAGAAAAATTTTTCATTAATGTTTTAATGTAAGTCCAAGTATATGCAGGGTACATAGTGAAGGGTAAGAGATAAACCACCCCTGTCTCCATGTCATCTAGTTCTTCCCACGGGACACAGCTGCTGTGAACAAACTTATTTTCTAGATATACAGGAAAATATATGTAATACATACATATGTACAAAGACATATGCATGTGTATTATGCAAATGGCAGCATGCTGTGCACATTGTACTGATTTTTTTAGGAGTTTTTTTTAAATTGTGGTAAAATATTCATAACATAAAATTTACCACTTTAGTGATTTTATGTGTACCATTTGGTAGCATTAGGTCCATTCACATTGCTGTGCAGCCATAACTTTCCTCTGTCTCTAGAACTTTTTCATCATCTCAAACTAACTGCGTACCTGTTAAGAACTTGCCATTCACCTTCACCTCAGCCCCTGGCAACCACCATTCTATTTTCTGTTTCGAGAAGTTTGCCTACTTCAGGTACCTCATAAGTGGAATCATATAGTATGTGTCTCATTGTGTCTGGCTTTGCTTCACTCAGCATAAAGTCTTCAAGGTTCATCCATATTGAAATGTGTCAGAATTCCCTTCCTTTTTAAGGCTGAATCAGGATAATTCATTGCATGATTTACCACATTTTGTTTATCTATTCATCCATCAAAGGACATTTGGGTAGTTTCTTTCTGTTCTTTTCTTTTTTCTTTTTTTAAGTTTATCTTATTTTGAGAGACAGAGGGATAGAGTGAATCCCAAGCAGGCTCTGCACTAATAGCACAGAGCCCAGCGCAGGGCTGGAACTTAGGAACCATGAGATCATGACCTGAGCCACTAAGAGTCAGATGCTTAACTGACTGAGCCACCCAGGCACCCCTGGGTTATTTCTACCTTTTGGCTCTTGTGAATAATACTGCTATGAGCATAAGTATACAAATATCTGTTCAGGTCCCTGCTTTTAATTCTTTTGTGTATCTATCCAGCAGTGGAATTACTGGATCATGTAGTAATCCTATGTTTAAATTTTTGCAGGACCCCCATGTTGTTTCCCACAGCAATTGCACCATTTTACATTGCTACCCATAATGTACAAGGTTTCCAGTTACTTTGCATCCTCATCAGAATCTATTTGCTGTGGGGTTTTTTTATTTGTTTTGTTTCTATTTTTAATTTCCATACTAATGTGTATTGTACCATGCTTTTTTAAAAAATTTTTTATGAATATAATTTATTGTCAGATTGGCTTACAAACAACACCTGGTGCTCATCTCAACAAGTGCCCTCCTCAATGCCCAGCACCCATTTTCCCTCTCCCCCGCCCCGCATCCACCCTCAGTTTGTTCTCTGTATTTAGGAGTCTCTTGTGGTTTGCCTCCCTCCCTCTGTGTTTGTAACTATTTTCCCCTTCCTCTTTCCTGATGGTCTTCTGTTGAGTTTCTCAAGATCCACATATGAGTGAAAACATATGATATCTGTCCTTCTCTGACTTATTTCACTTAGCATAATGATACCTTCCAGTTCCATCCACACTGGTGCGAATGGCATGATTTCATTCTTTCTCATTGCCAAGTAGTATTCCATTTTATGCATAAACCACGTCTTCTTTATCCATTCATCAGTTGATGGACATTTAGGCTCTTTCCATAATTTGGCTATTGTTGAAAGTGCTGCTGTAAACATTGGGGTACAAGTGCCCCTGTGCATCAGCACTCCTGTATCCCCCTTAGGTAAATTCCTAGCAGTGCTATTGCTGGGTCATACATATGGTAGATCTATTTTTAATTTTTTGAGGAACCTCCACACTGTTTTCCAGAGTAGCTGCATCAGTTTGTATTCCCACCAACAGTGCAAGAGAGTTCCCATTTCTCCACATCCTCGCCAGCATCTATAGTCCCCTGATTTGTTCATTTTAACTGCTCTGACTGGCATGAGGTGGTATCTCAGTTTGGCTTTGATTTATATTTCCCTAATGATGAGTGATGTTGAGCATCTTTTTATGTATCTATTGGCCATCTGGATGTCTTCTTTGGAAAAATGTCTTTTTATGTCTTCTGCCCATTTCTTCACTGGGTTATTTGTTTTTTGGGTGTTGAGTTTGGTAAGTTCCTTATAGATTTTGGATACTAGCCCTTTATCTGATATGTCATTTGCAAATATCTTTTCCCATTCTGTTGGTTGCCTTTCAGTTTTGTTGTTTGTTTCCTTTGCAGTGCAGAAACTTTTTATCTTGATGAGGCCCCAGTAGTTCACTTTTGCTTTTAATTCTCTTGCCTTTGGAGATGTGTCGAGTAAGAAATTGCTGCGGTTGAGGTCAAAGAGGTTGTTGCCTGCTTTCTTCTGTAGGACTTTGATGATTTCCTGTCTCACATTTAGGGCTTTCATCCATTTTGAGTTTATTTTTGTGTATGTACCATGCTTTTTAACCTTAATATCTTGGAGAACCTTCCAGGAGAGAAGAGCCCACCCTCCCCCCTCTTTTTTTATGTTTGTTTATTTATTAAAAATTTTTCTTAATGTTTATTTCTGAGAGAGAGAGACAGAATGTGACTGGGGGAGAAGCAGAGAGAGAAGGAGACACAGAATCCGAAGCAGGATCCAGGCTCTGAGCTGTCAGCACAGAGCCCAACGTGGAGCTTAAACTCATGAACTGTGAGATCATGACCTGAGATAAAGTCAGATGCTTAACTGACTGAGCTACCTAGGTGCTTCTGAAGAGCCCCTTTTTTAAAGATGGTATAAAAATCTATATTATCAGCGGACCTTAATTTATTTAACTCTTTGCAATGGATGCCCATGTAGTTTTATTTCTGGTCTTTTGTGAATGCATGGAATGTATCTTCATATGTAGTGTACATAATGCTTTTGTTTATTTTTATACTTTAAAATACTTCCTGACTTTTTTTAATGAATATGAATATTTTAATGAATATGAATATACAGAAGTATATATGCATTTTAAAATTTGATAGTTATTGCCAGCAATATGTGACAATACCTATGTCCATACATCCTTGATGTCATAGTGTGACGTCACACACAACATTTTGATGTTTCCAGTGTGATGAGTAAACGTGGCATCTCATTGAAGTTGTAATTTGCACTTCCTTCTGAGTGAGACTAAATTTCTTTTCAGTTTGGGGAGCCAAGAATTTCTGAAATAAATGCTTCACATTCTTTGTTCACTTGTCTTATGAGGTCTTGGTACCCTTTTCTAAAAGGAACCCTGAGTGGTAAATATTGACCAAACTGGAGGAGACTCCTGCCTTCATGGAGCCTACAGTCTGTTGAGGGAGAAAGACAGTAAACAGACAGTGTGTAATTAGATTTTGTGATAAATGCTATGAAAGAAATTTTCGGGTTTTCATGAAAGATAACAATTTAGGTGGGATGGGATATGGTGGCTACGATGGGCTCCCAGGGGATCTGTAAGAGCCAGTGAGGTAGATCGTTTCTGGGGGGAGGTGGTGTTATTCCAGGAAGAAAGATTGCACGGACAGTTAACTAAAAGAAGGAGTATGGCTGGAATGAAGTGAGGAAGAAATGATGGGAGATAACTCATTTGCCATTTGTGCCTCGTGTACTAAATCTTTAAAGACAGGTATCAACAATATTGACAAGTATATGACGAATTTCCCCAATTATTCCTATATGAGGAATCTTAAAACAGATTTTACTTTTCTTATTAGGTACTTCCCATGAAAGGCATACGAATCAAGCAAATGATAAGCAAATGTTTTTAGGGTATTAATTGATTCATCGGGAGCCTCCATCTTTTTGAATTTTCCAGTTAACTAAATTTTTATTTAAGAATGAATCCCTGTACATCATCTTGTATTATTTCATATTTCCCCAGATGTATGATTACAAATTCAACTCGTTTTCTCATGTGAAATTAATTTGTGATTCTTTGAAGCTTGCTAAATGATGCATTTTTTACTACTAAGTTATCTGTAACAATTTCCCCATTAGGGAAAAAAGCTTTTTGAGTCTATCCTTCTGTGTGTGACCAAATTCCAAATGTGTGATGAGCCTACATAGGGAAAAAGTGACACTCAGAGAAAATGATTTGCAGCTTCATGTGCTTGGCAAGTACATTCTTAAGTGTAAATTCTACATCTTAGGCAAAGTGAGCCTAATTTTGATCAGTTATTTAGTTAAGCTTTTTATACCAAATTCCCAAGCAGTGAAATGGTAGAAACATAGAAATGTGTGATGCCGTTACCAGTAGTTACAAGTCAGCCATTTAAAAGAGTGAAACAGGAGTGTTTTGATTTTGAAAGTTAATTTTGAAAGTTAGTGCGTGGTTTCCTGTTTTCTAGATTTGCTGTGCGTATGTATTTTCTTTCCTTCCCTTTTCCTGTCTTTTCACTTTTGCTTCTATATCTCATGTTTATTAGGAAATAGAGGAAAAATTGTACACGTAAAAAACTTGCCAAAAGCCAGTTTCTTGGCAGAAACTAAGCAATAGATCCTATGGAGGGAGCATGTCTTTTTTGATTTTGTATTCTCCTAGTGCAGCGAAATAGCTCAGGTGATGCTTGTTGAATATGGAGTACATGGAAATTGGAAGCACCTGTATTTTTTCTAAGTAACTTTTTCTGTAGTTATAGGTATTTCCTGTTATGTGATTAAAAAATTATTAAAGTCTCAAATGTACAGTTGCGGTCCATCTTAATTTTATTTTCATTATGTTGCTAACAGTGGCAGTTTTAAATATGGCACTTTTTTGTAGGCTAACATAGCTTTCCTTTTATTTTCCTGTTATTGCTTATATACATTTTGGGTGGGGGGGCTGTGTGGCTCAGTCGGTTAAGCATCGACTCTTGGTTTTGGCTCAGGTCATGATCTCTTGGTTTGTGGGTTTTTATAAATAAGATTGAAGTTTTTATAAATAAAACTATGTCCCATTCTTTTCCACTTATTTAATCTGCTATTTTAATAGTATAAATATTTTATTTTTTTAATGTTTATTTATTTTGAGAGTGAGAGAGAGTGCGAGTATGAGCAGGGGAGAAGTGGAGGGAGAGAGAAGATCCCAAGCAGGCTGCACACTTAGCACAGAGCCTGACGCGGAGCTTGATCTCACAAACTGAATCATGAGATGATGACCTGCGCCAAAGTCAAGAATGGGACGCTTAACTGACTGAGCCACAGTCGTCCCAATGGTATAAATACTGTAAAAATAGATTTCATAGCTTTATAGTCTGACCCACCAAAGTATCTATTTTTGAGTAAGCCACAGTTACATGATAGCTTTTTAACTATAAAACTGGCTTTTAGGGGCGCCTGGGTGGCGCAGTCGGTTAAGCGTCCGACTTCAGCCAGGTCACGATCTCGCGGTCCGTGAGTTCGAGCCCCGCGTCAGGCTCTGGGCTGATGGCTCAGAGCCTGGAGCCTGTTTCCGATTCTGTGTCTCCCTCTCTCTCTGCCCCTCCCCCGTTCATGCTCTGTCTCTCTCTGTCCCAAAAATAAATAAACGTTGAAAAAAAAAAAATTTAAAAAAAAAAACTGGCTTTTATCAAGTAGAATGGCAGGTTTTACTTCATCGCTGTTTTCTAGAATGTTTCAGATTCTTTTTATCTTTAACATTTCTTATTGCCTCTATTTTTTTTTCCCCCTTCTGTTTGGTCCTTGACTCTCCTTTTGATTGTTTTCTCCTGACTTCCTATCCTTCTCTGTTTCCTCTTTGTTTTAATCCCCTCAAGCTTAATTTTTATATCGGCCTCTTTTCCTTAACTTTTCTTTTACAGTTAGCTCCTTTTAGATGTCTCACTGTCATATCAAACAGCCTTATCCAAATTTACGTTTATGATCACAAAGTGACCTCTCTTCTCAACTGCACTGTGTGTTTAACACTGCCCCACCATCAGACACCAGGAATTAACAGTCCCAAGCCATGTGGGCTGTAATCCTTTCTTCTATCACCCCTGATTTCCTAATTCCCACTGATTTTTCATGAAAACGCCTCCTGTCTCTCTCCTCTTCCATATTTCCTACCACTTTCGTATTCTACGTTGTACTACCTCATACCTAGATTATTCCGAGACTCCTTTCCACCTGGCCCTGTGCTGACCAGTTTATTTTGTGTATGTCTCCGAGCTTCATCTAATGTAAAGCTTTCTGTAAAAAGCTGAGCTGAGAATCTCGTTACACATCCCTCTTAAATCTCACAACTATCAGAGTGCCTATTTATGTGCCAAACATGCTTCTCAGGGCTGGGCGTGGAAAAGTGAACAAAACAGCATATCCTGGTTCATGCTCTCTGGGAGCCTATGTTGTGTTCTGATGGTGGGTGGGGCTGAGGAGGGAGAGAGAGAAGACATGGAAATGAACAAGGTAATTCTGGTGTGTGATGGAGTGGGGTGGTATGGTGGGAGTATTTTTAGGTTAGGTGCTCAGGCTGACTTCTTTGGGTAGGTTTTATTTGAACAGAGACATGAGGACCACTGGGACCAGTCAGGTTGGGAAAAATAGGAGAGAAGAAAATAAGTAGGTGAGAATATTCTGGAAAACATTTTAATGCATGGGAGGCTTTCCATGCCTTCCCAGAATGAAGTGACAAGACAGTCTTTAAGGTAACCGTTGTGTTCAGGGGCGCCTGGGAGGCTCAGTCGGTTAAGTGTCTGACTTGGCTCAGGTCATGATCTCATGGTTCGTGGGTTCAAGCCCCACATCAGGCTCTGTGCTGACCTCTCAGAGCTTGGAGCCTGCTTCTAATTCTGTGTCTCCTCCTCTCTCTGCCCCTCCCCTGCTCATGCTCTGTGTCTCTCTCTCAAAAATAAACATTAAAAAAAAAAAAAAGTAACCGTTGTGTTACCTTTCATACATGATTAATACATGATCATAGTAGCATCTGGGCATCATGGGGAGGGGAAAGAGATAGATTGTTTACAAAGAGACCTGAGAAACTACTTGCTGTATATAGTAGGTGTGATTCTTTGCTCAGTTTGCTGTTTCTTGGAGCCCATTCATGCCTATGGGACAGGAATTACGTAGCAAAATAAAACTGATATAGATGAAAGGTTCCATCATTGGAGTGATTTTTTTTTTTCATTTTAACTTTTAGTTTTTTTAATCTGTAATTTCTCTTCTCTGTTCAGAAGCAGCCAAGACTTTGTTTGGCCAATTTATTTCTGAAATTTTCCAAAAGATCTGTTTACTGGAATACTGAGATAAGGAGTCACACTTCTATATTTGATGGCCAGAGATTAAATCCCAAATCTGTCCAGACATCTCAGGCTTCCAAGTACTGGCCATAAGATGTAAGAGCCTGGGTCTGGGCCAGAGCCTCCAGAGTGTGGCTAAATCGGGCAGTCGCCAGGAAGATAAGAAAGAGAACTGACTGGAAGTAGTTTGACAGTAAAAGCAGGTCAGAAGAGCCTTGGATTTAGTTGTATTCATAAAGAAATGCATTTTTTTTTTTTTTAATTTCCAGCTTCTGTACCATAAGTTCTTGATTTGGGCCTATGAGAATCCGAGGTTTGACTGGACATTTGGGTTTTTTTAGACACTCTTATGTGAATTGTTAGTTGGTGATTCCCATGGCAATACAGATTAACCTTTATGCAAGGAATTATTCATTCATTCTAATTATTTTATTATTTTTAAAAAATACTTATTTTTGACAGAGAGCATGAGTGGGGAGGTGCAGAGAGAGAGGGAGACAGAGCATCTGAAGCAGGCTCCTCACTGACAGCAGAGAGCCTGATGTGGGGCTTGAATTCATGAGCTGTGAGATCACCGCCTGAGCTGTAGTTGGACACTTAATCGACTGAGCCACCAAGGCGCCCCCATTCATTCCGTTTTAAAAAGTGTGTCCATTTTCCACTCTGTCACTGATTATACGATTATGCATATGTTTGAATAAATCAGATGTTGTGTTAATGCTGTGGATTCTTTTATAGGCTTTATAGGAAAGTGTTAATCTTTTATGTCTGGTCTGCTTCAACTAAATTTGGCTTGGTACTTGACTGTTAGTGGTAGGTATCCAGTGATGTGTATCCTTATTAAAGCTGCTGCTTTTTTCTGAAATTTTACACTATTTTTCAAACCATCTTGCTGCAGACTTACAAGTCTGTGACATTTAAGGTGTTTGCTTAAATTCTTGACTTGTGTACTTCTTCAGGTACTTCTTCAAATTTTTAGTCATTTATCATTTTTTTCCTTGGAGGAAGCTATCATCTTGTAACAATTCAGTTGCTCTAGGGCTGGGAATCTAGTTACCTTGTATGGCATTATGGCAAAGGAGTACCCAATGGACGGATAATGGTAATGTTAGAGCTTTTCACTCAATAATGTAAAATAAACTATACAGATAACATTTTAGCTGAATTTGGAGCAAAGTGCTTAATAATGTTTTCTATATTCCCAGAAGCATGTGATATTTACTAGCTTTACCTTTATTATTATTACTTTTGTGTAGTTTGCATGATTAACTTACCAGTGTCAGAAAGACTAAAATAAATATTGATTTTTTTCAATATAGGTGTATTGAAACAAATGTAGTGCTTAAAATGACAGTCCTTCAATAAACCCTCATTCGGCATATACCACAAGTAAAGCGCTTTGCTAGGTGCTTTGCAAGATTCAGAAATAAGTCAGATGTGTTTCCGTCAGGATCTTTGAAGTTGTCTGGGAGATTATAACTTTATGAAAAGGAACTTCCAAAGTGACCTACAGTGGCTTTGCCTAGGGTGGAAGTGGTGGGGGGGAGTGTCACCACAGACACTTTACTAAGAATGTTTTATCACCAGGGTCACAAATTTGAAATTTATTCCCTGGTTTAAAAAACTTTTTTTAGTAACTAATATAAATATTGGTTACACTTAAGGGCTGTCCCTAATGTTTATGCTGTTTTAAATCTTTTATTTGAACTTTTCTTGTGTGTTATTGTAAACTCCTATATTACTTTCTCTCCAGTTTGCTACAAAATGGTCAGTTTGAAATTGTGACAGGTGGCTGGGTTATGCCTGATGAAGCTGCTCCACATTATTTTGCCTTAATTGACCAACTAATTGAAGGACATCAGTGGCTGGAAAAAAATCTAGGTATGTATTAATGTCTTTCTCCTTCATTTGGACAACTTTGGGCAGTTAATTTGGGGGAACATGAGATGAGGCTTTATTTTATTTTTTTTAAATAACCAGTTTTCCCAGTATTTTTTATCCCTCATCAATTTATGATGTTTATTTGATCATAAGCTAAGTTACATAAATGTAATATGGTCACTTTTACAGTCATCTACTTTGTAATCTATTATTTTATGTATTATTCTTATTAATTTTAGAGTAGTTTTTTTCTAATAATATCCCACTGGGGTTTTAGTTTTATATTAGTTAAAACTATTAGTTAGAAGAGGCAAAAGTCTAATTTACTTGCCTAAGAAAAAAAAGCAAAAGAAGAATGAAAAGAAGGTATTCGTTTTGTCATTGAGAATTACAGAGATATATATGGTAACTTCAGGTATGGTTGGATCCAGGGGACTCGAATTTTGTTGTCTAGGCACTGTCTCTTTTGGTTCTGCTTATTTTTTCATGGCTTTCATCTTCTCCTGGCTCTCTCCACATGGTGAGTAAGATGGCCATAGGCAACTAGGACTCTCATCTTCCTAGTTGAACCAGGAGAAGTTTTCCTTAACACCTTAACTAATTGGCTCACTTTGGACTAAGTGCATAACCCTGAGCCAGTTTCTGTGGCTAGAGGTATAGGAGCTGAAATCACCAAGGCCTAGTCAGCTCTTGGAAATGGTCATGGGGCGGAAGGGTTTGTTGAAGGCAGGGTAAGCCTCACCTGAACCACGTGAATGGGTCGTCCACGAAAGAAGAATCCTGTTACTACTGGAAGAGGATGCTGCACTGATAAAATCAGATGTTCACTATAACTTGTTATGTGTTAATAATTGGTAAATCTGGTTGAAAACTTTATCGGAGTTCTTCATATGATTCCTACACCTTTTCTCAAGTTTGAATTCTTCCAAAATAAAAATAGAGTGAATGGGGGTGGCAGGGGTTTTAGCTGAATAGTGTGTTGTTTGGAAATACCACATTTGTTTCTCCATTTTTCAGTTGATGGACATTTAGATTATTCCCCTTTTGACTGCTGTGAATAATGCTGCTATACACACTTGTGTAAGTTTTTGTGAGGACATATGTTTTCATTTCTTTGGGGGTACATACCTAGAAACAGAAGTGCTGGGTCATTGGGCAGCGTGCTGTGTTAAGCGTTTTGAGGAGCTGCCTAATTGTTTCCAAAATGACTGCACCCTTCTATGTTCTCACCAGCAGTGTAGGAGGGTTCTAATTTCTCCACATCTGCAGCAGCATTTGTTACTGTCTTTTTTATTTTAGCCATGCTAGTGAGTGTGAAATGGTACCTCATTATGGCTTTGATTTGCATTTCCCTAAAGACTATGATGTTAACCATTTTTTCACGTGTGTATTGGCTGTTTGTATATCTTGTTTGGAAAATTGTCTATTCAAATTATTTGCTATTTTTACAATTGGGTTGTCTTTTTATGTTGACTTGTAAGTGTTCTTTATATATTCATCATACAAGTTTCTTGTCAGACAATGATTTGCAAATATTTTTTTTCCATTCTGTGGGTTTTCAGTTTCTTGAAGGTGTCCTTTTTTTAAAATTTTTCTTAATATTTTTAAAATATTTATTTTTGAGAGAGAGAGAGAGGGAAACAGAGTGTGAGTGTGTGGGGGGGGGGGGGGCGCGGAATGCACAGAGAGAGAGGGAGACACAGAATCTGAAGCAGGCTCCAGGCTCTGAGCTGTCTGTACAGAGCCCAACACAAGGCGCAAACTCACGAACCGTGAGATCATGACCTGAGCTGAAGTCACTTGCTTAACCGACTGAGCCACCCAGGTGCCCCATGAAGGTGTCCTTTGATGCACAAAAGTTTTGATTTTGATGAAGTCCAGTTATTTTTTCTTTTGTCACTTGTGTTTTGATGTCATAACCAAGAAGTCATTATCTAACCCACAATCATGAACTCTGTGGTTTTTTTCTTAGAAATTTTATGGTTTTAGCTCTTACATTTAGATAATGAATACATTTGAGAATATGAAGTTTCTTCCGGTGGGCTTTGGCTGCATCTTGTAAATTCATGTTCTGTTTTGTTTTCTAAACAGTTTGGAACAACATGTTATTTTGGATACTTTATTTTTATATTTGGCCATGGAATGCTTTTTTAAATTGTTTAGGTTTTTGTTGTTAATTTCTGCTTTTATGAACTTTATTACACTAACTAATATGATCATTAGAAACTTTTTTTTAAGTTTGAGTTTTTCAGTTTGTCTTTTGCCCAAAATACCCATTTTTATAATTGTTCCCTGACTTGTCTTATGTTTTAATACTAAATGTACTTGAAATAATCCAGTTTTATTAATTATATTATTCATATTACTCAGGTTCTAATTTTTAAGTCTATTAGTTTGCCAGAAATTGAGTGGTGTATTCTTTTTAATGATGCTTTCCTGTTATTTTTCCTAACAGTTTTTACTTTTATATATTTTGACAATCTTAATCTTACTTTAATAGCACAGAATCTTTTTCATGAAAGGAGGTAAGAGCTAGGCAGAGACCTATAAAGGATGCCAGTACTGTGCTAGGTTTTCCTTGGTACAGCACATATTTTTTTAGGAGGAGTTAAGGAGCAAATTGAGGTAAAAGTGTAGCATAAAACAAATCCAAACTTTTATAAAGAGGTCATGTTTGCCCTCTTGTGCAGGCTCGCACACATGTGTGTGTTATAAAGCCATAAGTTAGTACTGATACCTCATGTTTCAGTTCAGGATCACAAAGTACATCCTGCTGTCCCACATTTACATATTCTGTAGTTGCTTTTCTTAACAGTGTGAAACTTGGCTCCCTTGTCTCAATTTGCTCAATCTCAGAATGCATGAAAAGCAGCTCCAGAATTTGTTAAACCCATACCACCAGAAAAAAACCCAAAAATACTAAATAGGGTTCAGGATTTCTTTACAATTTTTAGAGGTAAATTACATATGTGAAATGCAAAAATACGTGGGCAGTTCTTTGAGTTTTGACAGATGCTCTTGGCCCTCTGAGAGTTCTGACTTTTTCTTACCAGTCTCTTTTGCCGGCTTCTCATCTCTGTTCATCTTCAGGATTGTTCTCCAGAGTTCTTCCCTCTCCTCTCTTTTCTGCTACTCTTTGTTATACCTATTTGCATGATACTTTGTGCTGTTAGGATCAGGATTAACTCCTGTTTTAACCCTAGAACCTCTCATAGCCTTAGGTTTATGGAAGGTGCTAAAAAAAAAAAAAAATGCACAAGGTAATACTACTTATGTAGATTTATATAGGTTGTATGTAGAAGTTTTCTTTGAGTGTACTGAATAAATAAAAGATGAGGTTTGTATAATGCCAGGTAAATAATCATATTTCATTAATCCAGTCTTTGCATTTATTATGTTTATTTTTTACATTGTATCCTTGGAGAAATCGAGGTATATCTTTAGTCGATAGCTCTTATAATTGATGTGAGTCAATTGTGAAAAATTCCATTCATCCTTTCTAGGTCGAGAGAAAGCACCAGCATCAAAATGTCTTAAGATTTAACGAAATACGGAACAGTTATTTGGGCCAGTTCTGCCACTGCATAATAAGATGATACAGAACTGTTGTGAAGTATGAAAGATGGCCTACAAATTCCTTAACTTGGGATTGAGGAGTACAAGTTGAAATGAGTTAGCGTACTTTTCTTTATTCTGTAACATCAAGTTGCTGGGTTGTCCAACTCAAAGCAAAACAAGACTGTGAGGTCTTAGAGGGCAGGGCAGGGGTTAGGTCCTGTTTGTTTCTCCAGCTTCCCTGCATGGCAGTAGCTTGCTAATACCTATTAAAGATGGCAGAGTGCTTCTTTCAGCTCGTTGATTAACCTACTGTGCGATTCCCCTGCCTGGGAGGACATGACAGGGCCAGGATCCTTTCCTCTGGGAGCCCTGCTGGGAGTGTTTGCTAAAGGGGAATGAATGCTGGGCAGATCATTTGTCCTCAGGCCTGGAATACCACAAAACTCTGATGGCTCTGACGGTAATGTGACTTCTTTTCATGTCATTGTTAGTTAAAAAAATAACACTTATTTTCTTTATCAACAGGAGTGAAACCTCGGTCTGGTTGGTCTATTGATCCTTTTGGACATTCCCCAACAATGGCTTATCTTCTTAAACGGGCTGGATTTTCTCACATGCTTATTCAGAGAGTACATTATGCAGTTAAAAAACATTTTGCATTGCATAAAACGCTGGAATTTTTTTGGAGACAGAATTGGGGTATGTAGGGTTTGATGAACGTGGAAGGTCTCCCTTGACCTAGATGTTATTTCATAAGGGTTATGAACTCAGGCTGTTACAGGTTTTATTCAGAGTGTCAGTCTTGAAAATTAGGTTGCTTAAAGACACAGATTCTTAGAATTTATTCCCCAGAGTTTTTGTGTTAAGACTCTTTTAAGCAATGGTGAAGATATTTATCTATAGAACATTGTGGATTCTTTTTTACGCCTAAAGGAAGTAAATAAATGTAAGGAATTAGTCTTTTGTAAATGCTTTTTTTTTTCTATTTTAAAAAGAACCTGTTTTATACAAAGTTGAACATGTGTTATATCTTATATCCAGTCATTTATTTCATGTTCAGCCTCTGTTTCCTTCTTCTGTCTTTCCTGTCTCTGCATCTGGTAAGAATTGCCTTTTAAAACCTTAATCCTGCCCTCCTAGAACAGCCTTCCTGTTATCTGTACTGCTGTTCTCACGTTGTATTCTGTGGGTGCACAGGTGTTCCAAGGTCAGACTTTCGCAGCTCTTGGCTGGGGGTGGGGGGTTGAGGAGAAGACAAGATTTAGGCTTCTTAAGATGTTTTTGCCTTTCCCAACACCCATTTAATTCAGAATACTTTATTATTTCTTCTTTATTGAGTTTTTATTATGGGCCATGCATTGTATTGTATGCTTTATATCCACTCTCACTGAATCTTTATCCTTTAAATTCAGTTCTCTTATAATTCCTTTTAAATGGTGAAGGAATGGATGCTAGGAACGTGAAGCCATTTGCCAAAAGTCATAAGGGCAAGTAGGTACAGAGGTGAGGTTTGAATCCGTCTTTGTGTAGTTCACAAACCCAGGCTTTTACCTCCCTGGTATTCACTGCCATCCTGATACTGAGTTTTCCTTAAGATTTCATCTGCAAAAAGGATTTTGTTGCTAAAACAATGTTCAGGAATTACTGTATTACATCATATTTTCTTTCCTGTGTAATTTAGCTCTCTCCCGAGTGTTCTCAAAAAATCATTTGTAAATCTAGACAGTAACTCCCTTATATGTACTGCTGTTTTTTTCAGTAAGGAAAGAAATTAACTGTATCATTTTTTATTCTGGAAAATAAAAACCTGGAGGGAAAACAAGAACTTGTAGGGGGTTATATCCTGTATAGTTGGATCAAATGCAAAGGAGCATATTAATTTTAAAAAAAAAGATTGTTAATTTGAAAAGGCCCTACTTAAACAGTCGCCTATATTCAAATTGTCCATAAATACCAATCAGCAAGAAATTACTAAGTACTTTTATGTACTTAATACCATGCTTGGAAAAAACACAGAAAACTCCCTTGCCTATAAGGAAATTACGGTCTTAATTTGATAAAAGACAACATCAAATGCAGCAGATAAACTGCAATGTGAAAATGAGTTGCTAAATATTATGGGGTGAGGTGAAGCAGTGGGGTGTGGAGTGTGTCTTCGATCTATAGGAAGAAGGAAGAGAAGGTGCCATCAGTGTCTGGGATTGTGACAGCCTCTGTGTTGAGAGCAGGTATTAGTGACCAGCATCCCTGATGTCACACTGGAATCTGATTCAGCGAAACAACTTACAGCACAGAAAAGTACAGATTATAATAGCTTTGAAATTTGGGAGAGAACTGGTAATGACTTTAACTAAATGGAGTATGAGATAGAATCGGAGTATTGTAGGCTCACCAGATAGATTTGAAGATGTTACTTCAAAATTATGTTGGAATTCAGTTGAGCTGCTTTGTGTGTTCTGGTTCTTAATGAAGCAGGTATTTTCACTTTTTAAAATGTGCATGTTGCTTTTAATTTTTTATTTGTTGTAACTGTCTTTATTATGACAGCAGTACATACCCATTGCTGAAAAGTAGAAATCCATACTTCAGTGAAGGCGGGGAGGTACTTCTAGGTCAGGAGTCTATAAAGATAACCATTTTTAACTCCTGGTTAAATCCTGCACTCACTGGGTGGTAGGCTTCTGACCTCTCAAGGGCAGTGGTAAGACTTGGTGGCATTGAGGTTTTAAATAAAAACAATTCTGCATCAGGAACTAGTGCTTGCTTTCTATATATATATATACATACACATATATTATACATATACATATGTATATGTACATACATATTATGTATATTATACATATACATATGTATATGTACATACATATACATATGTATATGTATAATATATGTGTATGTATATATATATGTATATATATGTGTGTATATATATGTATATATATGTGTATATATATGCATATATACACATATATATATATTGTTTGTTTGTTTGCTTTATTTTTATTCTTGGTGGTTTTTTGTTTTTTTGTTTTATTTTGAAAATTACTTTCACTTGTCCTGTGCTGCCTTCTTGGTGAAGAGTACCATTGGCTCTTTATTGGTGAGCATCTGGGAGACTCTCTGAACTCTTCTGGTGGCACTTCCTTCTCCTCACAGCAAGAAGTCGATAGGAATTGACCCAGTATTCTCACAAGCCTCCCTACTTTTCCTTTTCTCCTTTTATTCTCTTCATCTCTTCTTACCCTTTTTCTGTGGCTAATGTAATGGTCTTTCTCAGTGTCTCCCATTACTGATGTGGGTGGGCAGGAGCTGGCAGCCAGGGATGGACATGGCCATAATTTTGGATGAGCCAGTCACAACTTTGGCTTTGGCTTTGGTTTGGTTTGTATCTTCCTAGGTCAGTGGATGCTGGTTAATGATGGGTCTCTGCTAAATTTAGATAGAGGAGGTAGAGACTGGGGTGTGAGTCTCCTCCTTCAGCCTGGCGGTTGTTAAATGTCATGGAAGCTTATGTACTGGTAGTTTAGTAGGTTGTAGATTAGGGTCGAACTTGCATTACGTATGTAGAAAGTACTGGCATTTTGAACAGTTATAGGAAAACAGAATTTATAAATTCAGGTTTGTCTGTTGGCTCTTTATTTTAGATCTGGGATCTGGCACAGATATTTTTTGCCACATGATGCCCTTCTACAGCTATGACATCCCTCATACGTGCGGACCTGATCCTAAAATATGCTGCCAGTTTGATTTTAAACGGCTTCCTGGAGGCAGATTTGGTTGTCCCTGGGGAGTCCCCCCAGAAACAATACATCCTGGAAATGTCCAAAAGAGGTATGAAAATGTGCATTTCACAAGACACCATCGAACAAAGTAGCAACTCAGCTGCTCATTGCTAAAGGGTTCAGTAGCCAACATTATCCATGTTCAAGGTATTCATTCAAACCAGATTTCAAGCGACTTAAAAATGCCAGAGCTTTGTGCCTTTTATGTGTTAAAGTTTAATGGAAAATGAACAATAGGTGATCAATATACAATGGAGAACCTATAATACTCTGTTATTACCATCTCCTTTGCCCTTATTATAAAAACCATCTACTATGTTTGATTGATTTCATATACTTTTGTTGATAATAAAACTTCTGGTCTCTATTGTATAAATTGGTAAGAAAAGCAACCCAACTGCAAAAACACATTTATTGAAATGGAACACATAAAGAGTGTAATTATCTGTTCCTTTAATAACAATTTCAGTAATAGTAAATGCTGCCCAGCTCTGATGAATACACTCTTTCAATCTTTCTGACATTTTTGGCTTATAGAAAATTTTAATTAGGAATATTTATATTTAAACATATTTATCTAAATAA
This sequence comes from Lynx canadensis, assembly GCF_007474595.2. Lineage (NCBI taxonomy): Eukaryota > Metazoa > Chordata > Mammalia > Carnivora > Felidae > Lynx > Lynx canadensis. Next base: position 170,188,006 of record NC_044303.2, read on the forward strand.
AAATCAAAGGAATGAATCACTCTTTTAAGAAGAAGAAAATTACTCTAATGATAGAAGCATCTCATTCTATCTAGTTACCTATACTTCTAATTTGGGTGCTTATGAAGCTTAATTTCTTCACTTAAAAATTATTGCCGTATAATGCATTTAAATAAAACATTGTGTGGGGCACCTGGGTGGCTCAGTCAGTTAGGCGTCCAACTTCAGCTCAGGTCATGATCTCACAGTCTGAGTTCAAGCCCCGCATCGGGCTCTGTGCTGATAGCTCAGAGCCTGGAGCTGCTTCAGATTCTGTGTCTCTCTCTCTCTCTGCCCCTCCCCCGCTTGCGCTCTGTCTCTCTCTATCTCAAAAATAAAAATATTTTAAAAAAATAAAAAATAAATAAATAAAACATTGTGTTATAATATAGAGGCGCCTGGGTGGCCCAGTCGGTTAAGCATCTGACTTCTGCTCAGGTCATGATCTCACGGTTCATGGGTTTAAGCCCCATGTCAGGCTCTGTGCTGACAGCTCAGAGCCTGGATCCTGCTTCAGATTGTTTCTCCTCTCTCTCCCTCTCTCTCTCTCTCTTTCTCTTTGCCCCTCCTCCAGTTGTGCTCGGTCTCTTTCTCTCAAAAAAAGTAAAAAACGTTAAAAAAAAAAACATTGTGTTTTAATGTAAACCACTCATGTATGCCAGAAAAGTAAAATAGGTTTTTATTTTATTTTTTTGATCCATCATGTTATTTATTATGCAAATGAGGAAATTTTCGAGAGTGAGATGGGAAACTATAAAGAGTTAAACTATGATGACAGCCATAAACTCTACAAACCAGAACATTCTTTAACCGTAGTTTTAAGACCCTAGTATTTCAGGTTTCCACAAACCTACTCTGCCTAGATTCTTGTACATGTCATCCTTAAAAAATTTTTCAGTAACATGACGGTAACACAAGTGTAGGCATATTTTTAAACTCATCAAATTGTAATACATGGATTATATAACAATAATTACGTGCAGTTTTTTTGCCAGTCATAAGTTTGATGGTTTCAGGGAACTCCATGCTAGTGCAGCTTGCTGAGAAGAAGCGATGCATCCTACCTTCCACAGGAGGGTTAAAACAGGCAAGGGTGAGGCAGGTCAGTACTTAACAACCACGGCCACCCAAATCACCCAGGGAACTTTTGAAAAGTCTCCAGGCCAACAAAATGAGAATAGAGTGCCAGCATAATCACCCCAGGTGATTGCAGAGCACAACAATAAAGCCTTTTAAATAAAATAAGATCTTTGCACTAGGTACTGTCAAGTCTATTTATTTTTAAAAAATTGCTTTTTAAAAATTGAGTGTGGAAGAGGAAGGTGAGATTGGGTCTCTCTGCCTTGAGTGAGTCCTTGTGGCCATGAAATATTCCATTGTGAGCTTCTCACTGTGGCACACACAAAAGTGTTTTATCATGGCAGCCTTCTTGAAGCCATAGTTCCCTTCTAGCAAAATCTATTTATAATTTTTTTTTTTAAAGTGTCCAAGTTTAGGAATCAACCTGGTTTCATTTTCCTGGTTCCTACAGCAATGAAAATCCCTGAGGAACAGTGAATAGCCTGCTTTCTGGGATTAGGTTAGTTAGGCATGGGAGAGTAATCCAGTATAAGGTAGCAAAAGGTACAGTGAAAAAGAACAGGTAAGGGTGGGGAGAGTATCTCAGCTCAGGAGGTCAAAGATAGGGAATTTCTTTGAAGGCAGCCAGATGCTTCAGTTGGGGACTCTCAGTGCACCCAAAGGCCTTGTGAGGCTCCTCTTTTTTTTGGTCCTCCTATCTGTTTAAAGTGCATTTTTAGGGGGAAAAAAGCCATTTTGTGTAATCCAGTGGCTGTGTCCCATCTGACACTTCAAAGATTGCCCCCCAGGAACATACTTTGCACTCAGTCAGTTCCACTGATTTTGCAAGTGGTTTCCGGACACCTGGGGGCAGAGAGATGAAAGAGTCTATTTAATACTTAAGTAGATTTTTTTTAAAAACTTCTTATAAGTCTTGAAATCTTAACTCTACTGGTTACTTCACATCCAGACATCACCTTCCTTTTTACTTCTTGATGAATGAAGATCAAACACGGGTCTTCCAGATTAGTAGTGCTTGGTTTTAATAACCTAAAGGAAATGAAATTGAACTGTAGTTTACAGGTGATACACTTGATACTGTTTATTAGTTCAGCAGGTTCCTCTACTTCCCAAATAAAGAAACACCATTCTTTATCAAGTTGAGGTTTTGTTCTCATGCACAATATTTTACATATGATGATGATTTACGTGTCAAATGGTAGGATGTTCTAGGGAATTTTTTTTCTTGGTTCTAGTTAAGTTGACATTTCGAATCTGGTGAAAGAATTGAAGAGCAGATTGCTGCTGTACATCTTCAGAGTGATAATCCATTGGTTCATTTGTCAGTAGTGTACCATGTATTTAATAAATATCCACTGTCTACCAGGTAGTATAGGTTGGTTCCTTGGCTTTCTCAGTGTTGACACCTTCTGAGCAGGAGCCTGGGCGCGAGGACAGATGCTAAATGGAAAAGGCACGTTTAATGTTTGTGATTTCTTTCCTGTTATGTGTCTTATGTGTATATACACAAGATATGGTATATCTAGTAGTAAACCTTGGGATTCATTTAAATGATCACTTACTTTTTTTTATTCTGGTTGCCTGGGGGATCTGATGGATGCTCTGTCACATAGTATATCTTATAATCTGTGATTTATATGTTTGGTTTTCTTCACTTATTTATTTTGATTTTATTTGTCTTTCTGTTTGATTAATCTTATTGTACATGTATTTTTTAATTATAAGTAAAAATCTAAAATTGGTTTTGGTAAGTGTGGAATATTCGTAAATTATTAGTAAGAATTAAGTACTCCACTGAATGCTAATCTCAGAAAACTATGTTTTGTAAGAATATTATGGTTATATTTTACTCACCAAGTTACGAAATTTTGCTAATAATTTAATATTTGCAAAGCAATTTCAGAGACTATCATTATAGAAAGATCATGAGATTCTAAATTTAGTTAAATTTTTTTTTAACTATTTCTATAAAATACCTCTTTCATCATTGGTGTTCTTTGAGTTTCTTTCATAAGTTTTTATATTGTGAATTAGAACCTACTTCTGAATAACCCTTGAAATGAAAATTGGAACATTGGGTAAAAAGCATATTAGTGATTTATCACTAATTTCTTAAGTGTGTCATTACAACATTGAGAACTACTCTGAGTTTATCTGCTTGTTTAATTTCATTTTGGTAAGCCATTCCTCTTAAATACCTTATATTCGTAGTCTTCTTCAAATGTTGCCCCAATTCAGCATTTGGCAAAAGGATTTCCTACAGAATTACTAGAATATGAAATATAAAAAAAAGCACATCAGCACATTTAGTGTTTAGCTATCCTTTTGAGTCATGGGTGGTTAGAGCTGAGGGAGGTAGAATCCAGAAAAGCTAATTCATTTCCTAAGCTTGATTTGTTGATCAGTACTGAGAAGGACATGTGACAGATACAGAGTTTATTGATGGCAGGTGTTAAATGAGTTGTTTTTCTTCCTTTTGAAGAGGAAATACGGTTCTATAATTGGTTTTGTTCAAACTATTTTTTTAATGTTTAATCAGGCAAGTTTAGCTTAAATTAGAGAAAGAGATGTTAAATCAAAGCAAACTTCAAAGTTTATGTAGATGAGAAATCCTTATTGCCTTTTTGGACCAAATCATTTTAAAACACAGGCTGTCCAGGATCCAATATCTGTGCCTGGGCTTCAGGAGGGCCATTGATGTTCCTAGTAATTATATGCCAAAGTTGGTCTGTGACTTTATTTCTCTAAGGATAAGAAAAACTATGGGTTTTTCTCTGTGATAATTTATGAATATTTTAAGTGGACAATGAAAATTAGTATAGTAGTTTTCAAAAATCTGCTTTATAGATCATACTAACCTAGAATTCAGGTAAAATATACAATTTCTTTTAACATAATACGCTTTGTAATGAGTTACCCCATTGTTCTTTTCTTACTACTGTTCCTTTTTTCCCTTTTTCTTTTGTAGGGCTGAGATGCTTCTCGACCAGTACCGAAAAAAGTCAAAGCTCTTCCGTACCACAGTTCTCCTGGCCCCGCTGGGAGATGATTTTCGCTACTGTGAACGCACAGAATGGGATCATCAGTTTAAGAATTACCAGCTGCTTTTTGATTATATGAATTCTCATCCTGAGTATAACGTTAAGGTAATGAGAAAATATTTAATTATGAAAGTGCATTTGAAGTTGAGGCCTCATTATTACGTGAGGCTAAAACACAGTTGCCTTAGTTTCTTGTTCCCATATCTCAATATTTACTTGAATATGTGGTCCTTATGTAAACCTGTAGTTCTTACAGAGGAGAATTCTCTAGTATTATAGCTGTGTTTCTGAAGTGATCCCTTTCTCCCCATTCCCATAGAATTAAACAGGCATGAGTTTTAAGTGGCTGTAAACATGTAAGGCGTGAAGTTCATTTTTCAGTGATGTCCTGTTTTTCTACTGGCATTGAAAGTTTGTTTCTCTCTGACAGTTGCATCCTGGTGATTTAGTAGTGTGACTGGCAGATGCAGGTGGACATGTCCTGTATTTTGCAAATGAATGTCTTGTGTCCAGAGAATACACTAGCATTTTTCTTAGATGAGAAGACTTCTAAAATCAATCAATTATTTGCCTGTAGTTCTCACTCTTTTTTTCCCCTTGTGGAAAATTTAAAACGTACCCTAAAGTTTTGAGAACGACTCAAGTACCACCACCCCCCAACCTCACCCTGCCTTCCCAATATCCATGGCTCAATTCTAGGTCACAGCTTCAGCTGTGTCTCACTCTCCCCTCCCCCTTCTCCCCGGGATGATTTTGGAGGAAACCTCAGATGTCATGTAGTTTCATCTGTAACCATTTCAGTATCTGTCTCTAAATGATAAGGACTTTACAAATGAAATCATAATGCCATTATTACATCACAAAATTAATAATTCAATAATATCATATATCCAGATAGATTCACATTTTCCTGATCCCATAAAAGCATTTTTTTTAGCAGATGTTTCGTGAGTCACCATTCAAACAAGAGTGATATATTAGACTCTGTAAGAAAATTACCCAGTGTATTTATTATATTTATACACTAACCCATGAGACCGTAGAATATCTGTGAAAATACTGTAGAAAGGAAGAGAATGTGGCCTGTCATCAGCTTTCTAATTTCCTAAGGTGAGGTTTTTCTCTGTGATAAGAATTTATGAATATTTTAAATGGATAATGAAAATTAGCAAAGCAATTTTAAAAAATCTGCCTTATACATTATATGTAAGTGATGAATCACTAAATTTTATTCCTGAAATCATTATTACACTATATGCTAACTAACTTGGATTTAAATTTTAAAAAATCTGCCTTATAAATCATACCAACCTAGATTTCAGGTAAAATATACAACAGTTTCTTTTAACAAAATACACTTTTTATTTATTTAAAAAATATATATTTTTTAATATTTATTCATTTTTGAGAGACATAGTGTGAGCAGGAGAGAGGCAGACACGGAATCCGAAGCAGGCTACAGGCTCTGAACTGTTAGCAGAGCCCGACATGGAGCTTGAACACACGAACCGTGAGATCATGACCTGAGCCAAAGTCAGACGCCCAACCACCTATGCCACCCAGGTGCCCCAGCATAATACACTTTTTAATGAGTTGCTCCATTGTTCTTTTCTTAATACTATTCTTGTTTTCTCTTTTTCTTTCATAGGGCTGAGATGCTTCTGTTTAGGAAGCATATGTAACTGTTTAGAAGATTAGAAAGCTGATGATAGGCCACATGCTATGTCATGAGAATTCAAGTTTATTAAGTAAACTTAAATAGTAGAAAATAGATAAACTTAAATAAAATATCAAGTATATTCAAGATATTTACAACTGACTCTCTACCAAAGTATGAACTCTGTGCATGGGGTCTGTGTTTAAATCATCTCCTTAATCTCCTCGAAGACAAAGCTCATATACGAACACTTGATTGGGAGATGGCATATGTATATGGGTATTTTATCCCTAAATACATCTTCCTAGCGAATGTTCTTATGGTCTACAAAAGGATCTACCACCTGATTCTTCAGAATTAAGTCCTGATTTTAGTATTTTACCCATTTCCTCCTTTGTCCACTAGGGCAATTTTTAAAGTAATTAAAAATTGAAATATCACATACATAGGAGATATGCACAAATCCATATGTGTACAGAGAATTTCTTCAAATTAAAAAAATCCCATGCAATCACCATCCAGATTAAGACATAGAACATTTATAGCATCCGGAAGAGTCCCTTAAATCCCCTTCAAATCATTGCCAACTCTTAACAAAAGTAAGCTTATTTTCCCTTCTGTCATCATGATTAGTGTTGTTTCTTTTTAAATTTCACAAGAAGGGGATCTTAAGTATCTGTTATTTTGTGTCTGGATTTCCTTGCTCCAGGTTGTATTTGCCACATTCATCCATATTGTTGCATGTAGCAGCATATTCATTTTTAATGCCGTATAATATCTCTAGTATCCATATGATACAATTTGTCCATTGTATTGTTGATGGATATTTGGGTTGTTTTCCAATTTTTGTCTATTATAAATAAAGCCGTTTTGAATGTTTTGTGCATGCTTTGATATACATAAGTGTGAGTTTATGTGGGTATAAAGTGGGATGGAAATTTTTGGTCATTGAGTATGCACATGTTGAGCCTCAGCAGATATTGCCAAACAGTATTCCAAAATAGATTGCATTAATTGTTGCATTTTATGACAATTTCAGTTGCTCTACTTCCTTACTCAGACTTTGTATAGTTATGATTGTTTTTCATTTTTTATATTTTATGATAGATATGATTGTTTTATTTTGTATTTCCCTGGTAGTTATGAGGTTGAACCTCTTTTCATAAGTTTGTTGCCATTTAGGTACCTTCTTGTGAAGAGTGCCTTTTTTTTTTTTTTTTTTTTTTTTCAACGTTTATTTATTTTTGGGACAGAGAGAGACAGAGCATGAACGGGGGAGGGGCAGAGAGAGAGGGAGACACAGAATCGGAAACAGGCTCCAGGCTCTGAGCAGTCAGCACAGAGCCCGACGCGGGGCTCGAACTCACGGACCGCGAGATCGTGACCTGGCTGAAGTCGGACGCTTAACCGACTGCGCCACCCAGGCGCCCCAAGAGTGCCTATTTAAAACTTTTGATGACTTTTCCTTAAATTGGGTTATCTGTCTTTTTGTACCATTTATAGTTCTTATATATGTTTTCCTTTGAGTCTTTTTTTTTTTCAGATAAAAGTTTTGCAAATATTGTCTCCCACTATGTAAGCCTATTTTTTTTCTTAATACTGTCTTTTGATAAACAGAAATCCTTCATTTTAATTAAATATAATATAATAGTATTTTCCTTTATGATAAGTGCTTGTTGTGTCCTACTTAAGAAATTTTTGTTTATACCTCATAGTCATGAAAATATATTTCTTATGAAGTTGTCCTCCAGAAGCTTTATTGCTTTACCTTCAACATTTAGGTCTGTAATGTATTTGGAATTGATTTTTTATGAATTTTATGAAGGTAGGGATCAAAGGGCATTTTTGCCCATATGGATATCTACCACTATTTATTGAAAAAACCAGTTTGCCACTACACTGTAGCATCATCTTTGTCATTCATTATGCATGAAACTATATTTGTATGGATCTTGTGTAGACTGTATTCAATTTTGTCTGTTTGACTCATCTCATACTGTCTTAATTACTGTAGTTTTAGAATAGATCTTCATGTCTGATAGCATAAGTCTTCTTTCTTCTGCCCACCCCCCCCCACCGCCCAAAAAAAAAGTTGGGATTTTGATTGGCATTGCTTTGAACCTATGGATCAATTTGAATATTGATCCATATTAGGCCATCCATGAACATGGTATAGTCCATGTATAAAAAGTGTAATTAACTTTTGCATTCTAACCTTGTACACAGTAACCCTCCTGCATTTCCTTTCTTTCCAGAATTTGTGCATTCAAGTGTTGGCTGCTTTGATTGCCCTTAGATACCTTTCAAACAAAAGTGGGTTGTTTTTTTTTTTTTTCGGTGTTTTTTTTTTTTTTCTTTGTGATTTATCTAGTTATGTCCCTTCTCTGTAGGGTATTTGAAGTTATTTTGTCTAAGCTGGAAGCTTACATTTATTATTTTCTTTTAGTGAAAGGAAAAACAAAAGTAAGTAATTGAATATAGATGGCTAAAAAACGGACCTTGAACTAGCCAAGACAGTCAGTTTGCTATTGATCATCACTTTTTTTTACAGTTTATGTAAGTTTCCTGTATGTTGTCCAGATAGAGGAGTTTGAGGATCTTTAATATTAAAGTTATGTTTAAGATATTATTTGTTGCCTTTTAATGTAAAAAATATTTGACTATTTTTTTAGTTATTTGTTTAGGAATCCCAAATATGTACTTTATTTGAGCTACCAAAAGGTTCTGTAAAAAAAATTTAGTCTTAAATAATTTCTTTTGAAACCTCAGCATGAAGGATTATGTTTCAGTCCTTTGAGACTGAATTAAGTTTGTGAGAAAGCTCACCAGGCCGCTTACATAAACTTTGCCCTGGGAATTTGCCAGGAAAGAAGTATATTCATCTTGGCTAATACAAAAATTAATTAAAATATTTTAAAATATTTAAAATCATCTATTTTGCTGTCATAAAATATTGTGTCACAATTATATTCTGATAACTTATATTTGTCTTACTAATATCATTGTGTTTCCAGTTGAAATTTGCCTTGACAATAGAAGAATAATAGCTAAAACTTACACCATTATTTGCCAGTTGTATTTCTAAGCATTTTACTTAGACCCTATTATCTGTAACAAAGACACAGAGACAGTATATAATATGCTCAAAACCACATGTTAGGTAAGTGGTAGAGATGAAATTTAATTCCATTCCACCTAGATCCAGGTTCTGTGCTGTTCTTAACCACTCTACTAGAATGCTACTCACTGTTGTTAACTACTCTTATTTTTCTGCCACATTGAATCAAAATGGTTTTAGTCTCTCTCTCTCTCTCTCTCTCTGTGTGTGTGTGTGTGTGTGTGTGTGTGTGTGTGTGTGTGTGTGTAAGGTAGGAAACAACAAAATTAGCATGTTACTGTTACTCAAAGAAATACATTCCCTGTTAAATTCTCTGTTTAGTTCTAAAAACCATGCCTTTTAATATCTGTTTACATAGTCTGGTATAATGTTTCTTTTTTCCTTTGATTTATAGAATAGTTTGGGCTCATAAAAATGGATTTATGTTCTGGTAGTTTAAATCATTAGTCAGAAGACCTTTTCGTTTGAGCAGTCAACCTTTCAATTCTTGTCACTCTTTGTGTTTTACTTCTATTCAGTGTTACCTGCTGGTAGAGAAAGTCGCTTTTTTGTTTTGTTTTATTTTTTTTTTAACGTTTATTTATTTTTGAGACAGAGACAGAGCATGAACGGGGAGGGGCAGAGAGAGAGGGAGACACAGAATCTGAAACAGGCTCCAGGCTCTGAGCGGTCAGCACAGAGCCTGACGTGGGGCTCGAACTCACGACCGTGAGATCATGACCTGAGCCGAAGTCGGACGCCCAACCGACCAAGCCACCCAGGCGCCCCTGTTTTGTTTATTTTTAATGATCTGCTGTTCTTGAAGTCTCCCTTATAAGAGCTCAAACTAGGGAGATGGGGAGGCCAGGAGAGTATATGTGCATAAGACCTATGAAAATGCTTAACAAAACTATTATTCCAGACTTCTGGAACATTTTGCTCAAAATGTTATAGCTAAATATATGTAAATGAAATGTTTTATTTTTTCTGCTTCCTCCCAGTGTTCCTTCATCTCTGAATAATTCTATGCCATGACCCCTGCATATTTTGAAATTCTGGAGATTTGTAAGGAGTTATTCAGATTCCCAAATTTGTATATCTAAATAGCTCTTCTAACCCCTTAGGTATATCAGTTTTATTTTAATTTAATTTGGGACTTGATGCAAGTAAAAGAAAGAGTCACTGTGTATTTCCCCCCTGCTTTTGAGTTTGGTAAAATCTGAGCTAGATTTTCATCTTAACGTGGAAGCACATCTTAAATATTTATTATTAACTTCTCCTTTCAGTGCTAGATGTAATTTTAAGGTAGAGATGAATAATTGAAGTGTAACTTTTTTTTTCATTAGATACAGTTTGGAACTTTATCAGATTACTTTGATGCACTGGATAAAGAAGATGTAACCAGTGGAAAGAATAGCCAATCAATGTTCCCTGTTCTAAGTGGAGATTTTTTCACTTATGCTGACCGAGATGATCATTACTGGAGTGGCTACTTTACATCCAGACCCTTTTACAAGCGAATGGATAGGATATTGGAATCCCATTTAAGGTACATTTATGTTTAGATAGCTACATTAATTATTCACCTCTTTTGTATTATCATAGCCTTTTTGTAGAGTCTTGCATAATATATGAAATTTATGCAGTGTTAGGATGTGTTTAATGTAATTGCGAAATTTTAATGTAATCAGAGATATGTCTCCAAAGCATAATCAAATTATTACATGGGTTTTTGTTCTGGAAGGAAAAGCAGTTTATGTAATTAGATTTTCTCCTATATTTTATGTTTTATATGTTTGTAATTAATTACCTGTATTGTTTGCACACCACAGTTGTATTCATTGGCATCAGCATGTGTTTCTGAAGATTAGTAATCAGAACAAGGGTCAAAAGGAACAAATATGGCCCCTCAGTGGCCAAAATGTGGGCCTCAAAGTACATAATCCAAAACTAATGTATTTTATATGTAGGAGAACTTTAGAGGCTCCATCTCAGTTCTTATTTATTAGAAATATATTTCGTATAGGTATGATTTTCTGCTTAGAGGAACAAAACTTGAAAGAGATGAGAACTGACGGAGGCAGAGTGATAGGCTGAAAAAGTACAGTGACATGGAAAAGGCAGAAAAGTTGGTAGAAAATAAAAACGTTCTGAACCATCATTGTCCAGTAGAGCTTTTCGTCAGTGTCCAGTAGAACTTTCTGCAGTGATAGAAATATTCTGTCTCTTTTCTGCACTGTTTAGTATGTAGCCACTAGCCACATGTAACTGTTGAGCACTTGAAATGTGACCAGTGTGGCTAAGGAAATGAACTCTTAATTTCATTTAATTTTAACTAATTTAAGTGTAAATAACCACATGTGGCTAGCAGCTGTCATAGTGAGGAGTGTGACAGTGTAAGTAACTGAGTCTTGGTGTTTTTTGGTAAAGATTAACCACCCCAGCAACTCATGAGGCTCTTTCTATGTGTATGTAGCTCAGGAGGTTAATTTATTTTCCTGTTAAGTTCACTTTCAACTTCGTTCAGATCATGAATTCATGATGATTAATTTTCATGATGAATCTCAGTATTAAAAAGTAATGTCACACCTACTTTCTTCTATATACTGGTAGAAAGAGTACATTTTGGAAAGCCTTTTTATAAAAATCATGAATTTCTTCAAGCGTTGTACTTTGGTATAACAGTATGTTTTTATTATTTTTACTGTTACCATAAGTGTCATTACCATTATTTCAAAAACCTGACCTTTGACTATTTTCTGGGATACTCACAAATGTGCAAAAAGAATACATATTATTGTATTTGTAATAAAATAGTATTTCTATATTAGAGAAATTTATGCATTTCTACCCAATAGAATATAATTATCTATTATGTTATTCTAAACTATCCATGATAAAAACAGAGAAAGTACTAAGTAATATAGAGATTTCTTTTGGACCACTGCATTTTTTGAAAGTGTCACCTATTTTTTAGTGACAATTACGAAATGTGGTTTCAATCTTAATTTATTGAGCATACTTAAAATGGAAGTACTTAGGGCTGGTAATATATTTTGAAAATTCTGCTTTAAAATAAAACAACAAAAAACCATTTAATTGTGAATTTCAAAACGTAATTATTTGAAAATAAGTTTATTGTGTGGTAATAAATACTTCATCTTATAGCTTATTTGTAAAAAAAATACTTGGATAAAATAGAAGAGTATAAAGAAGAAAATAATTTTTATTTTTTTTAATTTTTTTTTTTCAACGTTTATTTATTTTTGGGACAGAGAGAGACAGAGCATGAACGGGGGAGGGGCAGAGAGAGAGGGAGACACAGAATCGGAAACAGGCTCCAGGCTCCGAGCCATCAGCCCAGAGCCTGACGCGGGGCTCGAACTCACGGACCGCGAGATCGTGACCTGGCTGAAGTCGGACGCTTAACCGACTGCGCCACCCAGGCGCCCCAAGAAAATAATTTTTAAATCCCATTTTTACATTTTGGAATATCCTTATATGTGTGTATTCTTTTCAAAACCAGGAGTATGTGCTGTGGATATATATGAACACATATACAGTTTCTTTCACTCAAATTTAGTGTTTCTCATGCCATGAATTTTAGAAGGGTTAGAATTTAGAAGTGGAGATTATTTAGTAACCTTTAATTATTGCAAAATTTAAAGGAATTCTTTTTTTTTAAGTACTTCACATTTCTTTTTCCCTATATCTTTATGCATTTATATATTGCCTTGATTTTCTCTCCATTATCCTTAATACGTTTGTCATAAAGAGCCTTATTACATTTTTTACTTCATCAAGCCATATCTCCTTTTCAAAGAACTTCTTTTGAAGCCTATCTTGAACCATATCCTCTGATGATGAAATAATAAAAAAGTGTTAAAATGATAAATCCCCATATTCTTGCTCAAAAACTATTCTTAAGCTGAAGTGCTTTTTTTTAAATAAATGAGAAAAGACAGCATATGTTTTATCATCTTTCAGTTTATATTGTTGAATTCAACACTTACATTGTTATCATTCAACACTTAGACTAGCTATTGTCACTGAGCTGTCAAGCCATCATTTTTCTGCGTCTGCTTTACTGTTACTTTCCCACCCATGTGACCGTGTATCTCCACACCATCTCTCCTTTAATGTACATATGTGAGAGTAAATGGCTTTCTGGTGATGAAGTTCATCTTTTGTGTCTGTGTTGATCTTGGAGATAGAAAGGACAGAAACCATTAACCACTTCTTACTGCTGTGTTGAGATAGGTTTAACTTACGTAGAACATAGTGAAAAAATATCACGCTGCCAGTGGGTACTGGCTTCTTTCCAGGAACGTCTAGAACAAGGGCCCTTTATATCAATTTAGACGTGATGTTCTCTGATGATCAATGCTTTAGATTTATTAGATGGATACCTTGATGGTCTTATAGAAATATTTATTATCAGTATCTTTTTTTAATAAATAGCACTGAAATTGTGGGTTTTTGAAAAACCACATTTGAAAATGTATCAGTACCACATGTTTTAAATAGTCAATATTTGTTTTGAAATAAAAACTAATGACTGTTTTATGCAACTAGGGCTGCTGAAATTCTTTACTATTTCGCCCTGAAACAAGCTCAGAAATACAAGATAAGTAAATTTCTTTCATCATCCCATTACACGGCACTGACAGAAGCCAGAAGAAATTTGGGACTATTTCAACATCATGATGCTATCACAGGAACTGCAAAAGATTGGGTGGTTGTGGATTATGGTACCAGGTAATATAATTATTTAAAAAGTGATTATAAAACAGTCTTTAAAAATTTTGGGTCACAGGCTTATATCTTTGATGAAGTTGCTAATGTACATTAGACCATATTACTAATGATATGCGTTATAAGTATTGCTATAGAAAAACATCAGTTTTCAAAGCATTTTTCAAGAAACCTCTTGATGTTATACTAGCTGTTCTAACTTTTTATTGCAGTGCATTTCTGCAAATGAGTACTCACACATTAATATAAAACTGATTGTGTTTTTTCTTACATATTGTGTGGTAATTGGGGTTACCTTCTTGACCAAGGATTTGGTATCAAATGGATCATAGCTATAATTCAGGGAGATAAAGAGCCACACTTCATTGTATAGCAGCTTCATTTCCTGTTTCATATCCGGTTGTTCTCAGATACTTCATTGTTTTTTAGAGGGACATTGACCAAAAAAATCAGCCTAGAAGATACCCAGCAAGTAGAAGAGCCTTGCAACCTTGATATATATGGATGGATGATATAAGGACTTGAGATGAGAGGGGATGGCCTGGGTATTGATATCAAAGCCATCTTCAGCTCTCTGAAAGTTTATGAAGATGAGTGAGGGAGTAGAAGCTCAGGTGTTTTCACAGTGCAGAATTGGAAACAGTGAGTACAGGTTTTAGCTCAGAACAGCAGGGGACTTTGTAAAATAGTGCTTCCCAATAATGGAAAGGCTTACCTTTTAGGATAGATTTTCACCATCATGCCCAAGTTTAGATTACCATTCATTAGGATCAGTGTAGAGAAGATTCCTATGTTGGGGAAGGAGTTTTGACTATTGTTTCACTATGATTTAGATTATTTTTTCTTCAAGTTTTTTTCCTATCAATAATGGTGTGCTTTGATAATATTTTAAAATTGTTAAAATATGCTCTTATTTTCTTATAATATAGATTTAAAAGGTGACTCTTTTTGAAATAAATGCTCCCATATGTGAAGTGTATACAGCACATAAAGTCAACATTAAAAATTGATCCACAACTGATATTACTAATCGTAATAAGTGTTAATTAAGATTTTAGTTACAATGTTTTGACTCTTTGGGGGGAAAAATCTTGAGGTTTCATTAGTTGACTTCAGTCCTTGAGAATACATTCAAGGTAATATCTTGATATAGTCTCAGTTTTCTTGTGGCAAATATATTTGGCATCCGTTGAGGTTGAGCTGGGCTTAAAGTGGGAAACACTCAATGGATGGTGATACTGGTTTTTCGCTCACAGAAGTCATTTTTGAAAGTAAGGTCAGATCCTCAAAAACTTAAAAACCATTTGCAGGCAAAGCAAATGGCCTTGGAATCGGTCCATGATAATAGTTCAGTCATGGGATCAGACGAACTAGCTTGCTTTTTAGGGTCTGCACCACCCTCTCCATCCACTGTTCCCCCAGATCATGGGTGATTCACTCTCCTTCCCTGCCCTCACAACCCCCATCCTATGAGGCATTTAGAGGTTATTGAATCTGGTTTCCCTGCAAAACAAATACATTTATTATTATAAGTGAATATTTTCTAAAATAAAATTTCTGAAGAAATATTTTTCACTGGAAAATATTTTACTAATATACTGAGAGTACTATGAAATTAGTCCTTGTTTTGTTAGAAACAAGTATTCGTTTTAAATATATGTTGTGGCTACATGTTGATCTAAGAGCATAAGTAAAAGAAAAAAGTTGTTATTTATATAATGAAATACTAATACTAACACAAAGAAAGGATAAAGACACACTTAATATATGGATTCAAAGATCTCTGTGAGATGTATTGTAAAACAAAACAAAAGCAAAACAAAAGTTGCAAAAACAGTGTGTATAACAATAAACTATTAAAAAAAAATAAAAGTAAGGTCCGATCCTCCATTTTTTCCTTTTCACCTGCTCCTGCCTTCTTGGTTTATTGAGAGTTTAGAAGTGAAGGTGCTTAGATTCAGAGCAGAGTTTCTAAGAGGAAATAAAAAGTCATTCTCCTGCACTGTATACCTGCTCTCTCTGGCTGCCACATTGAAAGAGACTTGGGTACAGGTCATAGAGTTTTTGCTTCAGGACATTTTCTGTCTCGTAACCTTTCCAGAAGTCCTGTCATTATTTCTTCCATATGTTTGGTTACGCTTTTAGTGTATAAAAACATGCCGTGCAAAATTGCATCTTAGAGAAAAAAGACACAATAATTCTCAAATTGTACTTGACATTTGTAAATTTGCTTTGCGAGCCCTTCACACTTCATTGAAAAGTCATACACAATTATCAAGTCATTAGCGTAGACATTTTAAGTAGAAAATTTCAAAACACAAGTTAGAGAATTACAAACAAAGAAGCAGCTAGCATTGGGTGTTCTCTTGTTCGTGGACTGTTGACTGTTTATTCAGATATTGGCAAAGTGTCCCTGTGAACAAGTGTATGAGTTAAGGATTACATTTGGCTGCTACTAATAACAACTTGAAACTGAATAAATTCTGTTCTTTTATGCCGTATGAAAGAACTCTGCAGATCCTTGGTTCAGGTATGGCAGCTCCACAATGCTAACAGGGATCCAGACCCTTCTAGCTTTCTCTTCTGCCATCTAAGGGTGATTCATACTTACATTACTGCTCTCTCAACAGTAGATTGAATGTTTATAAAATGATAACGTGGAGAGCAAGAATACCTCATGGCTATTTGAAGGTTAATTCTAATCATGGCATGAAAAAATGAGTTAGACTGGGACACTTTGTGATGAATGTTCAGCTTAAAAGTGGATAATGTGGCTATGTAAAAGAGAAGAAATGGTAATGAGGTCAGCTACACAAAGATTTAAAATTCTGCCAGTTTATACCTTGTAATTAAGGTAGGTAGAAAAAAATGAACAAAGGGTGAGTATGAGGGTCCAAACATAGATCAAACTATTCATTGAAACAAACATGATAATACCAGCTTTGAACAGCAGTAATGATAACAAAGGAGAAAACTGATTTCTAAGTGATGTTCTCTGAACTGTTTGATAATAATAGGATAAGGGCATGTTAGCAAATTAGAGGCTCTGAGAAATCCCACAATGCTGAAGTGGTGAAACATTAAAATTTTGCTTTACCCAGTGTTTCCCAAACTTATTTACCATGTGTAGTCTTGTTTTGCCTTAAACAAAACAGCTTTATACATCCTGAGAAAGCTTTGGGGAATACTGTATCAGTACTTAGTGCTTATCTCATTAGAAAACTGTGTGTGTGCCTTTAGGATACAAACATTGATTTGTGGCATTCCCTCAGTTTAATTAGGACTCTTCAGTGTGCTGTAATACATATAAGGTTTTAGCTGATGGAAAACATGACTTTTATTCTGCAGGTTCAGACAGCCTAATAAAGATAGCTATGTAGATAATAAAAATAAACTTAGATCGAGGGGCTTGTTTCTAGAACTGAGTTGTAGCCATTCATATTGTCTCTTAATCTGGAGAGAACACTTGTTATCATCTAGGAAAACATTTGAATAGACTGAGAAGCTTAGCTGGTTGATGGCCTGAACTCATGTCCTTAAGACTTTAATACTGTGTATGTATAACACATTTACCTAGTTAATTAACTTACGATTATGATCACTTACATCTTTGAAGGTAATCTCAATGCTCTACAAAAAGAAGTTATTTCTGATTCTCTTACAATTTTTTTTTGATGTTGTTGCATGCCAGCAAAAATGTTCCTAACGTATAGATGCAAAATTGCTTCCTATGTTGGGGAAAATGATATAATCACTCTAAAACATAATAGACTCCATGGTTGATTAAAGCATGAGTCACCAAGTTTCTCTACAGATTTCTCCAGTGAGTTTACTTAGAGATAACTGTTCTATAAACAGGGATACTTGTTCTTTAAAGAAACAAGACTGAGCTTGAGAAAAACTTCAAACAAATTCTTTTCCTATGTGTAGTGTTTCAGCAATAGCTGGTAATGTCCTAAGATTATATTCTGGAATTGATCTTGAATCAGTTGACTGGTATGCATCTCTTTGGTTCCTCTAACGTAAAAATACAGTTTGAATACAGTTAGCAATTTTAATGACCAAGAAAATTTAACAGGGACAAAGACAATTTCATTAGCCAGACTTGTGAAAACTTTCTCTTTTTTTTGAACAAGAATTTGAATTTTTTGAAGTGTGTATACTGATTGAATTTTGTGAGCAAGAGTTAAACTCATGTCTTCTCTTGCTATTTCAACACTTGCTAAAGAATTTTCTAAAGTATCCAAGTGCTTTTTTGGTAAGAACGCCTTAAAGCTGTTGGAGTGATCATGCAGGGTGTTATTATTTGACATGATATTCATAGAATGTATCAGCAGGTTAAAAAAAAAAAAAAGAAAGAAAAAAGAAGAATCATTTTGAATAAGTTTATGTGTTTCAGGTATGTCCAGAAAGTTTTCTACTTTAAATGAATCCTTATTAGTGGTATCTTGTGATTAACCCCCCTCCTTTTTTTCTAAGTACTTAATTGTGGGCAAAAAAGTATCAATTCTTTATAGGTTCGTTATAGGTTGCACTTTGTGAAGACAGGATGAGAGTAATGGTGGTTTGGCCATTATTAAAGAAACTGAAAATATTGTATACAGATATTTGAATTACTTCTCAGACCAGTAACATTTTTGGTTCACAGACTCTTTCATTCCTTAATGAATTTGAAGAAGATAATCGGATATTCTGCACTACTTCTTATTTTGAAGGACAAAAACTCGTACAACTCTTACTCTTTTGATAACCTCCTAGACATGGTTAGTTGATATCTTTTATATTTATCATAAAAGTGTGTGATTCTTTTATTCTTAATTTGGAAAGGGGGATGAGAAGCTTAGTGAAAAGAGACATTAAAAAATTGTGATTTCCTTGTACTTAGAATTTATATCATTTTATATGAAATATCTGTGTGTGCTTCTTTCCTATCAGTGTGTCTGTATTTGGTTTATGGTGTATATTTTGTTCTGACTAAATCTAAGCATGAAAAATAAAATAATGAACTTACTTTGTTATGTGAAACATAACAGGCTTCCAAAACACTCTTAAGTGTGTTGATGATAATGTATTGTAAGATGATATGGTGAGATAACTGGGCATCATAATTAGTTATTTTTGCTTGGCTTAAATTAGAAGCCCCTTGGTGTTTGCACTGCTGCTGTAAATCCTTAATCTGTTCTTGCTGAACTTCAGTTTGAATGATCCTAAATTGTCTTCTGGTTTTAAGGTCAGGCCATGGAGTGCTGTGGGCAGTACTCAGATGTGTGTAACAGAAGAGGAGTGGTTGAGGAATTAGGAGACTAGCTTTTAGCCTCAACCTCTGAACCTAATCGCATGGGCCTTGAAAAAGTTGCTTAACATCTATGAGCCCTGTAAGATGAGACGATACCAGACATATTATACTGTTGTTAGGATCAGATGAGCCAATAAAACAGAACATACTCTGAAAGGAAGAATATGCTATTCCACAGCAAAGAACAGTTGAAAAAAATGGTTGGTTGCAGACCTCTTGAGACTTCCACTTGGCGACTCAGATATTTTAAAATTGTAATTTTTTTTTTATCATTAGAGTCTATTATGAATGATAGGCTTTGAAATTTTGCATGTAATTGGAACTTACACATCTGGAATCAGAGATAATTTCAGTATTTTCATATACTGATGCTTGTAATCAAATTATGGTTTCATATTTTCATATTAAGGTAAAAAATCCAACAAATGGGCAAACATTGCATAGGATATGAATGAAACCTGTGATACAAAGGTAAAGTAGTAAAACTTTTTGCACAGTTATCTTTAGGACTCTGATTTGGTTCCTAATTGGAGTCTGGTCCCTGTGACATATGCTGTCCTGAGATCTAAATGCACACACACATGTATGCACACACACAAGAATTACTTATCTTGAACTTTGATGGACTTTGTGTAGCTGGAAAGAGGATTTTTCCCCATTTTACCCTTTTTAGGATTCTTGTAAGTACTATTACATAGCTAATTTTGAAACTTGAGTTTTAAAATTAAAATTAAAAAAATTTTTGCTTATTTTTATAGGATTTGAAACAAAGCTCACAAAGTTCTCTACCACAAAAAACTGTAATAACGCTGAGTGCAGATCCAAGGTAAATACATAATTTCTCACAAACTTTTGCTGTGGTTCTGACTTGACATTCTTGCTTTTCAACATTTTTTGCTCCAGCCAGTATATATTTTGAGGAAGTATTTTATTTAATCAATTTATTAATTGTACAAAGTTGTCTGAAAAAATGAATTTTCTCCCAGGGCTGTCATGTTCGGTGTTAATAGCTAACACAGTGCTTGGTGCATTGATTGCTGAATGAATTATTATAACAGTATTTTTTACAGATATTTGGGATGGAATGGTAAATACAATTTATGGTTATGTTCTTTCTTAACTCATTGTTTTACTTACCTTATTTTCATTAATCCCTGATCCTATTTTTAAAATGAAGGAAGAAACTTAATTATTAAGGATTTTACTGCAAACTGTTTACTAGTTATTTGTCATTGTGCTGGTCAGACTGTCTCATTTTAGCATTGTGGGTTTATGTTAAGGTAATTGGGAAGGGTGCTCCGGTGACCTAAAAATGGAGTGACTAATTGGTGGCTACCTCTCATTTAGAAAGAAATGTTTTGTGTTTTTACCGGTAATTATTTAACCAAGTCATCTGTTTTTAATAACCAAATATCAATAGATCAGTACCCACAATACCCAGATACACAGTGTATTCTTATATAACATTTTACTATCCGAGAAATTTATTATTTAAAAATTGTAGCGTAAAAGAATAATTGTAAAGGATAATTCATAATTTTAGCTAGATATTCTTTATTGAGATTATTTAAAAATAAATGGAATAATAGTATTATAGAAAATACACAATTGCTGTAATAAAGTTGACATTTTGGTTAAGCATAGAATAAAGCCTTAGTTGGCTAAATTTCTTCAAGAAGTAGAGACTTAAAACATATACAGTTCATATCTTAGAACAAGAAGATAAGTATTTTTTAGTTACAGTAAAGTATCACTGAAGTAATGGCAAAGAAATCCTATATTTCTTTTTTTTTGGCCAGAAAAAGAAGGGATTAACTGGAACAGATAGTTTATATCTTAACTTGAAAGTTCCTTCAGATTTTGTGTCTCCCTCTCTCTCTATCTCTCTCCTGCTCCCACTCTGTTTCTCTCTCAAAATAAACATTAAAAAAAAAATTAAAAAAAAAAAAAAGCAGGGGGACTTCTGGGTGGCTCAATGGTTAAGCATCTGACTTTGGCTCAGGTCATGATCACCTGGTTCATGAATTCAAGTCCCACGTCAGGCTGTGTGCTGACAGCTCAGAGCCTGGAGCCTCCTTCATATTCTATGTCTCCCTGTCTCTCTCTGCCCCTCCCTCCTCTGCTGTCTCTCTCTCTCTAAAAAAAATAAATAAACATTAAAAAAAATTTGGGGGGGGGGCACCTGGGTGGCTCAGTTGGTTGGGCGTCCGACTTTGGCTCAGGTCATGATCTCATAGTTTGTGAGTTTGAGCCCCGTATCAGGCTCTGTGCTGACAGCTTGGAGCCTGAAGCCTGCTTTGGAATCCGTGTTTCCTCTTCTCTCTGCCTCTTCCCTGCTTATGCTTTGTCTCTCTCTGTCTCTCAATAATAAATAAACGTTAAATTTTTTTAATAAAAAAAAATTTTTTTTTAAAGAAAGTCTTGTTGCAGTCTTAAAAGCTTTCAGATTGTCAGGTCATGAAAGAGTAATGATACTGCAACTACTAAATGTTTTCTTTGTCTTAAAATAAGTAAATATTTGGGGTTACATGGCTATTTCTTAAATATTGTGCCCCTAATAAATTGTGGTATCCATAAATCTCTTTGGCTTTAGGCTTAATTCTCTTAACTTTTCCTCCTTTTTGTATTTTGGTGGGGAAAGATCTTTGTTTCTGCTACCATAAAAATATGTTATGCTTGCTGTAAGCAATTCATGCCCCTTCTGCACCCCATTCGTCTTCCTTTGGGTGCATGGAAGGGTGTGTGGGATGGAGCCACAGTGAGTTAGAAACCCTGTGGCTTCTCTTTTTCCTCTACTGTCCTTGCTTTAACTAGCAGTGATATTTAGTCCTACTTATGCTGGAGGAAGAAAGGAGATACAGGTGTATTAACTAAGGAATCTGTTTTTTGGCTCTGATATTGAGGAGATCTAATAGAATTTTTGAGACTATTAGTAAAATTGTCACTTTTTAATATTTCCTTTAAAACAGTTTGTATTTAAACAGTGTTCTTCATCTTAATATTACTTCTTCACAGTTCTTTTCTATCAAACGTCAGTGCTACTACTATTTCTGTGGTTAGGTGAATTGGGGCACTTAACAATTGTCGAATTCTTACTTTTATCTCTTTTGTACTTGAGGACCTCATGAATAGAACTACTTACTCTTCTGGTTTTAAAATCTGTATTTTACTTGTTAGCCACAAATACTGAGTCACTCTCAGTAATATCACTGAAGAATGAGGAATGATGGTAACCTTTAAAATGGAAGAGTTTGATAGCTTTATTTAGCAGGTACTGAAAGTGAAATAAATGTTTGCACTTCTCAGTCTTTAAGTTAGAAGTTTCAGAAGTATGGTCACACATTTTTCTCATATTCTTCATGAATCTTACATAATCATCTAAGGCTTAGCATTATTTTGATTATAAGCATAGTTCTTATTTAAGTAACAAATTACTAATCTAACTAAAACATGCATTCTCAGTGAGGGAGACGTCCTTCTTAGGAGGGTAAAAATTGGTTCTTAGAGTGTGAAAAAAAAAGTACTATTTTTTTAAATATATAAAAATAGCATAAAAATGGTATGTAATAGTGCATAACAGACATACATTTAAGTGTTATATTAAAATTGTATGAGGGGGTTGAGTAGCAAAAAATGTCTCAAAAGAGTCTTCAAGGAATTATGGTGCAAAAAGGATGAGAAACCCATAGTT
Source organism: Lynx canadensis (assembly GCF_007474595.2). NCBI lineage: Eukaryota > Metazoa > Chordata > Mammalia > Carnivora > Felidae > Lynx > Lynx canadensis. The sequence goes on from NC_044303.2 coordinate 170,210,641, forward strand.
TCTAAACCCATAGTTTCGATAACACATGTAAATGAATTTGATCATGTTGTTGGCAACATTAGTTATAGCTATGTAACTTAACGTACTTTAGTTTGTGGGTGTTTAAAAAGTAGTCCATAATCTGCTCACAGTGATGTGATATATGTCCATGTACCTGCTTGAGTCCACAAGGTTACGTAAGCTATTGTAGTGTATGCATTTGTAGTCTGTGTGGAAAGCAGGTACAGCAAGAGTTAAAAGTTAGGGCTCCCTGAACAAGTCATAAATTTTCTAGCCTTAAATAATCCTTAAACGCACAGAGATGTTTCTTTTTCTCTCTGCACACATATAATTGCCTAAAGAAACAATTGTAAAAAGCTTTAATACAAAGATTTAGAGGATTAGGAGTGCAGAGGACATACAGGATGGAAGGTAAACTTTTGAGACATGCAGGGATTTCAGTCTTGGTTTGGCATTTGGTCCTTCAGGCAGGATGGAAACAAATGTTGCCACAGCTCAGGCCAGCAAGTTGTGTGTTCTGACAGTGTATAAAGGAATTTTTTTTTTTTAAAGTGGATAATTTGAAATGCCACCAAGTATACAGCTAAAATTACATTGAGATAACTTCTGTAAATCTGCAAATTTAATTTTTCAAGTAGAAAATTTTTTTAGTTTGAGAATAATTTATTCAAATCAATTATAATTTACCATTAAGTACTATTAATTTTAAGCCAGGCACTTATTGGTAAGAGATCTTATGTCTCTTTTGGCCCGAAAAAAAAAGGGCTTAATTTTAAAAGAAACCATCAAGCATGTGGAGATACAAAATAAGTCAGTGCTTTGGACTTGGGTGACTTCAGACTACCAGATATAAAAAACACTTAATCCCACAAAAGGCACTTGATACCCCCATTGCCATTTGCTTGTTGAATGGTTCTCCCTGGATGGCTGCCCAGCACTTCTAATTTAATTTCCTCTGGTTTTCTCCATGCATACTTCCTTTTGGATCACAATCTTTATTAATAGTATCCTTCTCTTTTTGGTTGTCTAGGTTCTAAAACCCCAGAACCCACTTTGACTTCTACCTTTTCTTGCTCTTTAAGTGTCAGGGACTGGAGAGTCTTTTGGATTTTCCCCTCTACTCATCTCTGACATCCATCATCTCCTGCCTTCCTGTTACTTTTCGGTTTCAAGCCACTTTTTTTTTTTTTTTTTTTTTACGTTTTACTTGAACCACTGCAATGCCTTCCTGCTCTTTTGTTATCAGTTTCTCTCTGCCTCTAATTTATTGCATGTAGTTGTCACGGGAATCAACCCACAGCAGAACCCTGAGAAAGTCACCTGAGTGAAAGCGGCAAGGCTTCTAGGACTTAGCCTCAGAAGTCCTAGGAGGTCCTTCCCACTACATTCTTAGTCAAGCAAGTCATTAAGGTCAGTCGAGATTCAAGGGGAGGAAATTCTTCTCCATTAAATGATGTGAGGAGCATATATAGGAAGCAGAGGGAATGATGGCAGTCATCTTGAAGTCTGTCTACTACAGTTTACCCACTGGCCACTCCAGTGCACATACCTACCATATGTACAGTATTCCCCCTCCCCTCTAGATGCCCAAAGTGTCATCCCATTATGACAGGGGCCCTAAATGTTCGTCTAAATCAGGTCCAAAATGACTTACTCATATAGCTGTGAATGGATTTTGTCTTATTTCTGTCAGTATAATTATTTGAGGTTAAGTCTGCTAGATTGTAAACTCCTTGATGGTAGGAACTATTTCTTTTATTTATTTCCCCCAACATACCTTCGGAAGTTTACTCAACATAGCAAGAATCGAATAAAGACTTGTTGAAATACAATTAATTATTGATTGAAGAGAATATTGAACTTTAGACACCAGATGTGCATACGACATGGCTCACATTGTATGTGAAAATGTGGTATCCTGGCATATATTTTCCCTAAATAGTTCTTTCATCTAATATTTGGAGTCTGGATGCCAGAAGGTTTCCAAATACACTACTACTGCAAGCAAAAATAAACAACAGTTAGGAAGAGCTTTGAATTTGCTCAACATTTGGACAACTGCTCACTTGAGATTTTAGAGTTTCATACCATGAGACCTGAAAAATTTTAGGTTGCATCTCAGCATCATTGTATTCTTACAGAATTAACTCCGTTGAGATTGCATTCTTTGAGGCTCTTTGCGCTGAGTGGGTTCAAAAGATACTGAATGAGTTGACTTGATCAGATCAGTTTTTACACATAAGACTTTCTGTTGTTGTTGACAAAGAGGATTTGCCTGATCCCACATTTTGTGTTTTTGATGTTATCACAAATAGTTCTTCTCACAATAATTACCTATAGTGTAATGAGGTTCAAGACTTGAAATCATTTTCTCATCGGTTACCATGTCATCAATGTATTTTTATACCAAGTCACACTCAGAAAGTATCTAAGAAAAGTATCTGATATCCCTAACAATTGTTTCAGCTTAAGTTTTAAGCGAAGAAAAGGAGAGATAGAATTCTAACTGCTCAGATTCCGTCAGTGTTATCTATTATAATACAGACCTGGTAGAAGCATTTGTACAGAACTGAACTGAGATTCCATGACTTGAACCAGAGTGGTTTTAATATGAAGACCTGGAGTCTGTTGAGAGAGCCGTGAACGTCAAGATGGAGCTTGACTTGTGCCTCATGGCTTTTCTTGGGGGAGATTAACAGTGGTACCTAGTGTAAGAACTGTGCTTGTTGCTCGTGGATTGTAATAGTGAGAGCTCAAATCTTGTCATGTACTAGAAAACTAGTACAGAAATACCTTCACCTTAGTTAGCAAGAAAATGTACAAAGTCAGGAAGATTGAGGATTTCCATTCTTGAAAATTGCGGGCTGCATTTTAATATTATCCTAAGGGAATTCAAGGTAATAATAGAATACATGATTTGACTAGGATTTGACACTCTGGACCTTTTGCAGGTTCTATTAGTATGAGAGTAGCTGAAATGTCCTTTTCTTTTAAAGCTACTTTAGAATTTTCTTTTAATGGGGGAATTGTTAACTGACAGCAGTGGAGAATCTCAAAAATAAAAAACTGAGCTGTTCTAGTCTAGTGTAGGTCTTTGTGGGTATTAATAGTCTAGTCTGTTTAAGAATTAATACTCACTAATGGATTTGAAGGATGAGTTCCTAAACTCTCTTCTGAGTTGCTTTTCTGTTTAAGTATTAATTGCTTGTGAAAGGTGTTTGTGTATTTTCATCTGTTGCATCTGAGTTATATTTTATTAATTTTGACTTCTTCAAGATACAGATTGACCAGTTCTCCAATTATCCAGAAATACATTTCAGGCTGCGTGTAATCTGGGATATTTTTAGAAAGGATGTTATATTGAAAAGACTTCAGTAGAATATAGTGTATTACTTGAAGTAACTGAAAGTTTCTTAGGGAGTTGGAGATAGCTTCAACAGATATATTAGTTAATTTTATGTTAGAACTTATTTTAGAGCAATCATGTCTGGATACCAACATCAAGTACTGTTTTTTGGTGTTTGCCATTCCAAATCAATCATCTGCCAGCTTGTATTTTGCCTGGTATTTCCCCCCCACTGCACCCAGGGAAATATAAAGGTCTTTGGGGGAGGGACAAGGAGAAAAGACTCTACCTTTTCCCATGATTGTCTTACTACTCTTAACATTTCTATTTTTTTATGATACCAGACATGATGAGTTATTAATTCCTGAAATACTGTTTCAACCTTACATTGACTTAGATGAATAACACCTATTATATTAAAAAACAAAAAAGTTGACACTTTCATTTTATGTGATGGCTGATTAGGGACCCTGAGACTGACTCTCTCAATTTCCTGTTGAAACTCATGAAAACAAAGATGATGATGAACAATCAGAGGAACACCAAACCTTGGCTTGACGGTCAACCTATTGCCACAATTTAAGATATCCACAAACTATAAAGTTGATCAACTAGACTGAAAAATGCAATTATTCACTGACCAGTGGTAAACAGTTAGAAATAAAAGCAACATTGCAGGTCTCTAGAAGCAGATATGGGGATTGATTCCTTTTCCTTTTTATAATGTCTACTCCCACAGCTTTGAAATTCCGGTATTTTACCAACCAGACAAGAGGACTAATATTTTAATACAGGGACAGTGCTGTTTTTTTTGAGGCTGTTAAGGAGATAGGTAGCTATTATTTTCATTCTCTCTGCCTAAGATTTCTGTTAACCAGTCTCCATTTAATTAGCCAACTAGATCAGTTGATTCTTTCCATTCCTTTTTGGTGCCCATCGTACCTTGACCTTGTCATCAATAAGCTGCTAGCTAGGGAAACAAGTACAATTCTCTCCCTCTGTAGTTCAGTTGAGTTGTATGATTATCACGAATCGATTATTTATTCCCAGATCAGTTGATCTTGTTACTTTTCTTGCATGATTTGATTACTTTTTATTAAACTGATGAATTATACAAAAAGTTTGCTTTTATACATGAAGTTGGAGATTTTCAACAAAGGTAAGTCACTGATCGGTGAGATGCCTATAAAATATTTGGGAAGAAAATCATAAAGATGGAGAAGCAGTCTGTACTCCTGTTGCCTAATATTTTTTTTTAAATGTTGAAGTTCTTGGTCTACTTTACATTAACCTAAGCTGGAAACCATACATGATCAATCACATGATGATTATGTAGTAGGTACGATCCAGGAATTAGTGGTCCCATAGTCAAAGTAGCTTTGCTGTTGTATCAGTAGATTAGGAAATTATATATATGTAAAACATACATGAATATGAGTTATTGAGTCATATATGTATAACTTTAAAATGTCCTACTTTACCTTTGACTTTTAAGTCAATTTTATCTCTTTCAATTAACAGATCTATTGCCAGCCTTAATCACAATAAGGGGGCTTCCATTGTGTCTGTATTTTACAACCAATTTGGAGACTCAATCTGACAGAAATAAAATAGGCAGAAACAAATGGGGAACTGATGGTAGAGCACTGACCTAGGAAAGTACCCATTTATGGAAATTGCTACTGACAGTGGCACGGGCCAGGAAGATACTGTGATATTCTTTGCTGAAGAAAGAACCTCTCCATTTGTTCACCAGAGCTGGCATAAAAGAATGAATACTACAGCCATAGCCACCTTGATTGATTGGCCTTTTGGACCTTTTGCATTCAGGCTACCTCTATGCATCTGGACTTCTATTCCTTATTTTATAATTTATGTTATTATATGTATATTATATTATTTATATATGTATTATATGTATGGTAAAACTTATTCAGTGTTCTCCATCACTGCATTTTCTTTACCTCCTTCAAGCATTATTAACAAACTGGTTATTTTATTTCTTTCTTGCTGTCCAACTCTCTTGCTAAAATATTAGCTCTATGGTGGCAGGGAACTTACTTGCTTTTGAATCCCCTGGCAAATACTTGGCACATTATAGGTGCTCAACAAATACTTGTCAAAAAAAAAAAAAACTAACTCTGGAATAAGAGAAGGAGTTCAGCCAATCCCAGAATAAAGACCAAGGGTACCTTTAGCATACACAGAGTCTGGGTAGATGTCTACTTCTGAGAGGGTAGGGAAGTAAATGGAAAGTTACCATAGGAAACCTGTGCAAAGGCCCTACAGAATGACAAAAAGTAGGGGTACAAGAAGACTTGGGAGAACGATTTGCCTTTTAAAATGATTTGTAACAGAGACTAGGAAAACATTTCACAAAGACCTCTTTGGTGTTCTCAAAAAGTTTGAGTCATGATCTCTAAGAAGCCTGAAACAGAACACAGAGAGCTGAAATAAAAAGATGGCGAGCTGGCATGGGGGAGCCACAAAAGGAAAGGTTATTGGTGGGGGTGCGATGAGAGAGCATCTTCATTATTCGTACTGAAGAGTGAGGCTGACATTGTGCAAGCGTGTCCAGTGATATGACAGAAAAAACCCATGAGACGCTTTGCCAGAATGCAGCGCCAAGGAAGACAAGTGGAAACAACAGGACAGAAGATGATAGGCATGGAAGGCAAGATTTTAACAAAAGACTTAGAGATTTTCTTCGGGAAAAAAATGGAGCAGAGGCAACGATCAAAGATACAATTGATGAAAAGTTTTCTGAGCCGAGAAGGTCTTGCTTTATAGATGAAAAGGGTGAAGTTCTGGGTAATACAAATGAAAAGAGAGTCACCCCTGGTGTGTCTTGCTAACTTAGTTCAATTAAAAGGAAAAGGACATATTGTAAAAGTACCCAAGCAAAAAGACAGATCATGTATAATATGGAACAAAAGCTAGACTGACTTAGGTTTCTTCTCGGTAACGACAAGTCTGTGGAGGTTTGAAATCATTTTATACTCACAGTTCTCTTTCATATGTGAAGGCAACAAAAAAAGACATTTTCAAATATGAAAACACCTATAAAAATGTACCACAGGTACTCTTTAAAAATTTTCTGGATAAAGTCAATTCAGCTGACTACTGTGTGAATCAAAAGTAAGAAGGCACTGGAAGTAAGGAGACGTCATGAATCCAAATCATTGTTGTAAATTTGGTTACCGAAACTGAAGGTAAATGTGTACCGTAGAAAAATCTACAGGAATACAGATGTGTAGCTTGAGATTATGTTAACATCTGAAAGAGGTGGAGAGTCAAGAGCATATAAGAGATCTTAAATAAATAATTGTTTTGCCTCAGGAAGATTTAAAAGATAAAAGCTCCTGGTAAGAGTGATATTTCCTACTCCATTGCCTTCATTTATTGTCAGCGTACCGTTGACTCACCACATGTATATCTCTATTGAGAAAAGTCTCTCAAGTTCTGCCCACGGGCCAGGTGGATAGCTCCATTGAGATGGCTCACTTGTACCTCCATCTCAGTGTTCTCTAAAACAGAACTCCTAGTCTCTACTCATACCCACTCTGTGGTCCCAAGCACTTCAATAAAATGTCAGCTTTGTCCTCCACTTACTTGGGCCTCAATTTAATTTTTTTTTAAATGTTTTTATATATTTTTGAAGGAGAGAGAGAGAGACGGAGCATGAGTGGGGAGGGGCAGAGAGAGGGAGACACAGAATTCGAAGCTGTCAGCACAGAGCCCAATGTGGGGCTCGAACTCACGAACTGTGAGATCATGACCTAAGCAGAAGTCATACGTTCAACCAAATGAACCACCCAGGCGCCTCAACTTGGGCCTCAATTTTAGAGTGAGTGTGTATTCAGTTTTTCATTAGTGGTCCCCTTTGATTCTCAAAGGTATATTCATTTGGATAATAAATTTCAGGATTGCCCTGGTCATCTTTGTCTCTTTTCATTCTACTTTCTAAATGTATTGCAGTTTTGTCCACTTCTCCTTATCTTCAGTGCCAGTACCCTTTTTTAGGTTGGTAATGTCTCTCCCCTGGATGATGGTGACACCCCAGTGGTGGGTGTCCCTCCCTCCTACATTTGTTGGAGGAATTAAATAAGTTTACCTATATGAACTTAATAGTACCAGATACTAGCAATGATGTTCTAACTTCTCTGTTCAAAACTCTTCTTTTCTCCATTGCCTTAAGGATAAACTCACAGACTCTTTAACTTGAATCATGTGTCTGCATTTTGGTGTCTCGTGTCATCTTTCACGTCACCTCAGCCTGCACTATGTGCTTCAGCCCTTCAACTATCAATTCTCTTGACATACTGTGTTCTCTTACTTCTAGACTATTGCTGCCTAGAAACAAAACAAAACCCTTCCCACCACATCCCCAGTCATATACACACACGCACATACACACACACACACACACACACACACACACACACACACACAAATTCCTGATTATCTTTTTAGAACTCAATTTAGATGTTACATTCCTGGAACCTTTTTCTGATACCCTTGAGTTAGACTAGGTGGCACTCTTACGTGCTCCCATGTGACTATGTGTTTAACCACTGTTGTCCAACTTAGCACCTATGTGATATTCTGCTGAGGAAACTTGCTATAAATCCCATGAAGGCATAGGTTGGATTTTGCTCACCATCCTAACATGACACCTGGCAATCTTTCTGGAAGGTAACCTAGTAATATGTGCCAGGTGCATTCAAATTAGGCATTGCACTGGAAGAAATGTATCCTGCAGAAATAATCCTATATAGAGGTGAAGAGAACTGTGGGCAAAATATGTCTCTCAGCTTTATCATCCAAACAAATACTTTAAATGTTTAAAATACTTAAATGTTCATCAATAACCAGAAGGGATTGGTCAAATACTCTTATGTTCATAAAATTCTATATGAAGTTTAAAATAATGCCTACATTAGCATATCTTTTTGTATTAAATTAAAGAGAGCATAGGTTTGGTAAATTCTGAGGTTTGAGCTTAAGTTTTTATGAAATCTGCCTTTCAACTTCCATGGAGAAAATGAAGAAGACTTGCTTGAATTGAAGACGTTACAAATGGTTGAATGAAATGAGGAAGAAGTGCTTCATATGGTGGAGGTGTTTGCTGAATTGGTAACTAAAAATTCAGGTAGAGAAGGTAGCAATTATGAGAAGTTATGTGTAGTATTTGTTAGGCAGTTAAGGACAGATTTAAAATTAAGCAGCCCTCTAAGGAAAAGTATGTCTATAGTGATCAATCTTTATGGGAAATTTTTTGCATTAGAAGAATCATCTTGCATTCAGTGCTATCTTCTTTTAAGATTAATATGAGTTCTTGGTACTTCAGCATCGTTTCTTGTGGGTATAGTGTTTCTCTTCAGATTGTATTCAACTGCAGATAACGAAAACCTTACTACATTGGCTTCACAAGAAAGCAGTTTATTTTTCTTAGGTATGAGTTTCAAAGTAGGTAGTTCAGGACTTGTGATGTGTTCCCTGAGGTCATTAAAGGACTGGGCCCCTTTTACCTTTCAGCCCTGCCTCAGCCTGTGGCAGTTGTTCTCATGGTCTCAAGGTTGTGCCTGCTTCTCCAGACGTTGCATTGTGTTCCAGCTAGGAGCAGGGAGGAGGAGCAGAGGATGAAAGTTATGTCACTTGAGTCTGCTGACTTTTATTAAATTGAAGATACAATAATTTTCTGGGAAGCTCCACTTTGTGAATTCTAGTTGCATTTCATTGGCCAGAACTGTGTTATGTGGCCACCTCAAGTATGGGGAATCAAGGGCTTTTTTTTTTTTTTTTTTTTTTTTGTAAGTTAAAGTTATTGTCATCCTCAGTAAAAGAAAATATGAAGACAGCTTGTGGGTAGGCAGCTAGCATGATCTACTCATTAGGTTCGTTTTCTAGACCCCAGGCTAGCTACTGTGTTTTCTGATCATTGACTACTCTTCCTTGTCCTCGTCAACTCAGACTAGAGTTGTGTTGTGTACACTGTAGAAACAGATCTGCACTGAATAAATCAGTCCTGGGTGCTAGAAGCTTCTTAAAAACTTGTTCTCAAGACTCTTCTATCAGTTAGGTAGAAAAATCATATCCCACACAATTATTAAGAAACAGGTTTCCCATTTATTCCAAAACCAAAACTTAATTAGAACTGCAAAATAAAGAATTGGAAGAGAGAGAAAGTAAGAGCACATATGTTCTATTGGGATTAGGGGTGTTCACGTACGAAGAAAACACAGTATTCTTAAATGTTCACTGTTTCTTAGTGATCTATTTAGGACCATGTTAAAATATACTTATTCCCTAGTTCAGATAGTCATTCGATGACAGCTTTATTTTGTGTTCTTGCCTTGTGTAACACTGTGCTGGGATGTGTTCATGTTTTCCTTCTTTCATTTCCTGTTGGTTTTTGTTTGGTTTTGGTTTTGGGTGGGTTTTTTTGTTTTGTTTTCTTTTGGCTCAGAACCTACACAGATAGGATGTCTGCTGTAAGTAGTCTATGACTTGGACTGCTGTATAGCCTACCTCTAAACAAAATCCTCAGTCCTTTACCTGAAATCTTTGTGAATTCAGAATTTTTAAAATTTTAGGAACTTAATATGAATATATGGCATATTGCATAAATAATATTTTGGTCTGGGACAGGGCTTATCAAATAACTTAAAATTTCCGAATATTAAGATCAAGTGGAATAGGTTTTGCCACCAAATGAATTTTGAAAAACTTGATTTTCAGAGTTTTTTAGATTTTGGAGATAGAGATTATAGATTTACACAGCAATGGTTTGGAGGAATTATGAAGTAATTAGTTAAAATAATTAGCAAATTGCCTAATAAAGACACAGTACAGCAGAAAGTACCAGAACTCTCTGACTGACATCAGATTGTTATTAGCATCGTGCTTGAGTGCCTCAACTTTTCTTCTTTGTTCTGCTTCCCATCCCTTCCAAAAATTGAAAAATGTCTGTTTCTTAAGAAATTTTTTCAAGTCAAGTAGTGCTGACTCTTCGCCCATGGTATCACATTCTGTAAGCACAGAGGTATGTAAGTGTTGACTATTCTTCTTTGTAAGAGTCCTTGCCTTGACTCTATTTGTCTGCTAGTGCTCTAGCTTCTTGACTATGCTTTAGGCTTCCTCATTATCAGAATTAAAAAAGAAATTCTTAATGCCTTCTTGCACCTCCTGAAATAATACCTTTTACACGTCTTGCATTAGGCAGTTTAAAGTTTGTAATAGGCAACTTTAAATACTGTAACTGTCAATTAATTATATACATTTTTGTTGCCATTTAGAAGTTTGAAGAAAATGTTTATCAGTAGCCTGCTATCATTCTCACATAGTGATTTCTAAATGATTTACAGTGTGGATGGAATTTGTCTTCTTACTGCTTTCAGGGCATGGTATCTTAAATCATTCTTTTCATCAATTTTATGTGAACTTGAAAAGAATCTTCCTTCCCGGGCTGTTATAATTAGTCTACTGTGATTTTATTCCTAGGTACAAAATTATTTTAGATTTTATTAGCTTTAGATTTTATCTGTGGAAGTGGTTGAACAGACTGCATTTGAAATGATAGTTTTAAGTTTTATTTCTTGAAAAGCAATGGCAAAGTAGTTATGTGTTGAGTGAACACCTGCTAAATTGCCTGGTTAGTCTGTGTTTTAATTGCCTTTTTATTGTTTATTCTTTAAATCAAACTTTCTTAACTAGCTGTGTGGTTCTAGTTTATTGTCAGATTATTATACAGTGAATTAAGTTTATACAAGGTGTTTTAGTTGCGTGGCTTGTCTAATGAAATTAAAGCGATTTTGTTTGTTGCTTCCAACATCTTGCAATTACCCCATCAGAGATCATAATCAGGAAAGCGCAGACGATGGAGAGGAAAAATATGTGTTCTATACATGTTGGATTATGGTGAGATTTGCCTTACAGTGTAAAGGCAGAGTTACCCTGGGGATTACCACCTACAATCTAGGAAGGATTATAAAAATTTCCAGTTAAGGTATTTGGAAATACATTACTTTGTGGAACCGAAGAAAAATTTTGGAAAGGAGACGAGACAGTGCCAAAGAAAAGCTGGCATTAGTTTTGGTGTATCTGCTGGATAATGCAAATCTTGAGGGATTCTGTTCTGTTACTGCTGTAGTGCCAAAGTTTTTCCCCCTGTTGGAGTTATAGAATGCACTATGGAAGTGATAAAGTAAATTAAATATCTGGAATGTGAGTGATTTTTAAAAGTGATGTGTATTCGGGTGGGGGGAGGTGATAATTCTACTAGAGAGAGTCCGTAGTTTGTTTTTCTGATTTCTTACACATTTAGTCTTCTGTTCTCTCTCTTCTTTTCTCTCCATGTCCATCCTGTCTCCTGAAATTACTAAGATACAGCTAGTTAACTCAAAGCAGTTCACAGGAAAGACTGAAGTAATATGGCGTATTTCAAAGTCTTCTGTTCTTCTGAACAAGATTTTTTTTCCTTCTAAATGCAGATTAATAAAGCGTGCACTACAAGAGGAACAAGGAAAAGGATTTTAGTGAAAGTATCCTGATCCTGAAAAAGTCAGGAAGGGCTTCAAGCCCATCTTGGACTTCAGAACACTTCACAACTTTGTGGTAAAAGAAAAATTTTAAATAGAGCCTTTGGACTTATTTATTTCATCCTTATTTGGAGAGCAGCATTATTTTATTTTATTTTATTTTAGGCAAGAAAATTGTATGTGTAATTAGGCTACCTTTCAAAGTAAAACATACCTGGGTTTTAGGGGTTTTTGTAGGTGCTTAATATATACTCAAAGTATCATAGGTAGTTGGATGGCTTGTGTGTTTTTCTTCATGTGTTCTTTATCCCTTGTGACATTGTGTTTGCCTTCACTGTGAGTGATGTTTTTTCCAGTGTTTGTGTATCTTCAATTGGTTCATTGGATTGTAGAGTAGAATGTCTTTCCCAGGACCAATATTGTGTCTAAAAGTGTTTTGAAAGTAAAAGTGGCTTGTGTTTTGTTCTTTTCATATTTTTACCTCTTATATGGTGGCTCACTAGTACCAATAATAAGTTGTTGTTGTTTTTTTCTTTTCACCTACAAACCTCACACAAGATAGATTTCAGTTGTCGACAAAGACATACGCAGTGAATATAAACGTATTTGCCTTGTCTGTCTTTAGTAACAAAACAACTTTATTTTACTGCATTAACTTTTAAGGTCTTTTTATTTGTGAAAATCAGCCTGTTTATGTACTATGTGTTCCTCCAAAGTTACAGCGTTACAGTTATTGGAGAAATGAAATTCTCTCCCAGTAGATGAAAATTACATTTTGATTGAACATCATTCCTTATGCAGTCACCCATAAATATAATGTCTTATGCTGTCTTTTCAGAAAATGGCTACAGATGTGATTTCTGAAATGACAAGAAAATAGAACATCTTAATGTTTTAGGTAAAACAGATGGTATTTTTGTTTTAGGCGAAACTCCTCTCAGAGTGAAAGCAACTTAATTGGTGACAAGACTCTTAGGGTCAGCCAAATTATGTACAGTTTTTGTATCTGTTTCTTATTATTGCTTTAGTATCAAAGGTTTTAGAATAGTTGGAAAGGAGTACTTATCCTTATTGCTATTTTCTGTTATGCACTGGAAATAGTTGTAAGATTTTTCAGGACTATTTAAAAGTTACAAAATTGCATGTTGATTCTACTTTGGTTATATTTTGGCTTTTAGAAGTGCTTTTCCCGTTCCTGAAATAAGCAGTTGTACTTTTGAAAGTTAACACTTCAATTTATAATGTTGAATTGCAACTGTAAGTAGTATCTGCAGGGATAATATCTGATAACATTTATGGTACTCTTTTGTTTCCATACCACTGAGCTTTGAGCAGATTTCATGGTCAAGTGCCTAGAAAGAGCACAGTATTATGAATGGTCTGGACCAAGAGTCAAGGGCTTATTCTAGTCCCACCGCTGTCACTAACAAGCATCTTTTTCTTTGAAAATTTAATTCCAGTCTCTACATGTGTTGGGAGAGAGGGGGGCTCAAGTAGGTGATTCCTAGGGTCACATCCAGCTAACATTGACTTTCTTGTCTGTTTTTTTTTTTTCTTAGTGTTTTTTTAATGTTTATTTATTTTTGAGAGAGAGACAGAGCATGAGAGGCAGAGGGGCAGAGAGAGAAGGAGTCACAGAATCCGAAGTAGGCTCCAGGCTCTGAGCTGTCAGCACAGAGCCAACACGGGGCTTGAACTCACTGACTGTGAGATAATGACCTAAGCTGAAGTTGGACGCTTAACCAACTGAGCCACCCAGGCACCCCTCTTGTATGATTTTTTAAAACATAAATCGTATATGAAGCATTCATTTGGGCAAACACCAGGAAAGGAAGTTTTTGGGTAGAAAACTCAATTCTGGAAATTAAGCACGTTTGTCCAATTAACGGGGACATAGGAAACTATTTTCCAGAATATCTCCACTATTGCAAGTTGGTGACTTATTATGGCAGTTCCCTTCCTACCACCTCTTAGAAAAATTAAGTACGGACTGAGGGAACAGCACGTGTTGGCCCTGTAGCAGCTCAGGAAGGTTAGCCTCATTTTCACCTCAAAGAAAACCCTTTGAACCACAGTCCTGCCATTGGAGGGGGTTAGAGGGTTCTTAGGTGTAGGCTTTTCACTGGGATGGATACAGAGCTCTGATGAAGCAGCATTCCGAGAGCTTTGGGGACATGGGGACTCTGATAGGACTCCGAGTGCTACAGATGACGCAGCTATATTTCTAGCACGTACACTTTGAGCGTCTTTCCCCCCCTGGAGAGAAACAGGACTGCCTTCTGCAGTCAGCGGGAGTTGGATTGCTTGAGTTTCAATCCTGGCTCTGTCACTTAAATGGCTATGTGCCCACGAGCAGGAGGATACCAAACCACTCCTGCACATCTGTAAAATAGTCCTGATTCTAGGACTTCATAAGTTAGTTGTGAAACTGAAAGGAGTTAATTCAAGTAAAGTACATACTGAGTGTGAGGCAGTGTTCTAAACGCAAATTAAGTGCAGCTGTTGGTGTTATCACTATTATTGTTATCGTTACCATTATATCTGAGAAACCCTCCACCACCTGCCAAGTCAAATTGACTTTGGGTTAAAAATAGCAAAAATATTTCTTTAAGGTACAGTGCTGTTGCTGATTTACTGCTTTGTCGATTAGTATCACAAACAAGCATAATTCTCAAAGTAATTATTTCCTACAGTATAGCTTTCTAGAATATTTGCTTAACAATATCACAGACTTTTCATTGAAACTAAGAACTTTTACTGGTAATATTTTGTGAAATTCTTGGATTTGAGATAGAAGGGTTTCTCAGAAATTAAATACTTAGTAGACAATAGCAATTTTAGGTCCTGCTGTCGTCATATTGTTTCTTGAAAGACTGCTTTGCATTTGGATTCACTCACATATTCAGTGCACTTGTAGACTTTCCTTTTGAATCCTGTCCTTGGGCAGATGACTGTTCATAGGATGATAGATTCAGAATATTTTTTGTCCATAAATTTTAAGAAAGTTATTTCTCCTAAATATAGGAAAAAATGGTGAAATAATCATGTGTTAGGAAGATCAGGTAACATTTATACACTATTATATTCAAGTATAATCCTTATTACTGAGAAAAAGAGTGTTCTGTTCCTTAGTGTTCAATTTTTTTGCCTCTTAGATGAGACTGTGTTTGTTACTTAATCACCTGGAAGCTTTCAGAAAACATCAATTTTTTAATTTTTCTTCTTACAAATATAAATTCCATTATCTGGTAATTGAAGAGAAGAAAGACTTATTATATAGTTTCTAGAGAAATTTTTATGGGGAAAACAGTTAAGTATTTGCCTGAGAAGTCCTCATTTATAAGATTAGAAAGATGTTTAAACTGGGAGGCCTTGGAACTTACATGAAAAATCTTGTGCATGTGTGCATTTCTCCAGTGAGTGGGGTCTGTTTAAGGTTTTCAAAGATTAGAAAATAAATATAATTTTTAAAAAGCTGGGAATAACCACCTTAGTCTCTGCAAGGGACTGTCAGTCATTTGCTTCTCACAAAGTACAGGTTTGGGGTTTTCCTTATTTGCTTTCTCAGTAGTGTTTGCTGTGGCCACCTGTGCTAGGACGGTGGGATTGGGCCACATCATGCCTGGTGGTCAGTGGATGAGGATGTGGGAGGACATCTTCCATGGGAGAGAGGGTCAGACCGCTGGATATACTTCATTGCAGTCTTTTCCTTGGGCCCAGTTCCAAAGACCCCAAGTTCTTCTCATTGCTCTTTGCCCACCCCCACCCTGCCCTACTTTCCAGACCTCAAGATTTTCTTTATTTTGCTTGGTGGTACAAAGTCTCATTCTTTGTGAAACCAGAGTTTAGCCTTCATTTTCAAGAGGAATAGTGTAACCTGGTGTTAGTTTCCTATTGTGCTGTAACAAATTACCACAAACTCGGTCTCTTAAAAAAGCACTCATTTACTGTCTTACACACAGTGCTGGAGATCCAAAGTCCAGAGTCTGTTTCATGGGCCTCACAAAGTGTTGGCAGGGCTGGTTCCTGCCACAGGCTCCAAGGGGAGGATCTCTTTCTTTGCCTTGTTCATCTTCTGCAGGCCGCCTGCATTCCTTGGCCGGTGACCCCTTTCACACATATTCCAGCCTCTTCCCGCTTCTGTTGTCATGTGGCCTTCTTCTCAGTTGGACCTTCCTCTGTCTCTCTAATAAGGACCCTTGTGATTATATTGGGCTCGGTTGGATAATTCAGGAAATCTCACCATCCCAAGGTGTTTAATTGAATTGCATCTGCAAAGTGTCTTTTGCCATATAAGTTATTCATAGGTTCTGGGGATTTGGATGTGGACAACTTGGGGGAAGGGAGTATAAGTGTTCTGCCTGTCATACTTTTGAAACCTAATTTTTGTATTTCCAGGGAATAAGTGGATTCTGAGTTTGGGATAATTAATTTCAGAGCATCAAAATAAATCTATGTAGATGTATCTCAGGCACCTCAAATTCAAGAAGTCTGAACCTGGATTTACCACCTTCACCTTGAAAGCTCCTCCCACTACCCAGGTGGTAGTTCAGTTCTTCATTAATGGCACCACCATATCTATCCCACCCTAACTGAAAACCAGGAATTGTGGTAGATGGTTTTTCTGGTTTTATTCAGCCTTCTGCAAGGAATCCAAAAAATTTTACTGACACATTATCCTGCCTGCTTCTCAGATTTGTTCTTTTTGGATTTCTACGACTTTTGTAACTTAGGTCTTCACCTTTCCTACCTGGGCTGTTATGGCCACTTGCTTGGTCTTCCTGCTTTTAATCTTGACTCCTTAAATTATTCCTCTACCTAGCAACTAGAAATATCCATTCAAAATGAATCTGACCATGTTAAACCTTTTAGTCACTCCCTATAACTAATTGGGTCTGTGCACCTTACAATGATTTAAATATACCCACTCCTCACTGTGACTTAGTGATTTAGTTCCCCTTCTAGCTCATATATTGATATTTTAGAAGTTCACCTTACTGTGTAGATTTTAGTGGTGTTGGATGGCTTGTATGTCCTGAAAATAACATCCTTTTTCGTGTATCTGTGCTTTTATTCTTAGAATTTTTCTACCTAGATTGTATTTCCCTACTTTTCCTTTACCTGGCTATCCCTCCGCTGCCCCACGTTTAAAAAGGTTCTTGTTTATGTTGTTGTTGTATTTTTCTAATTACTTAAAAAATACATACTTGATGTAGAAAATGGTTTTACATCCAAAGTATTAAGAAGTAGTTGCAGAATATTCACTAATAATACCAGAATCTAGAGGAAGTACCTTGTTAATAATGTAAGTTTTCTTTTGTTGAATATACTCTGTTGTTAAATATATCTGTGGAATTTGTAATTTCAAATACTTCTCCTTTCAGAATTTCATTCAGTTTAGTCTTGATGTATTCAGTTTCTGTGGTGAAATTGTTTATCTTTTCATCTCTTTATTCATATTTTCATCTTTACTTGGACATATTAATAATTATTTTAAAGTCTTTTCAGTTAACTCCCTTATCTGGATCATGTGTGGTTCTAATTCTTTTGTCTTTTTCTCCTTGGTGTTTAATCATGTGGCTCTGTATTTTGGATGTCTTGAAATTTTATATCAAGTAGTAGACACTTACATAGGCTCCAGAAAATATCTTCTTCTAGGAAGCATTCACTCGTCCTCCAATCAAGCACTATGCTAAACTGAGGCTAATTTATATCTCGTTTGTCTAGCTCTCCAAGTTTTCAACTGATAGTCTAGTATATTCTATAGGCACTACTCCCTGGTGGGTTCTAAAATGTCATGAGATGTCTCTGCTCTACTTTTCATAAGTTTTCTGTTTAGGCTGTAAGCCTCCCTTTCTGTGCAGCACCCCAGCATTTGGCACATGAACCGATGAGAAAGCCCAATGTACACTTGAAGCCTCCTAAGCTCCGGCTAAGTGTTTTTTGGCCTCTCTGTTCCCACCGTGATCCTCCTCTAGGCTTTTCATGGAACTCAGCCTTTCCCAGTGCTGAGAATTGGCATGTCCCAGGGTAAAAATGGCTAGAGAATGAAGCTCACTTCTCTGAAGTTCTTTTCTCTCCTCAGCAGTTCCTGTTGCTTTCAAGCAGATGATTGCCATATTTATCTGGGTTTTCTAGTTGGCCATAGAATTGAGAGCTCTTGTCTGTCAGCTACTCCATCTCTCCTAGAAGCTGAAGCAACATTTATATTCCAACTTAAATTTGATAGTTGGAAAATGGTCACTTTTTCTACTTGGCTGTTTATGTTGCTATTGATTTTGTAAGAGCACTTTACAAATTTCCCAAATTTGATTTTCTGTTTTTTATTATTCTTTAATCTTATTTTTAAGATAGAAAATGCTTAAGCTTTTGTTATCAACTCTGCTAGCCTTTTTCACTTAGCTATTTTTTTTTTTTTTTACTGTTATGGTTACAGAGACCTCTATGCCACAAATGATACATTTGTTGTTTTTTTTTTCTACTAATCTTGTCATTGTTTATATTTCTCAATTTTTTAAATCTAGAATCAGTCCTGGCATATTGCTTTAGTGTGTCTGTTTAACCATTTTGTCTTGCCTATTATTATAGGTAAATTACAGAATTTTCTTGCCCTCTTTTTCCCAACAGGAGGATTTCAGTGGGATTTTGGTTAGCAACACGTAAGATTCATGAATTAATTTTGGGGAAGTTGGTTGGTTTTTGTTTTTTGTGTTTTGTTATGTTTTGTTTTGTTTTTTTAATTTTTCCCTCCTAAAATAAATGTCTCTCCATGTGTTCATTTTTATGTCTCAGTAAAGTTTTATAATTTTCTGTATATGCGGTCATTTTGTATAAAGCTAATTTCCTATTTTGTATATTCTCCCGATTAATTCTTAATCATCCTGCCACCTTTTTGTGTGTGTCACAGGATGCCCTGTGCATACTTTTGTCTTATTACTTACCCTATTATATTGAACTTAACAGTTTCTTTTCCTTTTTTTTTTTAATATAATTTTTTGTCAAATAGGCTAACATACAGTGTGTAAAGTGTGCTCTTGGATTTGGGGGTAGATTCCCATGGTTCATTGCCTGCACACAACACCCAGTGTTCATCCCAGCAAGTGCCATCCTCAATGCCCATCACCCATTTTCTCTCTCTTCTCTTAGATTATAGATCCTTCCAGGACAGGGGCTATGTATTCACATTCTTAAGTTTATAACTACATATACCAAGAGATATCCTTCTGTCCTTTTTTTCTTGCTTTTTAATTTATCCATATTCCATGTGGTTAACCCCTTGGTACATGGATGTATTGTACGCACCTGTGCATTTATTTCTACCCCCGCCGCCCCCACCCCGACCCTGGTCGTCTGAAGTCTTGTTTCAAGGTAGATCTGTGTTATCACATATGTGGTCTTGTTAATTTCTGTCATTTAGATTTTTATATGCCTTACACAGAAAAGCATTTAAGGCAGCTCAGTGACCTGGGTTAATTAAAACATTCACTCCACCATCCAGTGTGATTCATGTACCAGAGTTCTTGGTCAGGACGCCAGGAGGATTTTGTAAGGAAAACGAGAGATTTAATCGCTATTGAGATTCCACTTTGTGCCAGGTCTGAGCTATGTGATTTTCCAAACATTTTATCTTTTAACCCTAATAAGAGTCTTGTCTACTGATTTTATAGATGAGGATATTAAGGCTTGGAGAAATGAAATAACTTGCTCAGGCCTCTCAAATTCTAAGTGCCATGGTGGGGTTTTCAGCTTGAGTATGTTTCATTCCAGAACCCAGGAATCATAGAACTGTGTGATTTTTGAAGAACTGACATGTATCAAAAAGGGTCCTTTTGTTTTTAATATCTTGACTCCCCCCCCACCTCCCCCCGGTGGCTAATATGGTAAGCATTGTGTTTTAAACCCAGAAAACTAGGTGGACTGTATCAAAAAGACTTCAAGTGTAGAAATTAAAATTTCTATAAACATATAAATCTGTATATTTCCACATTCAGAAAATTATGTAAGTTTACTACTTTTCTTTAGATTACACTCTACTAATGAGGCTACTTAGAGAAGATGTATATATTCTTATTTGAAATGAATTTTTTACTCTGCTGTCATTGATTAAGAATCAGACTGAGGGGCGCCTGGGTGGCTCAGTCGGTTGAGCGTCCGACTTCAGCTCAGGTCACGATCTCACGGTCCGTGAGTTCGAGCCCCCCGTCAGGCTCTGGGCTGATGGCTCAGAGCCTGGAGCCTGCTTCCAATTCTGTGTCTCCCTCTCTCTCTGCCCCTCCCCCGTTCATGCTCTGTCTCTCTCTGTCTCAAAAATAAATAAATGTTAAAAAAAAAAAAAAAGAATCAGACTGAACTTTAGTCTGCTTTATTCTTAACTTTCTCTGTAATCTTGGATCTGTCATTTCCCGTCTTTGCAAAGAGGTTAATTATATAGCTTGTTGACTTTAAAATCATTTTTTTTTATGGAATTGAAGTAATAGAAGTGAAAATGATCTGATAAACCTCTAAAGCCCCACACTGGTAGGAATCATTTATAAATGATATATTCTCCTAGTGGGATTTCTGTGCATTACTCATTTATCAACTATTTATTGAATGTTATTCTGTGTCAGGTACTACACTAGGCACATGAAGCTACAATGATTGTTCATATAACCTAGTGTTTGCTTAATTGGTTTTAAACTGTATTTAAAGGAGACTTGTAAATACTTCTCATTTGTGTCTCCCTTACGCAGTCATAAATATACATAATGCTTTTTAAATGTTTTCCTTGAATATTGTTTTGGTTACCTCACATAGTGAAGTTATAAGATGAGCTCCTTAGTGTATAGTGCAAGATTTTTTTCTGCTCCAATTTTCCAGTTTATAAATTTTCTTTCACAAATATACTGAAATATAAATAGCTTTTTGTTCATCCTGAGCTTTCTGAAGAGAGAGGCTCCATGGGGATCTTGGGCATCGGTGAGGAGAGAAAGTTCTTCACATATGAATTTGGAACTAAGGGAATCTCCACGTGAAACCTCAGTTGTCAAAAAGGTGCTTATAAGCTTGTCCTGTGAGTAAAATGGTTAAGAAGGTAGCTAGGGAGGTAAGGCCAGGTTTTGAGCCTTGTTGCACTTTTCACTGGGTCAGTGTTGGCAAAATACCTAGCCTCGATGACCCTCAGTTTCCTACCTGTCCAGTGGGAAGGATGAAAGGCTGTGTCTTATAGGTTGCCCGTACAGTCCTGAGGACTGGGCCCCGCATACAAGAAGCAAACTAAGAGATAGCTCCAAGGTCACTCTGACTAAGGACATGCTCCTTCCACTCTACCCTTCATCCAATCCTAGAAGGAAGCCCGAATGGTCCTAATCTATTGTTCATGTGGGCACTGATTAGATTTGCCTTAAAGAGAGGACTTGGATTGCCCCAGGTGTCTTTCTTATCATGACATGAATCATTTCTACAAAAGGGGTGAAGGAATTCTAAATATACTCCTCCTCAATAGTCTTCAAGGACAGAACCATGTGTACAGTGGAATTCTAGTTCTCCCATAAAATGATTCCCAGTTTGACATGAGCATGCAGATGTCTTCATTTTTCTCCATTCCTTTTTCTCTCAAAGTAGATCATAATCTGTCATCTAATTGGGTTGGCAGGTACCATATGAATGCTTTGTTATCATGAGGTGAGGGTTGTTCCTTTTATATGGAGAATTGGGATACTTGCTGTAACCCCAAGTAAGTTAAGGGGGCTTAGTATCCTAGTGAGAACTAGGAGTCTGGATGGGACTTGGTGATAGGTGATGGGAAGCGAATGTAAACGTGGGGACAAGTGGGGGGGGGGATGTTCTGAGCTTCCTGTACAGTTACTTCCAAGATGAAATAGAAATTAACTATCCTAATTTTTAAGATATAAATATTACTGTTTTCTTTTGTTAGCGTGGATCAAGTATTACTAATTTTTAATAACCGAGTTTGACATTTAGGATATTGAAACCTGTTGGTTTTATTCACAACTGATGTGTTTAAATGAACTCATATTTAGGGATGTTGGCAGTATAACAAATGTTTGACCCACCAAATATGATAATGAAAATTAACATTTAGGAGCGCCTGGGTGACTCAGTCGGTTAAGAGTCCAAGTCTTGATTACGGCTCAGGTCATGATCTTATGGTTCTGTGAGTTCGAGCCCCGTTGTCGGGCTCTGTGCAGACAGCCTGCTTGGGATTCTATCTCCCCCTCTCTTTGCCCCTCCCCAAAGTGTGCTCACTCTCTTTCTCAAAATAAATAAATGAACTTTTTTTAAAAAGTTAAAAAAAAGAAAATGAATATTTAGTTAATTTTTGATTGTGTACTTATTTCCAAAGGAAATATAATTCATTTATGATTATACTTTCTCTGTACTGTACTTAAAATGTATGTAGATAGGAGTTTGTGTGTGTATATTAGGTAAATTTGTGCTGTGATATACTTGAAAAACGTGTGGATTTCTAATTATGTTAAAAAATTATTTTCTTTGTTCAGCATTATACTCATATACTCTACACATGTAGTTTTTGAATAGATTCCTGGCATGATAATCATATAATCATTCAGTACAGTAGAAACATCATTATGGTCAAATACTAATTAGCTACTAAAACAAAACAAAACAGAACTTAGTTCCCAGCTTATTGTAAAAAGCAGTTTAATAGTGTACAAAACCATGTGTATGGTTAAAACTATTATTTGCTTTAAATGTGAATCATTTTCCCCCCTTTTGGCAATGGGAAGGAATCAGTGTTCTGGATGCTTATTACCTAATTTATTGCTTGGGCACATGTTACAATTTATTATTCAAAGCCTTTATGACCAGCTCTATGTAATGGAGCATCCAAAGGACTTGCCAGTAGGAATTCCAAGTTCAGTACCTGGATGTGCTTCAGGGCTTCTACAAAATTAGGAAGCTGGCCTGAGTCTTTAGACCGTGTCTTAGAGTTCTTCACATACTACCTCTGAGCCTCTGGTAACATGGTGTTCAGCAGTAAATCACTCATTTCCAGGATGATGGTTTGAACATCTTTGGTGCTGAGGTTGGGTGATCCTCAACTGTTTTACTTCCCCAGTGCACCTTAGGAATATGGTATTGTCTTTCTGTAACGATGAATCCTGGCAGCTGTGATTCTCCACATGGGTTTGTGATGGAACAAGTCAGGTGACATGTAAGCAACAGCTAGTAGAGGGCAGTGGGAGGGTACAAATAGGTTGACAGATCACTCAGGTAAGTCTGTTTAGCATACCTCTCAAAGGGGCGTTACCCTTGCTATCCTTTAGAGTTGCTTCTGTGGATAAAGTAGGGTTCTACCTAGTGCCTCTAAGCTTCAGTGTCCTTTGTAAATATGTTTTTGACTACATGGCTTTAGTCTGTCTTTTCTCATATACATATGGTATCACTGAACATAAGTGATGTAAGTTAGCTTGTGTGATCCTGACACATACTATAAGCGCCATTCTTATTGCTGTTATTGTCACTTGGGCATCTCAAAATATTATTTCTATCGTAAGTGCTTCCCCTGATAAACCATTTATGAGTCAAACATATTATAGATTTTATGCTCTTTCTTTTTTTGTGTGTTTTCCTGTTGTCCTTCACTTTAGTTTTGACCGCTGTGGGAATTAATTTTGTTTCTCAAGTGATTGGCAATGCAGTTGAAATACACAGGGCACATGTAGGATAAAATAACACTACAAGGCTTTCTGATGCACTAGGTACACAAAACTAGCTTGTTTCTACCATCTCTGATGTAGCTACTATGAGTCAGTGGGTGTGGGATTGCTATCTGACTATTCAGTTCTGTGTTCCTGCATTTACAGAATTGCATAGGAAACCAAAATATTTCAGATCATGAAAATATTCACTAATAAATCAGAGAGTTGCATTATTAAAGCATCCTCTCTTGAAATACCTTTTGATTTATTTGAATCTAATATAATTCAAATTGATTATAAAGTAAAATCATAAATCTTTCAAAGGCTATGTATTTCATGTCTGTGATATGATGGTATAGAATGTTTCTGCTCACAGGCAAAGCCATGAAACAGTGGGGATCTGCCAGAGTTACACAGCTGAGAAAATCAAGGATGCTAGATACTCCAACGAAGAATTCTTTCAATATCAAAGAAATGAGAGAGGACTGTAGGAAAAATGATGAAGTCCTTGAATATTTTTTACAAATGTAGTTTTGTTTAAAACCACCCTATAAAAATTAAATGTAACATGAAGGATGTCATAATGTGCTAATATAAAATGTTGTTGGAAGAAGTCTGCCAGAAACTCCAGTTCATTCATTATTTTTGTTCCTTCTTTTTTTTTTTTTTTTCAACGTTTATTTATTTTTGGGACAGAGAGAGACAGAGCATGAACGGGGGAGGGGCAGAGAGAGAGGGAGACACAGAATCGGAAACAGGCTCCAGGCTCTGAGCCATCAGCCCAGAGCCTGACTCGGGGCTCAAACTCACGGACCGCGAGATCGTGACCTGGCTGAAGTCGGACGCTTAACCGACTGCGCCACCCAGGTGCCCCTATTTTTGTTCCTTCTAAGAAATGCATATAGTTGCAAATATTACCTAACCTTACCTTAATAGTTTATATTGTCCTTTTTCTAGCTAGTCACAATTAAACCTTTTTCTAGCACTGTTTATTATAAAATTTTAGCCCCTATTTTAAGTGGACTCACTTCAGATTATCTTTTTACCAGAACTAATGTCTTGGATAATAAGGGTCCCCAATATATACAATATATGTGTGAATTAATGTGATTTTGCATGGATAGCCATAAATTTTTGCTGTGTTTTAGTGGTCTAATAGGAATGTCAGAATTTTCATTTAAATTAATTGTGACTAAAATACCAATAGGCAATGTATGGGGTTTTTTACTCAGTGAGATTAGTAGGCAGGGATCAGGATATTAGTTGTATCAAGCTGATTATTTTAGAAAGACTAATAAAGCCATGTTGTATATAGGTCATTTTCTGGGCCATGGAAATAACTTTATTATAGTTCTTTTAATGTCTTCCATTTGTATAGCATTTTATTCTTAGAAAGTGAATCATTATTTCGTTACCCTTTGTACCGTGTTCTTTGTGATGAAACTACGTGTCCTCCAGAAATTTTACCAGAATGTTCCTTATAAGTCTTCTCTGTGTGTTTGACTCTATGACTGTCTATGAGCTGAGTCCTTACACATAGTGTGAAAGAAGTAAAAATATTTTTAAGACCTAAGAAGTGAAACGGCTGTTTTTGCAGGTATCTTGTCATCTGTAATCCTTCAGAACAAGACCGAAACTCGGTGGTCTCCGTCTATGTGAGTTCCCCCACAGCACAAGTGTCTTCCGCTTCTGGAAAGCCAGTGGAAATTCAAATGAGCGCAGTTTGGGATACAGCAAGTATTATTTCACAGACAGCCTATGAGGTACGTTTGCCGTGGAGCTTGTATACGTGCCCCCTTGAGCTGTCAAACTGATGTGTGTGAAGTGGTTAAAGTTGTAAATACCGGAGGATTTAACTGGCCAGTTAAGTGACGCTAAAGGAAAATAGATCCTGAAGCACCTGGGTGGCTCAATCAGTTAAGCATCTGACTCTTGATGTTGGCTCAGGTGATGGTCTCACAGTTAACGAGATCGAGCTCAGGTTGGCTCTGTGCTGACAGTGCGGAGCCTGCTCGGGATATTCTCTCTCTCTCTCTCTCTCTCTCTCTCTCTCTCTCTCTCTCTCTCTCTCTCTCTCTCTCTCTCTCTCTCTCTCTCTCTCTATCTCTCTCTCTCTCTCTCTCTCTCTTTCTCTCTTTCTCTCTCTCTCTCTCTTTCTTTCTCTCTCTCTCTCTCTCTCTCTCCCCCTCCCTCCCTCCCTCCCTCTCCTCTTTCAGTCTATCCCCTCCCCTGCTCATGCTCTCCCTCTCAAAATAAATAAACTTTAAAAATAAATGAATAAAGGAAAATAGATCCTGTGTTTCCTGAAATACTGATATCTTTGTTACTGTGTATACTGTATGTTATTATTAGTATATGTTATTAGCATGTATTGCATATCTCTATAAATATCATAATGTTTTCCTGAAGTAATGAAGTAATCATTACTCATAAAATTGTGAATTTTTTCATTTAACTCAATTGTTTTTCTTATATTTATTTATTTTTGAGAGACAGAGACAGCACAAGTGGGGAAGGGGCAGAGAGAGAATGAGACACAGAATCTGAAGCAGGCTTCAGGCTCTGAGTTTTCAGCACAGAGCCTGATGTGAGGCTCAAACTCATGAACCATGAGATCATGACCTAAGCCAAAGTTGGACGCTTAACTGACAGAGCCACCCAGGCGCCCCTGTTTAGCTCAATTTAATGATAGTTATGCATATGGAAATTGAGATAAATAGCCATTTGTCTCAGAAAAGCATACTACCAGCTTTTCATTGCAAAGATGACACAACACACCATGAAAGAGAAAGACTTCCTAAAATAGAAGAAGGTGCTTTTTTTCTGAAATACAACAATGGAAAATTGGGGCTCAAGTAACAGATGTTTTTGGTAAAAAATTTTTAAAGTAATATTAACCTGAACTTTTCACTAGAAAGTATCAATATTTGGTGTCTGGAGTGTAGTTTAAACCATGTACTTCTGAAGACACAACCATAAGCTAGGAACTCTAAATGAGAATTACTTTGCTTGTTAAGAGCCATTGCTGGCTGCTTTCATAAATTCATAATCTTTAAGGTAAAAAGGAAAAGTATAAAAGCAGCTTTGGTCAGATGTTACAGGAAGCACCCTATCTAGAAAACGAATCGAGCTCCTGGAAGGCAGGGGTCATGTCTTGTAGTGTGCACATCCTTTATGCTTGTGCATTGTCTGCTAGACCCCAGGCATTCGATGACTGCTGTTAACATGCTTAATATTTATAGTATTGTGTTTACCGTGTTTATTTTTAACGTACTTGAATATCATAGTATTATAAAAAGATTCCTGATAATTAGGGAAAATCATTGTTCACAGTAAGCCCTTACCTTCATGGAGAATTTTGTCGTCTGGGCATCTATTAAGAGCACTGTAGGACAATTGAGGATGCTCATATAATTTCATATATTGAATGAAAGCATAATGCCCTTGATAGTTCTACCACTGTGAAGTTTGTAGAATAGTGTTAGATGATTTTGAAAATATTGTAGTTTTTTGTTTTTATTAGACCTATAAATGCTTTTCTTTCAGTAGATTACATTTCTTAAAAAAATCTCTCATCTGCCTTTTAAAGATCTCCTTTCTAGTACAGATACCACCATTGGGAATGAAAGTGTATACAATTGTGGAATCAGCAAATTCAGATCCACATTTAGCTGAGTATGTCCTGTATAATGGTAACATCAAAGATAAAGGAATTTTCAACATGAAGAATGTAAAAAGTGCTGAGGAAGCTATAACTCTAGAGAACTCCTTTCTTAAACTTCAGTTTGGTCCATCTGGGCTTATGGAGGTATGTTCTGAATAGTTTTCAAATTCATGGAAGGCTTATCACTTTTATTATAATATGTGCAGACTGGGTATGCAAAGGGAGAAAAGTTGACCCAAACACTCTTGGGGAAAAGGATGCATGAGCAATATATATCTCATTTTTGTGTTCCACTATGGCCACTTGTTCCTAAAGGGTGTGATCTGTGGGTGGTGCTGATTTGTGAATTGTTTGTTACTGGTCCACAAGATAAGTATAGAGGCTATAACTGTTTAGAAATGTTTGTGGAAACTTCGAAAGCACCGTGGCACAGTAAATTTATGCCTGTTGAATCTAATAATAAAAAAATGCAAGTGTATGTTTGGTATGTCACTTTAAATGTAATTTTTGTAGTAATTCACTTTTATCGTACCCCACAAAAATATTGGTCCATGCATATTGGAGATAAAAAATAAACCTGTTCCTTTGTGCAGAAAGTTTGAGAAACACTGGTCCAGATCTCTTTGTGTATCTCTTTCTTCCTTGAGGAAGGGAGTTCTTTTTGTTTCTATTGTGAAAGTTTTAAATTCTAAGTATAAAATATAAAAGTATACTTTTAAGTATAAAATTTTGGTTGTTCCTCAGAATTATAACATTAGAGTCTATTAGCATTTTTCAGTCTATCCTGAGGTTTTTTTGTTTTGTTTTTAATCAACCTACACATGGAACCAAATACAACATCATTAATATCTTCATAGTGAGTTGCCTTTAAACATTTTTTTTATCCTTAGGAAATAATAAATAAAGAAGATGGTAAGCGGCATGAAGTAAAAGTACAATTTTCATGGTATGGAACGACGAGTAAAAAGGATAAAAGTGGTGCCTACCTCTTCTTACCTGATGGGGAAGCCAAGGTAAGTGACAATGAGCTGAGCAGTGAACAAGCACTGATTGAAAGAATAATGAAGAAAAAAATAAGTGCATCTCATTATCTTGTCATCTATTAGGCATAGATGAGTTGGTTCCACTATGATATTTTCTTACTGACATTTGGTAATTTGTAGTGGAATGTTAGGTAAACAAATAATTTTTGCAGGGTTGGAATCCATGAAGATGCTACAATGAATAGTTGCTCTGCACGCATGGAAGTTACATTTGATTTAGGGTTCAAGAGCTCTTATACTGGTATATACATAAGTGGCATGGTATATATCCAGAGACCAATTATCTAGCCATACAGGAAAAGTAAATTGCCCCCTGGCCATTTATCTCCTTAACTGCTAGCACTTTAAAAAACAAGAACAAAAAAATTCCCCTATCCTTGACTGTAAAGGTAATATATGCACATTTTGACACATTTTTGAAAACACAGAAAACTGAAGAGAACAATAAAATTTACCAACTATTTCCAAGGCCGTGCAAACCAGGGCCAACATTTTGATGTGTTTTTTATTGTCTTATGCACATCCCTTTCTCCCCCATTTTCAAGTGTGGTCTTACTACATGTACATATTTTATTTTTCATTGTCATAGTGCTCACAATCTGACGGTATGTTCTTTGAAAACAATTTTAATATGTACTGTTGTGATTAAAAACTTAGAGATATAAGATGATTAAAGTCTGAGGGTATAATGTCTAACATGGTCAGTGTAGTACATAATACTGTATTGTGTAATATGCTGAGAGTAGAACTTAAATGTTCTTACACACACACAGACACACACGTGTGTGTGTGTCTGTGTGTGTGTGTCTGTGTGTGTATATATATATGACAAAAAGGAATTTCCTATTGTTGCATATGTAGATTTTCTCTCAGTACTTCACTACTGTGCCATTGTGATAAGCCTTCTTTGTAACATTCTTTTTATGCAGTGTTGATTATTTCCTGAGAATAACTTTCTAGAAGAGTCATTTTGTGTCAGTGGATGAGGCCTTTAAGACTTGATATGTACCACTTCTCTGTCCCCTACAAAGACTGCATAAATATTCACTCCCACCAGTGTTTTTGAGAGTAACTCTAATATACCATGCCACGCACTGAGCATCAGCCATTTAAAAGCTTTCCGTACAGTAATAGGTAAAAAATATTTCACTGATGAGATTTTATGGTTATTAGGAAGGCTAAACCTTATATATTTGTCTCTCATATCTCTTTTGTGACTCCCTATGTAAGTTTTTGACCATTGTTCTAGTGGTATGACTTAAGGATCTGTAAGCATTCTTTTTTTATTTTTAAGTTTATTTATTTATTTTGAGAGAGAGTGGGAGAGGGACAGAGAGAGAGGGAGAGAGAGAGAATCCCAAACAGGCTCCATGCCATCAGTGCAGAGCCTGATGTGGGGCTCGAATTCACGAACCGTGAGATCATGACCTGAGCCGAGACCAAGAGTCAGGTGCTTAACCAACTGAGCCACTCAGGCGCCTACGTAAGCGCCTTTATATATGGTAAAAGTTAATCCTTTTTCCTATTTATTGCAAAATTTTCCATCAGTGTGTCATTGAACTTAATTATTTTGTGTTGTTATAGTTTTTTTTAATTTGGGGATAGTCCTGTATTTTTTTTCTTTACAGCGTCTTTTTTTGTCTGTTTTTTGCTTTTCTACTTCTACAGGTTTTCTCCACTTCATGATAAGTTAAAGATTCTCCATATTTTGTTGTCTAGAGACCTATCTCCTGCAAAAATTGTTGTACAATTTATTTATTTTGTTTTTGTTTGTTTTCCTACAGTTTAGAAGAGCCTGCTAACCGACATCAAATAATAGGTTTTATAGGGTAGCACTGGCAACCTGAAGGATTCTAGTTGTTTGTTGTTGTTTGTTTTGATTTTTTTTAAATCAGTGAGGAATTAAAGGTAAACCATAGCTCATAGTAGCTGTTCCAGGATGGGCAGTGGAGCCTAAGTAGAAGCTGTGTCAGTGTGTTTTCTCTTGACAGCTTTTGTCATTGGACAGGAATTTTGTTTTTATTGACTGTTCTCATGCTTAAAAAAGGAAAGTAGCTGTACTTACAGAATATTATATATGGCCAATAGGGACTAATTTATTTAAAATTATTCTCTCTTTAAATAGCTCTAATATTAAAGAAAAAGACCAAGGGAATTATTGTATGTTTACAAAGAGAAAATAAAAGAACACCAGCAAGGAGGCAGCAGGGTGCATCAGAAAAAGGCAGGAGCCCAGAAATCCCCGTGCCAGGTTTCCTCTGCTTCCATTACTTTCTAGGTATATGGGAAAATCAGGTCCAAGAACTTTGTGAATGCTAAAGCATTGTATTAATTTCAAAATATTTTTCTGTAGCCAGAGAGGTACATTTGGAAGAAAATTGCACTGTCCTGAAAATCTGATGCTGCTTAGGTAGCTCATATTGTAAGCCTCACTCTTCATGACCTTGTTGAGCTTGTATAGCATGTAGTGCTCAAGAAATTAGAATTCTTTATAAATGCTTTCCATTTGTTCCTATGTCACCGAAGTTACTTGTTTTATTCCCAGTTTTTTCTTGACACTAGATTCTAAATAATGAAAACTAAACCAGTAGTTGCCATAGTTTTTTCAAGTTTGTAAATTTGCGTTATATTCTGCTAGCTTTTCCTAGTGAAAGGGCAGTATGTTTTATAGAGTAGTAAACCTAACTGTGATTACATGGTGTTTGTGAATCCTGCTTTCTGTTTGCTTAGATGACTCCCTGTGGCCATCCTTACCACCTGTCCTGACCCCTGAACATTAGGGGCCATGGTTCTAATAAATGTTTGCCTGGGAAAATGTCAGTGCTGTAGAATGAGTGGTATTTCTAATAAATCACCAATGGACAATATAGAAGGATTTTAATTAGAAATTTTTATAGCTGGGAGGGAATGTTTGTAGATCATCTAGGCCAATCAGGTTGTAAACATTTTTATTATTTTCTGTTTTTAGTACTTTTTATGTAAGGAAAAACCTTATAGTAAAGTTTTATAGTTTGTGCATATTCTGATACCTTGTAAGGTTTGGTTTTCACTTGAAATTGCAGATTATCAGGTGTTAAGTATTTGCCATTTTGGAAATTATAATAAACATTTCTTCGAAAAGTTAAAAGCCAAAATTTTTTCTTAAAAATGTCATTTCCTCCTCAGCCTTATGTTTACACAACACTACCCTTTGTCAGAGTGCAACATGGAAGGTTTTATTCGGACGTGACTTGCTTTTTTGAACGTGTTACCCATAGAGTCCGACTGTACAACATACAGGGTAAGAAAACAGAGAAGCACAATTGTGAAACATGTGTACTGGTTCTTGAGTTTTGTTTGTCGTTTTTTAATCAATTAGCAAGTGGTTTCTGAAGATATAATCTTTCTAAATTTGCCATCATTCTTATTGTGTGTTTTAAAAATATAATACTTCCCTTTGATAATCAAAAATGGTAAATCTTTTAACTCTCTGCATCTACATATTCTTTTTTCCTGTGTATCTTTTCTATCATAATATGTGTCCCAGCCGTGAGTTCATTAATTGGAAACTTTATTTCTAAGATCTAAAAAATGTTATTTTTATTTTATTTTACAAAATGGAAATTATATCAAATATGGCTTTCAGTTAGTGGATCACCGACTGCCTCTGACATACACACACACCCCACATATGGCCTGCCTTAAATATGGAAGGTATTGCAATAGCAAGTATTACTGGAATTTAACTTTCTTTTAAGAAAAATGTTCATTACTAGTTCTTTTTATTCACAACTCTTTAGCTGGTAGAGTATAAAATCAGGCGATTGTTTATTGCTTTTAGGACAGTACTGAATAGCGTCTTTATCAACCAAGCAATAGTAAGTGGGCTTCTAATCCTTTTAGGGACTTAACCACGGGCATTGGCACTGGTCCTTCCCTAGGATTTGGGTGTAGCTATGATTCCCAGATAATCTCAATAAGAGTTGCACATTTATGTTGGTTGATGCTGAATTCACCAGTTTTAGAATGGAGTACTTTTCTAACCACAAATGTAATCCTAATAACCAGACCACTAACCATGGTATCAACTGTCTTAGAAAAGGACCTCATAAAAATGCCACTTTAGGTGTTTCTTTGCTATTAGCTATGCTGAAAAAGCTAGGAAAGGAAAAATTGTTTCCCTGAATCTTTTTTTTTTTTTAATGTTTATTTATATTTTTTGAGAAAGAGAGTGTGAGTGGAGGACAGGCAGAGAGAGAGGAGACACAGAATCTGAAGCAGGCTCCAGGCTCTGAGCTGTCAGCCCAGAGCCTGACGTGGGGCTCGAACTCAGGAACAGTGAGATCATGACCTGAGCAGAAGAAGTCAGATGCTTAACCAACTGAGCTGCCCAGGCACCCCTCCCTGAGTCTTTATACCAGTAAATAATAAAGCATTTTAAAGCTAATGATAAAATATATGGACACGCACTGTTTACTTTTTAGGTAATGTGGGGAAGCAAATGGTACTTTGTTCAGGGAATGTTCGCTTTGCTACCTGTAAGAAAGTTCATAGTTCTGAAGTAATCTTTTATTGAGTTTTCTCAGCTCTCTAGTAAGTCACAGTCTTTTTGCCCCATCCCTTTCTACTCTTAAAAACAATTTTTTTTAATGCTTATTTATTTTTGAGAGAGAGAGAGAGAGAATGAGCATGAGCAGGGGAGAGGTGGAGAGGGAGACACAGAATCTGAAGCAGGCTCCAGGCTCCAACTGTCAGCACAGAGCCTGACACAGGGCTTGAACCCACAAACCATGAGATCATGACCCGAGCTGAAGTCAGAGGCTTAACCAACTGAGCCACCAGGTGCCCCAAGGGCAACTCTACTCTTGCATAAGCTATTGTTCAACATCTCTGAGAGCTCTAAAATTACACTTTCAGCTATGACCAAAGGTGTCATTGTATGGGTGAAAATGGCATCATCATACAGAAGATCTGCTTATCTGCTTTTAGATTTGCTTACAACTGTTGCTTTTAATGGAAAATGTCTTCCTTGAGTACAACATAGCACCCACTGTGGCACAGACCTGTTTACCAAGTGTGGTTCAGCATTGGTTTTCATCAGTTAATACTTAGGGATAGCTGTGTCTCAGAGTTAATGCTGAAGCAGCTCACCAGAGAATTCCAACTTCTCAATCAAGTATATTTGCCTAATTGCTTTTGCTTTTCTTTAATTGAGTCAGTCACTGTCACTGCAGCTTCACAGTTTTTGCAGGTTGTCCGGGGGATCTAGATCTCATCACAGAGGATGGTTTCTGTAAATTAAAGGGCCCTCTTTGGCTACTGAGACCATAAGCTTAGTTTGCCATCATATCCCAGTGGTTGATTTGGAAATTAATAGGCTCTGACTTGTCTGTTTACTCATTCCAACAAACATGTATTTATCAGACCCTAAATCCCTTTCTTTTCTCCTCTTCCTTTCTTCCCTCCTGAGTAGTCCAAAATGCCCAGTGGCGGCTGATTCATAGCCCCTTAGCAGAACCAGGAACCACCAAGATTTAGCTGATTCCCAGCCCTCCAAGGTGACAGTGCCGGCTCTCTGATCAGTCAGTTAAGAAACAGAAGTTTTTCTCAACTGGGCACTTGGAATATTAACATAACAAAAAATAATAAAAAAAAATAAGAACACAGACCTCAGATTGCCTCTGGATGTGACAGTGGGTGGAATAAACAGGCTGAAGCATTTGTATTAGATTTTTGTAGCTTGAGAGCAGAAAGCTTCAGAAGTTTGTGGGAAATGACAGATAAATACGTTAGGTATAATGTGAAGTTAACTTAGAGTGCTTTTCCAGATGAGTTTTACTGTTCTTGCCTGGATTGAACCTGAAACCAGCGTATGTAACTATTCGAAGTGACATAGCAATCTTTCTTTTTGCTCTCTCAAGCCCAGAGCATTTATTTTTTTTTTTTTCCCAACATGAAAGTACTTGGTGGGAGATGAAGATACCAGCTCACCTGAAAGGCTTTCATCCAAAATATACATCCTTCTAATGTCCGTATCTCAGCCTCTCTCAACAAATCTCCTTCTTGGAAAAAAAATAAGCCTAGGTGTGGAGAGAGCCTTTTTTCAGTGGCCTTCTTGACCCACGTCGTCTGTCCTTTGTGTGAAGGGTCGGGTTGTTGGCATCCTGGCTCATTGGGTTTTAATTAAATCACTAATCGAAACCTAAGGAAGAGATGTGAAGTCTTCAGGGTGTTTGGATCTCAGGGAGTTCAAAGTGCCTGAAAGGGGTCTGGTAATGCCCCACCAAAAAAGCAATACTAAGAAATACTTGAAAGTTCTTTGGTGTTTTGAACTTTGGCCTCACAGCGCCTGGGTGATTGATCAAAATACGTGCAAAGAAAACATCAGCCAGTTTCCATGCTTTTGTAGATCAGCTTTTGTTTAATATTTCTTAAAATAACAAAAATACCTACTTTCAACTTTAACTTATTAATCTATCTTTGGATATATGCTAATTTTGCCCCCATTAAACTGACCAGATGTAGTTTATTTGGATGAGTATTAATGAATAGAGCCTGTTTGTTGTTAGTACCAAATTTATGAGCCAGAAAAAAAAAATGGGGTTTGGGGGAGAGAAACTATTAATATTTTATGATTAGATACTATAATTGTGTTAGGTTACTAAACCATTAATTATGCAGAAGATTTTATTCTCAGCAATAAGTGTAAAGAAACAGAGTTGATATTATGAATTATCTATCTTTATTGAATGTCTGTTTGTATTAAATCCTTCAAATTTGGTTTATTTGAAATATTCTTTTAAAAAACTAAAGTAATGCAATCCTGATAAAATATCCTTAAATTCCTCAATCTCTGTTTTAGTTGCACTTTGACCCTTTTCTCCTCAAAGTAACTTTTGGCCCAAATTAAGCTTTAAGAGAAAACAAAATGAGGAATAAATCAAACAGCACTTCCAAATTATAAAAACCATGTGGTCATTACTGATTTCACAACAAACTGAGTTGGAAGGCATGGGTTCAACTAACTTTGTTTCTTTTCTTGGTTTTATATTTAAGTTTTAGTTTCTCTATTTGTGTTCTCTCCAGGTTCTGAAAATGGTAGGAGGTACAGTGCAGCTTAAAGTTCTCTCTTAACATCATTTAAACTATCGAAAAACACGGTGTGTTTCTTTTCATTATTGTTCAGACATTACATTCAAAAAGGTTCAAGAAATAATAAATTAGAGGAAGTCTTGTGCTCACTAGCGTTAAAAGCTCTACAAGATCAGAGAGATTTGAGAGATTGCTGATGAAACATAATGCTTTGCCTTTTATCAGGTTAAGTAAGAAATCCATTTGGTAGCACCCATAATTTAATGAAATGCCCTTTTGGAGCCTTTTTTTTTCCCCCAAAGATTATTTAGTTGGTAGAAAATAACATTTTTCTGGAGGAAAATGTGGGAGAAGTGAGGATTAATTTTTCTTGTACTGTAATCATCTTCCATTCAATTGAAACTTTAAGTGTTACTAAATAGACTACTTTAGCTTTTTTTGTTAATCTTGAATTGGAAGATAGAATGTGATACAAGCAGAAGTCCCTGTATCCCCTCATGTTATATTTGATATTGTGCCATCACAATAAGCACATACCTTGCGGTGGCATAATGATCAATAAGTGACATTTGATAGCTGTGGCTTCATTTGTCTTCAGAGCTGTAATTATTAGACTTTGGTGCCCTAGTTTTCTGACATCAACAGCTACTTTGAAGAATTAGGTTGCTATGGGTTACCAATGTGTCATGTACCTTTTCACTAGCACAACGTTCAGGTTCCAGATCTGTTACAATATATACCTCCAAGCTTTCCCCCCCCAGGGACTACGTTCTCCTAGGCAGGTGTTTGTGAGTGAATGAGTATGTGTATAAACCATGTTTCAACCCTTAGGAGAAATATCATAAATGCAATACTCTGGCCTATTTTCCACCAACATATTATAAAAGTACTATATGTAATGGATCTTACTAAAAGAAAGCAAGTAGCCTGGAGGTAAAATGTAATGAACTGCCATCAAGAAGTATGGAAGAAAAGACTTTCCTTTGGCTGAAATGACTGAATAATTTCCTTGCCTGGGCACATTTAGCAATCGCAAAGAGGTTGCTTAGTTTTTCTGTTTTGAATATATAGCCAAAATGGAGTCATAACATGACCCTTGACTTTTAGAGAGTCAAAGTGAACTTCATCTAGTTAAACACATAAGAGAATCACCTTGGGAATTAGAGATCTGAATCTTTACTTGTACCTTTAAGCCAACTAGGGTGACCTTGAGTTTGTCCTTTAATTTCTCATGCACTCAATTTCTTAAATTATAGAAAGATGGCATGGTCAAGTAGGTGTAACTATTAAGGAGTCTTCACAAAACTTGTTATCACATAAAGTCTCTCTTTTTCATAACTCCCTGCTCCTAAATTCATCTTCTAAGGATGTTTGAATCTGGGCCTCCTATCCCTGGAGTCCTCCTACTTGTAAACAAGGTCTCAGAGCTTCACTGAAGTTGTTTTTATTTCCATAAAAAGATTCATGAGGATATTAAAATGGTTTGCAATCAATCTCTCATATTTTTTTCCCCAGGACTATGTTCCATATTTAGTTTGATTTAAGAGTAAAAAGCATTAAGTAAGTTATGGCTAGGCAGACTTAGGTAATTAAAACATTTCTGGAATACCATAATGTGCAATTGACTGCTAAAGATTTTTTTTCTGTTAATTGGAACTTTTAAAAA
The DNA here is from genome assembly GCF_007474595.2 of Lynx canadensis. Lineage (NCBI taxonomy): Eukaryota > Metazoa > Chordata > Mammalia > Carnivora > Felidae > Lynx > Lynx canadensis. The sequence goes on from NC_044303.2 coordinate 170,247,637, forward strand.
TTGAAATAAGTAGCTATGTGTCGAATCTGATTATTCCCTACAGGCATGAAAGAGAAGGTTATTTTAAGGGACTATAAGCACATTCTGGTTACACAAATTCAGAACTCAGAGGTTATCTGGGGGGCTGTTTGACAGCAGCTGCTGTGTTGAAGCCATAGCTTCTTAGCAGGGAAGCATCATCCCCCACAAATATGTGTTGTACTAAACTCAGATCAAGGGTGTCGCGATGGGAAACATAGGAGAGGTGTGATGGTTATGAGCTCAGACTCCAGAGTCAACACACCTGTGTGTCATTTCCAGCTCCCATCCCAGTTCTGCTGCTTACCAGCTGTTTGACCTTGTGCAGGTTTTTACAGTCCTTGGTTTTGGCATCTTGAAAATGGTAGCAATAATAGAGTCTACCTCATAAGAGTGTTGGAGGATTAACTGAGTTAATATACATAAAGCCTGGCACCTACTAAGTATTATATCTCCTGAAGAGGATGTGCAGGCCAGATGAGTAAAGGCATAAGTGTTACAATAGAGAGTAGCCATTGAGGGTTGGGGGTGTTGGGGAAGAATTGATAAAGCGAGTTGTTGAGATGCCAGATCTTGGAGAAATGTCACTTAAATAGGCAGAAAGGAGTAAAAGAACATTACAAAGTGTGAGGTGGGGTTGTATCAATCAGACACCCTTGTTCCTGTAAGAATTTGAAAATCTTGGGGCACCTGGGTGGCTCAGTAGGTTAAGCACCTGACTTTGGCTCAGATCATGATCTCATTGTTCGTGGGTTCAAGCCCCACGTCCGGCTCTGTGTTGACAGCTCAGAGCCTGAAACCTGCTTCAGATTCTGTGTCTCCCTCTCTCTCTGCTCCTCCCCCATTCATACTCTGTCTCTCTCTGTCTCAAAAAAGTAAACATTAAGAAATTTTTTTTTGAAAATCTCTGTATTACATATATTTAAACTGATATCTAGTTTTTCTTTATACATTTAAAAAATTGCAAAGGATGTTTTTCCTGGAATATAATCAATATTGACATTTAAAAATAAACATATCCAGTGAGTAGCAATTTGATACCAAATCATGCATTTTTAAAAAGGCCTGAATAAGATCTTTTTTTTTTAAGTTTTTTATTTGAGAGAGAGACAGAGAGAGCACAAGCAGGGGAAAGGGAAAGAGAGAGAAAGAGAGAGAGAGAGAGAGAGAGAGAGAGAGAGAGAGAGAGAGAGAGAATCTTAAGCAGGCTCTACCCTCAGCACAGAGCCCTGCATGAGGCTTGATTTCATGATGGTGAGATCATGGCCTGAGCTGAAATCAAGACTTAACCAACGGAGCCACCCAGGCTCCCCAAGACCATCTTTTAAAGTCAAATTTCACATCCTTATTTTCTCCTTGAACTCATATTTCTATTCTACTTCCTCACAGAAATTTAGCTTAAAGTAATATTCTTATGCTTGAGTCTTGTTATTGGTTAACCTTTCATTACTCTTATAAAAGAAATATGTATGTATATATGTGTCTATATATTTAAATTTAAAATTTCTGTTATCCTAAAAGTATTAAATATGATGTGCATTGAGTTGTAAAAATTATTAATAGTATACAGTTGATCAAAAACAATCTCTATATATTACCAATTTTGTCATTTATTTCATGAACTTTAATGGAAGCCTTTCAGTGAGATAAATTATACATTTTGTATCCCCATATATTCATGTGTCCATTGGTGAATGTTACGTATTGCCAGAATGAGATAGGTTTCAGCATCGATTTTTTTACTAATTTTTATTTTTATAAGTGTAGGGCAAAGGAATGATGTTACTACCATAAATAAGTAGGTGGCAATAGAAGGAATCTTATTATAGGAATACCATTCAGTCCTTTGAACTCTTTATGAGTTAGATTCCATAAATCACAGAGTGGTCTATGTCAAACATAAGTTTCAGTTGATTATTTTTAATGATCTGCCTGGCAACTTGATTAGATACCCCTTCAATTTTGTTGAAAGCAAACAATTGAAAGTCACATGTTTTGGAAAAATATTTGTTACTCAGCCATTGAAGTTCAACCAGACACCAGTATTTCACGTTGTCTCTGTCCAGTGCCCACTGGAGTTAGGGTGAATGAGAGCTATGCTATTGCTTCTTTTTTGGTAAGTTGGGAGAAGGGATGGTGAAAATGTAGTTTTAAAGACAACAACAAAAACAAGGAAGAACCTCTTGCCTCAACGGCAAGATCAGCTTGAGAAATGAGAGTGTACAGAATCTAGGCTTCCTGACTAATGGAGCCTTGGAAAGGAGCAAGTCGAGGAGAACAGGAAATAGGCAAGTTCAGAGTGGCTGTCAGTGTGGAGGATATTCAAACGGATCATTGTGATTATTCCAGCATTCTTCCCTCACTTGTCCTAGACCAGGCAAAGTGTGGATCATAGGGAACGGAATAGGAAAGCTTCAGTGTTGTGAGCTGTTTTATTCACCTCCTATGGAAGGGCTTTAGTTAGAGCTTGCCGGTTTGGGATTTTAAAAAATGTTACTGATGTAGATGTTGTGTTCCCTCCAAGACAGAGCTTCAAAAAAAAAAAAAAAAAAATGTCATTTCTTAAAATCAGTGTGTGTTAGGGAAAAAAAAAGCTTCCAGTTTTATTGTGTATTCTTTCTGTCATTAGGTCTTCAAGTATATTGTAGTTAATTGGTGTCATTTTTAACCAAAATTTGCAATCCATGGAATCAAAATGCTATATACCTTTCCTGTTATACATTTACTTTTGTGTCATTGTGAGAATTTCTGCAATGAAAAGCATAAAATATGTAGACTAGTGCCAAGCGCATAATAAGTTGATCAATAAGTAGTAGTAGTAGTTATTTATATAGTGCTTTAGAAATAAAACAAAGTAGTGCATCACCATTTTCTTAAATTCAAGCCTTGGAATGGAATTTACTCAAATTTATATTCATGAAAGCAGATGTTAAAATTTTCACTTGTGGAGAAATAATCAATGTGAACATTTACAGACCTGGAAATCAGCAAGTACCTCAGAGGATAAATTAGATCTCACAATGGCTGGTAAGTTGAATAAGTCAACATGGAGAAAAAGGTCATCCAGTTGTGGGAGTTATTACCATTTTTATTCTTGGTACTTTCAAATGTGAGTACGGTTTTTAAAAATGATAATATTTACTTTTTAGAAAACAGCATCTCCATATTGACCTACTGAATTTATCATTGTTGCAAGACTTGTCATTAAAGTTTATGTTTTGAACTAAGCAGTGTGTGTTAATAACCATGAGTGTCAGCTCCTGGTTAAGTTGGATAAGTTCACAAAAACAATGTCACAAAAGTAAATACATAATGGGAAAGGTATTTTTATATTTTTGATGATTTAAATATAGCAAAAAAGATACTAAATAATCCCAAAATTGGAGGGGAAATACGCCCTGGTTTTTCATGGCAGCTTTTTTTGTTAGCTGTCATTATTGTTACCATTGTCCTACTTCGGCTATGAAGTGACAACTCAGTCACCCCCTCTGCTCAGACACGGATTCAAGAAAAAGGAATGAGGGCAGCAATTTGATAACAAGGTTGCATTTGTGCCCAAGAACCTATATTTTAAGGATACTCACTGAAGACCTTCTTTGAAACTTAGATGCATTTTTTGAGGATTTACTTTGTATGATTTCATATCTATGTCAAATTCAGTTAAATACCTCTCCTGGGTTCTCATCTTTACTTTTCATTTTCTTAGATGGGTGTGGGTCATTATTATTACATCTTGTTGTAAGGACTTGTCCTAATCACACATTCAGCATCACTAAGAAGATACCGAATTCTTGCCAAGTGTGAGACAGGTTCTGTTTTGCCCTTTCTCCCAGGCTGCTCCCTTCTACTCCTATAACCACTGGAGTATGGTGAGTGATGTCCCATTTCTAAGGTATACGCCTTGGAAAGGTACACTTTCCATTTCAAAACTGCTAGAATAAGGTGATTGGGTTGGTGGAGAGGATTGGACCAACGTTTTGCAGGTCAACGTTAATTTCACCTGTCCAAATAGGTTTTGTACTGATCTGATGGCAAAGAGAGGAAACTGTGTGAGACAATTAGGCCTAGAATTCTCCAAAGGCCATCAGCTGCTGGTGCCACGGCCCCAGGCTCACCATCTGCATTTCTCAGTCACTTACCCCCTCCACCCCCCACCCCCGCGACATTTCCTTCTACCTCTTTCACCCACAAAGGATGTGTCAGAGGTGCCTTTCAGTGTTTCTATCCACAAAGGAAGGAGTACCCTTCTCAGTTTTGTTAAGACTGGTGCTTAGCAACAAAATCAAAAGGTGATGCCTCCCTACTTTGACCCCTTGCCTACTCAGTTTCATCTTTTTCCCTCCCTTCTTAGAAAATAATCATCTTTTAAAAATGCTTAAGGGGCATCTGGGTGACTTAGTCAGTTAAGCATCTGATTTTGGCTCGGGTCATGATCTCATAGTTCATGAGTTCAAGCCCCAAGTCTTGCTCTGTGCTGGCTTGGAGCCTGCAACCTGCTTTGGATTCTGTATCTCCCTCTTTCTCTGCCCCTCCTCTGCTTGTCCTCTATCTCTATTATTTTGTATTATTTTTATTTTATATGTGTCTCTCAAAAATAAATAAACATTTAAAACAAATAAAAATGCTTAAAATTCTATGTATACAAGTAATGTATACGCGTACTCTTTTCACAAAAATTTCACACATTATAGTGTATCAGGTGAAATATTTCTGGAATCTTGTGTGGCCCGTATCCTCTACTCAAGAGAGGTAATCCAGATACCTGTGCATGCGCACACGCTCTCTGTCCCTCTCTCTCATATGCATGCATACAAGCACACACACATACATTTGCCCATCTGTAGAAAGATAATACTGTGTCTGTTCTTAGCATGAAGTTCATCGCAGTGTACAAGTGCAGCATTCACTTTCTGCATCAGATCTTTCTATACTAGGGCAGAGAGCCACCTCATTCTTTCCATTTGCTACAGAGCATTCCCTAACATGATTGTTCCGGTTTTGTTGTTCATTTGCCTGTTGATGAACATACAGCGTATTTTCCGAGGATTTTGCCATTGGCAGCAGTGCACAGTGAATGCACTTGGGCTTGTCGTTAGTGTTATCTTAGGTAGATAAGTGAGATCATAGTGTCTTTAATTCATATGTGTTACTTTATTGACCTCTAAAGTGACTATGACATTTAACAAAAGATTTTAGATGGTTTTGAAGAAGTTTTATATTCTGGCAAGCCTGTCACCCTATTTTCATTATTTTTTATTTTATTTGTATTAATTATTCTGTTACTAATTTATTTTACTCAGGTGGCACTTGCAGGATATCAGATCCCAGGTCAGTACCCTCTCCCCTTCTTAAAAAATAATCTGGAGGTCTCCTTTCTACTTAGAGTCAGAGCAAAGCTGCTCTAATCTGGTCCCAAAGCAACTTCAACTTTGTCCAGTGGTGAGTTTGCCAGTGAGACATGGTGGCTGAGAGGCTTAGTGCCGCTTCTGTCCACCTTGTGATCGGGAGCAAGGAATTTCCAAGTAGGCTTAGGGTCAGGATTGAATGAGTTATCACATGCAAAGTATATGGTACATAGTAAGCATTCGGTCATTGTTTGCTGGTTCTTGCACATGGCTGTTATCCTTCACTCAGCAACACTTACTGTGTACCTGGGAGCATAAAGATAAAGAAGACATAGTCTCTGTGCTTCAGGAGTTTACATTGTAACATGCATGGGTTTGCTCAAAATTAAAGTACTTATTCCCTTATCTTTCTGGCTAAACTCTGTCCATGGCATAGTTTGCTTTCCTCTTATGTCAGCTGATTTCTACATGATGAGGGACTGCCTATCACATCTTAACAAATTCTATTTAATGGTGATTCTGCATCTACTACATTCCCAAGATGTCGTTAACACCTGGAATGCAAAGATGGTGTGTAAAACAATCTGTAAGAAGGTCACAGGCACTAGGGAGGGGAAAAAAGAAAAAAAACTCCAGGGTCCTGAAAGACTCTTTCGGCTTCTCTACTACAGCTTTCTGCCCGTGGACTTGCTCTATTCTTTTTGTTTGTTTATTGTTTTTGAGAGAGAGAAAGAGCAAGTATGTGCACATAAGTGTGGGGAGGGGCAAAGAGTGAGGGAGACAGAGGATCCAAAGTGGGCTCTGCGCTGACAGCAGTGAGTCTGATGCTGGGCTCGAACTCAAACCATGAGATCATGACCTGAGCCTAAGCAGGATGCTTAACAAACTGAGCCAACCAGGTGCCCCAACTTGCTCTATTCTTACCTGGCATTACCTGTGTTAAGAAAGATAAACAGTCTCCATTCTCTCTTTCCAGGGGGCAGAGTGTAAGGTGTTAGCAGCAAGGAGGTACTTCCTTCTTTTTGTCAAAACCTGGGAATGGCATCCCCCAGCCCCACCCCTTTGGACTACCCTTGTTAAATAGGGGCTGTTTTCATTCCCAGGATTGAAGAAAACCCAGAGGAGCTTAGAAATTCCTGGCCATTCATGCGCAGGTGGAACCACTTTGGTAAAAGTACCTTTTGCTGCCACATACTGCAAAGATTGTGCAGACCACTGAAACCACTGGGTTTATACCTGTGCCTTCCAGAGAGTACTCCCCTCAATCCCGTGAGCTTCTTTGGGAATTGCACACCTTAGGGAGCTCTCGACACAGGATAGGATAAGTTATCTCTCTCACACAGATTCTTCTTTAAAAAGTAATACATTCTCATTGGTAACTCAGGGATACCTCCTTGCTTTTATTACCATTACAAAATTTATTTGGTTTATTCATAATAAGTATATTAAGTTTGATCTTATTCTGTCCTGGTGCAGAATTTAAATTAATGTCTTGCTGAAGTGTGAATGGACATCGAGGCTCCTTTTAAAGGATCTTTAAGCAGTTGTTGCCACAACAGGATCTGAGCATAATACTGAGCTTGAGAAAGATGATTTTCTCAACAGAAATAATTTATTATTGCTAGAGGTAATATGAAATTATTAATTTTTTTTCTTGAAGCATGTTTTTTGTATATGTTTTCCAGAGATAAATGACTTGAAATTAATGACACTCTTCTTTGTTAAGATTTTCTTTCATTTCATGTAGTCTGTTGACCCCTGAGAGAATATCAGTCTACAGAGGAGAAAGCATAACGCAATGCTGAAAACCCTACGAGTGCTTCCAGTAGATTAGAGTTTACTTGTCCTTTGGTGTTCTCCCCAATGCCGCATGGGGGACTTCATCCCTAGTGTTGCATTGTGTGTTTTGGCCATCTTTGGTTCATTTGTAGAAGCTTATCTGTTAAAATTCCATGTACATTTCACTGGTTTTGAAAAATGTTCTTTAATGTAAACCTACTAAAAGGAAAGTTTGCTTAGAAAGTAATACATTTCTGGGGCATCTGGGTGGCTCAGTCAGTTAGGCATCTGACTCTTGATTTAGGCTCATATCATGACCTCACAATTCATGGATTGAGCCCCGCTTGGGCTTAAGAATAAAGTAATGCATTTCCTACTTCAGAGAAGTTCTATCATCAATGTATGTGATTTTTTTTTTCTTTTAACTTCCCAATACTAGTGAAGCTGTTTGGATCAGCTAGCTATATTGGCAGGTTCTTCTCATAATTCTTGGAAGGAAAGATATGTGTATCTTTCTAACTGGGAAGAGGTTAGTGGTTCAGACTATGGCAGAAGGGGAAAAGGCTACCTCCTTCCCTCACTCATGGAGGTCCTACTGTTCATCACAGCCTTATGAACGGAGTAAGGAGCTGAAAGCATCTGTGACTGAGGTCGTTGAGTTGCAAGAGTGACATCTCCCAGAAAAGAACTTCTATGAGAATTCTGAAAATTCTGTTGATGGGGGCAGGGCGTGGGGGCACTTCAGCCCATTCAGTATTGTCACTGTATTATTATTTACGTTTTCCAGTTTCCAGTGTACTTCTCACATAAACCTTTAGTGCCTGGGCTGCCTGCATTTACATTCTTTTCCACAAATCCCACAGATTCAAACTTCCTTTCTTTAACTGTTTGCTTGTACCTTCACTGAGCCCGGGGGATTCTTCTTGGCTCCCAGCGAAAGTCCTCCTTGCTCCCTTCTTTTGTGCGCCATTTCTCCTTACACAGCCCTCTTTGTTTAAAGAGTGTACTGGTTATTAGCACACCATGGGAGATTGTGTGTGAGGAGTAGGCAGTGGTGGGGAATAATTAAAACTGCAGGTAAATGTCCAGGATTCTTGGAACCTTAAAAACCTTACACTGTATGAAATAGGATAGGACCAACCTTTCTTCTTTTGATTGCTTGCTTTCCTGATAGCTGTCTTTCTTAGAAGATCCTGTATCTCCTCTACATAGTCTGTATGAAGAGTGTTGGATCTCTTTGTAACTCACCTCTCCATCTCTAAAATAGACCCAGTACTTCACTAAGAGCAAGTAGGTATAGTTAGGGTAGCATGACAGATAGAAATTAGTGAACAGTTTAGGGTTATCCAAGAAAATAAATGCTTGATACATCTGGGACTTTTTCAAGCTGTCCTCTGCTTTATATAGCAAAGGGCAAAATGAATCACTCCATAACAAGGGGTCCTAAGAGATACCAAACTCAATTAAAATTGATTTAACTTCTGGGGAGCTCTCCAGATTATACTCCACAAATACTAATATGGTAATATCACTTTCAGCCATAAATCATCTCCTTGGATCTCTTGTCTCTTTTCCTAGATTATAGATCATGGGCAATAATAGACTGTCTCTTGAACCAACAGAGTGTAAATTTCTGCTTCTAATTTCCAGTGTGTAAGGTGAATGGTGAAGAAAAAGGCTTGCATGGCTCTGTTGGGGAATGGCAGTGCAGATGACAGGTGGACTGGCCTGTAGCAGAGCTGACCTTTACTCGTTTAATGTCCTCTTTCCCCTGCAGAACTCTTTGGAGAATCATTTGCATGTTACATTTCATCTGCATTTATCTCATCCCAGCCTCTTCGTCCTTCTGTTGAGTTAACATGTGCCCCGGAGTGATTGTTTTCTACCATCTGACAATTTAAAAAAAAAAAAAAAAAAAGAAGAGGCGGGGGAGGTGGGGAAAGGTGAATGGCAACACATTTAGCATGAAAGATGGTAAAGATAATAAGAACAGAAAAGAGGAAAAAGTGTGTAACTTTGCAAGGAGTTCTATACAGCATATTTAAGAAAAGCAGAGCAATTAGGGTACCTTGGTGACTCAGTTGGTTAAACATCTACCTCTTGACTTTGACTCAGGTCATAATCTCACATTTTGTGAGTTTGAGCCCTGTGTTGGGCTCTACGCTGACAACATAGAGCCTGCTTGGGGTTCTGTTTCTTTCCCTTTCTCTCTTCCTCACCCCTGCTGGCTCTCTCTCTCTCTCTCTCTCTCTCTCTCTCTCTCTCTCTGTCTCTCTCTGTCTCTGTCTCTTTCTCAAAGTATAACTTAAAAATGTTTTTTTTTTTTTTTAAAAAGAGAAGTGGAGCAATAAACTTCTATTAAGGTACATATTCTTTTAAATTTAGGAATAGATGGACAGTCTGTGGAAGTTTCCAATATTGTGGACATCCGAAAAGAACATAACCGTGAGATTGCAATGAGAATTTCTTCTAGCATCAACAGCCAAAACAGATTTTATACTGACCTGAATGGATACCAGGTAATTTTCCTTTAAAATCTGTAAGTAATGGCTATGTTAGTGTGTAACTTTTATATATGGTAATAGGCCAGTTGATTTTGGGTACTTCAAAAATGCTTAAGTTTAAAAATTATTTTCAAAATAAAACTGAATTTTAACAGGTACTCTAGGTTCCTTATTCAATCAGATTTCCAAAGTTAAAACAAATATTTGAGGGATTGGTTTGTAGAACATCTGATTGGAAGGGTGTATTTTCTCAAAGGAAGATTTGGTGACCATTTGCATGTTAATTCCCTTGATGCCAAAATGTATATAAATTTGTCTAATAGAAAGGAAGCATAATCAGGGGTTGAAGAAGTGTGTTTTTTTTCCCTCATAAGGAAATGGTCTGTGCATATTTAACGTATTACATATATACTTTAAAAAAAAAATTTAGGTTTATTTATTTATTTCGAGAGAGAGGAGAGAGAGAGTGGCAGGGAGAGAAAGAATCCCAAATAGGCTTCACACTGTCAGCACTGAGCCTGACGCGGGGCTCAAACTCATGAACCGTGAGATCATGACCCGAGTCAAAATCAACAGTCAGACACTTAACCAACTGAGCCATACAGGCACACCAAATACATATATACTTTTAAATGTATAATGTATTAATGAGCTCTTTTAAATTTCATGAGAACTCTTCCCCTCTTTTTATCAATAATGTATATATGTTCACCTTAATACACACGCATATGTGTACATGGACACACAAATACAAACATGTATCTATTGAGAAATGTGAGTAGGTCTGTATTTAATCGAAATGTTCACAAAATAGTTTGAAATAGTAATGAGAAAATTGACTAAAAATCTTTTCAGATTGTCAGCTCTCTAATTTAATTGGGCTCTTTTGATTGTTACCTAAATTTCTGTATTCAGAGTATATGTGTGTGACAACGTATCTTTGAAATAATACTATTAAAAACATTAGCATGTTTTCGAGACATTAGCGTTTTAGAAATTTCTGGCTATGAATAGAAATAATTTCACAACAAATGCTTTTACTTTGTCTGATTTTCAACTGGAATGAGTGAAAGGGATTGTGATAATTTTCTCTTCTACAATTTCCTGCAAAGGTTAAATTTAAACCTTTTTCAAAGCATAAAAATTACATTATACACTTTGAATTTACATGTTAATTCCACCACAGCTGTTTGGTTTTCAAACGAATCCCCGACTTTATGGTGATTCATTTTCCTTGTATACAAAAGAAACTCTTTTCTTAAAATCTTACAGAAGCAATTATTTGTATGTGTGGGTGTCTACATGAATGAAAAAAAAAATAGTACAAGTGAATAAAAATGTGAATTTTCTTTTCAAGGATCAAGCATTTGAATACATGGGAAAATATTATTTCTAAATTTATAACCTAAATATTTCTGCTTTTAAAATAGGCCTATTAAAAAAACAGACTTCAAAAAAAAAAAACAAAACATTTTTTAGGCCTCAGAAAGAATTGTACTTGGGCAAAACTAGAAATCTAGACCCACAGGTAGGGAGTGAGAGTGACAGCCCCAGAGTTCTGACAGATTAAATGTCCTTTTTATGAGAATACAAGTTAATTTGAATGTGAAGATCAGGATTACACAGGAGAAATGGAGAATTCTTTCAAGCTATCCTTTTTTTTTTTCCTCCAACTTTTACAGTTGTTTCTCTACAAGTGTATTAATTTCCTAGGCCTGTGATACAGATGACCACAAATTGGGTGGATTAAAACAACAGGAATTTACTCTCTCACAGTTCTAGACACCACAAGTCCAAAATCAAGGTGTCCTTAGGGCCACACTCCCTCCAAAGGCTCTGGGGAAGTATGCCTCCTTGACTGTTCTAGCTTCTGGTGGCGTCAGGCCATCCTGGGCACCATTGGTTTATAGACACATCCCTCCAATCTCTGCCTCTGCTGTCACAGAGTAGCTATGATGTTCTCTTTGTATCTCTGTATGTGTCCCTGTGTGTCCCAGTTTCCCTCTTCGAAGGACACCAGTCATTGGATTAGAGCCCACCCTAATCCAGGATAACTTGATTATATCTGTAGAGATCTCATTGCAAAATAAAATCACATTCCCAGGTTCTGGATGGACATGGGTTTGGGGGGACACCATTCAGTACAACCAGTAAGTCAAGGACACACTACAGGGTTTCTGTAAAGATTAGAGATCTTATTTGTGAGATACCCAGTAGTGTGCCTGGTGTTAATTGGCACTCAGTATGTGTTAACTATTATGTTAACTTTGTACTTCTTTTTTTCTCGATTGTCATGTCAGACTTTTGTGAGTTTAACAGTAGAGATGTAATTTTTATGGTATGAATAAGATACATCTGATAACTGAGTCCCTGTGTGGTTTGAGTGAGTCTCCTTGACCCCACCCGGCTTAGTGCATTTTCAGTCAAAAAATAAAATAATGTATTTCATGCATTCAGATACTAGACCAAGAAAAATTGAAATTTAGAACTATCTACATTGAAACGAAACAGGAAGAGTAAGCACTGAATAGTTTTTAAATATAAATATGAATTTGATTATTTTAATGTAATATGTTAGAGGATGTGATGAGGGGATCTGTGGTATTTATTAAAACTGATTCAAGAATTTTAAGAGATATTTCTTGAAAGGGGATAGAGAGCTATTATGCTTAGCATTCATTACCAAAGCGGTATGTTAGATTTAGATGAGAAATGAATACTTAATACCTTTATAATTTGTTTTATGCAAATACTGGAAAGCTAGAAGACTTTTGTTAAAGATTTTTATTATGAATTTAAATAGGAATGCCTATTTTTAAAACCAGGATAAGTTCTACCTTTCTCGCTTTAGGGTTGTTTTCTAAGATCCTTGTGATTTTCTTTTTTTAATATTGTTTTGAAGAATGTTTTAATTTTCAATTTAGTTCTGTCTTTGAACAAGAAAGGAAGCTATACTTTTTTCTCTTTGGAAGAAAACTCATCCATAGTCAGTACTAATTTTTTAAATCACATATGTAAATATCACTTGATTTCTTTTTTTTAAAGTGAACTGTTTGGTCTTATAGATTCAGCCTAGAATGACAATGAGCAAATTACCTCTTCAAGCAAATGTCTACCCAATGACAACAATGGCCTATATCCAGGATGCCAAGCATCGCTTGACCTTACTTTCCGCTCAGTCTTTAGGGGTTTCAAGTTTGAAAAGTGGTGCGTATTGTTTGGGTTCTTTTTTGCTCTTTTTTTTTCAGTTCCAAGTGTATAATTTTTCTGTTGGTCATATGTATTAATTATTATCTTCAGACACCAGCCACCTTCTCTTGAGAACAAGAATATTAGTTAATTTTGGGTTTTGTGAAAATAACGTAATGTATATCCTTAATCTTCTGATGAAGAATGAGGGACTTGAAACTCCATGAAACCATTGTTTCTTGAAGATAGTTTATCTCTCCTGATAGCTCGTTGTTTGCACAAGGCTCTGTCATTGTCATAATTGAATGGCTGTGGAAACTCAGACTCCAGAAGTTAAGGAGGAAAGGAGGCAGGGAGAAGAGTTAGAAATTCCCAAGTTAGCCTAAGTGCCCAAGGCAGGAGGTTATAGTCCATACCTAGGTCCTTCCCTGAATCACATCCTTCTAGGGCACTACCACCTGAAAGAAGAAAGAAAGGGAGTTGTAATGATACAGATATGGGGATGAAGAAGTGACAGATACAACTTTAAGGATTCTGTAAAAGAGACAAGATGGAAAGAAAAAATAGTAGACACAGATTAATTTTTATGAAACCTTCTGTTGGAAGGCTGATATCCCTTATAATACATATTTTTAATTATCCTTTACATGTAGTCAGTTGCTCTTCCTTACATACTAAGACTTGCTAAGACAAATGTCTTAGTAGCCAGGCAGATAATAAAGGAGTGAAGGTGCCTGGTGTACCCTGTGTCACAAACCCACTTTTTATATTAGGCATATGCATACATTCTGTATGTCCATGCACACACAAAAACATACTACTTCTAATTTTTCTTTGTGGCTTTCATTACACAGAATCATGAGATTATGCCATAAAGACATTACTACCTTTATAAAAATAATAATGGCCTCCCATCAGGGATGTAGTGGGGAGCGGTGGGGCTTCAGCAAACTGGAGCCCACCATTCTCCGTGCACAGTGGGGCAGCCGCTGCTCGGTGGCAGGCCATCATCTCCATGGGGAATGGGGCCCCTTGTTGCCAATTTTTTCTGTGTTTGAGCAACCCAGAAGTCTGGGATTTTATGTGAAGCTGTCCAATCTGTAAATGTTGACTTAGCTTGTTTAAAAATCAAAATATAAAACATCTTTTTGCCAGCTGTGACTCTTGAACCACCCATTTTAAACCTTGCCTTAAGTTCTCAAAGTTGGGCCCTTCAGTAGGGAACTAGACATTAGGACTGGAACAGTCATGGACTAAATTGTTATCCCACTTTCCTGATAAAGACGAGCTGAGAGATAAGGCTCCTCTGCTCCTGCTAGAGACCCCCAGCACCCTGGGGTTTGAATGCCTGCATACATAAAAACAATTTGAGAACAGTCCAGGAGATTTACTAAGTGCCACATACTGTGTAGACTAACATTTGGAGACAGGGAGAAGAGAGGAATTGCCAGGAGATTGATGTACTAATTTGGGTATGAAATGGTCAAACCCTAGATAGCCCCATTGCCTGAGGAGCAAGTTCTAGATCGTTGTGTCCTACAATACATATGGAGGTAGTAATGACGAGAATTCTAACCATCACTAGCAGTTTTATGTACTAGATACCTAAACTCAGAAGAAAGAAACTAAACAGAGTTGGTTTGACTAGGTCAGAATAATAGTTTTTAAAATAGCTTACATATTGCTCTTTTATGCTGAACAGTCATTTAATACTGTAACAAATACGAATGAGTGGATGGATGAATATATATATATATTTTTTTAAGTGTATACGACTAGGGCTTTTTTAGTATAAACATATGAATATGGCTCTGGGTAGCTTTTTGGGTTGTTTTGGTTTGGTTTGATTGATTGGTTGATTGATTTATATTAGTTTGTCAACTCATAACCTAACTATTATCTTACAACTTAAACTAGAGGAGATGTGGGATTATTTCACAGCAAATGAAGGAACCAAATAAGACCCCTTATTGAGCTAGAGGAGAGAGGACAGTTGATGCCACTAACATAATACCAGGGAGGGAAGGAGGGGGTACATGCTGGGTGTCTCCAAATTCTGGCATTTCTTCAGAGAATTGCCACCTTATCAAGTAAGTTAAATTGTATTTCAAATTCTTTTTAGATTCCATGCATCTGTATTTGTCTTAATATTCTCTGTGGATATATATTTTCTGTGAACCTCATAAACATTTTTTAAATTCCAAATGCTGCCGTTAAAAATTTTAGAGGCCATAATTTACTCTTCAGATTAATTGTTTTTCAATTTCACTTGAATTTTAATCTGTCTGATTTTTAAATTTCTTTTCACATTTTACTAGACATTAATGAAGAACAGAAATACAATCCTATTTTTTTGCATTTATACTAGCTGCTTTGAGAGAAAGCCCTTGGTACTGTGGGTTGTAGAGATCGGTCTCCTCGACTTAAGTCGGACCATGCCTATACTTATGTGGTCCTCAGTGGATGTTTGTATTTAATAACCCTGGCCAGTTTGTTTGTTTTTTTTGTTTGTTTGTTAGGTCAGATTGAAGTTATCATGGATCGAAGACTCATGCAAGATGATAATCGTGGCCTTGAACAAGGTGTCCATGATAACAAGATTACAGCTAATTTATTTCGAATACTACTGGAAAAAAGAAGTGTTGTGAATGTGGTAAGAAAAAAAAAAATAACTCACATGTTCTGATGTTGATTGTTCTTTGCCATCCAAAACTTGAAATTTTGACTTTCCACTGTTTTATGATTTATGGTTTCTAGTTTTGAGATATCTTTGTAATAGACTTAGTCTCTACTGACAAGAAAGAGAACTTCAGTTACACATATCCTGTGAGATTTGCATTTAGGTCGTCTTTTTCTTTTATTTTTGCTTATTATGTAGATAGAGAATTATGTTAAGGAATCAGTTTGGATGAAATTTTATGAAATTATTTTGAAAGAAAGTAAGAGTTGAATTTAAAGATAGAATGTGGTTGTATACTTAGGAGATTAAGTTTGATTCGTAAAATTTATTTAAAACCTAGTGTACCTATTCTACTCTTAGACTCATCAGTTGAAAATTGATTTACTTGTTTGTCTTGTTCAGTTTTCATGCTCAGAACAAAACCCCAGCATTCCATTAAATAATCTAGCTGAAGCTCAGTTGGACATGAACCAATATGATAGTATGCTTCTTCAAGGTGACATAGAAGTCATCATCACGGTCCTCCGTACATACTGATTTCCCACCTCATTTGGCCCTCTCCATGGCCCTTTTTTTCTTATTCTGCTCTCCTTGTTTCTTCACTGACCATTTCAAATCTTTTCTACTCTTTTCAGCAGATGACCGCATGGACTTCACAGAAGGAAAAGCCATTTAACAGTGCTCTCTGTTCTAGATATCAGCCATCTACTCCCACCCTTTCCCCCTGCTTAACCCTGCTGATGTCTTCTCAGTGCTGTCATTATAAAAGCCAAAATCCTTACCGTAGCATGAAGAGCCTATCACGATGTGGGCCCTGCCTGTTCTCGCAGCTTCATCTAGCATGACTCTCACTATTTCTACTCTGAACCCACTGGTTTTCTTTCGATCCTAAGTAATCCCCATGCACCCTGTGCCTACAGCACCTTTGCACTTGTGATTTCATTCTCTGCCAAGGGAACTCTTCGTAGTAGTTGAGATCAAAGTTCTCTTGGTCAACTGCTTCTGCTGGACCAGGCCAGATCACCTTCTTCAGTGCTTCCTCAGACTATTCAGCTGTCCTCCATGCACATGTGTGATTATTTCATCATTGTCCTTCTCCTCTTTTGGACCATAACTTCCCTGAGAGTAGGGGTTCTCTCCCTCTGCTTCTAGGATTGTCCCTAGCAGAGGAAGCGGTCACTATTTGGTGCAGGAATGAATACACAAATACATTAATGAGTGAGCTGGAATTGTACACCGTGCCACTACATCTGTCCCAACCACTGTTTACTGCCTTGTCATACTATGCATGTTCTCTCCCCCTGCTAGATTCTAGGGACTTGTCTACTTCTTTTCATGTGCCCCACAGGGCCTTCTTGCCTGTGGTACATATTCTATAAATACAACATTAGTTGATTGAATGAAATGGCAACAGCTCATTAAAGCAAAGAATTCTTCCAGTATGTAGAATCTTTTAGGAAAAAGATTTTAATATCCATTTTTAGATGTCAAGATTTATACCAGTTCTTGGGACTCATGGTTTAAATCAATTACTGACAAGATGGCTTAATTTTAGGTCTAAAACTGCATAGGAAAATCATTGTCTGAGTGCTGGCAGCTACTGTCTTTTTCTCCTCCTGAAAATGTTTCTGGCTTTTATGGTTTTTTTCTCTCTATATAGACACTAATTTGCAAAACTTCTGTTAACTATGGCAATAAGAATTTTCATGTCAGATCTATAAAGCTTTCATTTAGAAGTGAAATAATTTGTTTATTCCCATTCAAAACTCCTTGGATAGTAATTGATTGAAATTTGATCCAATGTTTTTATAATCCTGTGTTGGTTAAATTTTCCTTTTGCTCAACTATACATTCTTGGACTTAAATCAATAGTTTCTTTTAAATAAAAAATGAACTAGAGAAGAGAAAATACATTTTAATTTCTAGTGAAATTGACTAAAAAGACATTTGATTAAGGAATGTTCCATCTCATATAACTTAAACTTTCTAGAAAGTGTTTTTATTTTCAACTCAGACTCTAATCTTTAAAATAACAATGATAGAAACCATGGTAAGGAGACACTCTTCTGTACAGGAGAGCATTTTAGTGGAAAGTCTTGAGCCTGCCAGAGCCTCCTGGGAGTAATCTGGATGACTAAATGGAAGTGAGTCCTGTTTTTGAGGGTTCTGTGGAGAGGCACTGAGAACAAGGACTGGAATGATAATCGCTGTTAAGATATACAGATGCCCGATGGGTTGCTCTGGCAATGTGAGGCTGACTGTCGTCCATGGTTATGACACTCAGGGGTCAACAGAAGTGGTAAATGGGAATTGTCTCTTTGGCATTGGCCCTTTAGGATTTGTTTCTTTGATGCCTACTCCCTGTCCCTTCCTGCTGATGACTGCTAAGTAAAGAGGGGCATTGAACCAGGAATCACTGAAGTTAGGTGACCATAGGTCTTTGATGACTATGAGGTCATATCCCACTGAGGAGCTACAACTCAGTCCCACTTGAGGGAATGTAGGGGCCTAGTGTGACTTGGATTTCCAGTGTTTTGGGTTAAAAAAAAAAAGTCACCTGTTTTTGTGAGTTTTTGTTACTTTTGTTGACAACTTTAATGTGAAATGTCCTGGATTTTTTTCTTTTTTTGAGAGTTGGCCCCAAAACAAACAACTTCTTAATGTCGTGCGGACCTACCAAAACGTATCTATATAGGCAAATTTAGCCCACACATCACCAGGCTTCACCTCTGCATTGAATGATATTTATTTCTAAAACTCATGATTCAGTATAATTTTCCTTCGTTATTTTTTCTCTTTTTACCCCATCCTTTCCCCTACTATATTTTTCTCTCATTTATTTATGTTGCATTTGCTTTTAATAGATTAAGTTCAGTACACATTTATCAAGGTCCCACCATGAATCAGGTCATACTGAATAAGCAAAAGTGACTCAAAATATCATCTCTTATTATCTTAAATAACTTATTTATTAGGAAGTTCTGATGTAGATGAATGGGAACCTTTGATGATTAGGGATCAGATTACTTAAGCAGACTTAATGAAGGGCATCACAGAGCCTAGCAAGAAATTCTGACTTAGGAAATAAGGGCCGGAACCCAATGGAGATCTCAACTTGATACAGTTTGGATGAGAATGTGCCAGAAACTATTTTTAATTTCACACAGGCTGCAAGGAGAAAGCTAGACTTGAACAGCTTGAAGCCTTCCAACCAACAAGAAACCAAATGATGTTTATAGTAGTATATTAGTTACTACAAGGCTGGGGAATTCATTTACAGCTTAAACAAACACATAAATTTTCCTCTAGCAAACATGTTTTATAAGCTTTGGGTTTATCATAAAGGTCACATTAAAAGATTACCTTTCCAGGAGATTAATCAAGAACTGATAATTCAACAATTAAATATCTTGTTGAGCCCCTCGTTACTGTAAAAATGTTAGGAAAGTGCATGAATGATGGAGCCTTCCAGGACACTTGGTCCCACCCTGCCTGGCCAGCTTCCAGCAGTTTTGTTTATTGGTGGTGCTCTTCCAGCCCCGACCCACACTCTACCATAAACTTATATTCCTTGTCTCGCTTAGGACAATAAGTGGCTTAGTTCTTGAACTCTCGAGGTACTTACATTCATGACATTGTTTCCTTTGACAAGACTTTTCATTCACATGTTTCTGATTCTGAATCATTTTCTTAATCCAGAAAAAGTTAAAGGGTGAGACTTATACTTTTGATTCCAAAAGGAGCTCTCTTTCTTCCACAAGGTTGGGAAGATATCGGGGGTGATGGTTTCCAGCACATGTCCACAGAGCTACATGTGACTGACTGAGATTTGAGATTCACTTCGGGGAGCTGTTAAGCTTCGGCTTCCCAGGGCCCACTCCCAGACATTCTGATTTAGTAGGTTTGTATTAAGGCCCAGAGATCTAAGTTTAAAGCTCCTCAAGCCATTCTTACGTGTGGTCAATTTGAGGGAGCACTGAAGGTCAGGAGAACTGGTTTGGGTTGGGAAGAATGGTATATATGCACATTACTGTTTGTAGGGTATAGGTGATCCATCAAGAAGTGTCCCACCTATTCACTGAAGTGTCCAGGAATTCCTCCAAGAGCATAGAACAAAGCCAGAGAGCTTTTTCTGAATGTTTCTTGACCTAGAATGGACTTAATGCCTTCCAATTCTGATAAGGCAGGTGTCTTCTTTTCTTTTGGAATCTTTTATCTTTTATTACTGAAAAGTGATTTTGTCAGCAATCCTGACCTAGATTATGAAGTCCTTTGATCTTGGAATACATGTAAAGTTTCTTATTGAAACTCTTCCCTCAATATTCAGTAACATGCATTAAATTTCAGTATTGTTGGAGAATATTGCTATATATGCTTTGTTTAATCTTTCTTTAAAAAAAAGTGTGGAATGGGTACTTTTTTTTACAACTCTTTTAGATCTAATATTTTTTGTCAGTATCTTAATATTGCAGTGTCCCTCTGCTGCCTTTAATTTTTTTTTCCCTCTCTCCATAGTCTGAATTGTAATGACATCTACAGTTCGCTGCTGGCAAGATGCTTGTCACTCTTTGCTAACCCTCTGCTAATCTGACATTCTGAATTTTAAGCTCTGTATCCTCTATAAATCCTATCTTTTCTCACAGATAAGTAGCCAAGCCTTTTATTTGAGCCCTGTATTGCAAAAAGAGTGCAAAATCAGAAGATATCAGTGAAATGGACATTTAAAAAAATAAGATACAAAATTAAATTTGTTCCAAATGTCACTGTTGATTAAAAAACCTTTCTGTATAAATTATTTTCTCTTCTTAGTGCTTTTCTACGTCTGCTTTTATACCTTAGGCATAATTAGTTAAGGTTCCACTTAGTCATTGATTTAATTAATAGGGTGTGTCATCTACCATATGCATATCCCCAGCCCTGGCAGACTTATTTAATGTTTGAACATGCTGAACCACTTGTCTGGAAGTATATTCCATAGCAATGACTAAATTACTTTTAAGTTATACTGAATAATTGTGTACTAGGTAGGTATATAATAACTATTCCATAATATATATAACACTTTCTGTTTGGAGAATAAAGTACAGTGAAGTAAGTGGCATTGATTTACCAAATTTAACAGATGATCTAGATATACTACTACCTGTGTTGTTTAAAATCCTTATTCATATTGAGAATTTCTTCAAAAAAATCCTGTCATTGGGTCACATTTATAGAGCACACCTTTGGATCAACACATGATGTCATTTTTTTTTTTTTTAAATGAAACCGTAATGGAGGCACTTGGGTGGCTCAGTCAATTAAGCATCCAACTCTTGGTTTTGGCTCAGGTCATGATCTCACAGTCTGTGAGATTGAGCTCCATGTCGGGCTCTGTGCTGACAGTACAGAGCTTGCTTGGGATTCTCTCTCTCCTCTCTTTCTGCCTTTCCCCTGCTCTCTCTCCCTCTCTCTCTCAAAACAAATAAATTTAAAGAAAAAAAAAAAGAAATCATGAGAATATGTGGGGTAAAACCTGAGGGAGAAGAGATAACATTTGATGATATGCAAGATGTATGAATATCCCAACCTATCTACTTAAAGAATGTCACAGACTATGAGTCTGGAGTTCTCTTTTGTCCAGCAAGAGAGAGGACGCAGAATTGAATACAAGAGAGGCTAATGTCCGGGAGGAGATAAGAGCCCCAAACAGGGGTTTTGTCTCCATATGTATTGAACTCTCAAGATACTACCTGCGTGGTGAACATTAAGAAAACAAGATCTTACACACATGAGGAATGTGAGGAAAACAGACAGTAATCATTAACGTGTGTGCAGGAAGCAAAGGGTCTGAGGGACAAGTGGAGTTGTGATCAAAGTACAATAGTACATTGGCATCAGATGGAAAGCAATTTCCTGCAGGTGATATAATAAGTTACTCGTGATCCCATTACAATATCTTGCTAGCTAACCTCAGGCGCTTTTGCCCCGTAGTGGCAGCTTTCAGCCCTAAGCCTTTTTCTAACCCATTTATGTAAGTAGAACCTTTTCCCCACTAAAGAATTTTGTGGTAAGTTGAAAAAGAGTTTCCGTAAAAAGTCTTACCCTGTACTAAAATGGCAAAAATTATTTTCAGGATTTTTAGTACTTAAAGCAATGGGAAAAAGCTATTTCTAAACATGGTTTAAATGGACACTGTTCATTTTCTTATATTGCTTAGAACTGAAATTGGTAATCTGTGTGTTGTCTGAGACTGTTATTTACAAAATATAATAAAATCAGAGTATATATGTTTATATTTCTTTTCGACTTAAACCCTGTTGGGTAATTTAGTTAATATTACAAAAACTGCAAATATATATCACTTACACATTTTTGTTTTTTCTTGATAGGAAGAAGAAAAGAACTCTGTCAGTTACCCATCCCTTGTTAGCCACATAACTTCTTCTTTCCTGAATCATCCTGTCTTTACAATGATAGAAAAGATCCCCATGCCAACCCTTCAGCTGCTAGGTGAATTCTCTCCGTTAGTGTCATCTTTGCCTTGTGACATTCATCTCGTTAATCTGAGGACAATACAGTCAAAGGTACATCCCAAGATATATCTATAAAGAATTACGATTTTGTAATATATTTGATATAATGGGATGGGAAGCAGAAAAAAAATACAGCTGGGGTGGGGGATGGGCTAAATGACTGATGGGCATTAAGGAGGGCACTTGTTGGCATGAGCACTGGGTGTTATACGTAAGTGATGACTCACTAAATTGTACTCCCAAAACCAATATTACACTATGTGTTAACTAACTTGGATTTAAATTAAAAAAAAGTAAAATTCAAGAAGCCATGAAGAGTAAATTTATTTAGGTATGGGTAATGTAAAAGTTAATTTTCTAATACAAAAAAATTTTTTTTTAATTATTGAACTTAAAAACATAAAACAGGAGTGCCTGGGTGACTCAGTTAAGCATCTGACTTCAGCTCAGGTCATGATATCGCAGTTTGTGAGTTCCAGCCTCACAACAGGCTCTGTGCTGACAGCTCAGAGCTTGGAGCCTGCTTCAGATTCTGTGACTCACTCACTCTCTCTCTCTCTCTCTCTCTTTCTCTTTCTGCCCCTCCCCCGCACTCACGCACTCTTTCTCTCTCTGTCTCAAAAATAAACATTAAAAAAATTTCTTTAAAAACCATAAAATCTAAGTGCATGTGGATATATGGGAAGGAAATATATAAAAATCATAAATAATATTTTGATCACAATTGAGATTTATTATAAAATTTCCTTTTATTTTTAAACTTCATGTTAAGCTACTACATTTTCCTCTCTAAGCGTTTTTCTGTGTGTATATATATATATATTTTTAATGAAGTCGGGATTATATTTCAAAAAAAAGTTTTTTAATTACAACTGACCCTTGAACAACATAAGTTTCAACTGGACTGGTCCACTTATGCAAATTTTTTCGATAAATACAGTACAGTACTGAATGTATTTCCTCTTCTTTATGTGTTCCTTTTTTAAAGTTTATTTTTTTATTTCTTTTGAGAGAGAGAGCACAAGCAGGGAAGGGGCAGAGAGAGGGAGAAAAACGATCTCAAGCAGGCTCTGTGCTGCCAGTGCAGAGCCTGACACAGGGCTCAGACTTATAAAATGTGAAATCATGATCTGAGCCAACACCAAGAGTAGGACACTTAACTGACTGAGCCACCCGGGCACCCCCTTGTGACTTTCATAATAACATTTACTTTTCTCTACCTTACTTTATTATAAGAATACAGTGTATAATATATATAACATACAAAATATGTGTTAATCAACCATTTATGTTGTCAGTAAGTCTTCCAGTCAACAGTAGGCTATTAGTAGTTACATTTTGAGGGAGTCAAAATCATGCGAATTTTTGACCCTGTGGGGTATCTGCGTCCCCAACCCCCTGCACTCAAGGGTCAGCTATACTGTGAGTTTTTACTGTGTGTCAGGGAACCGTTAAGAGGCCTTTACCTTTAGGCAAAATCGTTACACCTTTCATTTGACACTTGATCTATAGTTTAGAGCGTCTTCAACTACTAATTTACATTATTCCCAGAAAAGTTCTGTGTGATGAGAAGGTCAGGGAATATTCTCTTTTTCTAGATAAGAGAACAAAAGCTGACCTGAAGTCACTTATTTGTGGGTGGGAGAACTAGGCCTTAAGATCAGCTCTACTGGTATTTTCCATTTGTTTCTCCTTGTTGGGCAGTGTTCTGAGGAGTTAGAGAAGAAATAAGAAGTGTAACATTTAATTATTTTTGTATCAGAGGCCTTGTACATTCAGATCTTTCTCCTTAAAATCACTGCAACCTAGACCTTGCATTGAGAAACCCAACTATTTAGAGACATCTAAAGACACACTAGAGGAAGAACCAGGGAAGGTTTTATTAGATATGGAATTTTAATTCAGACTGCTTTTATGGGCATGTATGCCTACTTTTAAAGTCAGAGATTACATATGAATAAAAAATTAGACGTTTGACATCATCTTTATCTTTTGGAGAGCTGTTTTGATATTGTGAGCTGGCATATGCCTAGCTGGAAATAGTAAGTGTTCAGGGATTCCGTAGGAAATATATGGCCAGAGTATGAAAAGGAGAGAGTGTTCATGTTTGAAGACAACATAAGAAGAGAAAAACGTTTAGTTTAAGAACAAAGAACTAAAGCAAACCAAGTAAAGTAAGGATAAATGCCTGCAAATTTGGACACTTAGGGCTTTTTAAATTGTATGACCAAGATAAGGTACTTACGCCTAACTACGTAGGAATATACATATGACTTATAATAACGAATACAAGTGAATGCAAGAGGCCTGCGTGTATATCTCTGTATGTCAAAGGCTTGTCTGATCATGAGAGCAAACCTGCAGGATGTACTTCATGCCTGGCCTGCTATGTGCCAGTTACAGCTAAAGGCATACAATCATGAGCAAAACGGAAAATAACCCCTGCCTTTCTGGAGCGTGGATTCTGGTGGGAGGAGAAAAATAAAGAAGATAAACTAAGAGAGACATAACGTATTAGATGGTAATACATGTTAAGGAGGAAAACAGAGAAGGGAAAGGCAATTCTAGATGATGATGCAAGTTTGCAGAGTGTGGTTGGCAGAGGACCTTGCAGAAAAGATGATAATGGAGTAAAAATGTGCAGGAAGTTAGAGAATAAGAGACTCGTGCAGATTTCTGGGGGTAGAGTGGTCCCGGAAGAGTTAAGAGAAAGTATGAAGGCCTGAAGGCAGATGATGTGGTGAAAATAGAAGCTCCACGTGAGCTGACCTTTTCTTTAATTCCTTGCTGCATCTTATTGCCTAAAAGAGTGCCTGCACATAGTAAGGGCTCAGTAACAATTTGCTGATTGGGCAAATCTTAAATGAGTGTTCTTTCTAGTGTTCTGCTACAGTGTCTTGTGGGTCTACTTTTTAAGTCACGGAAAGGACACACCAGAGATGGTAGCCTTCCTGAGTTTACCTGTCAGTTCATGTGCTAAAGGGAATGAATGGATAGAATGGGGGGGGGGGGTAACAAAGCCCCTGAGCCTCAGGTTACCACATCTAGGTATGGATGGTAGAGGATGGTAGAGCAACCTAAGCCTGAGGACTTCTGGGGCACATGGTGACCCACTGTTCCTTAGCCTGTTTCCAGATGACCCTTTCCATGATTGTTTCCTGGAAGCGGTTCCAGCTGACTGCAGTCAGTAAGAGGAAGGTTTAATCCTCTCCAATGCGGGGCTGTCACTTGTTTTCCAGATCACCTCTTTTTTATGGTTACCTGCTCCTTTCATTCTTCCTGTTTATTGCCTATCTTCCTGTCATACAAACCTCATCACTTCCCAGATGAAAAATTCCATTGCTACCCATTTGGTTCAGACCCTTGAGCATTCAGACCTTCTAGGGTCTGGCCTCCACTCACTGTATCCACCTAGCTTCCCTTGATCTTCTCACCTGTGGACAGGTGGACCACCACCTTTCCTGGATTGCTGGCTGAGTGCTGACTCAGCTACCCTTTATAAAATGAGACCGATGTGAGATATGCCTGCTTCAGGTCTGTTGTGAGAAACAGATAAAATAATGCTGTGAAAGCCCTTTGAAAACAGAAGTGTTTTGTAAACATACATTATTATCCTGATGATGCTTACTGTACTTGCCAGCTCAGGTGCAAGGTAGGGTTTTAGCAGAGGAAATAGAAAGCAATTTAACAATTTGACCAGGAAGAATAAACACTGAAATGCTCATGTTTAACTATAACTACTATGCTGGCACATGATCAGAACTAAGTATTTAGGTCTGCTTTGCATTATCATATCATTTGTTGCCAGTTTCTGTGTTGGTCTTTGATTCTTAGCACATATTTCTAGCAGTTGTTTAAAAGCTTACTCGTGGGCTGCCTGGGTGGCTCAGTCGGTTAAGCATCCAACTGTTGATTTCAGCTCAGGTCTTGATCTCATGGGTCATGAGTTCAAGTCCCATGTCAGGCTCTGTGCTGACGGTGTGGAGCCTGGTTGGGATTCTTTCTCTCCCTTCCTCTCTGTCCCTCCCCAGCTCATGCTCAAGATAGATAGATAGATAGATAGATAGATAGATAGATAGATAGATAGATAGATAGACAGACAGAGACAGACATAAAATCATACTAGTAATCCTAGGGGATTGATTTGTCCATTCAAACTCACTTCTTTAAAGAGTTGCTGTCTGTCCCCTAAGCTCTAATAATAGGAAAATAAGCTTTGAAAGAAGCCTGATGCAGATACTGATTCAATGAATGCTTGGTGCTTAAAATGTATCCAGTATAATTCCATGGTTACACTAAAAGAAGACAAAAATGACTCAGTGAAGAAATCCAGAAGCCAGACCTCAACATTTTCTATTGTGTTCCTGTTTTTGTGTTCTGGCAACTCCCAGCATACGATAATGAATTGTTCCTTTAGAGATAGCACAACATTTTTCCCATTGAAGTAATGTCAGCATAGCCATTGGGTTCCAAGCAAGACCAGAGGTCTAGTATCTAAGTAAACATTTTCCTACCTACCACCTCACAGTATTTCCATGAGAAATGGGTCTGAGAACCACCTTGACGTGATGGGAGTCACACCTTTTTGCCTGCCTAACTTCCTCATTGGCAGTGTGATAGAGGATGTCCCTACTTGCCCATTCCCCAGGCCACTGTCTGAAGTTTCCTTAAATTCTATACCTCACTTGGTCTTCTTGACTTCTCAGTGAGAAAATGATTATGGGCTCACGCAATGGTGAGAGAGGCAAGGTAGGGTCTAGAGATGTGCTAATCCACCCAGGTGGTTATTGTCATTGTATACAGATCGTACCAGGGAGATTTTCAAATAGAGATTTTTACAGGTTTCCCCATCTCTAAGATTCTGACTCTGTAGGTCTGGTGTGGAGAACTTAGGAATTACTAATTTTTAAAAACTCTCCTCATGTGTCTGGACCTTGCTATTATCTCCATTTACTAAATTGGGGAAAGTAAGAATTAGAGATTAGGGGTGCCTGGGTGGCTCAGTCAGTTAAGCATCCGACCCTTAATTTCAGCTCAGATCATGATCTCACAGTTCGTGGGATTGAGCTCCACATCAGGCTCTGCATAGAGCATGGATTCTGTCTCTTGTGCATGCGTGCTCACTCGCTCTCTCAGAATAAATAAATAAGAAATTATATACCCTAAGATAAAATTACCCAGCAGTAAATATCAGAATTAGGACCCACATCCAGGTTTGCTGAATCTGGGTGCTGCACAGGGCCTCAGAGGGTAGTGTTTGACTTTTATTTAAGAGTCAGCAAGTCTGTTCCTCAAAGTCCAGTTTTTCAGGAATTGGTCTATATTGGTAGATGAATTTATGTTTTTATAAAAGTATATCTTGCTTTTATACTTGATATATGCTTTTGGAAAAAACTATGTGTCATATATTTGGAGTTGTGAAGATAGGAGCAAACATCTATTAAAACCCTGACTCCCAGCATGCTGAGCACCCCAGCACACTCCTGTCTGGGAATGTTGTCTGGGAGTGTAACTGTTAGCCTTCTCATTCTGTAGGTTCATCGTCCAGCTCCCTTCTCTTTATCAACCTCCTTTTCTTGTACTGTCAAAAGCTTGAGATATTAAAAAGAAGATTCTCTAAAGGCTTGAAAACTGGGGAACAGGAACATCACTGAAATGCACCAAACAGGAAAACCATGCCGTCAGGAAAGCCTATTGATTAACAGAGAAGGGAGTCTTGGTAGAGAGGATGCTGGGAGACTCTCACTAGGGGCCGGGGAGAGGAAGGGTGACAGATCAGGGGTCAGGGTTCTTTAGGCTGGAGTGATAGGTTCAGCCTAGAATGCTGACATTCTAGGGACCAGAAGGAACTCGATGAAGCTGTTTAATTAGGCAAACAACGAAAGATACGTTGTTCAGGTTTTTTTTTTCCCCCACTGCTTTTATTTTCAGGTATATTTTTATTTAATTCATTTATAGATAAGTTATCTTTATATCCACATTACATTTAACTCTGTTCTGTATGGCATTTTAGTTTGGTTTGTGCTCAACTGTTTCTTACAAATAGTTCAACAGTCATTTACACATTAGCACCACTTACTGAATAAGATTTTTCTCTTGTTTACACTGCCCCCTTTTCTTATAAGAAGCAGTTTAAGGTTTTTACTTCATTTTGCCTTTCTTACAAGAATTGATTAGTACTTTATTAATCTCCCTGACTTCTGGAAAGGTGAAAATTGTGGAAAAAATTTCTTTTGTTGTACATAACTAAGAACAGTTAGTCATTCACCTTCCCCTTTCTTTCTGTCATCTTATCTTGTTGATCAAAAAAGGATAACTGTTATTGGACATTTTAATGAATGCCCTGGAAAATGAATTTCTACTGGTTATTTCCTGTGTCAGCACTGAAAATGCAGCGTGCAATTTTCTAACCTTTCCAGTTGCCAGAATACACTGAAAGATGGGTGTTGGTAGGCATTTTGGAGGAATCTGGGCAGGTTGGAGAAATTTTCCCACCAGGTGTTCAGGCATGCCTTAATCTCTATTTATCTTAGACATTCTCTGTGGAGGGTGGGGACACATTTCTTTTGGAGAATTTAGTCAAAGTTATGGCTTTCTCTCTTCCACAAAAAAAAAAAAAAAAAAAAAAAAAGGTACATACATAATGTTTATTACAGTTTCCAGAAGTTTACTGATCTGTGAACCTCACATCATTAATAAGCAAATCAAGTTTCTTTTGGTGTGAGACAGGAAGAGCACAGCTCTATATTTTGAGCTCTCATCCATTTTGATAAAGGAACATCAAAGAACATCCTTTTCTTATGAGGGACTGCCATGTGCCATGTGCATGTATCATTTTCAGAATGGCCTTAAATCCTGTTTATAATGGGAAGAATGGATGGATGATAGGTAGGCAGGCTGTGGATGGATAGAAATGACAGTTTCTAATCCTTACTTATTGAACTGATACCTCTTTTGATAAATCATGGTTTTAATGCTACTGGAACCATTGAATAAATACTCCTTTTTTTCTGTTAATAATATTTTCTTACTGTTTTTATTTATTTTTTGGAGAGAGAAAGAGCAGGGGAGGGACAGAGAGACAGAGGGACGGGGGGGACAGAGAGGGACAGAGGATCTGAAGTGGGCTCTGTGCTGACAGGCTGACAGCAGTGAGCCCAATGGAGGGCTGAACCATGAGATCATGACCTGAGCCGAAGTCAGATGCTCAACTGACTTAGGCACCCAAGCACCCCAGTACTCCCTTTTTCTAACTTCAAATCAAAGAGTGAGCCCCTTTAGGTTTTAGGCTTTTCTTATATTACATCAAAAGTAGTCTTCCTCTTTTCCCTCCTAGCTAGCTGTGGGCACCAATCCATAGCTAGAGCAAAGGCAAGAAAGAGAAAGAAGCTGTTAAATGCACTTTGGAATCAAACCACCTTTTTGGAGTGTATCCCCTCTATTACTGGCCAAGTGACTTATCGCAAGTCACATTATTCTCCCACTTGCCTCATTAGCAACATGGCAATGATAACGGTACCCACCCTTAGAGATGTTCTAAGGATTAAATGAGTTAATGGTTGTGAAGCGTTTAGAATAGTATCTGGCATGTAGTAAGCACTGAGTGCTTGACAAATAGAAGTTTCTTAATGGTGATAGTTCAGTCATGAGTAGTTGTAATTGTTACTAAAAGTGAAATTAAAATGTTGGCCCTTTTTTTTCTTGTGTATTTATTTTGAGATAGAGGGAGAGGCAGGGCATGAGCAGGGGAGGGGCAGAGACAGAGAGACACAGAATCGGAAGCAGGCTCAAGGCTCTGAGCTGTCAGCACAGAGCCTGACGTGGGGCTCGAACGGTAAGATCATGACCTGAGCCGAACTTGGCCGCTTAACTGACTGAGCCACCTCCCAGGCACCCCAGTGGGTTTTTTTTAATATATAAATTGGAGGCTGAAGTTCATTCCCAAAGTAAATCTTGATATCACTTTAACTTGTATTCCTCATGTATTTTTTGAAAAAGCTGAGCAGTTATTAATAACACACCTGAAATTGTCTATGTGCCAGGCGTTGGGCCGAGTATTTTCTCTATATTCAGCTCTCCCAACAGTTCTATGAAGGTAGGCAATATTGCGCCCCTGTTACAGAAGAGGAAACTAGCTGACCTAAAGATGGTAGGTAACTTACCCAGGTCACACAGCCAGTAAATGATATGCTGGGAGACACATCCCAGCATGTGTGACTCTGGATCCTCACCCAGAAACTTAGACTGCCTCTTACATGAGAACAGAAGGGGAGCAGTAGTACTTAAAATGTTGAGGAACACTGCCTGTTTTTCAGTGACTACCCCATAATTATGGGACATGCTTAGAAGGATCTACCAGTCATTTGTGGGAAGCCTCCTGAAGGACGAATGTTGGGTCAATTAGTGATCATTGCTATTGGAGTATAAGAGGAGATGCTTTGTGTGATAGGGATATTCCTGTGCATTTAAATGGAGTAACACAAACTTGTATACCGCCTCAACTATTCCACAGGCTTTTGTGAGATGAGATGAGTTTATCCATGAAGCTCACAACAAGTGCTCAAAAAGTGTTAGCTGCAGGGGTGCCTGGGTGGCTCAGTCGGTTAAGCATCCAACTCTTGGTTTGTGGCTCAGGTCATGATTTCATAGTTTCATGGGTTCAGGCCCCACATCAGGTTCTGTGCTGACAGTGCAGAGCTTGGTTGGGATTCTCGCTCCCTCTCTCTGTCCCTCCCCACCTGCACGGTCTCTTACTCTTTCAAAGTAAACAAATAAACTTAAAAAAAAAAAAAGTGTTAGTGACAATTACTGTTAAGGTCACTGTGGTTGCGCCTGATCCCCAAAGGGGTGCTTCACGAGTCTCACCAAGTTTTCTCAGTTCTTGGAGGTTCAATGATGTATTCCCAGACACATGACTGGTTCTTGGATGGGACCAAAGCAAACCTTGCCTCTGATTGAGCTTTTTCTAACCTCAATGGCTTTGTTCTGCAAGCCAGACCATCTTCTCTCCACTCCCCCTGGTTGCCTGAGAAACCTCAAAGGCCCTGCCTAGACCAGAGCCACAGGTCAGTTTTTCCCCTGAAGTGAGTTCTGCAGTGGATTTTCCAAGTGACTGCAGAACGCCCAAGCCTTCCTGAAGGGAGTCAGCCTCAACCGTGGTCTGAGCTGTTTTACGAAGACACTTAATTTGAAGCTCTTGGCACAATTTGAAAATTTGTAAATTTCCTTCACTTAACCCCCATCCCTTTTTTTCCTGAGATCCAGATAGTCCCAATATATTAATGAATATAAAAGCAGGTATTTTCAGTCTGTTTACTCCCCTTGAGCATACAGTATCTTTTTTTGTGAAGGTATCTGTTTTCTTGCATGCATATTCAAGTTAAATTCACAGTTTCCCTACTTTGAAAAACAGTTTTCTTGGAAATAAAATGATGAGACAGACTTTGAAACTGAAAAACTGCTGCTTTGCTTCAGGTATTTTTGCTTGAAAACTGATACTTTCATGAATATTTAATTTTTAAAAACTTGGACAAGATGATTGCTATTTTAGTTGGTATGCTAGCCCTTAACAAAAGTGGTGCAGTTTTAGTTTTGAGAGAAAGTGTAACTTTTTTTCCCATCAATGAAAGTTACTTTTCATTACTTTAATCTCTACTTTTGTATTGTTTAAATCTCTTGTAAAATTAATGGTAAAATTCCAAAGATGGTGTTTCCCTTCCTTATTATTATTATTATTTTTTGTCACTTGCAGTCTGCTAAAGGCCTTACACACACATTCATTATTTCAAGGGCAAATGTGTTACAGGAATTTTAGCAAAACCTGCTGTCAGATGGTTTTGTATGGATGATCTAGTGAATTAAAATGGCCAAAGCTTTAGGTTATAGTGATATGTGCATTTATTTCATTTTATTATTTTATTTTATTTCATTTTATTTTTATTTTTATTTTAGAGAGTGTGCAAATGGGAGAGGGGCACAGGAAGAGAGATAGAGTATTAAGCAGGCTCTACACTCAGTGCAGAGCCCAAAACAGGACTTGATTCCACGACTTTGGGATCGTGACCTGAGCCAAAATTAAGAGTTGGACTCTGAACCGACTGAGCCACCCAGGCACCCCAGTGATAGGTGCTTTTAAAACAGTCTCATCAGGGGAGCCTGGGTGGCTCAGTTGGTTGAGCATCCCGACTCGATTTCGGCTCAGGTCATGATCTCAGGTTTAATGAGTTCAGGCCCCATGCTGGGCTCTGCACTGACAGCGTGGAGCCTGCTTGGGATTTTCTCTGCCTCCTTCTCTGTCTGCCTGTCCCCTCTCAAAAATAAACATTTTAAAAAAAGAGTCTCATCAATAAACCATCTAATCAGTGAGTCTGAATTGGGACTTCGTTATGATTTTGATGCATAATTGTTTTATGTATAATTTGGACGGTCTCTGATTCCTAAGCTACAGAGTTATGATGTCAGTAAAGAAAATTTATGAATAAGAAGTTAAATGAGTGTTATCGTTTAATTTGTAGCTATTATTAAAATAATCACCAATAATTATTTGATTGTATTGATAGAAATAATAATAGCTAAAATGTACTGAGGGCTTCCTATGCTACAGACACTGAGCTGAGTCCCCGTTAAACAGTTGAATTTCATTTCGTCTCCATTTTATGGTAAAAGAAAATGGGGTTTTGCTAAAAGCAGCTAGTAAATTGCAGAGCTAGGACCTAGATCTCAAGCTGTCTGACTCCCACCCCAGGTTCTGACCCACTTTCTACAGCTTCTGCACCAACACATTCTATCTTAAAAGCTAAGCCACCATACATACATAGTATTTTCAGTGGCTTAATATGTACCATGAGTCAATGAAGAAGGTAGATATGTATTAGCTCCATTTTACAGATAAGGAAACTGATGCTTAGGTGATAAGTGATATTCCAAGGCTGTACAATTGGCACAGGAGAGAATTCTCTTTGTTATTCTTGTGGAGACCTTATGTATATGATAAATGAAGTATTTTCTGACTGTGCTGTTTTCCTGCTATTTTGGAACTGGGTGAAATTTTTTGAAATTGTATTAGGAATCTTTATCATATGATTTAAACTTGCTATGATTATCATGATAGTTCGTCCCGTGATGACTCAGAATTCCTTAAGTGACTTTTTTGTCTCCCTTCAAACAAAATCTTAGCAGTACCACTGCAAAATAACAGTGTGAAATGTCATAAAATAGGTTATTCCAGCCAAGAATCTGAGGTGAGGACAGCTTTAAATTGTTCAGGCACATTAAAGTCAAATCAGTGGTGAGAACGCTGGCAGCTCTTCAGAAAAGATGTCTCTATGGCACAGTTAAAAATTGTATCCCCTAGTGAGGATGATTAAGAACATGGGCAT
This sequence comes from Lynx canadensis, assembly GCF_007474595.2. Classification (NCBI taxonomy): domain Eukaryota; kingdom Metazoa; phylum Chordata; class Mammalia; order Carnivora; family Felidae; genus Lynx; species Lynx canadensis. The sequence continues at coordinate 170,281,045 of NC_044303.2, forward strand.
ATTCATATCTGTGGCCACAGACTTGTAAAGGGGATCATTTTCATCATGGGGTCGGTGCTCAACATACTCCACTCCTTTGAGTAGCCGAACACTTCTTAATTCTTCCAAGGATTTTTTAATTTATTTTGCTTATTATACAAGCATCTTCTCCCTTTCGGAAATGTAAAATTTATTAAGAAAATCATAACTTAAAATATTCAGAGCACTCGTGGCATCCTTACTTAAATGGATGCAAGACATTTTACTGCAAGAAAGTGTATCTTGATCCCTGTAGCTGACTTGTCATATTTAGTATTTTTCTCTTGGCCTGCACAAGAAGAATAGCTTCTGTAGTGTGAATTTAAATGATACATCAAGCTAATAAATGTGGTTGGCCTAGCAAGTGATAAGCATAACTAATTCAATTTAAATGTCTTTTATATAAAAATAATGAACCAATGCATTAAAGATTAAAAATGTTAATGCAATTAGCAAAAATTAGCATTCAATAAAAAAGTGTGTTTCAGTTCTGAGGTGGATGATACATCATTCAGTGGCCAGATAAGGACTAAATTCAGGTACACATGATTCAACCAACGTGTATGTTAAAACTAAGTAAATAAAAATGAAATGCTTTATTTGAAGAAACTTTTATGAAACAGTAACATGTGGACGAAAGGGATACCCAAGTCCTCAGGAACTATGGAGGAAACCAAAACGTGAGGTGACTTAACAAGAAGACTTAAAACATAATGTCTCTTGACTCCTTGTGGGGAAGGTAGAGGGGGTGTAGCAGGTGGAAAGGCACAGTGAACATGGGACCTGAAGGGAAACGAATTTCCGTAGCTTACCCACTAAATCAAGCTTTTGTGGTTTGGGGGCGCTGACTTCAAGCCAGTGGAGTATACAGTGGTGTCAGTATTTGCCTCAATGTCACTGGGGCATGTTGGCCCTCTCCTCATTTGCAGGTGGACGGCAAGCATTCTGATGAGGCAGCCTTGATCCTCCACAGGAAGGGGTTTGACTGCCGCTTCTCTAGCAGAGACACAGGGCTGCTTTGTTCCACCACCCAGGGAAAGGTGAGCTAAAAAGTTACTTTTGCTTGTTGAGTTAGTGCGCTTTGAAATCCTTGACAGTGAGATGTACCTCGCCTCTTCACTGACTCGTTCCCCTCAGCTGCTATAATTAACTCAGGTCTTTCTATCTTAAGAAAGCACTTTCCCAACCTTCAGTCTCTTCTCCTTGTCAACATCAACATGCGTGGCTGGAACACGTTTATGTTTGGAGATGACACTCTAATCCATTCTTAAGCCTTCCGTCGCTAACAAGTAAAGCATCTTCTTCCCTGCAGCGCACCCCCCCCCCACCATATTTCCTCTTCTCTCAGACATACTCATGTAGGATCTATTTCAGTGAAGTCTTAGAGGGGCCAAGGCACGTTTTATAATAACTAAAGCAGGGTGGAGTATCAGGAGGGAAGCATCAGAAAGCAGTGACATTGTGGCCTTTCGGGTAGTTTAACCACTGCCCTGAAGCAGCCTTACTTAGCTCCAGTCAGTAGTTTCCCCAGGGGAAAATGCAGGTCTAGATCTCCTGATTAAGCCAGATTTGCATGTGGGTCTGTACAGGGCAGGCCAAACAGGTCCCCAGGCTGACTTGCTGGCTGCTCATTTTTTAGTTTTTTTTTTTAAAAGCTGTTGTTGCTGATAGTTCCATCAAGCCTCCTTGCAAGGAAATGAACCCCCAGAGTTCTGCCTCTGGCTCTGATCAGGCTGTGCTCAAAGAAGACATTTGAACAGGTCCTAGCACACAGGCAGGTCTGCAGATCAGACTCAAGTGATTCAGTTTCAACCCTACAAATTAGGATGTGCGTAGGATCTGAAAAGAAAAGAAAATATGGTAGGGGGTTAAAATCCACTTAAGCAGATAAGCTTCTCCATTTCTTTTACCATGCCCTATATGGAGTTGGTGTGAAGAAAGCACTGATTTTTTTTTTCATTATGTTTATACTTTACATTATTACTGATGACATAAGTATATTTGGTGAGAGCATTTTTATTTACACATTAAGACATCAAGTCTTAAGGGGATTTACCATCCGGAGATACCCATTAGGATAACCTGCTTGGGGTGAGGGTAGCACTTTCCCAGCAGTCTTCCCACCTTGAAAATGGGACTTACTGACCTGATGCACGTCCCTTGTAGTGGGCCTGTGTCCTTTCTCTCAGCTCTTTTGGAACAGGAAGAACCACACTGTTAGGTGTTAAGTGTTGAGTAAAAGAGGATACAGATGTTTTTAAAGCTTGCTGGCCCATAGATGTTTTTTTTTTCTTTTATTGAAAAAGTGCCCCCTGCACATGATAAATTCTCAAGAAATACAGAAGAGGACTGGAGAACGAACTGCCCTCTCCTCGCTTCTGGGATGGTCTGTGTGTCCAAACATGCACAGGAGTATTGAATCTCCTTCCCGTTCCCCTTTTAATCATTAAAAGGAATCTTTAAATGCAATTTCACTCTCATACTGTTTTCCACTGAATATACAGTTGAGCTACTAATCTTTCTTCAAAGTAGACCTAACTGTGCAACTTTTTTTTTTATCGTTTACTTTCTAGATTTTGGTACAGAAGCTTTTTAACATGTTCACGGTCTCAAGTCTTATACCTTCCTCGTTATCCTTGATGCATTCACCTCCAGATGCCCGAAATATAAGTGAGATCAGTTTGAGTCCCATGGAAATCAGCACATTCCGAATCCAGTTGAGATGAACCTGGCTTTCAAATTTGGATTGGGAAGCTTTGTCTTTTATACACTTCTTGGTTTGACGTGCAATAAGGAAGCACATTATTTTAGCTTCTGGCTACTGTGAGAACATGAATTCTGTGATTATTACTATTTTTTTTTACCAGTACAGAAAGAAAAAAAAGAAAGCCATGCTATAGCCAATGTTTTTTTTTTTTTTTTTTAAAGTTCCATCCATGAACCACCACCATCAGTATGAATTGATGCAACAACAAATGAAGAAATGTCTAAAACAGCCTCTCAACAGATTGTATCTCAGGTTAAATGCTAACTAATTATATCTGTGTTGGGGGTTGTGAAGAGGTTGCTATAAGTATTCATGTTGCTGATCCTTCATTAGTTTTACAACAATGCCCATTTTCACCAAAATGGAACAAAAAACTGGTGAGTAATAGCTAATGGCCAAAACGGTTGCAATCATTCATACACATTAGAAAACTTTCGTGTATTGAAATATGTGGCAAAGTGCAATCCATCAACCCTTATGATACGTATACAGAGTTGATCTTCATACCTTTTTCTAATGTACCACTTAACCCCTCCCTTCTCACCCTTTGTAAGTATTTCCAGAAATACCAGATTTTGAATCATTCAGTAGTAGCAAAGAGGCATATTTTCATTACTTGACAATGTGGGATAGGTGCAATTTATTCCATTGTCACTAAAATAGAAGAAGCAATTCCATAGGTACCATAACCTATTTTAGGTACCACAAGGTGTCTTTTTACACAGCTCATTTGAATACAGATGTTCTGAGAGGGGTTTTCTATTTTAAAAATAACCATATCAAAATAAATGTGCCTTATTTTTTTATAAGTCTTGTTAAATCCTTTGGTGTCCATATTCCTGTTAGGGGAAGGGGGGAAGGTGGAGGGGGCGGGGGAGAAGGTGGGTACTTTCTATGACACATAAAGTGTATCATTTTTGCCTGACTGACGATGCTGGCCACATTCTGATCTGTTTCATTAAATTTGTGGTGATGTTATTCTAAACATCTTGACTATTTGAATGTACTGAGATGTCAGAAAACAAGAAAAATACTGTTTATTAAAATATGCTGCTGCCAAGAAGACTGCAGCTCGAAACAAGGATTTTGTAACCTGCAAAATCCATACGCGGTTTCCATTTCACAGGAGGTAACCCTATGGAAGAGAGAATGCTTTAAAAGGGACCCTGTTTTGAAACCCATTTATATGTAGCTCGTCATGATTTATCTTATTAAAGAACATGTTTGTTCAGTGAATTCCAAATTTGTGTACATGCTAACCTCAAAGTGAAGTTCCAAGCCCATGTGCCATTACAATACTTTTGATAAAATTTATTTTGGGATCATTGCTAACGTGACATTAAAATAAAAGCCACACTAGCAACATTTAGCGTATTTGATTTTAAGATAGAAAGGATTCTTTGAGTATATACACTTTTAAAAACTCTCTTTGTGTTACCTAATAATTATCTGACTTTAAACTTCCTTTCACCTCCTGCCATCCCAACGTCGTTATAGAGAAGTTAAAACCTAATTTCTGTTTCGCCGGGTAGTCCGATTATCATCTGGATTTTTTTTTTTTTTAACCAAGATGCAGCTCCTAAGATTATTGTTAAGTTATGTGAAATTCATAAATTTTTTTCGCCTTTAATAACTAAGGAAACAATACTAGTGTTGATAAAGATATTACAAGGGAGTAATTTCATGCAATAAACGTGTACTGTATGTTTCCTTCCTCACTTTGGGGGATAAACAGCTAAAAGAAAACAAAAACACCACTTCCTTTTTGTGGACATCTGCCAATGTTAGGATTGCTGGAAGCAAATCCCAGGAACAAGATCAGTGTTTGCGTTGCATCTTAAATGTACAACCTTCTTTGGGAGTTCACTGTGTTCTGTGGTTAAGTGGGTGTGCTTAATCGTTCTGGAAATTCTGATCAGTTGACATAAAAAATCTTGATGCAATAACGGTGGTTTTGCCACCCCTGGTTGGGTAAGATGGGTCTCTCCCACATCAGGCAGGCCTTCAGTGTGTGTTACCACCAGCCGTTCACAGGTAAAGCAGAAATTCTCTTTAAACCAGCAAGGTTCTGCTTTTTATTTTTAGAATAAATCATCAGGGATATGAACAGAGGATGCTTTTGCTTTGGGTTGTGGTCAAGAACTGATTAAATAATTCAGTATCTCCAGCACCCACTAAAAACCACACACTTCGGTTGTGATCTCAGTGGCATATTTGTTTGCTTCAGTTTTATTACATTGGTTATCACAGTGTTCCGTTGGTCAAGTAGTTCCTTCCTTTCTATGAGCTTTTTTTTTTTTTTTTAATTTTAACTTGAGCTTATACCTGCCATGTTTGAGAACTCCGCATCCTTGTTTTCTTCAAATACTGATTAAAATAAAATGCTATAAAACGTGTGGTGAATCGTTGTAATTACCTGCCCATGTCTTTGTTGTACTTGTGCCGAAATGTTTTTACATTCCTTTGTCTGGAAGAAAGTCTCTGCTTTCATTTTGATTATGTTGCTTACCTTGGAATCAAATAGGTTTTGATATTTTTCTCTTGGAAGATTTTATATCTTTTTGGGAATATGTAATATAAGATCTCTAATAAAAGATAAATCTTACCATGTACATGGTCCTCTAGAGTGGTTCTTCAGTCTTATTTTGTAAGCAACCTGTATGAATACATTTTGAGGGGAAGGATGGAGCAATGAGGATCTATCTGTTCTTTGTTTCTTTAAGAACGAATCACTCTATCTTCAGCCCAATTCCAGTTAGAAAAGATAGTTTTAGAGAGCAAGTGGCAGAGAGGGGTGGTAGTGAGTTTCAAGTCTGGGTCAGGGGTCACCTCTGAGTGTGGAGTCTAGGAACCTTCTCAACAACATGGTACCTTGGAGCCTTCTGAGCCAATTGGAGGGGCAGGTGCTGGTCAGATTCCATATGTTGCAAGATAAAAATGAGGAGAGTAAGACAACACATAAGCTAAGAAGTTCCTTGTGAGCTGATCCGGAAGGTAAAATGGGTTGCAAGAGTGACATCTGGAGGCAGTCTGCCAGCCTGCTGGCCCCAATCAGCACCCAGTGTAGTAGCTTTCAGGGAGTCCCTTCAAAGCCAGGAGGTGGGAGAAGGTGAAGGATAAATATACGGGAAGTTTGTATGGTCAGCCAGGCACATGATACATGCTAACTGGGGGATTTGGACTTGTTTTGGGTGACGTTAGTAAAGAGGTTAATCAATTTGTAATATGTATGTGCCAAACTGTAAAAACAAATACTAATATCAATAAAATTTCATCAGCAGATAATGAAGATTCTTTGGCTCCATAATATTTGATTATCAACATGTCAAAATAATTTGAATATTAAAAGTGGTAAAGAAAATCTTAATTTAGGTAGGTCTATGCTCACACACCTTAGGGAACTTATTAAGTTCTTAGGGAACTTATTACTGAGTGGTTGAGGGGTAGCTCGAAGGGTTGTGGAGGAGGGTGAGCAAGGCCCATGTTGCTGCTGTATGTCAAAGCGGAGCACAGATGCCTGAAGAGAGGTTGTAACAGACAAGACTCCCCTCAGTGTAGACCAGCTTAAGCAAAAACAAAATTTATTGTCCCCAGTAACTGATGGTCCAGAGTAGATGGAGAGCACTCCAAATACAGCCATAGCTAAGTATGAGATGATGTCACCCAGGATCTGTCTTTATCTCCTGGTTTTGCTTTTCTCTCAGTCATTCTCCTTTTGGGGCAAGGGCTGCACATTTGGGGGCAAAATGGCTGGCAGCTGACGCAAAGATGCAGCTGAGTGACCCCACTGTAAAGAGAGCACCTTTATCTAATTTTCCAGCAAATGTCCTGGCATTGATGTCATCTGCTGTCATTTGGCTCATATGCTAATGACTGTGGTGAGGGCAGAATTAGGGTCAAAGGAATCACATGGAATCACATGGGTGAGAAATAGACACCCCCCCACACACGTACCCGCTCTGGCTGCCAACCTGCCCCACCCCACTGCCACACACCCAGAGAAGATGGGATTCTACAACCAGAGGAAAGAGTGAGATACTTGAAATACTAGGCAGACAAAATACGGTAGAAATACACGGCAGAGAAAAACCAAACATACAGATTTAAAGGAAGCATCACACCTAATTTCAGTTCTAGGAAGGTTCCATAGAAGAAGTAGACTCGAGATAGTTCTTAAAAGATGCATTTGATTTTAACAGAGACAGTGTGCGTGTCCCCATAAAAAGACCAGAATGAGGAAAGATGGTAACAGCAAGCATAGAGAACTAGACATAGTTTCTTCTGTCTGGAGCAGTGCCATCCAATAAAACTTTCTTTAATAATGGCAAGTTCTTTATAAATGCTCTGTCCAATATAACAGCCACTAGCCCGGTGAGGCTTTTGAGTATTTGAAATGTGGTAGTGCAACTAAGAAACTGAGTGTCTTATTGTAGTTTAATTAAATGTAAATAGCAACATGTAGCCACTGTTTTTAGCACCGGTGTGGTGAACATGGTATGTAGAAGATAGCAGTAGGAAAAACAACGAAATAAGGTCACATTGTGCTAGAATCCTGCTGCTAGTGTCCTTCTCAGACTAGAAGCAGTGGCATCACCTGGAAACTTCCGTTAGAAGTTTCTGTTAGAAATGCAGAATCTCAGGGGGCGCTTGGGTGGTTCAGTCAGCTAAGTGTCCAGCTTCTGCTCAAGTCATGATCTCAAAGTTCTTGAGTTTGAGTCCCAAGTCCGGCTCTGTGCTGACAGCTGGGAGACTCGAGCCTGCTGGAGAATAACATATTCTGCTTCAGATTCTGTGTCTCCCTCTCTCTCTGGCCCTTCCCCACTCATGCTCTGCCTCTCTCTCTCTCGAAAGTAAACATTTTAAAAGTAAAAGAAAGAAAGAAAGAAAGAGAAAAAGAAAAAGGAATACAGAATTTCAGGCCCCACCCCAGACCTGCTAAGTCGAAATCTGCACTTTAAAAAGATCCCTAGAATCCTGAGAAACTTAACAGGAACCCATGGGGGAGGGGAAGGAAAAAAAAAAAAAAAAAGAGGTTAGAGTGGGAGAGAGCCAAAGCATAAGAGACTGTTAAAAACTGAGAACAAACTGAGGGTTGATGGGGGGTGGGAGGGAGGGGAGGGTGGGTGATGGGTATTGAGGAGGGCACCTTTTGGGATGAGCACTGGGTGTTGTATGGAAACCAATTTGTCAATAAATTTCATATATATAAAAAAATAAAAAAAAATAAAATAAAATTAAAAAAAATAAAAAATAAAAAGATCCCTAGAGGATTCACATACACACTAAAGCATTGGCCCAGAACATTCCTCAGGAAGTAATTTCTCTATGCTCTTATCGAACATTTCTAAATAGCTCTTGACCGTAACTCCTATACCCTACAATGTCTAGGAAACACCCCGTAAAACCTGTCCGCTTGTCCCACCGCCACCCAATTCCAAGCCATCTCCATGTACATGGATTCTGCCTTTGCCTTGTAACAGCTCTGTCTACTTCTGGTTCTGCCCCTTACGTCTCTTTTATTTCACACAGAAGCCAAAAAGTAAAATTGGAAAAACTTCTTCCCTGTTGAAAATTGTGTTTCCTGTTACTACTTGGAATAACATATAAACTTTCACCATGGCCTAGAAGCCCTGCCTGGCTTGGTCCCTATCCTGCTTCATCTCAACTTTGGGAAGCGGGGAGGCATTGAAGAAGTCCTCTCCTGACCCCACTCAGCCTTATCTTCTGCCACACCTCCTAACTGTTGTCTAGGTGTCTTATGGGTGTCTCACATGCCAAGATTATTCCTCTTGGAGGCTTTTTGCACTCGTCCCTTCTGCTTCAAGGTTGCTCTCAAATCTTCCCCTGGCAGGCACCTTATTATTCTGGTTTGCTTCAAGCATCCTCTTCTCAAGAATCTTCCTTGACCGGCCAACTTCTATCAGTCCCGCCTGCACGCCCTCACTGAGTATTGTTATGACACTACTTCTTTTCTTCATAGAGCCAAACTTGAGATTTTAGTTTGCCTTCCTCACTGGATCATAAGCTCTCCTGAGGGCAAGAGCCCCAGCATTTCTTCAGCACTGCATCCACAGAACAGCAGGGGCTCAGAAAATATTTGTTCAATAAATACATAAAGATACGTTTACCTCCAGGAAACGTTGTGAAATAAAAATTGTAATTTTCAGAATTACAATTTTTCAACAGCTCCTTATATCTTCATCTGTTCATGTCAGTTTCCTGCTCAAAAACCTTCAGGAAGGTCCTATTACCAGAAATTAAGGTACAGCCGTTTCAAGCTGCATTCCTAATCTCTCTAAAGGATGTGGCCTCCTTAGGGAAGATATTATAGTTGCTTAACAACCAGCCATTGCCCCTCTGCCTTCCTTGCTAATAAAACCCGGATTTTATTCATAATCAGATACTCATGAGCTTCAGGAGGTGAATTGCTCTTGCTCTAAGTTAGTCATGATAATTTTCTTCTCCAGGCTGGATAATGAATTTAGGAATTGGTATGTGACACAATTTTGGCCATTGAACTATCATGGGAAGCCAACTGGGGACTCCTGGCAGAGGCCTCCTCTCTCTTCAGAAGGAGAGAGCATTGCCTTTAGAGGGCAATGTTTAAAGGCAGTATTGATGTCAGTGTTGATGCTGGAGCTGATGCAGCCATTTTGCAAGCCTATAGCAACAAGGCTGAGGACAAAAGTCAACTAGATGACCAAGTAAAAAATGAGTAGAGCCTGGGTCCCTGATGATGTTGAGCAGCTGAATGAACCCCCTCCAACCTTCTTGTTATGTGAAATAATGTCACTTTACTATTTAAACCATTTGGAGTTTACTGTTCTGTTATAAAGAGCTAAAAACACGTAAACTGATGCTTCTCACTGCTGCCCCAGCACCATGCTTTCTTGTTTAGATACTTTCCCAAATGGGTGCACTTGTACTTGAGCAACTAAGGCTCAATGGTAGTCAGTTCCTCAGAACACAGCCTCTTTGTCCCTACTGCTATCACCACCTTGCATATTTTGCTCAACATGTTTAATAAAACTGTCTAGTTATATTGTGTAGAGATTGTTTTTTAATTGTAAGGTGAGAAGAAGGATTTTAAAAAATGCAAAGTGAATTCAGGATGTGTGTACTAGCAACATGCCTGAAGATTGCAGAGTTCCTTTGGCACATACAGTCAGTGTTTCATTCACTTCAAATGTGGGATTGGGGCCGGCTCCTGTGTAGCAAGATGAACCTTCCAAATGTCAAACAAAATCTGGAGGCAGAGGAGAAAAGGACCAAGGGGCTGGGGTGGGAGCAATGAGTCAGGGGCACTAGCTTCTTTGAAGTACGTCAGCTAACACTTGAAATATTTTAATATTTTTTTCCAAATATGTGCATATCATTGAAGGACTGTAAGTGAATTTCTGAATCTCCCAATACGCAAAGGAGGGAAATTGGAATAGTGCCATTTAAAAGGGCATATTTTAAGGGCTTTGATGGAGCCTAGTGTTCTTGGCTCGTATGTTTCATATAGCTTTCCAATTTTTTTATTCACAGGCTTAGCCTTGGGGCTCGTTTTCTGGTCCCAAATCTAAATAGCACTGCTAGCAAGCAAGATGTGTCCCTAGGGTCTGGGTATATAAAACATTCCACTAAACCAAATGGAGCCTTCATTGGTTGGCTTTCAAAACATGATCTCAAGTTGTGGTGAGGCCTTTGTTTAGGTCTGAAACTCCCCTCTGGAGCAGAAGATCACAGCACTTGCCTTTCTTGGAATGGATTTCCTTGCCACACGCAGGATTGAAATCATTTTGGGCCAGCTGTATGGAAGTGAGTTCTCATGAAAAACAATTTGACTCATTCCTCTGTCTTGCTAAATGGATTTTTTAAAGTGCAGTTAATAAGATTACTTTGAAGTTAGAATCTGTTTTCTTAGGTAAAATCTACAAATTCATCCTCATTGAATTTATGGAGCTCCCCTTAATAGAGTCTGAAGGTAATCGGTTTTAGATTTTGCACTGAGCTTTCAATAAACATTAACTGAAGTTGTCATTTGGGCAGGGTACCAATGCCAGGCTCTGAGGGAAGAGGATTTTAATAATCCTGCCCTATGGTCTAGTAAAGGAGAGAAGTCCTGTCTGGAGTCAAGATGCCACACGATCAGGGAGCAAGAGAGCCACATTAATGCTGGCTGCACAGATGATGGATATTTGGAGTACAGGGGAAGGAGACTTGGCTTCTTCCGGAGGAGGGAAGGCAGGGAGGTGGGAGGATCTGAGCTGAGCCTGGAAGGATATAAGTATATCACCAACTAGGTGTGGGAGAGGAGATGGCATGAAACCAACAGCACCAAAACAAGACATCTTAAATCTGGTGGAAGTTTTGTGAAGGGGAATCACTGGAAGTTAGGCTGGAAGTATTTTTGCTGAATCTAAAGACTCTCCATAATCTGTATCTAGGCTTTGGACTTGACCAAAGAAAATGGATATATGGCAGTGTGCACATGACTATTGATCTGTAGGCACATTTAAGAATATGAAAGGCAGGGGGCGCCTGGGTGGCGCAGTCGGTTAAGCGTCCGACTTCAGCCAGGTCACGATCTCGCGGTCCGTGAGTTCGAGCCCCGCATCAGGCTCTGGGCTGATGGCTCAGAGCCTGGAGCCTGTTTCCGATTCTGTGTCTCCCTCTCTCTCTGCCCCTCCCCCGTTCATGCTCTGTCTCTCTCTGTCCCAAAAATAAATAAAAAACGTTGAAAAAAAAAATTAAAAAAAAAAAAAAGAATATGAAAGGCAGGAAGAATGTGTGTCATTATCAGGAAATTTTAATGTAACTTCACGTAATTGCCAAAATTGTGAAGAAAGGGACACCTATATTTCTGAATCTGTGGTTCTTTTATTGAGCCACTTGATACTGGATTAAGGCAGTTATGAATTGTATATTTCTTATTATGAACCTCTTGACTCCAGAGATCTGTAGTGACCACATGGTGAAGACTTCCCGTGCAATAGTAGTGCCTTTTCCAAGCTTGGACAGAACAATTTTACAAGGCATTGCATTAGTCCACACTCAATCTACTCCAGGACTATCTCCTGGGTTTAATTTGTCAACCATAAATTCAGGAATATTTGTCACCTAGATAGGAGGTTAAAGAATTGATGAGACACATTATTAAATACTTTCAACTTTAAAAGGGTTTAATATTTTAAAGTTTAGTAGATCCTTGTCATAATGCAATCTCTTGGGCCTGTGTCATTGAAATGTAATAATAATGAGGTTTTGTAATTCAGTGAAAAACTGCATAAGGTGAAAGAATAGCCCACCTTATCCTGAATCCCACCCTATTTGCATGAGAAGAGATGAGCAGGGTTTCAACAAAGTCCAAACCCCAGTAGCTTTAACAAGTTCCTGTAGCTTTAACAAGGACAGGGAAAATGGAGCTCTGTGGGGTACAAAATTTCAAATTAGAAGGAAATGCAAGGGGCAGGGTGGCACCAGTGAAAACGACTGGTCTTTGAAACTATGCACCTGCTTCATTAAAATCTCTAGAAATAAACAATGAAAGTGAGAGCTGTTCAATATTTAAAAAGAAACTACCTATTCGAGCACCTGGTGTCAGGGAGCCAGGAGGCTGTAGGAGTTCAGAACTTGCCAGGGTTCCAAGTAGAAGACAAACTGTCTGTCTCAGGCACACAGAGGCCTGGGAGCTCAGAGTGTGATGTTACCATCTGTGTGATTGTCACAATCAGCTACCCAGTAATGTTCATAAAGCAGTGAGGGGCTCATGGCAGTGGGCACATTTTGGCTTTTCTGGAAGCCAGGGAAGAAGAAAGCAGCACTAAATGTTGATTCCTTTGTTTCTCTTCCTTTTTTGGAAGGTATGGCAAAAAGTAAAGCAGTGGTAATACAATAACAAAAAAATAATAATAATAATTGCCAACATTTATCGAGCGTTATGTGCCAGGCACTGTGAACACATGACATACTTATGTCATTTAATCCTTACAACCAACCTATACAGCTATGCTATTATTATACCCATTTTACAGAATGGGAAAGTGAGGGTTAATGAAAGTGAACTCCAACCGTGGTCTACCTAGGGGTCTAAGAACTACAGTCTGCAGGCCAAAGCTAGCCTGCTGCATGTTTTTGTCAATAAAGTTTTATTAGAACATAGTGATTCTGTTTGTTTACGTACTTTCTATGGCTGCTGTATGACTACACACGCAGAGTTGAGGGGTTGTGACACAGACCATATGACCCCGAAAGCTGAACAATATTTACTAACGGTCCTTTAGAGAAATAATAGCCCTCTTGTCTATCTGACTGTAGAGTCCACCTGATGTGGAATCCCGAGAGTTGTCACTCCAGGGAGTATTTTAGTTATAAAAGAGCATGGAAAGTGCGGCAGCAGTAGAAGAAAGAGCAGTAGACTGGGAACCTGGAACTCTGGATTCTAGTCCGACCTCTGTCAAAAAGTGGCCTGGGACCTTGGAACGATCACTCTGCCTCCTAAGAATTTTTTTTTTCTGATCTACTAATGAAAGCCACATTGCCAAGTTTCCAAATTAGAAGGTGTCCTAAACACTTTTTTTGGTTTTCAGGAAGCTATTTCACTGGTTCTCCATGGCAACTCTCACAGCCCTTGGCAAGTTGCCTTTTGAAGTCTTATTTCTCTATGTTTTGGTTACGGCACCTTTGAGTAGTTAGAAGTTTGGGGATGGAAATAGTACTATATGTTTGATGCAAAGACCTATTTTTGTTTTCTTTTTGTGAACACCAGTGTTTCCTTCCCCTGAAACAACCTAAGCCTGACGTTTTCTCTGGAGAGGTAGAAGCCTGAAGTTAAAGAGTAATATGAAAAATCCTGAAAGGATTATGTGAAAACCATTGAGTTTTACCCTATGAAGGAACATCCAAAACTCCCACACAGTATGGGCTTCAGATCAGTGCAGGTGCCTGTGGAACAGGAGATTCTTCCACTGAAGGACTAACAGAGCTGATCATTTTAGATCTCAAGAAATCTTAATCTTCGGCCTTCTATAGTTGAAATCAGTCCTGGGGTAGCTTCGCTCTGAAAGATTGAGGGAAAGGACTGTTTAGTAAAATACAGACTGCCCTTGTGAGAAGTGTCTGAGCTATCGCCTTATACAAAGAGGATTTGAGGGGAAGGTTGATATTGGGACGTTGTCTTGTTCTGTGATGCAACATGGTGGTTTGAAATAAGAAACGTGTTAGTTTGGTGATCCTGTCTTGACTCTTTCCTATTTAGAGTATAAAGATTTGGAGTGGGAGCCAGAAGAAGATAATTAAATGTAAGTCTTTGAATTCAACCTCAGTCAAGTTTGAGTCTGAGAGAAGCTATACGAATATTTTAGAAACAGCAAAATGTCAGAACTTCATGTGCATGATTTGAAAATGAACTTCCATGTGGCTAATATGAGCTGTGGCCTGTTGGGTCTCAAGCTGATATAACACTGCCTGTTCTGGGCTTGCTTTGTGTTCACCTCCTCTTATGATCCAAGGCATTTGAGGTCGGTCCAAGGTGGCTCCTAAAGAGAGATGTCTGTGTCCTTATTCCAGGAACCTACAAATGTTACCTCATTTGGGGAAGGGGCCTTTGCAGAGGTAGTGAGATCATCCCGGATTATCTGGGTGAGTCCTAAATCTAATGACAAGTACCCTTATAAGAGACAGACTGGAAAACACAGTGAAAAGGAGGCCACATGACCCCAGAGGCAGAGGCTGGAATGATGTGGCTGTAAGTCAAAATATGCCAACCGTTACCAAAAGCTGGCGGTGTCTACGAAGGGTTCTCCACTAGATCTGCAGAGGGAGTGTGGGCCTGTTGGTGCCTCGATTTCAGACTTCTGGCATCCACGACGGTGAAAGAATAGGTTTCTGTTGTGTTAAGTTACCCAGTTTGTGGTCATTTCTACAGCAGGCCCAGAAAACTAGTATCGTTCTCAAAACACATTTATCTAAACCATCCTGCTGTCTTCTGGAGAAGCGTATGGGGGTTTCTCCAGTCTCCCCAGGTTCCTGTCAGAGAATGAAAGGCTGCAGGATTACGTTGATTTGTGACAGACACGGTATTGGGGCAAGATGAGAAAGGCACAAAACTAGACAAGAACCCTTCAGTATTTGATTCATTTTGTGGGATTACTTACCCACTGGCAGTTTAGAATACACATTGGAATAAAAACAGGAAGATGTTTTCACTGATTTGCCACCATTTACCACAGAATGTTACTCATCTAGTTCTAATTTGAGTAAAGTCTTTTCAAGAGGAAATCACTGGATACTTGTCAATAATAGAGAATATGAATAATTTTCACTTCTCAGGAACTTCTAATTTTTAGAGCACTTTTAATATGCAGACCAATTTGCACCCTCTCATCTCACAATAACTCTGTGAAGCAGGTCAGACAGGTATGATTATGGATCTTTCAAAGCTGTGCATCTTAATGCTGGAGAGCTAATGAAGGAAGCCACATTGGAAGGTTATTTTTCCAGATTCAATACCCTGCTCACCCACCTACCCCTTAGGGAATAACTGCACCTAACAGAGACTTGACAAATTGACACCATATTTACTTGGAAATGTCCTTGCACGAGACCAGACCAAAAAAAAAAGTTTTAGAAGAAAAATAGAGATTTTTCCTATCACATAACAAAACACACATATAAAATATATACATGTGTCCTACACAGAATATGATAAAGATTGCATTTCACATTGGGGGTAAGGAGGTAGACCATTAATAAATAGTGTTTATTTGGAGAAAAAATAAAATTGCATATCCACCTCAAAACACATAAAAATAATTTGCATATGAAAGATTTAATTGCAAAAATCAAGACTAGAAATATAATAGAAGACGTACAGGAAAATATCTTAATCATTTGAGCGTAAAGAAGGCTTAATGCATAGTATGAACTTAAGAGCTAAAAAATTAGACAAATTTGATTATAAAAGCTAAAAATTGTATGGCCAAAGATGGCATCAATAAAGTTAAAAGAAAAAGAAAACAATATACAGTGGTGTTATCCGCAAATTTATTCAACATTTTTGGAGCTATTTATTCAACTATGGGCCAGACACTGTAGTCAGAGTTGGGAACAAAACACTGAATAAGGTAAGTGCATGCTTGACCTCACGAATTGAGTGAGGAATCCACACTGAACAAGTACCTTTGAGTGTAATGAATATTATAAAGGTCAAGTCTGGATGCCATGGGAAAGGATGACACGGGTAAGTAGTGACAGACAAGAGTTAACATCTCTAATGTACAAAGGACTCATGGAAATCAATGAGAAAAATATTAGTATAGAAAAGTTGGCAATGGAGGGTGCCTGGGTGGCTCAATTAGTTGAGCATTTGACTCTTGATCTTGTCTCAGGTCACGATCTCACAGTCGGTGAGATGGAGCCCTGCACAGATCTCTGCACTGACAGTGCAGAACCTGCTTGGGATTCTCTCTCTCCCTCTCTCACTGCCCCTCCCCAACTTGTGCGTGTGCTTTCAGTCTCTCAAAATAAATAAATAAACTTTAGAAAAAAAAAAAAAAAAAGAAAAATTGACAATGTATATGCCATGGAAATTCCCAGATGAAGAATGAAAAGATAATTATCCTAATGAATAATCAAATATATGCAAATCAAAGGTAGATACAATGTTTTGCCCATCAGATTATGAAAGAATAAAGTGAGTTCATTAAAAACCATTAATAATGAGATATAGAGGGACGGGCACTCTTGCATTCTTTGGTAGGAGTGTAAATTGTAGAAAATGTGATATGCGTATTAACATTTACTGTTTAAAAATCTGTTACCCTATCTAATATATTATGGACTGAACATACCTGTTCCTCCCAAAATTCATATTGAATTGAATTCATATTGAAGCCCTAACCCCATAATGTGATGGTTTTTGGAGACGGGGCCTTTGAGAAGTAATTAATGTTAGACGAGGTCAGGATGGTGGAGCCCCATGATGGCATTAGTGCCTTCATAAAAAGAGACACCAGAGAGCTTGCTCTCTCTCCACAGACACACTCTGCAGAAACGCCATGTGAGGATATAGTGGTTATGCAGCAACCGATAGGGAGATTCTTACATGTAGATATGGGAATGTGTCATAAGATATTTTGTTCAGTAGGAATTGTAGTTCGATATGTATAGCATGATCCACTTATGTAAACAATGTATATAAAGCATATATACGCAACAATTTATAAACTGCTACAGGGTGCCAAGTACTATGCTCAGCACTTAACATAGTTTATCTCAGTTTTTCCATGTAATAGCCACATGTGGTAGGTAGTATCCCTATCCCTGTTTCACAGATAAAATATTGAGGGCTAAGAGGTTAATTTGCCTACTCACACTAAGTGGCCAAGCTGGAATGTGAATCCATGCTCTTCACCATTACAGTCTGCATAAACGTTCAAACGGGACAAATACCAACGGTTACTATTGTAAAATAGGGATGGGAATAGGAATGAAACTACATATGCCTTTAATTTTTTGATATCGTTTATTGTAATTATTGGTGATATGGGATTGTTGTTAAAAATTCAAAGGCATTTCTGTTTTTGGATGAAAAAGGGGGCACCTGGGTGGCTCAGTTGGTTAAGTGTCTAACTTGAGCTCAGGTCATGATCTCGTGAGTTTGAGACCCACATTGGGCTCTGTGCTGACAGCTCAGAACCTGGAGCCCACCTTAGATTCTATGCCTCACTCTCTCTGCGCCTCCCCTGCTTGCACTCTGTCTCTCTCTCTCTCAAAAAAAAAAAAATAAAAATAAAAACATTTGAAAAATTTAAAAAGAGAATGTATAATTCTTGACTTTTGCCTATCTATGAGATAATGTCTACAGTCAGTGAACTGTTCATGTTGTCATATTAATGCAAAATACATTGAAAGCTATCATTTAGGATCATTTCTTAATTAATTAAGCTGTTATCAGAAAACCAATTCAGTTTATAAATGAGGGAAAGAAAGCTTTAATACAAATTATTTTTCTATAAAACTTGCAAGACAGAGAAAACTATAAAATGTCAAAACTTGGAGGGGCGCCTGGGTGGCTCAGTCGGTTAAGTGTCCAACTTGGGCTCAGGTCATGATCTCAGGGTTCATGAGTTCGAGTCCCGTGGCGGGCTCTATGCTGACAGCTCAGGGCCTTGGAGCCTGCTTCTGATTCTGTGTCTCCCTCCCTTCAGCTCTTCCCCTGCTCACACTCTGTCTCTCTCTCAAAATAAATAAAGATTAAAAAAATTTTTTTAAATGTCAAAGCTTGGAGGAGTAACCACCATAGAGTTCCCTAAGTTTGTATTATTCAAAGGGATACCATTTTCCTGCCATATCATTTGACAGACACAGTTGTGGCTTGGTGAAAACAGGTTTACAATGAAAACAAATTAGATTGAATTAACTTAAAAATTTGTATTTATATCTGGGCCCTGTCCTTTTACTAGCTAGTTCATTAAATAACAAATTATTTACTCTCTTGGAACTTTACTTTCTTCATATTTAAAATGGGGATGTTAGTCCCTAACTTTCTGGGTTTACATATATTAAATCCTCTAATATGCCCAGCACATTGCCAACCACTTAGGTGCTTAATAAGCATTGACTATATATCTATAGAGATACAATTTAAACTCTCAAGTAGAGAGTTAAATTGGTCATCTCAGATTTTTCTGTCCTCAGCTACACTAGTCCAGAAGGAAGGTGGTTTTCTCCCACTCACTAGCACAAACCGGCAACAGCACCATCCGGACTGGATGTTCATCACTATGGTAACAACCGTGGTCTCCCTGCTTCCTGCTCAGTGTTTATTCTCCCATTTTTCTCTCTTCTCAGAGCCAGACTCAGCATTATGGCTCCCAGTCAGAAGTCCTTTTCAAAAGAATAGACAAATTATAGCAAATGGAAATTGGACAGAATCTCTTTTTCCCTCAAAATAAGATGCTGCTATAGTACCTTTTTTTTTGGTAAAAGGAATCTAAATATGGTACTTCCATCCTTGACATAACACTAGATTACTTTGTTTGATGGAAATATAAGCGGGAGGCAAGGTTGTTGATACTCACTTAATCCTAATGGATTTGCTGACTACTCTTTAAAGCCCTAACCTAGGAACATTCCATTGAAGGGACTATGAAAGTAAAGACACAGACACAGGAATGCAATCAGTAGATCCGACGGTCCATGGGTTGGGTGGCTTTGTTGAAAAAGAAGGCTGACAGAGGTGAGGAGTGGGATATAAAACTGGAATGCTAGTTTGGGGCCATGTTGTCAAAGAATGGACACTACTAACCGTGTTAGTTTCTTGAAAGAAAGTCATCTCTCCTTGTACCAGATTTCTCCGTAATGATCTCTAGAGTACTTTACTCCCCATTTCTTTGATTCTAGCATCTTCAAGAGACCCTAAAGTAGGGAAACTCAATGATATTTGGTCTAAAGCAGTTTGCCATCTACGGCCATAGGTGCAATGGTTACATTTGCACGAATTATTTTCTTCTTACTTCCAGTTTCTGAGACGCAAATCTATCCAGATTATTGTTTTTACAGGGAAAATATTTTTGCAGATATTAAACTGACAATTTTTTCATTCCAAGAAATCATGTTGCTGTGTGGTTCTGCGCTTATTAAATCAGTGGGCTTCATCATTTCACAGGAGGTTGGAACAGAGAAGTCATTTCTTGGCCTTCAGTGGGAAAACATATTTTTAAAAATTCACAGTGAGACCATAGTATTGAAATCGAGGCTTTGTTAGGAGGGAAAAAAGTTTGTTTAAATTTGCCAAAATTCCTTTTACAAATCAGATGCTAAGCCTAGGGACTCTGGGTCACAGAATTTTATTATAAGCCATAGGGTAAATGACTGATATATGTTTTAAGGGATGTTTCTACCTTACAGGAACAAAGGAAAACCTTCATATTTCTGAGGAGGTGGATGGGAGAAGAAATACACGTGGAAAGGAGAAGAAATACACGTCATTAGACATGAATATCCCAGCAGTCTGGCCTCTTGGGGTTGTACTTTGTTGGATTATGTGGTGGAAACACGTTCCAGAACAGTGGGTTTATTCTAGCATATATTTCAGAGCTTCCCCACAGTTGGCATGACACTACGTCACGTCTAACATGGTGCCAGACAGGAATTTAGAAATGGCTGAGGGAGGTGTCTAGAGGGCTGAGCTTTAGATATCACCCCATTTATTCATATCCTACCGGATGCCTTATCCTTGCAGAGATGGGAAAGGAAAGAAGCAATGGACCAGAAGAGCCCTAACATCAGACTGAAGCCATTGTGGGGCGTTTGGGTGGCTTAGTCAGTTAAGTGTCCGACTGTTGATTTTTGGCTCAAGTCATGATCTTGCAGTTCATGAGATCGAACTCTGTGTTGGGCTCTGTGCTGACAGCATGGAGCTTGCTGAGATTCTCTCCTTCTCTCTCTGCTCCTATCCTGCTTGTGCGTTCTCTCTCTCTCTCTCTCTCTCTCTCTCTCTCAAAAGACATAAACTTTTAAAAAAGAAGGCATTACACATGTCACCTTATAACTAAGGCTGTGACTTCAGCAGAGGGAGCCAACATGGCATATGAAGGAACCCAGTGAGGAAAAGTATACTTCAATGGAAGCCACTGTTGTCACATGGGCAGCAGATGAAACAAGTTACAGCACATAGATACCAGCAAGGATCCAGGGGGACAGTACATGACCCTAAGGACATTTCATTTACAGTATGTGGTCACACACAAGTGACCACATCCAGCTTGAGCAGGATGAGGTAAAGGAAAGGGACCAGAACAATCCTTAGAAGAAGATCAAATTTTGAACTAAGACTGAGGCATTTTTAGATAGCAAATATATAGACAATCAAGAAAATTTATTTTTACTAAGTGTGTGTAACTTTTGAATGCTCTGTGTTCTTAACCCCACAGAGAACTTCTTGGAGGACTTCTGGTGGAGTAAATGTATATTTAGCCTTAAATAATAGAGAAAAAATAGCCACTCCTAATGGGTGACCTAAGAATATAATAGAATTAGATTCAAAATCACAGCATCTCATGGGTAAGGGAGATTTTTTAGTTCAACCACCTAGTTAACCCATACCAGCAAAAAAATGAGCCTACCCATGTGCAGCCAGCAGACTGCTGTGATGTGCTTTGATGACTGGAATCCTTGTTATCCTACCCATTACCCAGTGAATACAGATTTCAAATAAAAATACATGTTATTTGTGCACACTAGTTTTTGTAAGGCATTGTGCATTCTGTGAATGCTCAATAAATATTTGCAATAGACTAGAGCAAAAGAGGTTTAACTTGCAAGAGATCTTAGAGGTCATGTGTTTTAATGTTTCTCTGGATAATCTTCACTAGAATCACCTTAACTGTGTTCCAACTCGGATTCTTGGACCCTACCCTTTACTGAATCACAAATCTCTAGTGATGAACTTGGGGTCTGCAGTTTAAATAGCAGATTTGCTTTATGCCCTTCACACTACTGATCTATCCAATCTCTCATGTAACAGATGAGGAAACTGCAGTGCAAAACAAATGGCTTGGTCTGGATCACTGCACTGATTAGTGAAAAAGAGCCAAGATTTTATCTAATAACACTTATCGACAGTTCATTAATGCAGGGAGTCAGTTTCTACACACAGTATGGAGAAAGAGGATGGAGAGGTGTTGGGGATCATTGCATAAGATGTACCAGGCTGGTTGATCTTGGCTTGTAGTCACTCGATGCTCTTTTCTTTCCCACACTCCACCTCCAAGACTCTCTCCAAGCTGTTGTTCATATGGTAATCATTCCTATGGATGTGACAAGGTCAGTAAACTCTTCCAGCTTGGAGTTACATTCTCAGTCCAGTAATACAAGAATTTGGATGATCAGCACATTTTAGTGATGAGGTTCTGGAAAAACTGACTTCTTACCCAGAACCACATACAACATTGCATTATACTGGGAGAATGATTTCCTGTATTATATGGGAGGTACACGTGGACCCAGGACCAAGACCAGTTGTCCACCCACAAATGTCATTCCTTTCTTAATTTGAGAGATTGACCAGGAATGCTTATTCCATATCAATAGATTGTTTTTATTTAATTTTCCCCAAGAAAGGAAGTTAGGCTTTCAGTCCAGGGACAATTTCTTTTCAGACACAATTGCAGTGAACCAGTTGCTATCATCAGAGACCCCTTTAATTCCATTCTTCTGTTGTCCTAAATGCAATGCAGATTTTTGTCTTTATGTCTCCAGCAGGTATTCAGCCTTGCCTAATTCCACTTCCCCTCTGTAGGATGCATTCCCATTTCTAGAGTTGTTCTCTAGAACAACTTGCTCTCACCTACCTGTTTATATGTTTATGTGCATTTTAATGTTATCATTTGTATTCAACAAATGACCTTTAAGGGACAATCATAAAGTAACTGATTTTTTTTTTTCTCTTATGACTACTATAGCAAACCCACTTCGAAGACTGGTTCTTTCTGTCCCCAGATGATACCACACGCCAGAAAATAAAATACCCTTTCATGTGCAGAGTAGTGTCAATTCTGCCACCTGGATGTCTGTCCAGTCAAAACTCCAAGTTTATTGAAAGCTACAGTCTCTCTCCTCCTCCAGCTTTCGCCTGGCAGGGCCCAAGATGTGAAGGTGAGCAGAATGTGATTGGCTTCCTTACTCTGCCAGCTCTTCTCTGCCTTCCTCCCCCACTCCCTGACAAGATAAGAGGGAAGGAGGAGAGGCAAGGACTGACATCAATTTGTGGCAGACATTTAAAGTTGACTTTGTCCTGGGACATTTTCCTGGGTTCTTTGGGACTGTCCATTGCTGGGAATCTCTCACCAACCTTTTTCTCAATGTGGGCAAATGCTTTTGAGGACCAGTACGGCTTTCTCTCCCTGCTTCCTGGGTATCTTGTGATGCATCTCCATCTCTGAGTGCGCCATCTTCCCAAAATACAGCCCATTTTTCCTTTAGCCTCCTGTTAGCACCAAGCCTCAGCCACATAGTTAACCCATAGATTTCTAAGGCACTGGTTTCATGCTAGCCTGGTATCAGAGAGCACACTGAAGGTTCAACTTGTGGTCTACTTTATTCTCCCTCACTAGACTAGAAGACAGGAGAAAGCAACATTGATCACTCTCCCAACTCGGGGGTTGGAGAGGGTACAGTGTGCAGGAAGGGATGAGACATAGCACTGTGGTAAATCTCTACAGAAATGTTTTTCTCTAATTGCTATTCTGCAGGTATTTAATTTCAACTGTTTTATATCCTTCTCTTTAAGTTTATTTATTTCTTTTGAGAGAGAGAGAGTGAGAGACAGAGAGAGAGAGAGAGAGAGAGAGAGAGAGAGAGAGCATGCACATGGGGGAAAGGCAAAGAGAGAAGGAGAGAGACAATCCCACACAGGCTCCATGCTGTCAGCACAGAGCCCAACTTGGGTCTCAATCCCACGAACTGTGAGATCATGACCTGAGCCAAATCCAAGAGTTGGATCCTTAACCAACTGAGGCACCCAGGAGTTCCTCTTATACCCTCCTTTTGAGAAAGGCAAAGCTGGATTTGAACCACGTGAATCACAATTCTTGCAGAGGTAGTCTTGTGCATCCTTTTAGAATCTGGGAATCCTTTCCAGCTATTGTCTCAGAGCTTAGCTTCAACTGAGGCTTTTACCTTCCTGTTGTGTTCAGTTAGAGACAGATCTGTGCAACTGACCAGAAGGTGGTGAGGACATAACCTCTGAGGGCTATCCACCTCTCTCTTTCCTTATGTTTGGGACCTTCTCCTCCCTTCTTCCACTTTTTTTTTTTAAATTTTTAACGTTTATTTATTTTTGAGAGACAGAGAGCTTTCTCGCTTCGAGTAAACTCTGCCTGCTTGTAGGGACGGAGAGACACTGTTGTCTGTTGCCTACATAAGTGTGGTATCAGGCACTAAAAAAGATCATGCTGTGAACTCTTTCTGCCAGTTGTATTTCAGCTTGTGTGTACATATTTTTTTTCCACTTCTTTACTCACAATAGAAGAACAAACAAAGCCAAC
This sequence comes from Lynx canadensis, assembly GCF_007474595.2. Lineage (NCBI taxonomy): Eukaryota > Metazoa > Chordata > Mammalia > Carnivora > Felidae > Lynx > Lynx canadensis. The sequence goes on from NC_044303.2 coordinate 170,304,865, forward strand.
TAAAAGAAAATGACTTTGGAAAAAAATTTTTTTTAATTAAAAAATAACTTTGGTAAAACAACACAAAGCAAGTGTGGCCATTTTTTTCAAACTAAGAATTTTTTGACGTATTTTGTTTACTGTTGAAAAGAAAATAATAGAAATAAATTAAAATGATGTAGATGCAGAGCTAGGAAGATATTAAAATCAACACACTGCATTATATTGTTATCAATGATTTATTTGGCCATGTGACAAATGTTATAAATGTTTCAACTTTCCTCTAGACCCTAAAGAGAATGTTTCTTGTTCACATTAGACTAGTATACTTTGGAAAATAATTTGAATTTAAGAAGCTAAATATTTAGAACAATTTTGATTAGATTGTATATTAACGAGGGTTTATATATTCATCATTAGTAATTCCCAATCTAATATTGCCAATGAGGAAACTCTGAACAGCTGCCATCTAGAATTCTAAAATATCACTCGTTGATAAATGTGCAACATAAGCACCATAGCTCAACAAAATGAAGTGCAATTTTCTCTTCAGTCAGAGAAAAGAGCAAGTTCAAGATTAGTTATGCATTAAACAGTCCATTTGGGGAGGCTAATTAGAGAGAGAAGACCTTGAAATAGAAGTCATCAGAAAAAGCCAGCAGATGAGTCTTTTTGGAGACTTAATTTGTCCTTTGTCACAGACAAGAACACCTGTGAAAAGTGCAAGTTGCCCTCATTCAAACTCTGGTTATGAGGTTCAGAAGGTTTTCTAATCCTAGAGAAAAAAAAAAACAAAACAATAATGGTTCATGAGACTGTCTTTAGGGGTTCTGGTGCCTTTTGAGTTTCAGGTTTCCAAATCAGTATAACAGGCATACAAATTAAGTGCCCAAAAAAAGACTTGGGCACAAGAATTTGGATTGTTCTCTCTTCCCCAGGACTTTACAAGGACTAGAATGAATAAGGCATATAGTGTTAATACAGTTACATTTCAACAGGAAATCTAACATGTGAAAAAAGTATCTGAATTCTATGCCATTTACATGCACTCAGATTAGTATAATTCTCACTCCAACCACATAACAATGCTCTGAAGCTGCCCCAGTTTAATGTCACATATTATTTTTTATAGTTCATTAATCAAAAACAAGAAAGAAGTAATTCTTGTGTAAGTTGTAATCACTTTAGTATCATTAATGTGCCAATTTCCTAGAAAATTCAGATGATATTTTAAAACAAATTTGTGTTAGATGATTAGTATCCAGAAGGTTTCTCAGTATTTTCACAAAAAAGGGCAAGGGAAAAAAATTTTTTTTGAGAAGGGTAAGAGTGTCGATTGTCCATTATGAAGGATGTCTACCAGAATTAGTGATCACTCCCATGAAATATCTCTGAGCAGACTGTCCCGGGCCTGTCTTTTCTATGGAATAGATAAAATGCCCTCAAGAAAAGACCAGAATCATAAATTAAAAGAGGTTTTTGTTCCCCCTTAGAGGCTGTTTTCTGAAGAGTTGGCAGCCCAGCCCTGAAGCAAGATAGGCCAGCAATTCAACTCTTAAACTTTATCAGTGTCAAAACCCCTCAGATGATCCATTAAAATCTAAGACTATGTATTTTCTCTTCAGAAAAACTATTTTATTGTAAAAAGACTAGTTTTGTTCTTCATGTGCAAGTAGTGAGGCCAAGGAAGGTCACTTGTGGTGATTGCATAATGAGGCTTAGTGAATGGCTGACCTCACCCACTCCTCTGAACTCAGAGTAGGAAGTGCTTAAAGGCCAGAGAATTACCTCTGGGTCATACCTTTCAGTGCTCTTTCACTTCCCCTCAAGTCTTCCTTACCTTTGTAGGGGAAGTATGTAGGTCCCAAGGGGACAAAATATCCTATTGACCTAAATAGATTACTGCAAATATATGCTTCTTGGAAAAAAAGCTCCAAATCTCCTCAGTCTATGATCTCACCCTTGTGGATCACCTCATTCATATTTAATTCCCACAACCAGAGAAAATACTCAAACTGTTGAACAACTAATAAGGCACCTTTATGGATAATTCAAATGGCACCCTGGAATAATGTTGGAACAGGGTCCTGGAGGTCCCTCCGCCTTTAGTTAGAAGATTATGGAGAAGGCAAATAGGGAGGCTTGGGGAACAATGTAGGGCCTGGGGCAGTGGTTATTTACCAACTTATATAGAAGAATTTCAATTTTTTTTGTTTTGTTTTGTTTTCTTTTTGAGAGTGAGAGCATGTGCATGCAAGCAGGGGAGGGGCAAAGGGAGAGGGAGAGAATCTTAAGCAGGCTCCACACCCAGGAGGTGGGGCTTGATTTCCTGAACCAATCCTGAGATAATGACCTGAGCGGAAATCAAGAGTCAGTCCCTCAACCAACTGAGCCACCCAGGCACCTCAAGAATTTCAGTATTTTAAGTCAATACAGCTGTACGAGTGTGAGCTATCTGGATGGAAGCCCTGCTCACAGCACTATGAGGTAGAAATTACCATCTTTGTTTCATAGTCAAGGAAATGGAGACTCAGGAGGTTAAGTATTTTTGCCCCCGTCACTCAGCTAGAGGAAGACAGGGAGGAGGGTACCCAGTCTGGTAAGACTTTATGTGACGTTTCTCTTAGCTAGGCCGGCATTTATCAGCTCCTCAGTATCAAGCGTGATGTGAAAACAAGTTTAGATATGTCCTCGCCTCTCCCCCATTCTGGAAAGTTGGCCTGGCTGCAAGAAGACCAGGGAAGTGAGCTCCTACAAAGAAAAAGTGGTTTCTGTCCCACACCCGACCTCAAGAGCTGCAAGAGCCCATGGCCTTGTTCAGGCTGCATAAGACCCCACTCAGTGCGTTCCTGAGTAAGAGATGGAAACCTGAGGAACCTTCTATTCTGAGATTGTTTTGGGAACAGAAGGCTGAAATACAGTCCTCTCTCTCTCTTTTTTTTAATATTTTATTTATTTTTGGAAAAGTGCAATCGTGGCAAAGGTTAGAGACAGGAGGACAAAGGATCTGAAATGGGCTCTGTGCTGACAGGCTGACAGCAGTGAGCCAGATGCAGGCCCTGAACTTGTGAACCATGAGATCAAGACCTGAACTGAAGTCGGTCACTCGACCCACTGAGCCACCCAGGTGCCCCTGAAATACAGTCCTCTTACATGTACTTTTTTCTCTTCTACTTTTCTCTCTGAAGATCAGTGAAGTATATGAAGGAAATGAATTTTCTTTTTTTCTTTTTTAAATTTCTTGAAATTCAAAACATTTCAGTGTTATCTGTAAAATTAACATATACTCATTGTAGACAACTGAGGAAAAAAAACAGAAGGCAGCTTCAAAAATTACTTATGTTCCTACTGCCTGCTATTTTATTTCTTTATGTACACAGTCTTGGAATCATACTTATTAGTGTTTTAAAGTTGTTTTAAAATTATCACTTTTTTAATGCTATTTTTGGAGTAGTTTTATGAACTCCCTCCCCCCATTTTATTACATTATCTTGGACATTTATTTGATAACTGCTGTCTTGTTGGTCACTGAGAACATTTCCAGTGTTTCACCGTTCTGCATTATGCTCCATCTAAATCCGGATAACATGACTCTCTGACTCACCACAGACTGTTTCCTTAGGAAAAAATCTGAAAAAACTCAGTTTACAGAGACAAGAATGTTGAGAGATTGTATTTAATGGCCCTATGTGGGGGTTTTTTTGTTTGTTTTTTTAGTTTGTTATAACAAATCTTTGGCCCACGGTTATTATCATGTTACTGCTTGTCTTACTTTTTTCCTTTAACATCTTTAAAGATTTTGGGTATTGAACTAGCATTTTTCACATCAAATAATAGTTCCCAGTGTATTGTTTAACAATTGAGATTTTTTGTATAGAAAACGTTCCATTTTATGACCAATTTTACTGCCCTTTTCTATTTTGATTCTTACATTGGCCAGTTCTTTAAAAGACAGGCCAAACATCAAGATCTGGTATTAAATATATTGTCTTCTCATTTGTTTGAGGCTAATTTTTAACATTTCACTCTTTAAGCCATCAGAAGTTTTATGTGGTTAAGGTCAATTCTTTTCTTCAAAATAGTGATGAAGTTAACCTAGTACTGTTTATTAAATATTCATTATTTTCCCCTTTATGATATGATACTGCATTTATCTTACACTAAATTGTTATATATGCAAAGCCTAAATACTGTGTATACAAACCAAGTATTGGTTTCTTGGCAATTTGTTATGTCCTATTGATGTACCTATATTTCCTTGAAGCAATTCATACCACTTTGTTTATTGAAACAAGAGTCATAATGTTACTACAAAAGAATTACTGTCTGTGCTTGAATTTTCATTTTTAAAAACCCTATTTAATTTAAAGAACTGAACAATTACTTACTAAGATCTGTATGTACATAATTTATTTATGAAAGCTTCATTACCAAAGGCTTTCGAATATTTTAAACAAATGTAACAGTACAACAGAATGATAATAGATGAGAAAAAAATTTAAAAATAAGGTAAATTCAGGGGTCACATTAGGATATGAAATGATTGTCACAGTAAACCAGAATTACTTTATCTTTTTTTAAAGTTTATTTGTTTATTTTTGAGAGAGAGAGAGAGAGAGAGACAACACTCTGTCAGCGCAGAGCTCTATCTCACAAATCGTGAGATCATGCCCTGGGCTGAAATCAAGACTCTGACACTTAACAACTGAGCCACCCAAGATCCCTCAGGGTTATTTTATTTTATTATTTTTTTTTTTTTATGAAATTTATTGACAAATTGGTTTCCATACAACACCCAGTGCTCATCCCAAAAGGTGCCCTCCTCAATACCCATCACCCACCCTCCCCTCCCTCCCACCCCCCATCAACCCTCAGTTTGTTCTCAGTTTTTAACAGTCTCTTATGCTTTGGCTCTCTCCCACTCTAACCTCTTTTTTTTTTTTTTCCTTCCCCTCCCCCATGGGTTCCTGTTAAGTTTCTCAGGATCCACATAAGAGTGAAACCATATGGTATCTGTCTTTCTCTGTATGGCTTATTTCACTTAGCATTACACTCTCCAGTTCCATCCACGTTGCTACAAAGGGCCATATTTCATTTTTTCTCATTGTCACATAGTACTCCATTGTGTATATATACCACAATTTCTTTATCCATTCATCAGTTGATGGACATTTAGGCTCTTTCCATAATTTGGCTATTGTTGAGAGTGCTGCTATGAACATTGGGGTACAAGTGCCCCTATGCATCAGTATACTCCTGTATCCCTTGGATAAATTCCTAGCAGTGCTATTGCTGGGTCATAGGGTAGGTCTATTTTTAATTTTCTGAGGAACCTCCACACTGCTTTCCAGAGCGGCTGCACCAATTTGCATTCCCACCAACAGTGCAAGAGGGTTCCCGTTTCTCCACATCCTCTCCAGCATCTATAGTCTCCTGATTTGTTCATTTTGGCCACTCTGACTGGCGTGAGGTGATACCTGAGTGTGGTTTTGATTTGTATTTCCCTGATAAGGAGCGACGCTGAACATCTTTTCATGTGCCTGTTGGCCATCTGGATGTCTTCTTTAGAGAAGTGTCTATTCATGTTTTCTGCCCATTTCTTCACTGGGTTATTTGTTTTTCGGGTGTGGAGTTTGGTGAGCTCTTTATAGATTTTGGATACTAGCCCTTTGTCCGATATGTCATTTGCAAATATCTTTTCCCATTCCGTTGGTTGCCTTTTAGTTTTGTTGGTTGTTTCCTTTGCTGTGCAGAAGCTTTTTATCTTCATAAGGTCCCAGTAATTCACTTTTGCTTTTAATTCCCTTGCCTTTGGGGATGTGTTGAGTAAGAGATTGCTACGGCTGAGGTCAGAGAGATCTTTTCCTGCTTTCTCCTCTAAGGTTTTGATGGTTTCCTGTCTCACATTTAGGTCCTTTATCCATTTTGAGTTTATTTTTGTAAATGGTGTGAGAAAGTGGTCTAGTTTCAACCTTCTGCATGTTGCTGTCCAGTTCTCCCAGCACCATTTGTTAAAGAGGCTGTCTTTTTTCCATTGGATGTTCTTTCCTGCTTTGTCAAAGATGAGTTGGCCATACGTTTGTGGGTCTAGTTCTGGGGTTTCTATTCTATTCCATTGGTCTGTGTGTCTGTTTTTGTGCCAATACCATGCTGTCTTGATGATGACAGCTTTGTAGTAGAGGCTAAAGTCTGGGATTGTGATGCCTCCTGCTTTGGTCTTCTTCTTCAAAATTCCTTTGGCTATTCGGGGCCTTTTGTGGTTCCATATGAATTTTAGGATTGCTTGTTCTAATTTCGAGAAGAATGCTGGTGCAATTTTGATTGGGATTGCATTGAATGTGTAGATAGCTTTGGGTAGTATTGACATTTTGACAATATTTATTTTTCCAATCCATGAGCAGGGAATGTCTTTCCATTTCTTTAAGTCTTCTTCAATTACCTTCATAAGCTTTCTATAGTTTTCAGCATACAGATCCTTTACATCTTTGGTTAGATTTATTCCTAGGTATTTTATGCTTCTTGGTGCAATTGTGAATGGGATCATTTTCTTTATTTGTCTTTCTGTTGCTTCATTGTTAGTGTATAAGAATGCAACTGATTTCTGGACATTGATTTTGTATCCTGCAACTTTGCTGAATTCATGTATCAGTTCTAGCAGACTTTTGGTGGAGTCTATCGGATTTTCCATGTATAATATCATGTCATCTGCAAAAAGCGAAAGCTTGACTTCATCTTTGCCAATTTTGATGCCTTTGATTTCCTTTTGTTGTCTGATTGCTGATGCTAGAACTTCCAGCACTATGTTAAACAACAACGGTGAGAGTGGGCATCCCTGTCGTGTTCCTGATCTCAGGGAAAAAGCTCTCAGTTTTTCCCTGTTGAGGATGATGTTAGCTGTGGGCTTTTCATAAATGGCTTTTATGATCTTTAAGTATGTTCCTTCTATCCCGACTTTCTCAAGGGTTTTTATTAAGAAAGGGTGCTGGATTTTGTCAAAGGCCTTTTCTGCATCGATTGACAGGATCATATGGTTCTTCTCTTTTTTTTTGTTAATGTGATGTATCACGTTGATTGATTTGCGAATGTTGAACCAGCCCTGCATCCCAGGAATGAATCCCACTTGATCATGGTGAATAATTCTTTTTATATGCTGTTGAATTCGATTTGCTAGTATCTTATTGAGAATTTTTGCATCCATATTCATCAGGGATATTGGCCTGTAGTTCTCTTTTTTTACTGGGTCTCTGTCTGGTTTAGGAATCAAAGTAATACTGGCTTCATAGAAGGAGTCTGGAAGTTTTCCTTCCCTTTCTATTTCTTGGAATAGCTTGAGAAGGATAGGTATTATCTCTGCTTTAAAGGTCTGGTAGAACTCCCCTGGGAAGCCATCTGGTCCTGGACTCTTATTTGTTGGGAGATTTTTGATAACCGATTCAATTTCTTCGCTGGTTATGGGTCTGTTCAAGCTTTCTATTTCCTCCTGATTGAGTTTTGGAAGAGTGTGGGTGTTCAGGAATGTGTCCATTTCTTCCAGGTTGTCCAATTTGTTGGCATATAATTTTTCATAGTATTCCCTGATAATTGCTTGTATCTCTGAGGGATTGGTTGTAATAATTCCATTTTCATTCACGATTTTATCTATTTGGGTCATCTCCCTTTTCTTTTTGAGAAGCCTGGCTAGAGGTTTGTCAATTTTGTTTATTTTTTCAAAAAACCAACTCTTGGTTTCGTTGATCTGCTCTACAGTTTTTTTAGATTCTATATTGTTTATTTCTGCTCTGATCTTTATTATTTCTCTTCTTCTGCTGGGTTTAGGCTGCTTTTGCTGTTCTGCTTCTATTTCCTTTAGGTGTGCTGTTAGATTTTGTATTTGGGATTTTTCTTGTTTCTTGAGATAGGCCTGGATTGCAATGTATTTTCCTCTCAGGACTGCCTTCGCTGCGTCCCAAAGCGTTTGGATTGTTGTATTTTCATTTTCGTTTGTTTCCATATATTTTTTGATTTCTTCTCTAATTGCCTGGTTGACCCACTCATTCGTTAGTAGGGTGTTCTTTAACCTCCACGCTTTTGGAGGTTTTCCAGACTTTTTCCTGTGGTTGATTTCAAGCTTCATAGCATTGTGGTCTGAAAGTATGCATGGTATAATTTCAATTCTTGTAAACTTATGAAGGGCTGTTTTGTGACCCAGTATATGATCTATCTTGGAGAATGTTCCATGTGCACTCGAGAAGAAAGTATATTCTGTTGCTTTGGGATGCAGAGTTCTAAATATATCTGTCAAGTCCATCTGATCCAATGTCTCATTCAGGGCCCTTGTTTCTTTATTGACTGTGTGTCTAGATGATCTATCCATTTCTGTAAGTGGGGTGTTAAAGTCCCCTGCAATTACCACATTCTTATCAATAAGGTTGCTTCTGTTTATGAGTAATTGTTTTATATATTTGGGGGCTCCGGTATTCGGCACATAGACATTTATAATTGTTAGCTCTTCCTGATGGATAGACCCTGTAACTATTATATAATGTCCTTCTTCGTCTCTTGTTACAGCCTTTAATTTAAAGTCTAGTTTGTCTGATATAAGTATGGCTACTCCAGCTTTCTTTTGGCTTCCAGTAGCATGATAAATAGTTCTCCATCCCCTCACTCTCAATCTAAAGGTGTCCTCAGGTCTAAAATGAGTCTCTTGTAGGCAGCAAATAGATGGATCTTGTTTTTTTATCCATTCTGATACCCTATGTCTTTTGGTTGGCGCATTTAATCCGTTTACATTCAGTGTTATTATAGAAAGATACGGGTTTAGAGTCATTGTGATGTCTGTATGTTTTATGCTTGTAGTGATGTCTCTGGTACTTTGTCTCACAGGGTCCCCCTTAGGATCTCTTGTAGGGCTGGTTTAGTGGTGACAAATTCCTTCAGTTTTTGTTTGTTTGGGAAGACCTTTATCTCTCCTTCTATTCTAAATGACAGACTTGCTGGATAAAGGATTCTCGGCTGCATATTTTTGCTGTCTAGCACCCTGAAAATCTCGTGCCAATTCTTTCTGGCCTGCCAAGTTTCAAAAGAGAGATCAGTCACGAGTCTTATAGGTCTCCCTTTATATGTGAGGGCACGTTTACCCCTTGCTGCTTTCAGAATTTTCTCTTTATCCTTGTATTTTGCCAGTTTCACTATGATATGTCGTGCAGAAGATCGATTCAAGTTACGTCTGAAGGGAGTTCTCTGTGCCTCTTGGATTTCAATGCCTTTTTCCTTCCCCAGTTCAGGGAAGTTCTCAGCTATTATTTCTTCAAGTACCCCTTCAGCACCTTTCCCTCTCTCTTCCTCCTCTGGGATACCAATTATGCGTATATTATTTCTTTTTAGTGTATCACTTAGTTCTCTAATTTTCCCCTCATACTCCTGGATTTTTTTATCTCTCTTTTTCTCAGCTTCCTCTTTTTCCATAACTTTATCTTCTAGTTCACCTATTCTCTCCTCTGCCTCTTCCATCCGAGCTGTGGTGGTTTGCATTTTGTTTTGCATTTCCTTTAAAGCGTTTTTCAGCTCCTCGTGACTGTTCCTTAGTCCCTTGATCTCTGTAGCAAGAGATTCTCTGCTGTCCTGTATACTGTTTTCCAGCCCAGCGATTAATTTTATGACTATTATTCTAAATTCACTTTCTGTTATATTATTTAAATCCTTTTTGATCAGCTCATTAGCTGTTGTTATTTCCTGGAGATTCTTCTGAGGGGAATTCTTCCGCTTGGTCATTTTGGATAGTCCCTGGTGTGGTGAGGACCTGCAGGGCACTTCCCCTGTGCTGTGGTGTATAACTGGAGTTGGTGGGTGGGGCCGCAGTCAGTCCTGATGTCTGCTCCCAGCCCACCGCTGGGGCCACAGTCAGACTGGTGTGTGCCTTCTCTTCCCCTCTCCTAGGGGCGGGATTCACTGTGGGGTGGCGTGGCCCGTCTGGGCTACTTGCACACTGCCAGGCTTGTGATGCTGGGGATCTGGCGTATTAGCTGGGGTGGGAAGGCAAGGTGCACGGCGGGAGGGGGGGCAGGCTTAGCTCGCTTCTCCTTAGGTGATCCACTTCAGGAGGGGCCCTGTGGCAGCCGGAGGGAGTCAGATCCGCTGCCGGAGGTTTGGCTCCGCAGAAGCACAGAGTTGGGTGTTTGCGCGGAGCGAGCAATTTCCCTGGCCGGAACCGGTTCCCTTTGGGAATTTTGGCTGGGGGATGGGCGGGGGAGATGGCGCTGGCTAGCGCCTTTGTTCCCCACCAAACTGAGCTCTGTCGTCCGGGGGCTCCGCAGCTCACCCTCCCTTTGTCCTCCAGCCTTCCCGCTTTCCGAGCAGAGCTGTTAACTTATGACCTCCCAGACGCTAAGTCGCGCTTGCTGTCTGAACACAGTCCGTCAGGCCCCTCCGCTTTTGCAAGCCGGACTCGGGGGCTCTGCTTGGCCGGCGAGCCGCCCCTCCGCCCCGGCTCCCTCCCGCCAGTCCGTGGAGCGCGCACTGCCTCGCCGCCCTTCCTACCCTCTTCCGTGGGCCTCTCGTCTGCACTTGGGTCCGGTGACTCCGTTCTGCTAATCCTCTGGCGGTTTTCTGGGTTATTTAGGCAGGTGTAGGTGGAATCTAAGTGATCAGCAGGACGCGCGGTGAGCCCAGCGTCCTCCTACGCCGCCATCTTCCCAGAATCCCCAGGGTTATTTTAGAATAGGCCATGTATTATCAGTTCTAAGCATTATATTAATGAGAGCAAAGAAAACACTGTGACCAGTTACAAGATTCCAAGATTAAGTGATAGAAATTACATTTTCATGAGTTTCTGCTTTCCTAGTTCTGAGACCCAGAGTGGTGGCAAACACTTTGGATTACATCCCAGAAATGGCAAGTACGTCCCTCCCCCAGCTAGTGCTTTCAAGGTATTTCTGTGTCACTATCAAAGCACTTTTGGTACTATACTATAATAGTGATGCATACTTTCCTCCCTACCCCCTACCATGACCTTCCCAAACCCAGCCTGTAAACTTCTTCAATGCTTGTTTTCATAACTTCTGTGACTGGCATAGTGCTTGGAACAGTAGAGGGCTCAAAAATTATGAAAAGGAGGTACCTGGGTGGCTCAGTCGATTAAGCATCCAACTCTTGATCTCAGTTCAGATCTTGATTTCAGGGTCATGAGTTCAGAACCCACATTGGGCTCAGTGCTGGGCGTGAAACCTACTTAAAAAAAAATTATGAAAAAGAAAAAAGGGAGGGAAAGGAGAGAAGAAGGAAGGAAACTACCTAGTAATCAACCTGGATTGTTTGAAGTTATCACTGGCTATATCACTGACCTATTTTATTCTTTTGGATGCTATTGTAAATGAAACTGTTTTCCCCAATCTCCTTTTTACGTAGTTTGTTGTTAGCGTATAGTAAGGCAACTGATTTTCATATGTTGATTTGTGTATGCTGCAACTTTACTGTATTTGTTTATTAGTTTTAATATTTTTTTGGTGTCTTTAGGGTTTCTTATATACAAGATCATGCCATTTGCAAACAGGGACACTTTTACTTTTTTCTTTCTGATTTGCATGCTTTTATTTCTCTTTCCTGCCTACTTTCTCTTTCTAGGTCTTCCAGCACTTTGTGGAATTGAAGTGGCAAGAGTGGACATCTTTGCACTGTTCTTGATACTACTTTTCAGCTTTAGTATGATGTTAGCTGTGGACTTTCATGTATAGCTTTTATTAGATTGAGGTACATTTCTCCTATACATAGTTTATTGAGCATTTTCATCATGAAAGGGATTTGAATTTTATCAGACACCCTTTCTGCATCTATTGAGATGATCATGTGATTTTTATCCTTCAGCCTGTTAATGAAGCATATCACATTAATTGATTTTCATATGTTGAACCATCTTTGCATCCCAGGGAAAATATCACTTGGTCATGGTGTATGATCCCTTTAATGTGCTGCTGAATTTGGTTTGCTAGGATTTTATAGAGGATTTTTGTATCTATGTACATCAGCAATATTGGCCTTTAGTTTTCTTGTGGTGCTTTTGTCTGGCTGGTATATTATTCAGCCCAGTTATTGTGTTTTTCAGCAACCTGATCGTTACTTGATACTTAAAAAAAAATCTTATCTGTTTGCTGACATTATCACTTTGTTCATGCATTGTTCTCCTGACCTCAGTAAGCATCATTATCATGGTTATTTTGAATATGAGGTAAATCATATATCTCATTTGATTATGATCAGTTTCTGGAGATTTATCTGGTTCCTTTTGGGGAAGGAACATATTTTCCTGTTTCTCTATTTTTCTTGACTCTTTATGTTGGTGTCTGTGTGTTGTATAAAATAGCACTTCTCAGAAACCTGGGTGGCTCGGTTAGTCAAGCGTCTGACTTTGGCTCAGGTCATGATCTTGTGGTCGGTGAACTTGAGCCCAGCATTGGGCACTGTGCTAACAGCTCAGAACCTGGAGCCTGCTTCAGATTCTGTGTCTCCCTCTCTCTCTCTCTCTCTGCCCGTCCCCTGCTCAGGCTCTGTCTCTCTCTCTCTCTCTCTCTCTCTCTCTCTCTCTCTCTCTCTCAAAAATCAATATACATTAAAAAATATTTTTTTAAATTTCCACTTCTCCCAGTCTTCATGGACTGACCTTGTAAAAGAGAAGACCCTCAGCAATATGCCCAGCCAGAGATTCTGGAGGCCTCTCACAGCTTTGTGCTTATCCAACCTGTTCTCTTTGTTCTTAGCAGCCCCAAGGCATCCAGAGTTCACCAGGTCCTGTCAGTACTCCGAGACAAATGAGACTAAAGCCAATTCTTCCGGCAGCCCCAGAAAAGTTGAATTGTTGAACACTCTGTCCGACTCTTTCCCTCTCCAAAGAGAAGCTGGGATTTGAAGGGTTTTGCCTGTCTGCTCTGTTCTGGGTCGGCAGGAACAGCTGTGGTGACCAGTTGTGTGCTGGATCAAATTGCTGTCTTTGTTCTCTGTGGCCTACACAGGTCTAGTGTATGTGAGGCCCCCTCAAGGCTCTGAGACGGGCAAGACTGAAGCCAGTTCCTCAGGCAGCATAGGAAAAGCTGGGACTTCAGGTGTGTAATTCAAGTCTCTCCCTCCTCAGGAAGCAGTTGGGGCTTATGGCCCGCTCACTCTGTGCGGAGCTCGAGGGAGGAGCCATGGTGACTGCCAACGGCACACCAATTCAAACTACCACTTTGTTCTCTGTAACCCCAGGGGACTAGCCAATGCCGGCCCTGCCAACTCTCTGAGAGAGGCTAGGTACAAGCCAGACCCTTGGGTGGCACTCAGCAAAGTTGGAACACTACAGGAACTGGGAGATGGGAGTTCCTTCCTGGTCATATGGCTCTGTACCAGGAGTGGGGATTATGATGAGTGTTCTCTGTTTTTAATGCTGGCTTTGATGTGGCTGGATTTGCACTTGCCCAGGGTGTAGGAACCTTTCACCTAGTTTCTGGATTTCTCACAAAGGGTTTTGATTCATGTGCTGTTGTTGAATCATTGTGTCTACACAGGGAGGGAACGTTTAGGGCTTCCTATTCCACCATATTCCTGATGTCAAGAGAGCCCCAGCCTGTACTTGTAACTAGTTCCTGGAACCCTCCAGGGTCCTAAATTCTGTTCCCATCACTCAAAGCGGTAGGAATGGGATTTTAAGCTCTTGGCTCACTCTCCCCAATCCCAGTTCTGACAGTGCACTGTATATGCTCATATTAAATGGCACCAGATGATTTTTATTGTCAAAGTGATGGAATTTTAGGGACAGGATCATTTCCAGTTAATAGTGTGATGTTAGTAATTGATAGATTTAGCTTCAGCCTCAGAAGCTAAATCCAGCTCACTCAACTGCCTTCAGCAATGCTATAACTTAGTTCAAAAGGACCGTTTGGAAAGCAGAGTTGCCAGCTGCTTGCTCACTGCACCTAAGATAAGGGAGGCCCATTCCCTTCACTTATTCTCTGACCATAATGAGCTCACAGCATCTGTCAGGACTCATTGCTCACACACAAAAAAGGACTTACCTTAAATCAGTTTAAGCATGAAATGAAACTCAAAGCAACTAACTCATATAACTCATGTAACCTGTGCAATTAAAATGTCCAGGGAAAGTTGAGTTGGGGGTTCAAACCAAGCCCTGTCCCCAAGCTTCAGTTTCTCTCTTTTTCTCTCTCTTCACCTCTCCGCTCTGTTCTTGTGTGTTGGCATCAATCTTAGGTCGGTCCTTCCCACAGGTCTTTAGCAGTGCTTGCTCTATATCCTACCCACGTGTTAAACTCACAAGAAAACTTCCCTTTTCATTTTATTTTCCTCTCTCCTAATAGCTGATAGCCAAAGTCCCACCATCTGAAACTCAGTGGTCTGTCTCAGAATCAGACACTCTTCCTTGAGGATTGAAATGTTCTCAATGTCCATTACCAGAAATTTAGGCTTGAGGTCAGCCCTGGACCAACTACATAGATCAAATGTGGACAAGGGTTGGTTCCCTAAAGGAAAATCCAGTCATGGAGTTAAAATACGAAGGAATGGATCTTGAGTAGATACAATGGTTAATTTTATGTGTCAGTTGTTTGGGTCTCAGGGTGCCTGGATATTCGGTCAAATTATTTTGGGTATTTGTTTGGGGGTGAAATTACATTTAAATCAGTAGATTGAGTAAGTCAGACTGCTCTCCCTAATGTTGGTGGGCATTACCCAATCAGTTGCAGGCCTGAATAGAAAAATGTTGACCTTCCCCCAAGTGAAAGAGAATTCTCTGTATCTGAATACATTTGAACTGGGCTTTTCCTTGCCTTCAGACTCAAACTGAAACATCAGCTCCTCCTGGATCCTGAGACTTTGGATTGAAACTTACACCACCAGTTCTCCCTGTTCTCAGGCCTTCAGATTCAGACTGTAACTACACCATCAGCTCTCCTAGGTCTCCAGCTTGTGGAATCACCCTGCAGATCTGGGGACTTGTCATCCTCCATAATAGTGTGAGCCAATTCCTTTAATAAACATCTTTATATTTATAGAAATATCCTTGTTCTGTGTCTTTGGAGAACCCTGATTAATAAAGTGGGCAAAACAGTAGAAACTCTCAACATTCTCCATTTCCTCTCTAAATCTCTGTTTTCTTTAAGACCCTCTGTTCTATCTATTTGCATCTTCTCCTTCCTATCCCTGAAATATTTGGGTATCCTATTCCAGAGCTCATCCTTAACTTCTCCTTTAAAGTCCTCCTTTATTTTATTCTTGAAAAACTAGGCATCACCTACTTTATAGTTTCACAGGGCACTGGAGTTCCTCACATCTGCTCATTCTGTTTCCACATAGGCTTTTCTAGCTTCCCTACCTTTAAGGAATAAAGCACATTTTTTTTTTGTCCACCTACTATGCACAAAACAATGTCTTAAATGTGTTAAATGTCTTATGGAATATGGATAGGAAATACTTGGTTCTTTCTCACAAATAGGGCAAGAGTCGGATAATCATGGTTTTCTCCTCCCCTCTGCTAACCTTGCTTTCTTACTCATCTCTGATCAAGCAACTTATGATATTTAAAAACAATTTTTTTAATGTTTATTTATTTTTGAGAGAGACAGAGACAGAATGCGAGTGGGTTAGGGGCAGAGAGAGAGGGAGACACAGATTCAGAAGCAGGCTCCAGGCTCCGAGCTGTCAGCACAGAGCCCGACACAGGGCTCGAACTCACGAGCTGTGAGATCATGACCTGAGCCAAAGTCAGTCGCTCAACCAACTGAGCCACCCAGGTGCCCCACAGCTTATGATATTTTTAAGAACTATATTTTGTTCCCAGAACTGCTGTTAGGTTAGTAATTAGGTTCTGTGACCAGGTGTAATAAACCAGAGTGACGACTAAAAAAGCGTGGAATTAGCTTGAGTAGCAAGTTAGTGGTGAGTGGTGTGAGAATTGGTCCCTCAGGGTGGGTAGAGCCTCTTAAAGTTGAGTCAAAACCAGAGATGGTGTTGGTGTGCCTGACTGGGGAGTGACATCAATTACAAATGGCACAGTAGGAATCCCTCCCCCCAAATATCTGGTTTACCTTTTACGAGCCAATCTGGCATACTGTAAATGATCACAAGGCACAGGATCAGATCTGGTGCCTCCATTGTCCTAATGTGAGATAATGGGAAGGCCACTTCACTTTTTGGGGTTTGCTTCCTCCTCTGTAACTTGAAGGTAGTGAGCCCCCAAGGCTTACTTCATGGTTGTGCTAGCTCAGAGCAGTCCCTCAGAATCCCATGCTTAGAATGGTCCCACACTTGGGTTAGTGCTTTCCTGTCCCTGTCTTGACATTCTTAATGGCTTTTAATAAGGGACCCATTTTCACTTTGTACCGGGACCTACAAATTATGTAGCTGGTCCTCTGGGTTCCATACGATCCCTAGGTTTGTTCTGTGGCATAAGGGAGCCAATGTCCTATTAGTTTGGAAAAAAATATGTTAACTGTTAACAAAACTAAATAGATTTCTGTGTTTGAGGACATCACAAAGTCTTTAGTATGTTAATATGCTTTGTCATTTTCCAGGAAGGGGATGTGAAAGTCACTTTCTAAACTTATTTGACCACAAAGCCCCTCCACTTTTTTTTCAAAATGCATCTCATGTGACAAGTATTACAATAATACATTCTGGGGGATGTTGACCCCCATTCTGGGGGATGTATTCTTAGGGTTCTGTCATCTCTACCAAACTTTACTTCTTTGATAATTATGAGTCATATGTGAAGAGTGGAGGTGGGGGGTAGAAAACAAAGCTGGAATTAAGGAGTGGGGATAATGCTATATCATGCCCCAGAACTCTGTTGCAAGGAAGAGTTATGCTGTTCTAGTCTCACCGAAGCCCATGCAGACCCACAATTTTTTCTCCCCTGAATTTTTGCTTGTGTTGTTTTCTCTGCTTAAATACCCTCCCCCATCTTCATCTAGTAAATTTTTGTTGTCTTTTTCTTCCAAAATGCATCTCAAATTGATCTATCTTTATATCTATCAGCTTCACCCTCTTACAAGACATACCACAAGTGGACCAATGCTACTGTCTCCTAACTCACCTCCTGGCTCCAATGCATTCTCCATGGCATTCTGACTCAACTCCTCCTTTCAAAATGCAAATTGGCCTCATGCCACTGCCCAGCTTAACACTCTTCAAAGATCCTGCTACAATTAGGAGAAAATCCAGAATACCCTCCATGGCCAAAGGCCTGACAAAACCTGAACCTCCTCTACTTCTCCAGCCTCTTCTCAAGCTGGCCTGCCCATTTCTCCCATTCTCTAGCTACAGTGACCTTGTGAGTTTTCCTTCATAATCCCCAAATATTTTTTTTTTTTAAGGAACTTTTTACTCACTGCTCATGGTATCTTGAACATTCCAACCTCTGCTTTTCAAATGGCTTGTTTTTTCTCATTCCTCAGGTCATCACTAAAAAATCAATTCCTTAGTAAGACCTTCTCAGACCACTTTGCCAAACTAGGTACCCTTACCCCTACCACTAATACCACCTACCCCTGTTAGGTCACTACCATCAGGACATACTAGTCATTCAATTCTTAGTATCCATAGTAATCCATATTCAATTAACTTGTTGACTTGTTCATTGTCTAATTTATCACTATATTGTAGAGGCCTTGAGAGCAAGGATTATGTCCCTCTTGTGTTTCTAGTTTTAGCACATGCCTAGATGTTCACTAAATATTTACTGACTGAATGACTAACTGAATGAATTCCTAAAGGTGTGTATCAAATGCTAACTCCTTATTGATGATGTCTTTCCTGATTTTTTCCAATCAAAAATGAGTCTCTTTTGTCCTGTAGCTCTTTAGCTGTACTCCTTTATAGCTCTCATCTTTGCCTCTTAGCATTATGTGTGGGTTTACTGTATCTTCCTAGTTCCTCAAGTTCCTGGAGCAGTATGTCACTGATCTTTTTATGCCCCTGCTGTGCCTGGCACAAAATAGGTGCTCCATAAATTCCGATTGAATTGATTTGAATAATTGAAAGAGCTTTCAATAAAAATAAGCAACTAAAAAAATGTTAGAGAGGTTTATTTAGAAATAAAACTACAATAAGCACTGGACTTCTTGCCAAAAATGGGCATGTTTCCCAGACATTTCAGAGGTCTTGGAGGATGGCCTAAACACCCATCTCCACTGATCCAAATCAACTTCATTAAACACTCCCTGGGCCTGTGAGATGGATGGCATGTGAACCAAGTCCTGACAGGTAGGGAGAAGAGATCCCTGCCTCCAGGTGTTCCTGGCCCCAAGTAATGGCCCTGTTATGGAAACTTTCAAGGAGGAAACTCTGCTGTGGTCATGAGGACTGAATGGTGCCCTTTTCTGGATCTTTCAGAAGTTACCTCCAAATAAGGAGGAAACCCGGATATATGAACGTGGGCGGGATTGCAATGAAGACTTGGGAAAACAGGAGGGTGTTGGTACTGGCCAGAACACAGAAATATGAGTGACCATTATCACTGTGAGTTTGTTTTGTTTTATCTGTAAAAGTAATAGTACACAAATCACAGGATGTTGGGAGTATTAATGAAGATAATATATGTCTTAAATTTATATACTTATAGTAGGTGGTAAATACATGTTACGTTCCTTCCTTCCTTCCTTCCCTTGCATTCCAGGTGAGAGCTCTACCTGTGATCTCCAGGGTAGACCACTTCAGGGTGCATAGCTAGAATTTGTGGAAAGGGGAAAAGTAGATTGATATATACGTGTACGTACATGTGTGTGCATATGGCTCATGTCCATATGCTATATAAAGGGAAGCTTATAATTGCTATGTATTTTGATATAGTAAGTGAACAACAAAATGATGTGCAATTAGCATCTGTTACTTTTGCACCCACAGGAGAATGTTATTGGACTCTTGATCTCAATGGGGAGAGGAGTTGCCAGACTAATGTTAGCCCGTAGGGGGAAAAAAAAAAGTTCTACAACTGTAAAGGGGCAAACAAAAGTAAAAATTTCTTACTCGAGCCAGGAATAAGAACAAATATAATCTGAGGCAGACTGATGAGTGGCACAGAAAAATCAGAATTTCCCTTTTAAAGATTGCTCAATAACCAGAGTGAGGGATTTCCACTGGTAGTTGTAGAAGCCTTTTCGGGTCAGTCTCCATTATTTATTAAATGAGCATGGGACACGGATGGTTAAATGAATACCTGCATTAATTTGCTAGGGCTGCCATAACAAAATGCCACGAACTGGGGGGCTTAAACAACAGACATATATTCTCTCATAGTTCTGGAGCCTAAAAGTCAAAAATCAAGATGTCAGTGGGATTGGTTCCTCCTGAGAGTGGTAAAGGAAGGATCTGTTCCAGGCCTTTCTCCTTGGCTTGTTGATGGCTGTCTTCTCCCTATACCTTCACATCATCCTCCCTCTATTTGTCTCTGTCTCCAAGTCGCCCCTTTCTTTCAAAAAAAAAATTATATTTATTTACTTTGAGGGAGAGAGTGCATGGGCAGCGCAGAGAGTGAGAGAGAGAGAGAGAGAGAGAGAGAGAATGAGAATCCCAAGCAGGGATGAGGGGCTCGAACTCACGAACCATGAGATCATGACTTGAGCCGATATCAAGAGTCGGAGGCTTAGCCAACTAAACCACCCAGTCCCGAGTTGTCCCTTTCTAAAGGACACCAGTCATATTAGATTAGGGTTCACACTAATGTCCTCATTCTAATTTGATTACCTCTCTTAGGACCCTCTCTCCAATTTGGCCATATTCTGAGGAACTTGGGATTAGAACTTTAACATATGAATTTGGTGTGAAGGTAAAGGGTACAATTCAATTGAATTTTATTAACAATTCTACAACTTGAAAGTCTCCATTAGATGCTACGCTTCTAGCTCAGCAAACGAGGAGCCAAATCATGAGATGACTATTTTTGTGTCTCTGATGATCAGTTCTGCACATAGGTATGGAAAGCAGTTTACTTGGATACAGGACACTTCTAGGAGTTGCTCACTGAAGGCTGAGGAAGTACTTAACAAAGCAAGTGTGATGTGATGTGACCAGCAGACGTGATGTGACAAGTTCACCTACAGACTAACTGAAGCAAAGATACAGAGGACCATTGAGGCATATGCATCTGCTGCAGGATTATCCCCACAACAACCTGACATCAGCTTTCAGGAAATGATGCTTCTGGGACTTGATCTGTGCGTCTTGCATAAGCTAATCTCTACCTGTAGTATATCCTCCATTCTTTCATTACAAAGGGGCAAGAGGTATAAAATGAAAACCAAACCTACAGAAAAAAAGAAATATAAAACCCTTGGAAGATCATATATGTATAGGAATAATAGATGGAATTGGAGGCAAATCTGTCAGAACAATAGCTATCATTTAAAACAGCTCTTTAAAGTTTTGTTTAATTGACTTCTAAATGGCATGTGAACTGGATAAGCATTATGGATTTTTTTTTTGCATTTCCTTTATGATTAGAAAATGGGGAAAACAACATATATTTGTTTGGTTGTTAATGTTGTTAAAAAGTACACAATATCCAAGAAGGAGATTCTTTCAGAGAGATGGCCATCTGTAAAAGCAAACACAGCAAAGTGATAGGGAACTAATACAACAAGTTCCAGAACATTAATATTTCAGAGAAGCCTCCCCAACTATTTGTTTTTTCTCTCCTCCATCCCACTAACACAGTGGCACAGTGGCATAGGGACAGTTATTAGATGAGGCCATTTGTAAGATCAAACAATGAAGTTTTACCGGAGTAGAGACCTGTCCAGTCACTGAGGGAAGACACAGACTGGTGATGGCAAGAGCACATGTCCACAGGCATTATTAAAGGGGGCTGGGTGTTGACACAGCAGAAAGTCAGAATGTCTTTGGTGAAGGGTTTTAGCCTTCTTTCAGCAATGATCAGATCACCTCATGTAAAGACAGGACTGAGCCCTCTGAAATCTTCCCTGGAGCTTAACCAATGGATTTGAACACGTGTATAAAAATGACTGCATAAATATTTTTCTTTGCCCATTTCAGCGCATGCTAATCAGAGAGGCTCTTTGAAAACAATATTTTTATCTGTACCTCAAATTCATCCATACCCATTAGCTGCTCAATTAGGCGAAACAAACTTTTAGTTGCATGCCAGGGGCTTAATTTAATTTGCCTGGGATAAGCAGTTGGCTATAACTGTGAAACCCCGTGTTTTTTTAGAAATTAAACCAGAGTAGTGAAGCAAAAACTTAAAATACAGTGTGGAAATGGAAGCAGACCGCAGTTTATATTGTGTGGAAATGCAAAGCGATCTAGTAAGCAGTATGCAGGTATGTTAGTCACATCCTCCCTGCTTGTTCACTTTCCAGTTACTGCTTGTTCTTTTTGTTGTTTTTTGCTGTAGTCCTGTGGATTCTAAAGCAGAACAACTCAAGTGACATCAGTTCATGAAGACAAAAGAAACTTTTTGTTTGATTGTGGCTGGGTGGCTCTTTAGTTCAAGCAAGAACCGAGCAAAATAAAAGCTGTCGTTATAAATCCTTAGCCTAATGTAATTTTCTTGGATTCAAAACCTAGATTCTATTAAATTACTTTCCAGTCATCATATAATGTACTTAAGCATTTCTAGATAGTGAAATACATTTGGCCTAAGTGCAAGGGGAGAAAATATTTAACTTGGCAAAAAATGTTCCTTTGTTGATAATCATTAAAATAACACCCATGATACACAATTCCTAAAAAAGGGAAGTTAGAAAGTTGATTCTTTATGGCATATAAAATAAATATACATATTTTTATTAATTTTGTTAATGTTTATTTATTTTTGAGAGAGAGAGAGAAAGAGAAAGAGCAAATGCAAGCAGGGGAGGGGCAGAAGCAGAGAGATAGAGACAGAGAATGCAAAGCAGGCTCCAGGCTCCAAGCTGTCGTCAGCACAGAGCCCAAGGCGGGGCTCTAACTCACCAACGTGAATCATGACCTGAACCAAAGTTAGAGGTTTAACCGACTGAGCGCCCCTAAAATATGTGTATTTAGGTATGAAACACCTTCCTAGAAAAACATCGGAGTCAAGAGCAAAGCCCGTTTCCATTGTGTGTCATTCTCTGACACGCATGTTGTGTGGAAAAGCAGGAAGAACCACAGATAGGGCATCAGAGGCTCAGGGTGTGAGCTCTGCTGTGACACTGATATTAGTTGCCTGACTTCAGACAAGTCACTTGACCACATTGTCTCCGCTTCTTATCTGTAATAAGGGGAAAGGAACACTATCTGACTGATACGGGCCACAGGGTGGTCTTTAACAAAGGAGAAAAAGATGAGTGGGATTTACATATTTCAGGGGGAGGGAAATGTGCTTGGTGGAAAGTAGGTTCAGAGGAATTTGTTAGTGAAGAGAAAGGGGGCAAGTGTGGTGGCTACACTCAGGAGGATGCACAGAAAGAAAAGCATCAGTGAGTGAGCAGAAAGGAGCTAGCGTGGGAATGGACAAGGCACTGTGGAGGTGGGAAATGTGGAGCCGCTTGAGGGAGATGGGTGGCATCTTCCACTTTGGCCATCTTTGCAGCGTATACCTTCTGCTGCTTGTCCCCACTCTGCAATCAGTGACAGCAGAATTCAAGAATCCTTGTGGAGTCAGGGCCAGGGAGGAATCCATGGGAACCACTGTACTTTGTTGATGACAGCATACGCTTGTCAAACCCAGTGGATGGAACAGTCCATGGAGCCCCTGAGAGTGACGAGGTGATAATTGAAGAGACAGAGGAAAAAGTAGAGAAAACCACTGGGCGTCAGTGCCCCAAGTTTCTCCATGGGCTGGGTTTATCCAACAGGAAAAAGGAATAGAGGGAGGCAATTGGCTGATGATCACTTCTTTGTAGATTTACTTGCTTAATTGCCAATGAGGGAGGAAGGCTGCTCACAGGTGAGTTGCCAAAGTGAATAAACGTGAGTTACGCTAAGAAATTAACAAAAGATGAGTTTTAGGCAACTTTCTGGAAAACACAGACTGGTGATAAGATCCACTGGACTGTGAAATAGCCTTTCAGTGGAAAGGGGAGGGAGTTATATCATTTAAGATATTTAAAACAAGACTAGCTAAAGCATGTGCTAGAATCCTATCCAGAAGGGAAAAATCCAGACCTGGCAAGAGACGAGCTAGCTGATGTCTGGGAGCTCTCACACCTCTCCTTCTTGATGTTGAGAAGCTGTGGTCAAATCCCTGAACATTTTCACAAATGCGTTTAAGACTGGGAACTGTGTGACTCATTAGTCATTGTGGTAATCTCTGAGATTCGGTGCCAGCTGTGAAATTTCAAGCAGATGTGGCAAAACAGCGAAGACCACCTTTCAGATTCATATCCTCTTTGTCTCTCACTCTGGTTCATCCTTGGAAGAGCATGAGCATATTTTTAAAGGGCAAGTTAGGTAGTGGTAGAGATTAAAAAAAAAAAAGGAAAGAGAAAAATCTGTTTAAGAAAGCAAGCTTCCAACTTCCTAATTTATATTAAGGAGAGGAGAATTGCAAACGTCAGATTTCAGTACTGTAGATGATGCCTTGATCTGACCACTATAAGACTGTGCCCAACCCAGAACAATTGTCAGCTGCTAATTATGCATTTGAGCATTAGGCCCAGCAAATTAATAATTCCAGGCCATCTTTCCTCTGCTGTCTAATATGTTTCTAGTGTGTCCCTTGGCTATTTGCTAACAGAATGAACTATATCCTCGATAAGACGGCCATCTGAGAGGAAATGCATCTGGAAGGACTGGCAGAAGAGGAGAGATAGGAGTGCTCCCTTGATAAGAATAACGACCATCTGTCAGCTCTGAGTCTCTGGGCTAGGCTAGTGAGGGAAAAGACAGGTGCAGATCAAAGTTGAAAACACTTGTTCTGAATGGATTTGTCAAAAGTTTGCCTTACTTAATTTCCACAAGATACTAAACCAGTGGCTTTGAATTGGCCTCCAGAGAGTGGCACTCAACTGCCTATCACTGACGCACATGCTGTGTGGAAAAGCAGAGAGAACCAGGGGTGAGTCCTCAGAAGCTCAGAGTACGAGTCCTGGCTCTGATATTTATATTAGCTGTTTGATTTCAGACAAGTTGCCTAACCATATTGTCTCAGTTTCCTGGTGTGTGAAAGGTGAAAAAAAATCCCCATCTTTCATATATAGCCCACAGGGTTGTCTCTATTAAAGAAGGGAAAAAATGGAAGCAATTAATATATTTATTCCGAAAGAAAAGCACTTAGGCTAGAAAAATGTGTCCTATCAAAGCCAAGTCCTCTATCCATTTAGGAACTGGAGCTTATCCTCTTTTACTTAAACTCCAGCAATTCCTGATTTTCCATCCCTTATTGTCTTAGTTTGCGATTCTATACCAAAAATATCATAAACTGGGGGTGCTTGGGTGGCTCAGTTGGCTGGGCATCTGACTTCGGCTCAGGTCATGATCTCACGGTTCGTGGGTTGGAGTCCTGCCTTGGGCTCTGTGCTGAGAGCTCAGAGCCTGGAGCCTGCTTGGATTCTCTGTCTCCCTCTCTCTCTCTCTCTCTCTCTCTCTCTGGCCTTCCCCCATTTGTGCTCTTTCTGTCTTTCTGAAAAATAAATAAATAAACTTTAAAAAATATCATAAACTGAGTATCTTAAATAGCAGAAATTTATTTCTCACAGTCTGGAGGTTGGGAAGTCCAAGACCAAGGTGCTGGCAGATTCAGTTCCTGCTGAGGGCTCTCCTCCTGGTTTGCAGATGGACTCCTTCTTGCTGTGGTCTCACATGGTGGAGAGAGGTAATTTCTTTCATGTATCTTCTTAAAAGGGCACTAATCCCATTCATGGGGGTTCTACCCTCACGACTTAATCACCTCTCAAGGTGCTACCTCCCACTACCATCACATTAAGGAATAGGGCTTCAACATAGGACTTCTGGGGAGACACAAACATTCAGTCCATAGCATCTACCATCAATTTTCTCCTCTCTACTGGATCATTCCCACAGGCACGCACTTATAATATTTCTCATTGTAAAACAAACGACAAAGACACAAAACTTCTTTGACCCCAAGTTTCACATCTTCCTCTACCTACTGCCAATTTCATTGCTCACCTTGATAACAGAACACTCCAATAGAGTTGTCTACCCTGCTTCCACTAGCTCAATTTTGAGTCTCTTTTGTCACTCATTCCCTTGGATTTTGCCCTCACCACTCTTTGAAACCATCATGGTAAAATCACCCATCACTTCCCTATTGCCAAATCTACTGGTTGCCTTACAGCCCTCCCATCTTTTGTGAACTTACAGCATCATTTGACATACATTTTCACTTCTTGTTTTTGAAACACTCTTCACTTGGCTTCTAGCCATTCTCATATTCATTCTTATAACCTCAACTACTTCTCAGGCTTCTTTGCTGATTCCACCTCTTCTTTCTGACCACTATTCTAGGGTGTTCTAGGATTCATTTCTCAGAACC
Source organism: Lynx canadensis (assembly GCF_007474595.2). Taxonomy (NCBI): domain Eukaryota; kingdom Metazoa; phylum Chordata; class Mammalia; order Carnivora; family Felidae; genus Lynx; species Lynx canadensis. The sequence continues at coordinate 170,330,279 of NC_044303.2, forward strand.
CTGTCTTCTCTATATCCTTAGGTGATTCCGTCCAGTCTCATGGCTTTAAACATTATGTGTCTCCTGTCTCGGCTGCAGCCCCTCTTTTGAACTCCAAACTCACATCGAGGTGCCTTGGTGGCATCTCCAATGTCTAATACATTACTCAAACTCAGCATACCCAATAAATTAATTCAGTTATTCAGGTCAAAATTACAGGAGTGGTCTTTTAATCTTTTTTTCTCCCCTTCATTTCTGAGATCATATGCATAAGCAAATCCTGTCCATTTTTCAGATTACATCTCAAATCTAACTACTCCTCTAGTAGAGGAGACTAACTACTCCTCTAGTAATAGTAGACTATTATTCTACTGTATCACCATATGCCCTCATTTAGTGCAAAAGACCCATAATGAATTGTCTTGCTTCAGCTTGAAACTGCCTAAATACAATCCCCACAATATAGCCTCAGTGATCTTTCGAAAACCTAAGTCAGATTCTGTCACTTCTCATTTAGAATTTTCTAATACATTCCTATCACACCTATGATAAAATTCAAATTCTTTATCAGGCCAACAAGTCCCATATAATTTGGCTTTTACCTCTATTCTAATTTCCTGATTTTGTGCCCATTACATAGTCCATTTGGTCACATGAACTTTCTCAGTTTCTGTGAACACACCAGGCTTATTTCTTCCACAGGATCCTTGTAATTTCTCTTCCAACTCTGTCTGAAGGGTTTCTTCAAGATCTTTGAAAGAGTTTTCATGAAGAATCTTTTTCTGACTGTCCTATTTGAAATAGTCCTGTCACCCCACAATTCCTAAACCTGATTATATTTTCTTCAGAGAATTTATTGCTACCTGAAGTTACACCTTTTTTGTTTTCACTTGTTTTTCCCTGTCTACCCAATAAATGTAAGTTCTTGAAAGGCACTTAAACGTAAGTTTATTGTTGGATACTTAGTACCTAGAATAAACCTGACATACAGTAAAGACTCTGCTATCATATGAATGTTTATGTCTCCTGGGCCCCTGTCCCCCTCCCACCAAATTCACATGTAGAAATCCTAACCCCCCAAAGTGATGGTATTATTAGGTAGGGCCTTTGGGAGGTGATTAGGTCATAAGGGTGAAGCCATCATGAATGGGATTAGTGCCCTCATAAAAGAGATCCCACAGAGTTTACTCACCCCTTCTACCATGTGAGGAAATAAAGAGAAAGTGCTGGTTTGAGCCAGGAAGAGGACCCTCACCAAAATGTGGCCATGCCAGCTCCTTGATCTTGGACTTCCCAGGCTTCAGAGATGCAAGAAAGAAATTTCTGTTGTTTATAAGCTACCCAGTCTATGGTTTTCGTTAGAGCAGCCTGAATTGACTCAGATGTGCTTCGTAGTGATTTTTTTTTTGCACCTTATTAATTCACCACACCCTTTACATTTATTTAAAAATTGTTTTGTTATGTTTGACTTTTGATGCCTAAGGAGACCAGGTCTTCTTCATGGAGCCAGAAGATACCTGCTGTATTAGCTAACTCCAACATGCTATTCTTTATTCTCATAGTTGAATAGCAGTATTTGTTTAGTGGCTGATTCTTTATAACTCCTGTGTTTTTTCTTCCTAAGGAATCCTAGATATGTCCGTGTATCATAGATCACAAGAAAAATTGACCACTTGTATGTGCTTTGGAATTGGCTTTTTGATGAAACTATAAAAAATCTGGGTTCTTCCTTTTTGATCATCTTCCTGAGACACAGATGTGTCAGTATGGACACTGTGGGTTAAAGCAATTAGACTTGAGAATAGAGGAGAGTGAGTTGGCAAAAGAGTAAGCCAGGTTGAGGCTTGGTCTCAGAACAGTGAAGAAAGCAGAATTGAGGGTCTGGTGCACAGACTGAGATGATACCTTGAGGCAGAGCAAAGATGTTTGGTTGCTGGAAGGTAGGAGGCTATTGAAGGCCAATGGCAAGACAGAAGAGGTGATCATGAGACTGGGCCAGAAAAGTAGATAGCAGTCTGCAGAAAAGAGGACATGGTGGTAAAGAAGAAACAAATGTCCCCTTGGGGAGTCCCTCAGATAGCATTCTGGAGCACTAATCACACACTTCATTCAACTGAACTGCTATTATGAAGTGCCCACATCTTCCAAGCTTTCTGACCAGAAGGTAAAAGATCCATTCTACGTCCTCAAAAGTGCTCACAGTCTGATGTGTCTTTGTCATTGGTAAACCTGTGTATGTAACAAATCTTCACTAAACTAAATAAACTTGGTTTAGTTTCAGAAAGATAAAGATGATGGTAATTGGTTGAGATGATGGTAATTAGGAGACAAAAGGAAGGTTAAACAGAAAAGAGAAGATTTGAAGACACGAGGTGCCTCCTTGAAAATAAAGAATTGTCTTTTTTTTGTTTTGCATTATTATTTCAGCATTTCCCAAAGGCTTCCTCAGTGTAGCTAGTGCTTCCCCATCAATGGGGGAAATTTTTCCCTTTTTCTCTTTTGCTCACATCAGCAAAGGAGCATGGATGATGAAATAGGAAATCTAAAGTCAGTTAGATAGGCACATTATTTCTAAGAGTGTCTGAAAAATTTTATACAGGGGAATTTTGAATATAGGCAAACGTTTATAAATGCTATTCTTATCTTCTATACTCTTCTTTTTTTGTTACCCTAGGACTCCTTGGAGAAGTTTGCATGACATTCTGTTTGACGTAAAATCAGCATGTGTCCCAAGTAAATCAACAACAGCTGTTTTAAATAGCAGATTGTATCCCAAAATATCATTATGAATTGCTTGGATGCTTATGTTTTCAGATTACACTGTTGGATCCTAGCATCTGGACATTGCAGCCACAAGTAGACAGAGTTCAAGTTGGCTGAGAGATGGTGGGCTATTTACCAGAGGATATGATCTTTGGAGGAAATTTCAGTGTGATCTCAGGGTTAGAGATACCAGCAAGAAAGGAGCCAACCTACCTTGCAAGGAGTCATCCTTCAGTTAGTTGAAGATTTTACTTGGAATCTTGGGGATTTCTCTGATTGGGCCAGAAAAGCAGTTTAATAACAGATGGTCCCCGAAAGCACCCACACCAGTGTCCTAGAAAATATTCAGTATCCTCCTTCCTCCAAGAACTTGCAGTATGATGGGCTAATTGTATTATCCAATGCCACTAAAAAAGTTTCTGTTCTATGACCTACAGAACGTTTTCGGCTCAGCCGAAGATATAGGACCAGCTGTATCTTCAGTATCTTGCATTGCCTCCCATTAGTTGGATTCCTTTGCTAATGACTGTGGCACTGCCCTCTGCTTGCATCAGGGCTAAGAGAAAGGGTTAGGCATTTCCCCCTTCACCTCCTAAGAGCTGCTTCTTTGAGCAATATTTTCCCTTTCCATAATACTGCCAAATGCAGGCTTTACCTGATTACACTGTTCTGGGGAGTTCCACCACAGCTTCAGACTGTGAGGGGCACATGCATCTCTCAAGAGCTTCATAGTCGGCCATGGGTGTCTTGCCCATGCAGGGAACACTTGTTTGGGGAGCCTCCCTTCTGCCTTATTTTGTAGGCTTACTAAGGGTCATAGCACCAACTCTCACTTCTAAGAGCTCCCTCCCTGCATGAACAGGCTTGTCCATTGGGCACAATCTTATAAGGCCCTCTGTCACCTCATACCTATTAGAATGGCTACTTTCAAAAATTCAGAAAATGACCAGTGTTGGAAATACATAGAGAGACTGGAACCCATGTGCACTATTGATGGCGAGGTCAAATGGTGCAGTTGCTATGGAAAACAGTGTGGTCGTCCCTTAAAAAATTAAAAACGTAATTCTTATACGACCTAATAATCTCACTTCTGATTATATATCCAAAATAGTTGAAAGCATAGTCTTGAAGAACTATTTATACACCCACACTAATTGCAGAAATATTTACAATAGCCAAAAAGTAGAAGCAACCCAAGTGTCCATCAATGAATGAGTGCTACACAAAATGTGGTGTACACACCCAATGGAATATTACTCAGCCTTGAGAAGTAGGGAAAGTCTAGCATGTGCCATGGCATGGATGAAACTTGAGGACATTATGCTAAGGGAAATAAGCCAGTCACAGAAAGGACAAATACCGTACGATTCAATGGAGAGTTGTTGTTTGTCCTTTTTCAGTTTTTGAAACTGTCCTAAAGTTTCAGTTTTGCAAGATGAATAGAGTTCTGGAGATTGGTTGTACAACAATATGAATGAGCTAAACACTATTATATACTTGAAAATGATTAAGATGATAAATTTTTTATATATTTTTTATTGTTTATTTATTTTGAGACAGAGAAAGAAAGAGGGAGAGAAAGAGAAAGACAGAGAGAGAGAGAGAGAGAGAGAGAGAGAGAGAGAGAGAGAATCCCAAGCAGGGCCCATGCTATCAGTGCAGAGCCAGACTCTGGGCTTGATCTCACCAACCATGAGATCATGACCTGAGCTGAAATCAAGAACGGATGCTTAACTGACTGAGTCACCCAGGTGCTCCGATGATAAATTTTATGTTAAATATATTTTACCACAATCAGCAATTTAAAAAGTACTTTAAAAAATTCCATGTGCCTACTCTCAGAATCTCAAGGAACTGCTGGATTTAAACCTGTGCCCCAGAGTCTCTGTGACATCACACCTGCTATCTTCGGACTGACAGCTCTAGAAATGTGGACTGTTTGCCACAGCTAGTCCACCTTTCCTACCTATACTCCCAGCATAAGGACAGTCCCTTCCAAGTCCCCACACTCGGCCATAGTCAGGGCTTTGTTCTCCTGCTACTCTGGGACAAGGTTTGTACATATCTCCATTGGTCATCTACCCCCCAAAGACCTCACTGGGAAACATCCATTTCTATCACTTGTATCCAAGTTTTTCCTGGTGTAAATAAAAATGTGAATCCAGAACGTTCACCGGTCTAGCTTGTGTTTTCCCAGTATTTTAGTGCCATTTTATTTGAAATGCTTGGTGTGGTACCTGTTGAAACAGTTGCTGGCCCCAGATCTCTTTTGTCAGAGACAAAATGTATCTAGAAAACAAAATTACTTATTTATTTAAAAATATTTACTAGTCAAAAAGTAGGAAAAAAGCTTGTAAATTTCATTGCTTTTAGAATGCCTTCCAGATAGGTCTAAATCATATCCACCCTTTAAGGTTCAGTTGAAATGCCAAATGATTCTCTGAATCAGAAATGATCAATAACTTCCTCTTCTGAATTCCCATAGCATTTTATCTGAAACTCTCTTAAGATATTTATACTTTTTATCCTAGGTAATGATTACCAATACATATCCATCTCCCTATAGAGTCTATGTAGTCTAGGATATTGTATTTCTGTGTTTCCCACAATGCCTGTGCATGAAGGATGCTTAATATATATTTGCTGAACGTAAAATATAGAAATCCTTGGAAAGGTTATGCTAACTTTGCAAGAACAAATTGAAAATGGCAACATTTCTGGTCCTGTAGCTCCTGGGTAGTGCAGATATCTTCAACCAAGGGTTGGTGGGTACCTTCTGGTTCTTCCCACATCACCCTCTCCAGGCAGCTGAGACTCAGAGGAAGCCTGACTCCAAGTGTGAAGTCGTTAATGAGACAAATGCAAAGTGATTTTGACCACTCATCCAAGTCACCATGGAATCTAATTAACAAGCGTGGTCTTGACCAACACGTGAGAATAAGAGTTCACATGCATGCTAACATTGCCAGGGAGACCTTTCCGAGGAAAAAAGAGTCTCACTGAGTGACAAAAATGGTCATTTCACAGAGAGAAGCAGCCTGGTTGTTTTAATGGAGCACAGGCAGGGAAATCTGTTCAGTCTGAGAGACCCAGACTTAACTCTTTCAAGTGAACAACAAAGGACTCTCCAGCTTTCAAAATGCATTTCTTGTGTCTGGGGCTCTCTCCTAACTCATGCCCAAGGTCAGAGAAAGGACGGAGCATAAATGGAGTTACAAAAAAATGTATTACCAATGCTGGTACTTTTCCCTTGGAGGTTAATTTCTGTTCAGAATTCTCTTCATGGAAGAACTTAAAACACACACACACACACACACACACAAAATAGAATCAATGGAAACAGCATCCAAATTGCTCTTTCTCTGGGAAAGAGCTCTTGACAAACCCTTCCTGGGACACTCCACTGAGCAAGGCATTCTTCCTCTTCTCTTCTAATTAACAGGGTTATGCTTCCTTGAACCCTTACAAGCAGTCACATTACTCTGCCTTTCTACCAAGTTCCTGAAGTTACTTTTAGTGCCTACCAAAAACAATGAATATGGAGAACAGGTGGTTCATGCCTTCTGGTGTACTGTATTTCCTGTGTAACCTCGAATAGCCAGGGAGTATGTGGATGAGTCCCCCAAACTGGCACCTCATAAAGCCTCTTCTGTGTGATATGTATATTTCCCCTTCATTAGCCAACTAAGTGGTGCTTGTACATGCACAGTTTTCATTATTGTGCCATATTTATTTAAATGTCAACATAAGCAAAGTATAGAACATACATTTAGATACTGTTTTCTGCCCATAGGGATGTGCGTGGGAAGTGGAGAGTAAAATGATTAATAAAGAAATACAATGCCTAGAAAATGAAGGCAAGCACCTGCGTCCATTCTAGTTCCCTTTCTGTAGAGGAACCTGGTAGAATCTTTCTTTCCTCAGGGATCTCAGCCATTTCCCACCCACCAGCCCAGCCCTTCTTTTGCTCCCACATCAGATGTGCTTACAGACTTGAGGACTGGCTCTGGCTCTTCTGAATTCCTAAACCATATGTTTAAATTCTTTGTTTTGAAAAGTGCTGGGTGATTCTACCAGAGATATTGATTCTTACCCAAACTCTGAAGTAAGTGTTCCCCGTTTTGGGAGTGAAAATGATGATGGTCAGAGAGAGCCAATGTCGCCTGAGTAGAAACTGATTGCGTGATAGTCACAGAGCTGGGAAAGTGTTGTTCAGGTATGTCTTATGATCTAACATATTTGAGATGATCAAAAGGGTCTTGGGGATTTCCCAGTGGAAAATACAGAGGCTTTGGACTCGGTTTATGTGGGAACTTCCATTTCTACCTTATGAATATTTTCTCCTTCAAAATTTGATCTGACTCCTGAAGGTAAGATAATAATCCTGGAATGCTGCATTAATTAATCTGTCTTTCATACAACATTAATTGAGCATCATCTATGTGCAGATACAGTTCTCCAGATAAATAGAACTTATATATATATGTATATATTCATATATACGTATATATTCATATATATATATATATATATATGTATATGATTTCTAATAAAGAATTGGCTTAATTGGTTTCCCATGATTATGGAGGTGAAGAAATACCACTACCTGTTGTCTGCAAGCTGGAGACCCAGGAAAGCCAGCAGTGTAAATTCTAGTCTGAGTCCAAAGGTCTGAGAACCAGGAGCGCCTGATGGCCTAGGTCCCAGTCTGAGAAGACTGCATCAGCTCAGCAGTCAGGTAGACTAAATTCAACTTCCTTCTGCCCTTTGTTCTATTTGGATCCTCAGTAGGTTGGGTGGTGTCCACCCACAGTGGGGAGGACAATCTGCTTTATTCAGTCTACCAATGAATATGCTAATCTATTCTGGAAGCAACTTCACAGACACATCCAGGAATAATTTTTAACCAGGTACCTGGGCATCTTGTGGCCCAGTCAAGTTGACATATAAAATTAACCATCAGAGCAGGTCTTTGTTCTAGGTACAAATAAATAAGATCTGGGCCTTATCCCCAATGTACAAAACTACTAAAATCATTTCTCCCTTAAAGAGAGCCTATGGTGGGCTTTTGTTAGCTGGCTTTTGCTTGCTTCTTCCCGTTTACTTTACTTCTCCTCACCGGCCAGCTTGGAGTTACCTAGGTGAGTTGTACTCTCGCAAGCCTCTGAGAGGCACAAGCCATTTCCATGGAAGGGAGTGGTCTCCCTGCATTGTGTCCCCAACACACACTTACTCCTCAGACCTGAGCTCAGCAGCTACCCCCTCTGTAAAGCCTTCCTTGATTTCTTCAGCCAACTTTGGATGCTTCTTCTCCAATGCTCTCCTAACATTTTGTACATACAATCTCATAAGCCCATGTCAAGAAATATGTCTCACCGCAAAACCATAAGCTCTTTGAGAGCAGAGACCACATATTCTTATTTCTCTATCCCCATTATCTTCCCTAGTGACTTGGTAGGTGCTCAACAAATGTTGATGGTTGAATAAATACATAATTAAATGTAGAAAATGATTAATGCTTGAAGAGAGGTACTGATAAGTGGCAGCCATTGTTTGTTGAGTGCTTACTCTACATCAGGCATTGTGCTAAGCTTTTTGTGTTCATTATGTCATTGTTATTTCCCATGTTATAGACAAGGAAACTGAGCTTGGAGAGCTTCATTGTCTTGCCTGATTTAACATGGCTAAAAGTGACAGAGTAAGATTTGCACTCAGGCCTGTCTGGTTGCTCTTAATGGCCACGTGGTGTTGTCCTCATTGGGATCGAGCTGACCCATGAAAGTGAGCCTATAATTTAGAATGCTGTGGCTCGTTTTATTTTTTTATTTTTTTTTATTTTTATTTTTTTTAAATTTTTTTTTTTTCAACGTTTATTTATTTTTGGGACAGAGAGAGACAGAGCATGAACGGGGGAGGGGCAGAGAGAGAGAGGGAGACACAGAATCAGAAACAGGCTCCGAGCCATCAGCCCAGAGCCTGACGCGGGGCTTGAACTCACGGAGTGCGAGATCGTGACCTGGCTGAAGTCAGACGCTTAACCGACTGCGCCACCCAGGCGCCCCAGCTGTGGCTCGTTTTAAACGCAGCAATCAAACCCATGCGTACCACTGCAAGTGTATTGCCCATTATTTCCAAGTCTGACCTATAGCCTCAGATGATGGTTTCAGGAGGAAACAAAACCCTGGAGCTGAATAAGCAGAGAGCAGGCAGTGCCTCTTCTTAGAAGTTAGGTCACTGAGTAATGCACAGTGTTTAATTGATGCCTGATCAAATGCAAATCTCATTTGAATGTGGAAATTAAAGTTCTCTACAGTGAACTCTGAGGGATTTTGTCAACATGAGATAACTCTCTTCCAAGATAATGACTAAATTTAATCTCACATAAGCCCGATAACAGGCAATTCTCCTGACAGCCGTGGAGCTGCTGGGCTGGTGTGCGCGTGGAGAGGAGCTGAGGGGTGCACAGAAGTCCTGGAGTGTGGTATTGTGAGGGAAGTGGTGAGCAGACAACAGAGCAGTTTTAAGAAAAAGAAGGTCCAAGTCAAAGAGGTCTGGCTGGGCCTGTTAGGGAAAAAAGCTCTGTGAAAGGTACACGCAAAGACATTATTGACGTCTTAAGAGGCATTTTTGGATGTGTTCATTTCTATTTTTTTTCTATCTCATTTTTTTTTTAATGCTTATGTTTCTCTTCCCCAACAATTCTGCCCTTGAGAATTGGTTTCTTCTCCTCAGAACAAAATAAAAGATAAAATATTTCCTCACTTCATACCCCAATCTAGAAACACTTGAGCCTAAACATTTACTGTCCATGATGGATTTGGTACTGATAAATTTGTCAATGACTGAGGTCCCAGAGCCTTCTAAAATCACTTAAAAAAAAAAAAAAATCCAAGTCCTCTTATTTGGACTCTGCTAGAATCCGACTTGGAATGGATTTTCTTTCTTTCTCTTCCTCCTCAACCACTGCAAGTGATCATGTTCTCCAAGGCCCGTGACAGTCCCTGCCCCTTGCTTTCTGGGGCATATAGAAGGCAGGACTGTTGATAAGCCACAGTCAGGGGCATGCCTGTGTGGGTCCTGGAGAGTATGGTGGGGGTAGGGATTTTCGTCCTTCTGTTGTATAAGACTTTTTACCTGTGAGGGTCTACACAGCTAGCTTCGACCAGAGCTTTGTTGCAAAACCTCATTTCAAATTTCCCCAGCTCTCTCTCAATGGGGTCTGGCCCTCCCAGGACACTCAAGGTCATTTCTAGTCATTACTGGCCACCTGCGGTCCATCCTGCAACTGCAGGAGACTCATGGTCCTGTCACCATCTCTTGCAGTTCATAGGGGTCAGATAAGGCCTTTGGCTGCCAAGGCGAGAGACCCAGAACAGCTCCACAGTTGGGACTAAAGAAAGATGCTACAGTTATGGATTGGAAGCCACCACTGTTGTATCACTGACTCCCTCACTGAGGGGAGGATTACACAGAAATAGACAGCAGGAACATTCATATGGACAAGGCTTGCCAGGCCTCTGTTGGCTGACCAAGATCACCTTTTTCTGACCTTTGGGAATGACAGAGTGCTGTGTTCTCTTGACTCAGAGCATGAATGGGAAGGGACTGCGAAACCATGCCCTGGGATGTGTATTGTCACTGTTTTATTTATTTTTCCTTCTAATCAATCATGCAGTCCAAGAGTGTGCTGAACTGATTTGGACTCAAGGAGCTAATGATGCAGAGGGATGCAGTGATAACACAGGCATAGTACTTGAGAACAACAGAAAGGAGTCTCAGATGACTGCAGAATTATGTGCGGCTGTCTGAAAAGATTGTAGGAGGAGACCTGAAGGCTCCAGTAGGTAGCTAAGACAGGCTTTAAGAAAAAGTAAGTAAAGCTTGGTCTTAGGGAATGCGCCAGATTTGAGTAGGGGGAGGGAAGGACGTCCTCAGAGTCAAGAACAAAGGGGGAGGTTATAGGAAGCATTTGTTCAATGTTCAAGAAAAGTGGAACAATTCTAAGCCACAGAAGGACAGGCTGTGAGGGTCTTTGACTGTGCACTGAGTTCCCGAGGGCACCCTTGTTCAAGGCAAATCAAGTGTGAATCTCCCGCATGTCAAGGGTCCGCTAGGTGACCCCCTCAAGGTCACTAAGCAGCCATGGTGCCAGATTGCCGTGGTGTATCCACACAGTCGAGGGCTCACAGCACTGCTCTCTTAACCATCTTGCTTTTGCTCTCACTCGTAACCTCTTTGAAGCCTGCCAAAACACAGGTGTGCTTTTGTTTTGATTACAAACTCCGTGAGCTGCTGGTGGGACTTTCTGAACCAGGAGGCGGCTGTTGCTTCCGCAGCTGCTTGTGTCCTTCAAAGAGGGGAGGCCTGAGCTGTTGGTGGGGGAGGGGAGCCTTTGGCTTCAGTGGTTGAGGTGGGAGGTGCCTTTTCCACGGTTGCTCCCCACCCCCCTCCCTTTGGAAGCGAAGTCTGCCCGCCCCTTTCAGAGAAGATGGTGAGTTTCCTCCTTGTCCCCAATGGCTCTGCACACTGCCAAGGGCTGACAGGAGGTCGTGGCTGCTTTCAGCTGAGCATTAGCCCTAATGGGTTTGGCAGGATTTTAAAATAATCAAAACAAAGCAGGTAGAAAGGTCTGAAGGGGGAGGGGATATGGTGACTGCCTGAGCTCAGATCACAGGATCTGCCCTGCAGCCTGGGCCCAGAAGAGTTCCAAGGCCCGATGCCAAGGGTCTGAGCTGAATAGAAATCCGGAGTGGCTTTATCAGAGAAATTAGTCTGTGATTAGAGCCGAAAAGAGTCACAAGTCTTAACTTGTATTTAGCACTCCAAGGATAAGGTGTCCTGTGTGTACCGAATGGCTCAGGCAGTCTGCAGAATGAATGGGGAGGCTTATCCAGGAATTAGGGTGGAGGAAAGCCGGGGCAAGACGGGCCGGTGGGAATGGGGGTGCCTTGGAGAAATCTGTGAGTGGACACCGCTCGGGCTTTGCTGGGGAGTTTCAGTCCAGTGATCAGATCCTAGAATATGTGTTAGAGGTAAGGAGAAACAAAACTTTAACCAGGTTTGGTATTGAGCTTTCAATAAAATTGGAATAGTGTACAAAGTATCTTTGAAAGAAAGAACAGGCCTCTGGAGTGGTAGAGAGGAAGGGAGTTACCCACCTATCTTTCCTTCTGGCCTGCGGCAGGAGGATTGTGTTCTAGCCACAGGCACTGAAGCCTGCAGCTTTCAGGTGTGACCCACTGCCCATTGTAGTGATGTGGCCTAGCTTCTTTGTCCTTGACCCCAGGGCACAGCTCAGGGACACTTCAGTGGATCCATAATAAGTTATAGTTTGAGAACAGCCAGGGAGAGATGCAGTTGTGAACAGCGATCTCTGGCTTTGCTCTCACTTCTGCCAGAGGCTCTCTCCTTCATCCTTGGTGCCTGTCTTCTAGCTCCGCGTGCTTCTGGCAAAGGCAGAGCGTTGAAAAGATTCTTTCAGAGCCAGCAGGAGGATCTGGCTCTGAAACGGGCCAGGCACTGGTCAGGCCAGGCGGTGGGCAGGTTCCCAGCCCAGCATGGCCCCGAAGTCTGGACTGGGCCTTGCCCTCACTTGGCCAGAGGGCTTCCTCAAAGTTCGTTTTGATTGCACACAAAGCAGGCAAAATGGTGGACTGATGCTAAGAAAATGGGGCTATTGCCTGAAACCAAAGGGAAGAACGTGTGGCTAGGCTTGGGCCCAGGGCTGGCAGGGACTAGCACCTGGAAAATGTTCAGAAAAAACACAATTTCTTTCTCTTTGTTTCACTCTGGGACTTGCCAGACTCTGGCTCTCCACATGCCATTATGTATCTGCTTTATTTTTCTCTCACTGCACTAACATTAGCTATTTCTTCAAGCACATGGCAGAAGATGGCCGCCTCTTAGCTCCTAATTTTGCAAAACCCTCGGTTGAGCTGGTCGTCACAGCAATTCTGAAGTCACAGAAAGGAATCCGATTAATTTAAGATTAAGTCAGAGCAGGTTAAAGTGTTGGGAGGGAGGGATATGGTCATTGCCTCAGTTCTGATCGTATGTCTAGTAGCCTGGGGCCAGAGCAGCTCCAAGGCTATGATCATAGGTTGGTGGGACAAGGTAGAGAGAATGGTGGGGGAGGGGAGTGGTACTAGAGAGAATATCATAAAATATTAACATGCTTGCCTGGACCCTCATTCACTAGGGCTCAGAGATGTGTATTTGTGTGTGTGTGTGTGTGTGTGAGAGTGTGGCCTTATGGTTGGATGGAAACCTCCAGCGTATCTACCACATCAGCTAGATAACCAGATAGAGAGAGGAAAGTTGGATCCACCTTTTATCTAGAAATTTCTTTTCTTTTTTCTTTTTTTTTTTTTAGGCACCTTTCTGCTTTGTACATCAGCAAAGTACCACATTAACATGGCCCTTCTGAATCTGGAGATTTTGTCCCAGATTATGTAATCATCCTCTGTCTTCCCTGGGTGGATAAACTGATGTATGCTGGGGAGTCTTTTGCGAATTTACATTTCCTTTAATATGCATTGGGCACAGATGGTTACCAGGTTGTCTCCGATCCATAAGTCTTCTTTCATCAAGGGCTGATCAGAATTTAGTGCAAGCAGGTTTAAAGGGACAAGCTTTTAGGCTTGGAAATGTGCATATAAATAAAAATGTTGCTGTAGCGGCTCCATTGTTAATGAAAGAAAAATGATCCATGTCCTCTTCTGGGATAACGGAGTCTCTGAATATATTTATTTCAAGATTTAGGTGCTGGGGGGACTGGCCACAAATCACAGAGCAACCATTAATGAGCCTCTGTCCCTACCTGTTAAGCTTATTAACTGCCTGTTACCTACAGTTCTATATCCCACCTGGGGAACAAAATGGATGCTTTGGCAATACTATGGCTGAAAAATACAGAAGTTAATCAAAAGCACAGGGGGGGCCTGGAAATGCAATCAGAAGACGTGTGCTGTCTGAGATTACTGGGGGACCTGAGGGTTCTTGGGAGGAAGCTTTCGATGCTGTCTGATCTGAGATTTAGCTAATTAAACCTACCGTCCTTAAGCCAGTGTCTCCGCACTCAGTGCGTGCGGAGGACATGAAAGGCACAGTCCCTGCCCTCAAGGAACCTGCATGCTAATTGGGTGGGCATGCTCTACCTACCTGAATCAGAGGGATTCTGATGGAAAGCAAGTTCAGGGCAGTTATGCAGTCTATGTGAATAAGTATTAATGTGATAAAACTAAGAGAGTGTGGTCTAGTGGGAAAAGCCCTTAGCTGGGACAGAGGAGACTTGGGGTTTTGCTCCAGTTCTACCACATGACAGTGTCTGTGCTATTTATTCATGCTCTCCCAGTCTCACTTTTCTCATTGATAAAATAAGAGTTTGAACATTGTCATTGCTAAAGAGTATTCATGTAACGGATCATGTATCCATGAGACAGGAGTAGGGACAGAAAATTGCTCAGAGGAAGGGAGTCTTGATTTGAGCATTTAGCAGAATGTAGGATTTAATTTATAGAGATGAAGGAAGAGCCATTCTTAGAGATACTTTTTTTTTTCTTTAAAGGAGGCTCCTTGCCCAACGTAGGGCTTGAACTCACAACCCTTAATTAAGGGTCATGTGCTCTACCGGCTGGCTAGCCAGGTGCCCCCTTCTATGCATCAAATCTAGAGGTAGGTGTGTGTGTGCAGAGGTGAGCGCAGGAGGGGAGTGGATACATGTTACAGGCAGAGATGGGCAGAGCCAATTAGGAGGATGGGCAATGCAGATTTCAACACTGGAACCGATGGCTATGTTCTTTAACACATTTTTTAATCTTCCCAGTCGCTTCCCCACTTTAAGGCAAGGTTCTTTCTACTAATAGCAGCAGCAGTCTTTTGTAAGTAATTTGAAGGCAGAGATAAATACTGAAAACTAAAAAGCCTTCACTCCATGATTAATTAAAGGAATCATCTCAAATTTAGAAAATTGCTTAAATAAAGGAAGACACAAAATTGCATCAGTGTGCCTCCATATGTTAATTATGGCTATTTTTCCTTGTTTCTCTGCTGCTGCTACAGCCACGTCCCATCTATCACTTGGTTTCAGGCGTCATGATCAATTGACTGTACCATAAACAACATGTTGCACATGTGGCAAATGATAACATCATTTGACTCGACACAGGCTAAAAAAAACTCCCATGTTTTCATCCTTCCAGTCCCTCAGAAGAGAAAAAGGACAGCCTTGAATTAATTCCTTACTTATTGAGTCAAGTAGACCTTTTTTGCAAACTCTACTGGGGTAAAGAAGGGACACCCAGCCGCCCGCAGAACTAGACCCACTAGATGGAAGCTCCAGAAAGGAAATCTGTGCCTTACAGCGCCCGGCACATAGTAGGCACTCAGTTGCTCTATGTTAACCAAATCACCACTCATTATTTTAGTTTCTCTGATAGGTGATAAACTTTGTAAAGAATTAATATTCATCACCAGAAGAGATGTTTTTACCCCTGCAGAGAGCAAATCTTTTGCTTGTTGAAAATAAGTCATATTGAAGATCTCATAAGGACCTCCATTTAACTGACACCCAACTCATGGATTTCACCAGTGGACTTCCGTTTCTTCTCTAATACATGGTTACTGAAGCTTGTGAATACATATGGCCAGGTGCCACGCAGAATTATGCCCTTGTGCTTCTGCTCCGCTAGCTATATGCCTATATGCTTACCAAGAGCGAGTTATGTTTGCTTCTGAATCTCTTCCATCTACTTGGCCTTAGATTGTAGTTCTAGAATTCAGTTAAGTATTACATCAACTGATGATATCTTTAGGGAAAATGAGTTTCCCCTCTGAAAAATAAATGGAACATTCTAGAGGAATTCAATAAAGTCAAGTTTAAAAGTCTATGAAATTAGTGGGCACGATGCCTGTAAATGATTGAAAATAAGTAAACATCTAAGAGAAATACGCTTTCAACTTTTAAAGAAACTAAGTCTAGCAATAATTGATGTAGGGGCTGTGTGAGTGTGCTCGATGAAAGAAAGACAATATGCAGCTCCAATTGGCAAACACCCACTCAAAGAAGTACACTTAAAGTTTCATGGGAAAAGAAATATTTAAACCATGTATGTATACTTTTTGGAAATGATTTGCTGCCTTCCTAAACTTTTTATAATTAGCCAGTCAGCAATTTTTTTTTCTGATTGGTAGGTAGCCTAGGAATTCTACTAAAGAAAAAATTAGTAAATTCAAAAAGAATTGAGGGCACACGAGATCAGCAGTCTAGGTTTACAGTGAAAGCACAATGACTGATGGTCATACCCTTGGAGACAGAAACACTATGGGAGCTTAGCCAAGCACCCCCAAGGGAAGTGTGACCCAGGCCAGTGGGCCTTTCATAGAAGGGGATGGTGCCTTCAATAACAAATCTCTCTTGCAATCACCTTGTTGTCTTAGAATCTCTTGCTTCTCTTTTTTCCCTTTCGTGCAATGTTTTACAGAAATGTTTTATTTTGCAAAATTTTCCAACTTAATGAAAATTCAAGTATAATGTATTGAACTTTATATACCCTTTGCCTAGATTCACAAGTGTTAACATTTTGCAGTCGTTGCTTTGTTTCTCTCTTTCTACAGAACCTCCCACCACACTTCTGCTCTTTCTCTCCCCTCCTTCTTTCTCCTCCTCTTCTTTCTTCTTATGAAACTTGCCAAGAGTTTGAGATGCCATGGCATTGGCCTCTGAATAGTTCTGTGTGTATCTCTTAAGAACAAGAATATACTTTTACTTACTCATCATACAATGATCAGATTCAGGAAGCTTAACACTGATATAATATTGCCTAATATACAATTCATATTTAGATCTCATCTCTTACACCATGTTTTCTTGATCCATGGTCAAATCTAAGAAAATTCACTGTACTCATTGGTCACTTTTAATCTGGAATAGTTCCTTAGCCTTTAGTTGTCTCTCAGAGCTTTTACATTTTGAGAAACTACCTAGACAGTTGTTTTGTACAATGCTTCCTTGATTTGTGTTTCTCTGACTCCTCATGATTACTGTTAAGTTATGAATTTTTTTGCAGGAATACTACGTAAGTAATATTGTGTCTATCCTATTGCATCATACCAGGAGGCACATCATGTCACTTTGTCTCATTATTGGTGATGTTAGCTTGGATTGTGTGGTTATGAGGCATCCACTGTAAAGTTGCCACTTTTTTCTTTCTAATTGCTTAAATAAAGTATTTGGAAACTGTATAACTATCCTGTTTCTTATCAAATGTTCACCCAAGTGTTTTATCATCCTATGATCATTCTTGTCTGAGTCAGTTATTATTTTGGTTCCCAAATACTGTCCCTGTTTCTCTCTACCTTCTAAATTACTTGCTAGAAATCGGATGCGAGGATGAGGAAAAACACTATATATATCCCTTCCCCAAGCCCCAGTTGTCTAGTGAAGCAAAAATGTCTCATAGCACGGCATCTTCTTTTATTACTTTATTATGCTGAAGGAGTGTCTGTCTACTCCCCAGTCTTGACTTACTTCTTTGCTTCATTTATTTATTAAAATTTTTCTTAAATGTTTATTTATCTCTGAGAGAGAGAGAGAGAGAGAGAGAGAGAGCAAGTGGGAGAGGGACAGAGAGAGAGGGAGACATAGAATCTGAAGCAGGCTCCAGGCTCTGAACTGTCAGCACAGAGACCGATGCGGGGCTCAAACCCGTGAACTGAAAGATCACGACCTGAGCTGAAGTCAGGTGCTTAACTGACTGAGCCACCCAGGTGCCCCTTGTTTGCTTCATTTAAGGCTTACATGTACTAGTGCTTGGTTAATCTCATTCACATCTTACAATAACCATATGTTATAGGTACTATCGTCAGAGTCTCCATTTCAGTAAGGAGAAGATAGGCTTAGAGAGGTTGGCCTAAGATCATGTAGCTGATAACCAAGACAGTCTATTTACAGAGGCCACTCCTTTTGCTACCATGTTTCCAAGAAGTGGGAAAATAGGTGCCACGAAACTCATGCACATAAGTATGGATTCTCCTTCCGGTATCCAGGTAGAGTTTACTGACTGCATTCTGAACAAAATTATGCTTTGCAGTGTAATCATCTTGGTGATGTTACTTGGTTACTCTGACAAGTGGCAACTCTTCTCAAATCATAGTTGATTCTCATGAGAAATAACCATGGCCACACTGACAGATGGCAGCTGGACAGCTGGAAAGGAATCAACAGAAGGTCCCGAATGGCCCACTACAAAGCAACTGTGGTGAACATCCTGACACACCCAGCCCCTGAGACAACAGCTTAAAGCAGTGAAAGACGCTCACACACAGATAAAAATGGAAATCATGCACTGTGTTCCATTAATCTCTCTTGACAAAAATTTACGTTTGTGAATCTGCTCTTACTCTAATGAGAACAAGGTATGGTGGTCTGGGGAAAATCACTTCATCACAGCTGCTAAATAGGGAAGCAGGATTCAATGGTCTCTAAAAGGTCCCTTCTAGTTTCATGAATCTAAACATGAGTTGTTATTGTAATAATCTAGTTCTAGAATATCAATAACTTCTTTGTTTATGTGACACATAAACATGACCTACACTGAAGTTAATCCTGATGTTCAAACCACAGTAAAATTCTTCAAGACAGTGCTCTCCTAATTGCTTCCTGGAGCAGACACTTTTGGTGAATAAATTCTCCCAAGACTAGGAAGAACACTGACATCATTACCATATTCAGAAGACAAATGCATCACCTCATGAAAATGTTAATGGGCAGCACTAATTGGAAGCAGAGGTCATTCTGGGAGTTCCCTGTGGATCCTGGGAGCTCGAGAGGACTCTGGCAGAGATACAGCACATCTTTTGAGGGCTGGGCAGGGAGTGTTTTAAGCCTCTTAGACTTTCTGATCCTTTTCCTTTCCTGTGCTCTGTGACACCTTTGTGCTTAGCTTCCACCTCCTCACCGCCTCCCCCTCTTCTCCTTAGTAGTGTGTTCCTCCTTTCTGCTATACATTCTGACATGAACATTAAGGATCAGTGATGCAAAGGAAAGAGACCAAAACCGGGAAAAATGTTGACTTCAGAGGAAGCAATAGTGAGACATCAACCTGAGAATTGTTTAAGAATAGACTGTAACATTAATATAAGGCACATCAGACGTGCGGATTCACCTTCTCCATGTCTCTGACCTGTTATTGTCTTTGAGAGGTCAATTCACAATTTAAAAAATACAATCAGCAAACATTCTAGCTTCATTTCATCTCCACCCTTGCTTTTAACTTCTTTTGCTCCTACTTGAAAAGTATGCTATCCTACTGTGTTTTACTTATTTTTGTTAGCTGTGTCACATTCTTTCCAGAATAAGAGGGACTCAAACAACAACAAGCACGAATAATCTGTCCAGCTATGAAAAGCAATCAATGTGTTTCTATTATTCATAATGATAGTCAACACCTATATAGCATGTATGATTTGCTAGGCATTGTTTCATCATTTCATATACATTGACTCACTTAATTCTCCCATACTCCTTTGAGTTAAGCCCCATTATTGTCCCCTCCCTACATTCTGAGGAGAAGGAAATTGAAACCTAGAGCCATTAAGTAACCCCTGCAAAGCCACACATTTAAGGAGTGGTGGCACCAAGACTTGAAATCTTCTACTCTGAGTGGAGACACCAGCCCTTTGACTACTGTGATGTTGCCTCCCTCTGGTGCACTAACATGTGTGTGATGAGTGAAAACATGAATGTATCCATTGGTGCTTAGTGAACTATTTTGGATCAGCTATTCTGAAGGTAGTGACTACACACAGCTACTCTTCAGGAGCTGTAATACATGTAGACTTAAATACAACCAATTGATTTCCTAAGCCCAGGAGATCTTTCTAGAAATTCCAGCTTTAACATGAATTATTGGTTTGATTTTGCCAGAGTTTTCTGTTGGTCTCTGCTGGTAATTTTAAACTCTGATAAGAAATATGCTTCCCTGAAACTCTCACCTTTTTAAAGGCATTTTGAATGTCTCATCTTCCTCTTCTTTATCTCCTATGGCTGTCCCTTGTCACACTTTCAGCTTTTTCTACCTGACAGGAAGTAGTTTATTTGCCTCCAAAGTAGTGCCATCTGAGACTGTTTCAACCTTAAACCTCATTTGGCTCTTTTGCTAGAGAGAAGACCTTGCTTGTCAGGTGGGGCTGACCTATCGTGTGTCCCTTTGAGGAATGGGCATTGAAGGGCTTCCTTGAGATGCCCATTGACTTCAAAGCTGAAATGTATTGCTTATGTTTGTGGATATTGTCCTCCTTTGATGTAAAATTCTAGCTAATTCTAGGTCTTCTGATGTTCTGATCATTATCTCCTGATAGAAGGAAAGAGATACAAAGTTTCCTTTGAAATTCAACCATTGGCTTGGGCCTTGCCTCAGCCCCAGTCAATACAGCCAGCAGTGGTTTTCAGTTGTTTTTCAGTTGGGCCCACAGAGTTTTACCTAAGGGTGACGGAGCAAAGGGACCAAATAAAAATGTTGCATTGGTACATACCATTTACACAGAAGGATAAATTTATTAACACTTAAATCATAACTAAGAAACAGATTTATGAAGCAGGCATCTCCATGATTAGTGGAAGGAAGCCTACTCTTCTGTTTGGAAATCATTAAAGGTCAATTTTGAGTTTTCTGTCTTTAATGATATCCCAACAGTGTGGCTTCCTCTCAAGCATGATTATTTTGAGTAGCTGTACAGGTTGAATTGTCCCTGCCCATGTTCTCTTAAGAACATAGATGGTTTCTTGAGACACAAAAATGATTTAATCACTTCCATTCAGCTGACAACTTTTTATTTATTCGTCAGATTGTGACATGTTCCTTACACACATGGTTATGTGTATGGTGGCCTGAAGGAGGCCCTTGACCATATTTTATACCTTTCCCACTTTAGGGTAACTATTCCCAGTTTTCCTTGGCTAACCCAAATTTATGCCTAATATTATGAATAATATCACTTTCCCTCTAGAAATTGGCCAAATTTGGATGGCAAATGATATGGTTATGCCATTTCTGGGGGACCCAGAGCAAATATCCCATGGACATACACCGTGGTATAGTTGAAAAATGAGGACTAGAACTAAACAGCATCTTTGAAACCCTTCACCCTAGGTATTTTCCATGGCTGGTGGGACAACTTAAGTCTCTCTGAGCCTCAGTTTCCTCACCCAGAGAATGGAAGTAATAGTACCTCATAGTTTTTGTGATTGTTAACTGGGTCAATACATTTATGAAAACACCTAGACATGTCCATGGAACCCAATAAGGAGTTATGATGTTTGTTTAAAGACAAGGTTTTTCACCTGTAGTGAGGGTAGGGATGGATTGTACCTGGCTGCAGTTTAAATGAATTTTTGTGATGGAAATGGGGCAGAGAATTAAGTGAAAGAAGAAAGCTAGAAGGTAAGAGGGGAAATGAATTACAAGTAATTCTAGTGCAAGACACAAGAATGCTGATTTTAGACACAGAATGGAAATTATTTCCACTCAGGGTTACATGATAATTGCACATGAATCCTCCAGGGCATGTTTGAGGTTTGTCAATGTATTTTATATGTCTTGAGATTTTGATGCTTTTCTATGCTCTAGCCCCTCTCTCATGTTCTTTTGAAGTAAGCTTGTTTCCTCTGCAAATATGGCATTTCTGTGGAAAGACTTGTGGGTGCTCTGAGACTTGGGTCTCCAATAACAGAAAAAAATTAATCTGAAACAACAACAACAACAACAAACAACCAGATTGTCATGCTGGGGAGACCAAGAGAAAGGATGATCCAGACACAACCATTCTCAGGCAGTTGGTTTCGGCTGGTTAAACACGAAATACAGTACAGTGACAGGTGTCCTGTGTCTGCGAGATGTAAAGTTCCAGGCACAACCAGGTTCTACTTTTTTCTGTATCTATAATTGCTTACTACTTCACCTAGAGTCAAGATAAGTACACAAGAAGTGAGAGCCTTTAACATGTTTGTATTTAGTGCATCATTGATATAGTGCATGCTTATTATGGGAAATATTATCTCCGTTTCTACCATTCATGTGCAACCACTGTGTTGGCATATTTTATTTGGTCATATTTCCACAATTTTTTATTCCTTTTCTTTTTCTTTTTGCTCACGCTATAATTTTACTATGTTGAAATTCTACTGGATTAATTTTCTAAAGCTTACATAATTATTCTTCAAATATTAGAGTTCATTTGTCTCAAATTTATGAAATACACATGTTTGTGTATAAGTCTTTATCTGCATTTGGGATTATTTCTTTAGTATAAAAATTAAGGAAGAAGAATTATAGGGACAAAGGTATGAACATTTGAAAGTTCTTTATGCCTACTGAAAAACTGAGAAGCTATTTTAAACTACTGCGATCAGTTCACAATTAATGTTCTTTTCAAAATCTTTTAATGATATGTAATAGACACTAAGTATAATCATTGCAATTAATCCTTACCACACTCTGTAACATATGCTGGTCAAGACAGCATATGGGTTAATCTAGATTTCAATATAAATATTTTGGCTTTTCTGTACTTAAGATGGGTGATATGCAGTATTGGATACTAGAATAACAGAGGTTGATTCTATTACTCTTATGTTTTTTCATGGCTTGATGTTTTTCTTGGAGTCTTAATGATACCTTTTTTTGCTCATCTTTGTATTAAAATTACTTTAAAAGCCAAGCTAGCAGCATGAAGAGAGGAAGGGCAGACATTTCTTCCATTAGAAACCGCTTAAGAAGTCTCAGGTGGGCTACACTTCTTATATTTGCACACAAATTGTGGAGAAAATGTTTCAGTTTTAAAAAGAATGAGTTTTATCTTCTTTTAGCTTCTGTGGATGAGCATTGTAAAAATTGGGCAGAAATTTTGGAATGGATTTCCATAAGTGGGGGTTCAGGATCTGTAGTTGCTTTGTGTCTCCTTGAGGTGAAAGTTCAGGTCCAAAATGACAGCTTCCACCTCTCTGTGGCTCTCTCAGAACTTGTTATTGGCAAGAGAGAAACCTCTCCTCTGCAGAAGAGAATAGCTCTCTGAATTGTCTTTCTCTTGGGCCAAGAGAGAAGAGTCCCTCCGAACCAAGATCATACCTTGGACTCGGATCACGATGCCATATCTGAGAGCAAGGGTCCCATCACACCCCAGGCCCTGTGCTATGACTTAGCGGTGCATGGCCAGTGGGGTGACTGCCAACTAACTTTCTTTGGAGAATACAGCATTCAAGTTTCTACTCTGTTGAACAATGAGTGAATAGTGCTAGTCTGGAGCTCAGACAAGTTTCGGTCAAGATGGATGTGTTTAGAGTTAATTTTGGTGCTTTCTACAACTCCAGTAGCATTTTTACTAACCTTGTAAATGTCTTTTCTCCTGGCTTAAACATCCTCAGTGTCTTAAATAATTATTCAGGTAGAGTAGTGTCTAGAACTTTACCTCTGATCAGCCTCCTCCACAAGACCACCAAGCTTGTTGGTCTCATCCAGAATTTTTCTTGAAACACTCCTTTTGAAGTTTTTTTTTTTTTGAAGTATTGTGTCTACATTAACATACTCCATCGTGTGTCATCTAATTGGCTAGCCCACATTCTAATAGTGTAATATATTCATGTGATCAGGATCCTACCACTGAGACAGTCCAAAGTTAAATCGCCACACACATCATACCCTTCGCTTATCATAAATCATAAGTCTGCTATGGCCTTGGGAGTTACTACCAAGATAATCTCGAGTCTCTTTATTCTGAGCTTGTAGAATTGCCTTTTCCCTTTTCTATTTATTTGAATATAGGACTTTACATCTATGTCATTTCAAATGCATCTAGTTTAAGTTTAAGGCCATAATATCATACTATGTACCTAGAAGGTGTTTAATAAATGCTTGTTAACAGAATGCTTAATATATGCTTTTGAAACAATTAGGTGACCACAGAGTCTTTCTGCCATTGTTAGAAGTCGCTTTAGTTCCTCTCCTCCTTTCCTTTTCCTTTTTACTGTATTTTGAATTCTTCCTGAAGTTGTCAGTGAAGAAATATATTTCTCTTTCATCTCCCTACTTACATTAACGAAACACCAGAATTTGTCTCTAATGGTCCTAGTGCCACATTTAAAAGAATGGAGAAAAGGAAAAAGAAGGGAGTTAAGCATGCATTGCCCTCCTTAATAATACATGTTTTCTATTCTCTGGATAGTTTATTATTTAGAAACTGTGGACTCGAAGATCTTTCCTATAGCAAACAGAAGCAACATAGGGTAAATCATAATAATTAGTATGCATGGGGCTGAGTCTGGGATATTCACTATAGCTTGTCCTTTCAATGTGTCTTCTTTTGACATCTTCACCCTGGGTATCCTGGCAACAGAGCACTTCACAAAAAACAAAAGTCCCATAGACACTGTTTGCTGAATTCCATCAGAATAATAAAAAGACTGTTTTATTGAAGCATTTGCTGAAGACAGTAATTTAGAAAAATAGCAAGACTGCAGCTAAATGTACTTGATTCAAAAGTGACTGACACCAAAGGAAACCTCAGTCCGAGGATGGTGTCTTTGGGTCATATAATTTCTGAACCATTTGCAGGAAGACAGGACAGTGAGAAAGAGATGATGTATGGGCTAAGATAGGAAGTAAACCAACATGAATGTACTAGAGTAAGAAATCCCTAAAAGGGACTGAGTGTATAATATGGGGCACATGTCTCCGTACAAGCTAGAGTAGTGTCTTTGCCCCTTGTGTGAATAGCCTTAGAAGAGTTCTCTGCTGGCCACACAGGGAGTCTTCCTCTCCCCAGTGCCCCATCTGCTCTGTGGTAGAGCAGAGAGCTTGGTAGTTAGGGTGGCACATTGACTGTCTCTAAGCCTTTAGGGATCCAAAAAAAACCTTAGCAAGACATTGGGAACTTCTGATCCATTTAGTGCAGTGATGATGCTATCAATGATTCCCTCTGGGCCTCAATAGGTTAATTAAAGCACCTCCATCAGACTTCAGCCATCTCCTTGCTTAGACACTGGGGAGAGGGTGGTGCAGTGTATGAGTGAATGGTTACTATGCTCTCACTCCTCTTTTTTTCAGGCTTGTCCTTATTATTCTGTATCTTGTGACCAAAGTCTTCCTACATTGTCTCAGTGATTGTCTGCTCTTCCTGAAGGCAAAGTTAGGATATGTTATCCTACTCCAAGGTTGTTTGTCTTCGTTGCACAGAACTCTGAACTCACAAGGGAGGAGTTTAGGCACTAGAAGTTTCAGCTCTTCAAAGAATTGCACCAAAACAGGCTATGTATTAGAACGTATGCATTGTGACAGTGTGCCCAGCCTAAGAGACCCCTCCTGATGCCTGCCCTTTCACCACCCCCTTCCCAATCCTCAGAGCCTGTTGCTAACAGCTCTCTTGTGCTGTGTGAGCCTGAATCTCACCTCAACCCTGGTTCTAGGCCACAGGTGATGGGACCAGGATCAGACCCTGACCCCATCTGTCTGGTCAGCGTCTCTCATCTGGGAGTTTACAAATGGAATTCAGCAATACTTGTCAGTTCAGCAGTGTTTTAACTTAAGAACATTTGCACTTGGAGGGCCAACTCATGTGGGCGTGCACAAGCAGGCAGGAATGATAGTCATACAGCATTGCTAGATGAGAGAACATGAAGAGGGGATTGGGAGAGGTTGTGGGGTGTGGTGGGGGGGAGTGGGGGGAGTAGAAAGGAGTAAGAGAGAGAAAAGCTGTCTTGGATCTTGGTCACCTTCTAGTTTCCAGTTCCAGTTTTTTCTGGGGTTCAATTCTACTCATTTGCCTTGGGTTCTATAGAAGACCTATACCTGAGACCTTATTTGGCCTAAGCTAATTTGAGTGGGTTTAGCTTTATTGCTATTAAAAAAAAAAAAAAAAAAAAAAAAAAAAAAAAACAACAAAGAAGTTTGACGAAGACAAATTGATCCAAGAAAGTTTCAGGACTGAAACCCAGATCTTCCTTCCGTGGAGGTCCTATTGCCCACATTACCAGACTTTTTGTCTCTTAGTTTGACTGCAGACCACAGGGGAAGAATTATTTTGTGATAGCTCAGACTTTTCCTGGTGGAGCCAGGGAGCACAGACCAGAGGTTATTCCCCCAATGGGCCTTCCCTCCAGCGCTTTGCCCCAGGTTGTTTCCGAACTGGATGATCTACTGACACCCAGGGCTCATGCTCACTCAGGCTGGAGCAAAAATCCATACTGTGGCCCCTCCACATGGCTATCTGAATGGCAAACCTGAAAAACTCCTGGACCCTTGGATTCCTGATTCCTGTATGACCTCCAACCACCCTAGGATCAGTTTCTGGAAGTCCTTCCCTGGAAAGCCTCAGGGGATGAAGATGATGGCCTCTGCCACCTTGGGTGGGGGGAGGGGTCACTTGATTATCGTTGGAGGAGAAGAATCCTAGACAGGCCCTCACTCACTGCTCTGAGATGCCAGCTCTTGTTCTTTTGTGATTGTATACCGTTAGGATAAGGGCGAGCTGACATTCTGAGTGAGGCTAATTGTTGGGGGCAGGAGGGAAGCGGGAGCGAAACTGGGCTTCTGATCATGTCAACAATGTTTCTGTAGCTCCTGCTGGGGGGAGGGCCCCTCTCTCCAGGGCAAGACAGGCTGCATGCTTTGGGCATGAATAAAAGCCATGTAGTAATCCAGGTTTGATCTTTGCACAGAAGAGCTTCCTGCATAATTTATGGCTTTAGAATGGGCAGCCATAGATTTCTGGGCAGAAAAGGAGGCTAACATATTCTTGTGGAGCAAAGAATAGAATTAGTGAGGTACATGGTCCTCGAGAAGCTCATGACCAATCCCATACTAATCAGAAAAAAAGTCTAAGTAATGCTGATTACACTTTAAACAATTTTTGGGAGGTTGCTAATTTGGCTTGCTCAAATTCAGGGGCTGGCTGCAATCTCAGGGCATGAGACATGGTTAAGAGAGATAGCTCTAGTCCTTTAGTGACCATTGTCACAGCCACACTTCCCTTCTTTTTGAAAGATGAGGCAAGTTCTGTTTGCAGAAACCAGTGTGTTACTAGGCAGAGCCAGGATATATCAGCATCGAAATGGTCTGGAGTCTGAAATTATTGTCCTTTTTCCTTGTCTATGCATCACCTTCCTGGCCTCCCCTTCAAAATACATGCAGGCACATACAAACACACAGTTGTGTTCACACAGATAGACACATGCACACTCATCCCACAATAATAGTCCCTTTGAAAAAATAGATTCTCAAACTAATGTAATATTAGGATGAGAAGGTGCTTTAAAGGCTGTGCTGTGTTACAAAGTACTCCAAAACTTAGCAGCTATAATGAACAAACACTGATTATCTCACAGAGGTCAAGGCAGGAAACTGACAAGGCTCAGGTGCCTCTGGCTCAGGGTGTCTTACAAGACTGCAATTAAGGTGTCAGTTGAGGCTGCCATTGTCTCAAGGCTCACAGGGGGGAGGATCTGCTCCTAAACTTATTTATATGGGGTTTTGACAAGTCCTGGGTGCTCACTGGCTGTTGGCCAGAGACATCAGTTCCCTCCACAAGGGTTCCACAGAGAAGCTGGCAGCTGGCTTCCCTCAGAATAAGTGAGCAAGTGAACAAGAGGTCAAGAAAGGGAGAGGAGGCACCCAATATGGAAGTCATCTAATCTCCAAAGTGACTTCCCATCATCTTTGCTGGGTCTTTTTCTCTAGAAGAAAGTCAGTAAATCAGGCCCATAGTCAAGAAGAAGGGATTACACAAGGGCATGAATGCTGGGGGATTGAGTCATTGGGGATTCTTTTAAAGCTGCCTACCTCAGGGCCATCCATTTAGACCCCTCAGGCAACCACATCTTTGTCTGCAACTTCTTGTACAGGAAGCTTAGTCACTTCTGGGGAAGATTTTTCCATTCAACTTTTAAAATTCCTGAGATTGAACCCTCAAACCTGCTTTCTTAGAGTGGGCATGTTTTGTTTGCCACTTGCTCAGCTTTCCTTTCCTTTCTGATGCAGGCACTTCACTTTTCTCTCGCAAGCTCCCTCTTCTCTTCTCTTCTCTTTGGTCTACTTTTGGGGTGGGCATATGACCTAGCCGTGGACAATCACAATTTGGTGTCTTCTTGATCATGGTGATTGGTTAAGGAATGGTACATTCCTCAAGCTGATCCAGTTTACATACCCTGGGAGCTCTTTTTACCATTTCTTTGAACCTCTTCCCCTGTCTATCCCTACACCTTCAATGTGTTCTCAAGAGCACACACCATGGTCATTCTTCTGAGGACCACTCTTGGACTATGCCAGCCACTTTACCCCAACTACAGACAACTGGAGGTGCCAAAGAGTTTTATTACCTACCCTAAACCTTCCCCTCAAGCTTTTGCTTTTGTTTTCCATGATTTTTGGCCAGTTAAACAAAAATAATTTTGTTGAACTGTAAGTCACATCTCATACATGTTACCCATTTAAATGTGCACTTCAGTGGTTTTTGTATATTCACAGATGTGTACAACTACCACCACAGTCAGTTTTAGCACATCTTCATCACCTCAAAAACAAAACCCATACTCTGTAGCAACTAACCTTCTATCCACCTCCATCTCTAAGCAATTGCTAATCAACCTTCTGTCTCTGTGTATTTGCACCTATTCTGGACATTTCATATGAATTGGATCATATGTGATATCTTGTGACTGGCTTCTTTTACTGAGCATGCTTTTTGAGGTTCACCCATGTTTTTTGAGGTTCACCCAGGTACCAGTGCTTTCTTCCTTTCAGTGCTTTATTCCTTTCTGTGGCCAAATAATATTCCATTGCATGGATGTACCACGTTTTATTTATTCATTCATCAACCAGTGAGCATGTGGATTGTTTCCACTTTTTGGCTACTGTGAATAATGCTGCTATAAACATTCATGTATGTGTTTTTCTGTGCACATATGCCTTCATTTCCCTTGTACACATACTGAGGAGTAGACTTGGCTGGGTCATAAGGTAACTTTATTTTAATTGCTTAAGGAACTGCCAGATTATTTTTTAAAGTGGCCACACACCATTTTACATTTTCCTATCCTTAGTGTATGAGGGTTCTGATTTTTCCATATTGTCACCAACATTTGTTATTATGTGACTTTTTAATTCTAGCCATCCTAGTGGGTGTGAAGTCATATCTCATTGTGGTTTTAATTTACATTTCCTTGATCACTAATGACGTGGAATAGTTTTTAAAATGTGCTTATTGGCCATTTATATCTTTCTTAGAGAAATGTCTATTAACATTCTTTGCCTATTTTTTTAATTGGGTTCGTCTACCCTGTTGACAAATAACTTTTTGGTGTGAGAACATTTCACTGTAATCTCTTAGGCTGAAACAACTCTGAGACATGACTCTCTCTCTCTCCAGAGTTCCTCTGAAGAATCAGGTAGAAGCCAACACACTGAGACTTTTAACTTCTCTTCCCTATCAGATCCTTCTGGAAATATATGGTAATTATCTTAAAAAATGACAGTTCCTTCAGTTACTTCCCTGTGTGTATACACATGTCATTCCCACACTGAGAGGCATAATCTCCGTCTCTGCAGCGTACTTGAACCTGGGCTCACTTGTGATTGCTTTGCCCAACAGAATACAGCAGAAGTGATATTGCTCATTTCTAGACCTAGACTTAAGAATGTCAGCAGTTTCTACATTCTCTCTTGAAAAATTACATAAGAAGTCCAAGTGGTGGTTGGAATCTTATCCACTCTCTGGGTTTTCCAAGTTTTTTTTAGACCATTTCTGTTTTTATTTTACTCTAAAACATTTTTTTCTCATTGCAAACTACAATTTCTCATTGTAGAAGAAAACTGGAAAAAAAAAAAACAAAGAAATATGGGTGGGGGTAGGGAGAGGGATGAATAGGCAGAACACAGAGGGCAGTTAAAACACTCTATATGATACTATAATGTTGGAAACATGTCATTGCACATTTCTCCAAACCCATAGAATGCACAACACCAAGAGGGAGCCCTAAGGTAAACTATGGACTCTGGATGACGATAATGTGTCAATGTATGGTCATCAGTTGTAACAAATGCAAGGCCCTGTTGTGGGATGTTGATATTGGGGGAAACTATGTTGAGTGGAGGCAGGGTATGTACATAATATATCTGTACCTTACCCTCAATTTTGCTGTGAGCATTAATTGCTCAAAAAAATGAAGTTTTTAAAAAATTTTTAAATATTTATTTTTGAGAGACAAAGACAGCATGAATGGAGGAAGGGGAGAGGGAGAGATAGAGAGAGGGAGACACAGAACCTGAAGCAGGCTCCAGGCTCTGAGCTGTCAGCACAGAGCCCAATGTAGGGCTTGAACCCACAAGCCATGAGATCATGACCTGAGCCGAAGTCAGACACTCAACCGACTGAACCACCTAGGCGCCCTGAAAACAATGAGGTTTTTTACAAAAAGCTTACATAAGATGATAGAAATCATTGGAAGTATACTCCTTAGTGATAAGTACTGCTAGCATTTTGGTATATATCCTTGCAATTCTGCCTGTGCTAATAAATCCATATCTAGCCATCATTTGTCTACCAATTTACCTTTATATATTTTATCAAAAATGTTCAACTTGATTTATAGGTGCCTTTCCAAACTCTGCCAAGTTTCTGACCAGGATCATTATTCTCTTGGTCTTAGAAGCCTAGGACACTCTGACAAAGTATTGGAAGGTATTTGACTTCAAGAATTATAAATTAAGAAAGAGAGCTTAGAAAAGATCATTGTGGAAGAGGGAGAGGGAGGAAGAGTCACAATTTTCCCCTAATTAATATTAAAATCTCTGACCCTTAGTATACTTTTAATACTGAAACTCTTCTTTTTTTTTTCTTCATCTTTAAAAGACCCATTTTTTTTTTAAAGGGAATGGAATGGATGAGCTACAGGAAAGGTTCTCCACATGAAAGCACTTACTCCGCAGAGGCCCCATTGCCTAAAACACTTAGTCTAGATAAAAGAACAGACAACGAGCATATATCTGCAAGTTTTAGATGATGGAACTTTAAGATAATGAGTTCTGCTTCAGATAGCACAGGGTGAAATAAAATCACAGAAGATGATTTGCAAACACTGACTGCCAAGCCTGGGGGTTAATTGCATGGATGGGAATGGAGGCCCTGGGACAGAATAGGTTGGACTGCACTGGCTGCTGGATGCCCAGGTAGAGGTCTCAGGGAAGAGAACAGCTAGTCCATCAGGAGCATGTCCTAAGCGAAGCCCATGAATCATCTGTAGCTCTACAGTTACATAAAATAAAACATTAGATATAACATCTGTTCTGTTAGGATGGTGAGGGGGTGAGTACAAACCAGGAGAAAAGGATACATGACAAGTACAAACTATTGTAGCTATGAAGAATCAATAGAAAGTTGGTTGCAAATATATCTGTACTGGGAGTCAATGTAAAATTCAAAAAAATCTGTTTTGCCACCTCCTTGTGACAGCATAAATAGACAGCAAATGACTAAAAGGTAAAAAATCATTTTGGGAATGTAGTGGTTACCTTCCCCACCCTATGAATATTGAAAATGTCATTTGTTACATCCAAACTTGGAAGAGTGGAGGCATGTGGCTCTCAATGAAGCATCTGCTTCCCTTCCTTGCTCTCCTGGCACAAGAAGGCTGGTCTCTTTTTCCTTGCTGGAGGATGCTGGTTTTGAGGCTTGCCAACACGCCCTACACTCCCATGTCTGCTCGATGTCAGTGTCATATTTTATAGGTTCTTATAAGTTACTATGTCCAAATTTCCTGCCATTAATCACCAAAACCTACCATCTTCACATTACTGAAATATAATCTAATGAATTCACATCCACTGAAACAAACCCCCTTTCCCTGGCTGCTGTAGTGCTGAAAAAGGAATAAGAATTTCT
Source organism: Lynx canadensis (assembly GCF_007474595.2). Lineage (NCBI taxonomy): Eukaryota > Metazoa > Chordata > Mammalia > Carnivora > Felidae > Lynx > Lynx canadensis. Next base: position 170,361,944 of record NC_044303.2, read on the forward strand.
GGCAAGCTTTCTGATCAAATGCAGTTCCACCAAGAAAGAATAACCATGTCAATTCTAGCATCAACTTTTTTTTCCAGGGTGCATTTTTGCAAATCTGTGATTGTGGCAGCATTAATTAGAAAGACCTTTGACTTTATTAGATAGCAACTATTGACCTTGGTTGGCCTTCCAAGCTGAACTGAGTCCAAATGACTGGTTGACAGGCTGGGTATTTTGTCACAAGACAAATTTCTTGACCATGCCAATTTACCTCAACTAATGTTAGCATTTGGGTAAAACAGTGTCCAAACCCCATTGCATGCAAAGATAACAGATACATGTAAGAAAACAGTAAAATGGAGAGTCATATCACATTTAAGGCTCTTTCTACAAAATAAATTCCAATCATAAATATTAGAACTTCATTTAAATTCATATAAGAAAATACATGCTACATGGTTCTTTACCTCACTGCTATTGCATATTCATTTAAATGCTCATGATGTGTCTATCAACGTGTACAAATATAGTATTAGCAAAGACTAATAAAGTTCTGAAAGATTATGGTGGTGGAGATAAAAAAGATAGATCTGAAGGACATTTTAATATAGAATCCCCAGGAAAGTGATTCTATGTAGAGGAAGAAGGATTTGGATAGCTGAGCGTTTCCTCTTGGAGACAGCCTTAACTGAGTTCTGGGAATGATGGATTCAAGGTGCCAATTGACATGAAGGAAATTAAAAATTAACTACTTAACACAGTAACCCTTAGTGAATTAAGATGTCTGTCTGAAGATGTTCCCTCTGCACTCTAGCAAAGCAGGAGTGAGCCTTTGGTCTGGAGTCGGGCATGGAATCTCCACGCAGGTTGCTGGCAGTGCCTGGACTTGAGGTGCGCCTTGGGCAGATTTAAGAAATAACATCTGGGGGAAAGCATATTGAAAAGCCAGGAGGATGTCTAAATCTGTGTTTGAACTCATTCCAATAAACCCCATTGTAGAAGCAATGTCATTTTGTTTTTTAAAAAACCAACTTGATTTGGGACCCTGAACGCCCATCCTGCTCAGATAGTGGCACATCTGTCATTGGAGTTCCTTCTTCCCCTTGGGATTGCACCAAAAAAAAAAAAAAAAAAAGTTTTCGAAGTCCACTGTGTCCATCGCTGACATCCTCACTATCCAAACCTTCAGTGTCTCCTGACATCCGGTAGCTCTCTGTTTCCACATCACATGGGATATGGGCATTTGACAGAGTCAGGACCCTCCATGCTTAGGTTTCTGTCCCCTTAGATGCCCATGGAACCACCTCTTTCTGAGGTCTTTGTGCCACAAGTGGCCACCTCAGAGAAGACCATGCTGTCATCCTGTTCTTTGGGTGCCCATCACTCTCTCTCCCCCGCCCGGGGAAATCCCGCCAGGTATTTGCTACTTCTCCCAAGCCCCTCTGCGTCTTCTGTCAGACCTTCTCCTCTTCAGTGTGTTTAGGGTTAAGGAAACACAAACCAGAAAATCTAACAGGCTTCTTGTTTTGTACTTTGCCATGTACCTGCCCTAAGGCAATGAATCAAAGAGTTGGCTACCTGCTTTGATGAAGGAAGAAAAAGGGGAAAGCACAGGAAAGAAATCTACCTAAATTAATATCTCAAAATATTATGTGGCTGCTTCAGTCATGAGCCTGAAGGGGCTAGGCAGAGAGAGAAATTCTAGATTTTAAAGCCAATGTGATGAAAAGCCTGGTGAGCCCACAGATTGCAGGCTTGGAGAAGTAAGTGGGAGGTGGAGCCTGAAATAGTTCCTTCAGCTGGGGTGGAAGTGTCTAGCTATCACATCTCTTCACAGGATGTTCAGGGTTCCATGGAAATGGGGGGAGAGGAAGCAGCATGAATTTTTCTTTCTGTATTTCCTTTTGAAAGAGCTAAGAGAGTAGAGGTTTGCCCTCAAAAGGAAGTTGGGTTTACCCTACTTTCTGCAGATTGATTGATCTGCTCTTGCATTTCTGCTTTCCTGGTACACCTTGCCCTCCCAGGCCCTGGAACTCAATGCTTTCATAACTCAGGGCAAAGCAGAGTTGGAAGGCTGGGGTGAGCAGAAGGGGAATATTAGTTGATCCACTGCTGGGCTGGACTCAGTTATTGATTAACTTATGGAGCAGAGAAGACACAGCCGATGGTGCTCTTTCAAAATAAATCAGTATTCTGGGCACTGAAAGGGAAACCAGGTTTGAGGGGATTGCAAAGACAGGCTGAGAAAAGATCAAACCACAGAAGGTCAGGTACCACCAACAGGTTGCTGGCAGAATGAGGTAGCCTTTTTATTGAAGATCGTAGGCAGCTAGGGAAAGGCATCAAGGGAGGTTGTCTATTCATAGCTCCCTCGTTCCAATGCGGTCTGCATCTTTGAGTCCACCCAGAAAAGATCAAGAGGAAAAAGAGCTGGGAGTGGGGAGAAAGTGGTGGCTCAGCTGGCAATGATGTGACGGGAGAGCGGCATGTATGTCTGATGAAGGGAGAACTCAGTAGAGCTTGAGGTACCACTCTGACATGGATATCACTCCGGGGTGGGGTGAAAGTTGGCAGAAGTATGAGGGACTGCCCCCTTTTCCCTGACAGGAATTGCCAAGTGCTAGAAACATCATCATGGGCTGGGCACCAGTATAGCTTCATTCGTCTGTGTGGGCATGGCTGAGGGTGGGTGGGTGGTGCAAAGTCAGGCACAGACTGGGCACTGTCGTGAATGAGACCCCGGGAGTGGATGCAACCAAGCATGGACAGCTCGCTTCTCCTCACTAGGCCTTTCTTTTGTCACCTGTGTCACGAGGATACACGTATGGAATTGTGAGTATCAAATGAGGTCATGCAGTGGTTTATTCATTAACTCATTCGTCTATTTGTTTTCTGGGTAGTGAGGATATCAGTGTAAAAATAAAGTCTCTGCCTCCACGGAGGACACAGACAACGAACAACTCAACATAGAAATATAAAAGACAGCGTCAGCTCCTAAGCGGTGATAGAAGCAAAGTGCAGCAGGATGAGGAGAGGAAGTGAAGGGGTATTAGGTGGGGCTTCTTGTCTAAAGGGGACATTTGAGGAGCCATGAACGAGCAGTGGGAGCAAGCCATGCCTTTCTCTCGGGGAAGAGCATTCTAGGTTGTGGGAACAACAAAGAAAACCCTGAGACTGGAACAGACTTGGTGTGCTTGGGAAATGACTAAAAGCTGGTAGGAAAGGGAAGAGTCATAGGAAATGAGGTTAGATAAGGAGTCATATCATGTAGGGCCTTGTAAGCCAAAAGAAAGACTTAGGGTATTATTTTAAGTGTGTTGGGAAACCCTGACATATTCACAGGTTTTAATTAAAACATATATAAAGCGCTTATGGTGCGTCAGGCTCTGATCTACTAATCACTAATCACTAATCTCTGATCACTAATTCAATCTTCACACCACCCTATGCTGTGCCCAGAGGCTAAGTGGGTCACTTGGTTGCCCAAGGTCACATGGTTGGCAAGTGGCAGAGCCAGGATTTGAACCCAGGCAGTGCGCCTTCGGATTAATGCTCTTCACTTCCACCCTTTGCACCATGTCTGGCACTTAGCAGGTGCTCGATGCACGATTATGCTGCTGCTGTTAAAACCCCTTCATGGCTTCTCATTTTCCTAGAAAAATATCCATACCTCTCACTAGGGTCTGCCTGCTCTGGTTCTGCCCGCCTCTGTGATTTCTTGTCATGCTGCCCCCCCACCCTCAGGCACATGGGATCTTGTGCTTTCTTGAGCATTCCTAGCCTTTCCCCTCCACTGCCTCTGCCCGGAATGTCTTCTCCCTCAAAGCCTTGGCCCAGGGCTGCTTATCCTCTTCCAAGATGAGACTACTGACCACAGATCTAATGGCTGGCCCACCCACTCTGTGATTTTTCTTTGTTTCTTGTTTCTTCATGACTTGCTACACTCTGCAATGATTGCATTTATTTATTCATTATTTGTTTCTGTATCTCCCATCCATTGGACTATAAGCTCCATATGAATGGGGCATTTGGCTTACTCACTCAGTATCCCCGGGGCCAGAACTCAAAACACACTTTTTGGATAAACGATGGTTTGGACAAATTAATATTTTATGAGTAGATTTTATGGGAAATTTCAATTTTTTTTCTTTTTTTACAATATATCCATTTGAAGATGGCATGATTGAAGTGTCAGTCTGTTACATCGAAGTTTTGGTAGTTTTTCTTTTCTATAGATGAGAAGGTTTTAAGTTTTTGTACAATTTCAGGACAAATAGAACTTCGATTTACCTTTCAGAATTTACATCACTAATTTCATGTATTATTGACAGTTCTTTGTGTTGCCTATAATTTTTTTTCTAGTGAGAAATATTCTAAAAGTCAAGAGGCATCAAAATAATGAGTCTGTTTTACCCTAAGTGGGTAATATTTACATGCAAATATTTTAAAATATGGGAAATTATATGAGTATACATATTCTTTAAGGAATCATTAATTAAGGCATTGATTCAAACAATAATTGAAACAGATGACATGTTATATTCTGGAGCACAAAGATAAAGAAGTCAAAGTCCTTCTTCCCAGTGACTTTATAATTTAATGGTAAAGACAGCTAAACATAATTACAACACATTTTGACAAGTTCTATGCTAGAAGGAAGCCCAAGATATAAGAGTATGTGAGAAGAAGGAGAAGGAGAACCTAATTCTGGGCAGGGGACATTTGTCAGGGAAGGCTCTGTGGCTATGCTGCCTGAGATGAACGCTGAAGAGGTCAGAGATGGCATTCCTGGCTGAGGGAAGAGTGTGTTCAAAGGTACAGGAGTGTGAGAAGGCCTGGAACATCCTAGGAGCTGCAGGTAGAGGAGCCAAGCCTACATGGATGTCCTTAAAGGGCTCCCTATTGGTTAACAAGCACAGGCTGGGTCATCTGGTTTGCAGATTTCTCCACGTTTACCCTACCCTTCCTCTAATTCCTATGGTAAATCTCCACGTTAACCCTACCTTAACCTCTAAGAGCTGTTTCCTGCTCCATTCAGGATTATTCTACATACTCCATATTTATTCTAACCTGTAAACCTTTTTTTTTTTTTTTTAATATAATTATGTTCCCAGTCTGTAGTATCTCTCCCATTCTCTTATGGTATTTGAGCTTTTCACCAGCCTTCATTGCTGTCCCAATTACTGCCTCTTCTAGAAACATTTCTCTAACTGTACCTGTCCATGGTGTTCTCTCCCAGCTCTGAAATGATTTTATCCTTAAAAAAATACCCTTAAGAATCTATTTCATTATCTTTTAATTATTTCAAGTGTTAAATTTTTATTCCCAGTTCATTTGTGAATTTGGCAATGGTAGTACCCCTTTGTGATTTTAATTTATTTATGTAGCTAGGTGTAGGGCATGAACACTCTCAGACAGTACTACAGTTTGGGAAATATTAACTGATGCTTTTTTTTTTTTTTTTCCCCAAGAGCATTGCTGTATGCTGATTATGGTTTGGAGTTCCTAGCCTCTTGTACATGAGTGGTAAAATGGGCAGGTTTTATTTCTCCTACACTAGTGTATCATGTGACCTTGGGCAATTAAAAATAAATAACTAGATCCATGTATATCAATATGTATACATCACAACAGAATGTTGAGTGAAAATAGAAACTTGCAGAATGATAAAGGATGATATCATCTAGGTAAATTTTAAAAAATGATATATAGGGGCACCTGGGTGACTCAGTCGGTTAAGCGGCCGACTTTGGCTCAGGTCATGATTTCGCGGTCCGTGGGTTCAAGTCCCGTGTCAGGCTCTGTGCTGACAGCTCAGAGCCTGGAGCCTGTTTCAGATTCTGTGTCTCCCTCTCTCTGACCCTCCTCTGTTTATGCTCTGTCTCTCTCTGTCTTAAAAATAAATAAACGTTAAAAAATTTTAAAAAATGATATATACTATACCATATTTTTAATGGTCACACACACACACACACATATGTTGAAGTATAAAAACTGGACTAGAAGTATATACATGCTAATTAATGCTAATGGATTCAGAGAGAATGGTCAGAGAAGATTGCAATGTGACCTATTTTTATTTTATAAAATAAAAAGTCCAAAGCATATACAACAAAATATTTTTATTTTTTTTTTTTTAATATGAAATTTATTGTCAAATTGGTCTCCATACAACACCCAGTGCTCATCCCAACAGGTGCCCTCCTCAATGCCCATCACCCCACTTTCCCCTCCCTCCCACCCCCATCAACCCTCAGTTTATTCTCAGTTTTTAAGAATCTCTTATGGTTTGCCTCCTTCCCTCTCTGTAACTTTTTTTCCCCTTCCCTTCCCTCATGGTCTTCTATTAAGTTTCTCAGGATATTTTTAATAGTCAATGCTATTTTTCCAGTAGTTACTATGTTATGGGATTGTTTGTTGTACTATTTCTTATATTTTTCTCTGAAGATTTTTCTCAAACACATAAACATATACGTACACACAGAGCTTGCATGTGTGTTCAAGAGCTGGAACATTTAGGAGAAACAGAGACAAGGAAGGTAGGGACATAGCTTGAACAACTCAATTATTGTGAGTAGAAAATTTTCTTGTAAAATATTCAAGTTCCTGCTAGTTCACCATTATTGCTCCTTGTAGCTCAGGAGACAATTCTAGTAAAAATAAATTCTATGGCCTTTGCACGGTCTTTGGTTTTACTGTAGGCTTCATAAGACAACGTGGGAGCTGCCCTGAAGGACTTCAGTAGACTCTCTCTGAGTGAACTGAAGCTTTCTCTCTGCCTTTTCTGAGCTGCATGACTTCAGGTGAGGTTAATGGACATTAGGTTTACCAGTAGGTGGACTATATGGGGCCTGAATTTTAATGCCTGAGCTCCTGACATTCTAAGGTGAATAATGACTCGGGAGATAGATACAAGTAGATACAAGTAGATAGAAAGCGTCAAGGGGCTGACCATTAACATTCCTGTAAAAGCTGAGAGGGTGGGGTAGGTCGAGGGGTTCAGCAGTGATCTAGAGCCCAGAGGACCTGAGGATGTCACCAACTTACAAGATCTGAACTGTTCTCACTTAAAGTCACATCAGTGGGAAAGATGGTAAGACTTTAAAGGAACAAATTGAGCTGATTCGACAAAATTGTGTGACCTTACAACCAAGTTCAGCCTGAAGAGACAATAAAGAGACAATTGAATCCAAAAAGGAGCGCCTCATTATTTTAATACTAACTCACAGAGGGAAGTTTCTTTGAAATCCACATCTGCCTAGCTTCCTAAGAATAGGTCTTGGAGTAGGCATTTAAATATCTTTAAAAATTATGTACATGTACGTGTGTGTATATGTGTGTATGCACACATGCATATACATATTACTTGCACACGTGGACATAAACATATGTGAAGGATATATATACATGTGTCGTGGTAATGTATAAATGTACACTTCATATATAGACAATAATAGATTATATGTACATAGCTCCCAATGCATCAGTTCCTGTGATCAAGAAACGGAGCAAAGCAGCAAGCAGCACATGGTAAGTACTAAAGCGCAGGTTACTATTGTTATTATTAACAGTAATCATAAAAATTTGCTGTTAAACTTAGGAAAAAAATGTACACGGAGGTCTAGCTAGAGAGACAAAAGAGTCTGACCTAGTGTGAATACTTGGCTCACAGGTTAGCAGCACAGAGGTTCCCTTTGGAAACGGCCTTCCCTTTGCTGTTGAACAATGGTGTGAGGCCCCACAGTTCATGCTGCATTTCTCTAGCACTCACACTCACCCTGCGAGGTGGCATGACCATCACCATTCTAGAACTTCAGAAACTGAGGCTTAGGGAAGGTAAGCAACTTTCCCAAGGCTGCAAGGCAATTAAGCGGTAGATCTGAGATTTCATCTCGAGTTCAGTTCCCCCAACCATATTTTGTAATGTGGTTGATCCATAAGCCCTGAATGGTGAGTTCTCAAAGCAGACCTTTACAGGCCAGCTGGAGTGCTGGCTTTGGGTTGTGGGCAGTCTTTGGACATTTCTCCATGTTGGTCTATTCTCTTGTGTGTCTTGAAGGCACCCGTCTCGTTGTGTGTTAGCATTTTGCAAGCAGAGTTTCGTCTTTGAATGAATAGTTTCTCTTTGAACAAGGATTTTCATTCCCAAGGGGAGCCCATGGACACATTTATGATCATGGATAGACTTGCAGAAGAAAGACAGCAGAAATGATCAGCTTTCAATAGCTAATGTTTATTTAGCACCTAGTGTGTGCCAGGCACTGTTTTAAGTGCTTTACGTGTATTAGTGTTTCAGTTACTTAATCCTCACAATAACACCATTACGTAGATACTATTGTTCTCTGATTTTACAGTTGAAGAAACAGGCACCCAGTGTTTACGTATGTTGCCGAAGTCACAGTCTTTCAGTGGCAGAGCTAGGATTTAAGCCCTGGCAGCCCAGCGCCAAAGTTCTTGCCCAGTGGAGGCAATGATCGCTACTTACAGCCCCGTGGGCTTTATATCATGGTAACAGAGTTGTGTACAAAGCAAAATGGCAGTTAGCAGAAAGAGTTCCCTCTATCTCAGCAACCCAAAGGCTTTGCTACCCAAAGTTAAAGATATGCTTCTTCTAGGATTGTGTCACTGGCATCTAATTTTAGAGCAGTTAGGTAGCAGCAGGGATTCTAACCCGTATTTACTGAAATCAAATTAAATGTCTGCTCATTTTGTTATCTTGGAAATATACCTTGCTTTAATGATATGCTAAGTAGATACAATGTCATGGCAAGATCACAGAGTATACCATCTTTGTTAGCTATACATAGGCGGGCTTTTGTGATGTTATTTTTATGGGAATTCATGATTTTGGTTGTCTGATTTATGCATACTCCAACTTCTTTTATGCTCGACATTTTGCTTGTTTTTCTTTCACAAATTTGCCTTGCTTGTAACAGAGAGTGTATTTTGGGTTCAAATGGATAAGGTAGCCTAAGACATTCCAGGCCCCAGGAGTTCTCAAATATTCTAATGCTTTCTAGTTAGAGAGAAAGAAACAAGTTATAAGGTAATAAGAAGCACTCAGGAGAACACACAGCTGCTAAATTTCATTCTGCTTGTTCTCATTTATAGCATATACGCAGAGATCTGCAATGTTTAACTCCTTTCTGTGCCACAGAGAATGGTTGGATCTTAGATTTCCATCCTTGATTGCAGAAGCCATTGCCCTAACCATTTCTACCAAATGGACAGGTAACTTGTGGTCCAGAAGACAGAATACTATATTATATAGATGTCATCAGTAACATGTTCAGGGAACCACATGAATTTTGAGGACACCATCTTTTATTAGGTAAATCTGAATCCATGGAGCTTTTATTCATTTTGACTCCACAGTCTTTAACTTCAGATCACTGAGAGGGTTTAGCCTACTGAGCGAAGGCCTTGCTAGATGTCTAGACCAGTCCAGGCCTAGGCCAAATGGTGACGTTGGTGAACTTTTTCAGTGTTGAACTTTCCCAATATGGCATCTCCTTTTCCTGTCATGGTGAGGCCACCTCTGGTGAATCATGCCTATGACTCCACTTTCCTGCTCCTATCAAACCTGGGGCTCATGAAATAATTTGAGAAAATCACTTGCAGTAACAGGTGATTGACAAGATCTGTTTGTTTATTTCTATTATATTCTGGGACATTTGCATTTTAATAGAATTCCAGTCTTCAACCAAAAGAATTAATGCATTCTGGAAGTAAGGAACTGGTCAACCAAGCATATTTTTGGAGTTGAACGTTTCTTTCTAATGCTCATGAACACATAAATGGCCACTTTTACTGCATACTTAGAACATTGACCTTGCATATTAAATATTCACTTGAAGAGAAAAATAAACTGTGTGCCAAGACCTTTTGTTCACTATTAAAGGCAAATAATGAGAGTAAATATAAATTATCCTTAACTACAATGCAGCAACACAGTCAGATAATATGCATGCTTATAAAAACTAGCAAAAGCTATTTTACATAAAATTAATAATGGGGCGCCTGGGTGGCGCAGTCGGTTAAGCGTCCGACTTCAGCCAGGTCACGATCTCGCGGTCCGGGAGTTCGAGCCCCGCGTCGGGCTCTGGGCTGATGGCTCAGAGCCTGGAGCCTGTTTCCGATTCTGTGTCTCCCTCTCTCTCTGCCCCTCCCCCGTTCATGCTCTGTCTCTCTCTGTCCCAAAAATAAATAAATGTTGAAAAAAAAAATTAAAAAAAAAATAAAATTAATATTAAAATCAAAATTTCTGTAACTTGAATTTTGCACACTCTACGGTACAATAATAAAGCTAAAAGGAGCTTTAAAGCTCAGTGTTTTGAAAGTGTGGTCTTTATACCAGCACACTTTCCCATATCACATCAGAAACTCTGGGGGTGAGCCCAGCAGTCAGTGTTGTTTTTTTTTTTTTTTAAATTTTTTTTTTTTTTCAACGTTTATTTATTTTTGGGACAGAGAGAGACAGAGCATGAATGGGGGAGGGGCAGAGAGAGAGGGAGACACAGAATCGGAAACAGGCTCCAGGCTCTGAGCCATCAGCCCAGAGCCTGATGCGGGGCTCGAACTCACGGACCGCGAGATCGTGACCTGGCTGAAGTCGGACGCTCAACCGACTGCGCCACCCAGGCGCCCCCAGCAGTCAGTGTTTTAACAAGCTCTCTGAGTGTTTTCAGGGGGCAAATTATGCTCAGAGACTGAGATCTGTTTTTGTCAATAATTTATGTAACACAGGTTTATTGTGGGAATTATAATTTTTTTGAGAGAGAGTGAGAGAGAGAGAGGCAGAGGGAGACAGGGGAGAGAATCTCAAGCAGGCTCCATACTCGGTGTGGAGCCCGACGTGGGGCTCAATCCCATGACCCTGGAATCATGACCCGAGCTGAAATCGAGTTGGGTGCTCAACCGAGTGAGCCGCCCTGGCACCCCAGAATTATAAGTTTTAATAGTAACATTGCACAAGCCAAAAGCAGATAGGGTGATGTATCTTATTAAAACTAAAAACTGTGAATCAGCTTCCAACTAAAAACTTCCAACTAAAAACTGTGAATCAGCTTCTAGCTAAGGTCCGTTGCTGCTGGGGGCACATACCTAACGGGCGATGGTACTGGTATTGGAAGGAAAAGTGGGCTCCTCCAAAGGTTATTATTATTGCAGGGATCTCTGTATGGCCTGCACCACTGTCTGCAAGGAGTAGCCTTGCTAAGGCTGCAACAGGTGTCCCTTCTCTCCCGAGTCTGCTGCACGGTTTACCACCACGGCCAAGAGGCTATGGAAGGAGCAAGTGTCTCAAGATCTTTGGAGAGCTATTTAGATCAGCAAAGAGTCGTCTTGCCCAGACAACACTCTCAGTAAGTCCTCACAAATTCTTGGTATTTAAAGTTTAGATGTGCATTACACCAGAGTAGCTCCTCTGTATATTCGTAGCGATAAGCATTCCCTAGCACAACAATTTTGCCAATATCATCTTGACCCGGCTTCCCAAATTTTCCCTTAGAGAAAAACAACTTCACTCAAGTGATAAACAAGTAGATCAAAACCATGTCACTTAAGTCGTAAACAAGTGGATTTGAACTCATAACAAACCAACACACCACACTGGGTACTTTTAATGCACCCAAAAGTTGAAGAAGCAGGGTTGTAGATGCTTATGTTTGAACTCATCCTAATTCACAGATGAGTAAACTGAGGCTCAGAAAGATTAAGAGACTGAGCAGATCAGCTGATTTTTTTTTTTTTTTTTTATTATTTTTGGGACAGAGAGAGACAGAGCATGAACGGGGGAGGGGCAGAGAGAGAGGGAGACACAGAATCGGAAACAGGCTCCAGGCTCCGAGCCATCAGCCCAGAGCCTGACGCGGGGCTCGAACTCCCGGACCGCGAGATCGTGACCTGGCTGAAGTCGGACGCTTAACCGACTGCGCCACCCAGGCGCCCCAGATCAGCTGATTTTTAACGGTGCTCTTTTTACCATCTTAAGAGAAGTCCATCTGGCTAATCAGGCTGGGTGAGTGAGGTCTGTGCAGCTTTTCTGATTGACGGGATGGTCAAAGAGGTTCCTGATTGTGCGGCCTTACCCTTTAAGGCCGGGGGGGGGGGGGGGGTGAGACTTAACAACTTCAATCTCTTGGAGCCTCTCAGGGATCAGGCTGCTCCATATTCACTCTCTTTAAAAAGATCAGCATTCATTTTCCTTTAAAGTTGGGGTTAGTCTGCCTGAGTTGCATACAAATAAGATGAATGAATTCATTACCAAAAGCTAGATTAAGTTTTGCAGCTGTTCCGCCTGGGGATCTAGTGGAGAGAGGGGCCAGCACAACTGAAAATCCTTTACTGATCAAGGCAGTCTGAAAATGCAATCTTACGCGGTAAGTAGCATTCAGAAATACTGAAATGAAGTGAAAAATTAAAATGACTTTTGCCTAAACATGTGGGGAATGGGGAAATCCTGGGGTGCCACCAAACATACATCAGAGCTGTGGAATGCAGATGGTGTCTTTTCAGCTGGCTCACCTCAAGGGGAACGGAACTTGGGGATATAGGAAAGAGAATTCTCAGCCACGATTTCAAAGGAGCTGTGTATATTTCAGGACAAGTACTGATGTCTGTCGGGTTAGCAAACTCATTTATCTCTAAATTGCAACGTCTAAACTAAGCAAGATCCTGGACCTTGTTTCTTTTTACCTGGTATCTTCAGTATAGGAATATCAACATGTGCATTCATCCATCCATTCCTTCATGAATGCAGCTGTTTATCCCGCCGATATTCTAGAACTATTTACCATGTGCCAGGATTATTCTGGGGTGGGTTTTTTCTCTCCTTTCTTGCCTTTTATTCTCGATTGAATGAATGATTTTTATCTTCTATTTTTCCCTCTACTAGTTTGGAAGTTACATGTGCTGTTTCTTCCTTTTAGTGGATACCCTAGAATTTTACCAAATATACTTAAATTGCTGAAGTTTAAAATTCATCAGAATATGGACCCTCCTCCCAGTAATACCAGTTTTCTTCAAAGTTGAATTCCATTATCTCCCTGTGACTTTGGTTATTGTGTTGTATTTTAAAATCTACTTTTAAAAAGCTGACATTATTATCACTGCTTTATACAACCAACTGATTAATATTAGTTCACTTTATTCCATCCTGCATCTCCTAGCTTACATCTAGAATCACTTTCCTCCTGCCCAAAGTACCTGCTTTAGATGATCTTTTAATGGGTGTGTGCTAACGATGAACTCTCTTAGGTCTGTAAAGGTCTTTATTTTTACTCCTTTCCTGAAAGATGTTTCGCAGGATACAGACTTTCAGATCAGCAGGCATTTTCTTTACGATTCCATTCCACTATCACTAGGACTCCATTGATGTATTGGGAAGTCAGCTGTCTTATTTTGTTTCTTATGATCTGGCTTTTTCCCCTGACATTTAAAATTTTCCCCTTATTGGTTTTCAACAATTTTACTATAATGTATTAAAATTTCTTTTAATTTATTCCATTTGGGATGCACTAGATTTCTTGAATCTCTGGATTCCTGGCTCTGATTAGTCCTTGAAATTTAAAAAAAAAAATCATCTTTTCAAATATTGCCTTGACCTATTCTGCCTCTTCTCTCATTTTAGTTCTCCAGGATTTTTACCTTGTCATTACATTTTCCCCATCCCTTGCCCTCTTGTCTGTGTTTCTTTTTTTATTCTTCACACTGCATTCAGGATCATTTGCCCTATTTTCCTAGAATATAGTAGGCATTCAGAAAATTTTTTCTGAATGAAATGAAATACTGAACTTGAAAAAGTGTTCTTACTACATGACACTAGTTTTCTGGAAGACATACAACTTGAAAAACCTGATTTGATACAATCCTTTCAATTTTTGGTTGCAAAAACTGAAGCCTATTGGTTAAATGACTTGGCTAAGGGTATAGAGCTATGCAGGGCCATATCTCATCCTAGAACTCAGATCCGACTCTCAATCCACTTTTCCTTCCAATTCACCACACAGTTTCTCATTCGAATCCAAAATATCACAGTAAAGGTAATGACAATATAGGTAAGAGACCTCCACTATTTTCCCTCATGAGAAGTTACGTTATAATTTTAAGAGTAACACATTTCTTCTATTAATGACTGGTGAGAAATAAGGAAATTGGAAGTGAAGTAGAAAAGACAGTGGGTAGTTGCAGAACTAACTAATGAAGGCCTGGACAGCTTTCAGTAAGACGATGACTCACCAGTGGTGAGCCCTCAGGTAAATAAGCATCTTCTCATTCATTGGCTTGGCAAAGCCACCCATAAATGTGACAGGTAAAAGGAGTAGATTTACAATGAAATCTTGCCTATGGTAAAGTGATGGAGAATGCGTAGAGAATGATAAGGACTTACACTGATGCATGAATAATTAGCCCTAGGGTAGGGGCCCCTTATCACAATTCTGAGAGAGTCTGCTGAAATTAGACACTTAAACATGAGTGAGAACAACACTGCAATTGGATAAAGAAGCTCTGGGAATGCAGTCTGAGGAAGGACTTAAGTGACAGGGAAAGTGGACAAGCAGAGAAAGTACAAGATAAACCCAAACATCTACAACAAATATTTGTGTGTGGGAGTGGGAAGATGGAGGGAAAATGAATTCTTATCAGTTATTAAGAAAGACTACAAAAAAGTAGTATTTATATATGGATAAATCAGTATAGTAGCCTAAAAATCTTTTATGAAAATTTGGACTAAAGCAAGTTTCCTAGAGCATGATTTTGAGAAATGCCATATTTTGTAGTCTTTGCTTTTGGCTGTTTCAGTACATTTTGTTAAATTAACTTAGGTTTTGAGAGAGGGAGAGAGAATGTGAGCAGGGGAGGGGCAGAGAGAAAGGGAGAGCAAGAATCCTAAGCAGGTTCCACACTGTCAGGACAGAGCCCAATGCAGAGCTCAATCCCACGAACCGTGAGATCATGAACTGAGCCGAAATCAAGAATGGGACATTTAACAGACTGAGGCATCCAGACGCCCCAGTACATTTTTAAAATAATATTTAGTCACATACGTGATCAGTTCTCTCCACTTCTGTTAGTTCCCAATACAAAATCACAGAATATTTTAAAAAAGACAACGTAACCCCTGTACTCATTTTCTTGCAATCTCCCCATCCTTGGCTTTGAAGCAGTAATCACTTCCATATACACGTCTGTCCACTTTCTCTCAACTGCTCTGTATAGTACATTGCTTCACAGACATAATACACAGCTGCATGATGATAAAAAGGGGGGGGGGAATACTTTCATGTTCATCTCTTCTCCTTGTTTTGAAACTGTAGTTGTTTCCATAATTTTTAACCCTCCTTCTTGTCAAGACAAACTCACTAGTTTCAAGCCTCAGTCTCACATGGCTCTATGGAATCTCTCAGGAGAGGAGGGACAGCCCTACCTTGTACAGCAAAAAAGAATGATTAACAGCAGGGGTGGGGCGACAGGGGCAGCATCCAAGCCTACACCACAAACTACAGATATCCTGGCCGTGTGCTTCCTGCCTTTATCCTCAAAAGGACAAAGCAAAATGTTTGGACCAATATATTCTCTCCTTTTCACCCCAATAAAGAACATCATCCTATCATGAAATGATAAGATCTGACGTGTTCTCTGAAGACCATCTCTTTTCAGGCAGCCATCTGCATTAAAGCCATCTGTCAGCTTCTCTTGCTTATTAGTCATGTCCCTGAGAAACCAATTGTAGTATCTACTAATCCTTAAAGGCCATGAAATGTTATTGATCAGAAATTGGAAAGGATGACACCTAGTTGTACAGTCTCCACCCTTACCGTGCGAAAAATAAATAAAGCACGGAACATGTGATTAATTTTTATCAGTATAGAAGAAACAAGAATACTCATCCTTGCAATGTGTATTTTTTTCTATCTCTCCCCCTTTTCTTCTGGTTAGTTGTTGGAATTTTAATCTGTTTCTGTCCTGAAACTGTTCTACAACACATTTTTTTTGTCCTAAATATTTTTACTTGCTTGTTTGTCATAACTGATGTGCACAAAGAGGTGATTATTCACCCAAACCATTTAATTCTAATCCTTTTCCAAATTTAAAGTTTAATCTAGGGGTGTTTTGAAATTAGCAGCATAGAAAGAGCAACTGATGCTGTTAGTCTGACAGCCTAGCATCTAGACCAGTTCTTTTCCTAACTCTCCCTGAAATTTGGGTAGGGCATTTGACATGATTGACTTTTTTACATATGATTTAAAATGAAATGACCTAACGTATTCATTAATTCAGCCATTCAATTATCTACCATCCATCTCTCCATCTATCTATCCAACCAACAATTTGTCTTTTCAAAACATATTTATTTCTAATATGGCCAGGAAGTAGGGATAAAGCAGCAAACAAACCAAAAATGTCTGCCCTTGTAGAGTTTAAAATCTGTAAAGGAAAATAAAATAAAAGGTTTATACAAAGTAATTAAGCTGTACAGTATACAAATGATCATGGGTGTTATGGAGAAAAAGTAAGGAGGAAGGGTGCTGGGAGTGGTTGATTTTAAGTTGAGCAAGCAGGGAAGTCTTCACAGAGAAGGTGCATTGAGCAAAGACCGTAAAGGAAGTGAGGGAGTGAATCATACAAATATCTGAGTACAAAGTGTTTCCAACCAAGGAAACAGTGTAAAATTCTTGAGGCAGGAATGTTCCTACCATGTTCAAGGAAAAGTCAGAAGTCACTGTGCTGGAGTACCTTGACAAAGGGCAGAGTGGCAGAAGATAAGATTAGAGAGATAGTAGGGGCAGAAAATGTGGGGTCTTGCAGACCACTGAAGGGATATTGGCTTCTTTTCTAGAGGAGATGGGGAATCATGGGAGATTTTGGGGCAGAGGCATGCATGATCCGATTTAAGTTTGGGATTCTCTGTTGAGAAGAAACTGTGTTGGGTGGGAAGGGAGCAAAAGTAAAGGTGGAAGCCGAGAGACTCGTTAGGGGAGTATTGTCATCATCCTGGACCAGGGAGTACAAGTGGAAATTCTGATATGTTGTGATAGTAGAGTCTGGTAGATCGGCTATTTAGAAAAGAAAGAAAATGAGAAATTAAGGATATTTATAGGACTTTGTCTAAAGGATTTGAAGAATGAGCTGTCTAGTACTAAGATGGTAGAATGGAGCCAACTAGGGAAGGAGTAATTTGATAGGGAAGATGAGGTGGGTGTTGGACTGATGAGTTTGAGGTGCATGTATCCCATGCACTGAAGAGCACCCAACCTGAAGCTAGACCACACTGAGTTCTTGGAGTTGGGGAGCACTTAATAGGCAGAAATGATGGAACAGCCATCCCAGATCTCAAAGTTCTTACTCCTTACGTAGGGAGACAGGTATGGACGCAGATAATCACAACCAGCAGGCATACTAGCCTAGAGTGCAAGAACAAGTCATTTTTACCAGAACTTTCCTGTAGGATACAAATAAGTGGCTCTCTATATGGTTCAAACTTTTAATCACTTATTCAGCTTTCAGACTAGACACAACCAATATCACACCTCATCTTATTACAATCCTGTCTCAACATGTTAGAGATAAGACTGAAGAGACCTCTATTGCCCTACACACACCTGCAAACCACACTTTGATGGGTATGTGATTATATACCTCTTTGAAAAAGAGTCTCAAGTGAAATCAAATCCTCCTGCTGATATTTCTGATCTTCACCTTTTGTTCTATATATTTTGCTCAATCTTTTTGCGTGAAGCTAGGATTGTGCAGATTAAGGTATGTATTCACCAGCATGCTAACACAGATAAGAAGTCATTTTGCCACCGTCCATGATTACCAGTGGGACTATCCTTGATAGGCCCATGTGTTTGCAGAAAATTGTCTTTCCAAGATTGGTTTTGAATAAAATTAAGAGGTATCAAGACTACAGTTAAGACAATTTAAAATCTGGGGCGCCTGGGTGGCGCAGTCCGGGTTAAGCGTCCGACTTCAGCCAGGTCACGATCTCGCGGTCCGTGAGTTCGAGCCCCGCGTCGGGCTCTGGGCTGTTGCTCAGAGCCTGGAGCCTGTTTCCGATTCTGTGTCCTCCCTCTCTCTCTGCCCCTCCCCCGTTCATGCTCTGTCTCTCTCTGTCCCAAAAAATAATAAACGTTGAAAAAAAAAATTTAAAAAAAAAAGACAATTTAAAATCAATGTCTAAGACTGAGTGAACACCTATAAGAATTAAAGTAATTGAGCTGGGTGGTAGAGTATAGGTGTTTTTCTTTTTTCCAAGGTTTATTATTTAAATACACAGGAAAGAAACCCTGCCATAGTTCTATATTAGATTGATATCGTGTACTTGAATATTTGATTTAAAAAACATCCTTCTTTTATCTTTCTGTGTTCCTTTCAAACTACATTGTAAAGCTAGTGTACAATGTGTTTGTGCTACATGCCATTTTTTCCTTGCTTACTATTATGCCCACAGTTCAAGTGAGCTGACATTGGAAGTAAAGAATAAGGGTACCTTGTCCTAACAGATATTAGTGTGACCTAAAGTCACTGCGTTGGGCTTCTTTGGGCATCCTATTGACCTCAGCTTCCTCCAGGGAGAGCCTTACATGCCCAGCAGGGGAAAATAGGGGGCCAGTCCTTAGATGAAAACAAACAAACACAACAGTTGGATAATATGCACCAGCGAGACTGAGATGCAGTAGAATGGTTTTTCATATTGGGATTGAGGTTTGGCAGGCAGACTTTTTGATCAACAATTACATTTCCTGGAACCTCCAGGAAGAGGATAGGAGTGAAACTCGGGTAAGAGTAGGAATAATAAAAATGCATCTTTTTAGTTCCCTGGGGCTCTTCTGCCATGTGGATTTTGGAGTTTGGGGTTTTAGGGATTCTCTATCTGTGTCTGTCTTTGCATAATGCTTGCAGGACAACCTTGACTTTGTAGACTCAACCATCATGAGGCTCACTGAGGAGAAAGAGGGCATGTGCTAGCCACGTAAGTCTAAGTCTTGCTCCAGGCTCAAAGAGAGGAGGGTAGATACAGTGAACAACTGTTGTTTGTTTCCAAACAGCATCTCTTCTTTTTTTTTTTTTTTTTTTTTATGACAGCACCCACTTCCCCTGAGAAACTGGTCCTCCTCCACTCAAGTGTTTTTGTGAGAATTGCACCTACAGCCCTTACCTCTGTGATGTCTAACGGGTAGGTCAACCAGCTTATATAATCAGTGCTCTTTGTGGAAGTTGAGAAGAAGAGCTCTCTTTCCCTTGGACAGTGACCTGCAGAGATATGACCTCAAAGTTTCCAGATCCCTCAGAATGGGCAGTAGAGCAGACAGGATGAAGTCACTGGGGACAGAAACCAAGATGAGGAATGGGTAGAAGTGGAGTGGATGAGAGGGGGAGAGGGTGTAGGTTAGACAGTGAGAATACTTAAACTCTTTTCCGTTTTGTATTCCAGGGGACACTGTACTCCTTCCTTTCTGCGTGTTGGTTCCATGATCCAGTAAATAATATTAAATTTTTTTTTAATTCTTTGAATTTTTTTACTGTTACTTTCAGCCAAAAAGTACAGATTAATACAGGGGGATGTATACTTTGTTCTAGAAGTCTGAGCCCTTGTTTCTAACATAGGCAAAGAGGCAGGTGAGAGAGAGATTGTGAATATGGCTGGAGGTTTTCTGTGTTGACTGTTTCTTTTTCTTTCTCCTCCCCCCATCCTTCCCTCCTCCTTTCCTTCCTTTCTTCCTCCCCCTTAGGCCCTCCCCTGTTCCTCCTTTTGTCTTCGTTCCTCCCTTCCTCCCTCCCCCCTTCCTCCCTTCCTCCTTCTTTCCTTCCTTCCTTCCTTCCTTCCTTCCTTCCTTCCTTCCTTCCTTCCGGCACTTCAGCACAAAAGGGCAGAAGTAGATTAAGATCCTTATAACAGCAGAGGAGAAATGGTAATTAACTGAGTTAATCACATTTACTGGAATTACTAATAACTATTTAATGTATGGTGTCCAATTTAAGTGAGGATTTAATGAAGTAGAAACATTTGGGAGAGGAAGAGAGCTAACGTTAAACTGTGCCTATTACATCTTCAACACGTGCTAGATACTCGATATCCATTACCTTGTTTAGTGTTTATGAGAGGCTTATAAAGTAAATGTATAAATTGCACATACTTTATGACCTAGCTTAAGTGAAAAAGAAAACTTATTGGCTTCTATAACCGACTAGGTCCAAGATTAGAGCTGTCTTTAGGAGGGGCTTTATTCAGTGCGTAGATGATGTCATCCGATCTGCTTGTGAGCCAGAACCACTGTTGTAGAACTCCTGTTACATGGAAAACTGGGTGAGTGGTGCTCTCTGGAGTTGTGCAGCTGTTCTTGCTCTTTTTCCACCATTCCCTTATTCTTAGGCTTACTTGCTTGACCCTGGAACTTGAGGCTCATGTTATGCCAGTGTCGTTTCCATTATAGTACAAACATAAGTCCTAGAATTAAGTCTTACCATTTCTATGCATCTGGGCAAACAAAGATTATTCCCAGTGGCCAACACTTTGGTTTAAGAACTATAATATACTTAACCCAGGAAACTTGGTGCCTGGTTCTTCTGCTTAATTCAGGTAGATTTTGGTGTTTCTTTTTTTCATCCTTAAATTGCCTTTGAGATTTATTTTTAGCAGTAGCCAGAAGACAATCTATTCAAAAAGAAAGGTTATGGTCACCCAACTTTTGCTGGAGAGACTTCACTCTGATGTTTTCTTTCCAAGTAGAAAGAAGCTTTTACTAAATCATTCTAAACTTTTCTCCTTTCATGAGAATCTGAAACTTTTCTATAATTAGAGCCCTCGCAAATTGTTCTTTTTATTTTCCCCACAAATTGTTCTAACTTTGGTTTCTATTGTGCACAAGTTTTATTTTAAAGGATCACTGTCTTTGTTTTTCTTAGATTTCTTAACTTCCTAAAGGCTGCATAAATAGTAAATATGTATTAAAAACTAGACTCATATTTATCATATATGAGATTATACACACGAAAGGACAATAGGTATCTCCTTGCCCCCTCATCTCTCCAATGTGCTCCTCCTGCCCAGAGACATTTCCACCTGTCCTAAGCTGATCTGGGGTGTCTTTGATTGTCTGTCTGGCAAGTATCATAAGGTAGGGTAATGCTCCTTTTGATTTTTAACACAAACACATATGCTCTTGGGATTCACTTCTGGAAAATTAGAGGAAATTTAGAATTTGTCATTTTGTATTATTTTTGAACTGAGTTTGGCTTAGGAGAATTTTTACTTATCAATAAGGCTGGAGTGTCCTAAGCACACTGCGAAACTGACAACTTGCAGAACATTTATGTAGTTCAGAGGTGGATACACCGTTTCTGCCCACTAAGGCATCCTCCTGCATAAACGCCTCAGGGAATCCCGTCCTGTGAGCTTGGAAGATTATCTTTGGTTGTCAGGATGTTCATGTTCTTAAGATATAATAATATAAAAAGAGGAGATATTCAGGCACTGCTGCCCTCCCCCACTTCTGATAGAGTCATATGTTGCTGACCATGTCGCGATGACCATGACCATGACTTTGAAACCATGCACATTTCCCTGTGGAGAACACAGGCAGCTTTTTGTAAGAAACATCAGGTGTTTAAGGCTTAGAGAAGATATGAGAGCCGTTCCCAAATATTTGATGAGGTGTCAGGTGAAGAGGGCCCCAAGGACTGAACTGGAGGTAGAACCAGTGGATGGCGGATTTTATAGGGGGGCCAATTTAGTGAGAAGTTTCCTGAGAATTGTAACCATTTGACAAAACAGCAGGTTTCCCTGAGGTCATCCAGTGAGGGCTGATGTTATTCAGGTTAGAGAGCAAAAGCACGAGGTTCAACCTAAGGTGCATGGGCCCTGAGAATGTCCTTAAAAAAAAAAAAAAAGAAAGAAAGATATATTTTTTTTTGGTCCTGTTGGATACACTGACCTTATAAATTGGGAAGAAAATTGTGTATGCTGTCCCAGTCTCAGAATCACCTCCACAGATTTTTTCCCTCAAAAAAGTGGGATATAAATACTCTAAAGGGCATGGGGATATGCATGAAGGAACAGAAATGAGCAAAGTGAGCTGGGTGAGCACTGTGATGAACTAGAGCCAAAGTCTGTTTAAAAGTGGTTTTACACCACTGCTTCCCTTTGCCAGGTGGGAATTGTGACCCAATGTTGCTAGATATGCTGAATTTTCAAGGAAAGCAGGAAATAGATATATGTTTTTAGATATGGAAGTGCTTGATCTTTTACATGTTGGGAACTAAAAACATTCAAAACACAATGCAGGATTGAGGGTGGGACGGGGTTCCAACAAAACTTGCCTGCAAATCAAATTTAGCCCTTAGGCCACTTTCTTATGACATTTGGAACAAGGAAAGAGATAATAAAATGAATGAGTAAGTAACTGTCCTGGTTGCAAATGAGAGCACAGATGAGAATGCATGATTTCTCAGTCAGGTATCACTAACTTCGTCATCATTTGTGTCATGTGATGTCTTGATCGTGGGGCTTGGGTCTACGAAATATATTTGCTGTTCTCATAGCAGTACAAATATCTCAAGAGACAACATGGCAGTGTAAAAATATTCTAGGTGAACATACATAGTCAGAGCGCTCTATGTGTGCACCTAGAATATTTATTTTGAGAAAGACAGACGGAAACAATGTGCCATATTGGAGGTCTGATGGGGCAATGCAGTCAGAGAAACTTGAGGCAATATTCCTATATCCTTCCTCAGCAGCAGGTGACCTTGGGGAGATACCTGAAGCTGCCCCAGTCCTAGGTTTTGGGTCTGAAGAATGGGGAAGCTGATACATACCTCATAAGGTGAGTGTGGGTTTGAGTGGAAGGAGGTTTGTGAAGTACCCGGCAGAGGACTGGACACAGAGCTAGAACTCAAGAAAATAACTTCCCTAGATTTTTCTCCAGGATCTTCCCTCTCACTCATTTAAGCTGATTTTCTATTGAAAACTATGACTAATTATCTGAGTTCATCCAGGAAAAACAGATAAATAAACGAATGAAGCAAATCAAACAAAAACAAACAACATAAACATAATCCATGTTATGGTTAATTTTATATGTCTTGGCTAGAACACAGTGCCCATATTTGGTCAAACATTATTCTGGATGTTTCTGTGAAGTTGTTTTTAGATAAGATTAACATATAAATGGGTAGATTTTGAGTAAAGCAGCTTACCTCCATAATGTGGGTGGGCCTCATCCAATCAGTTGGAGATCTTAATTAAACAGAAGCGGACTTTCCCTGAACAAGAAAGAATTCTGTCAGCAGATAGCCCTTGGGCTCAGAATATATATGTGCAATGTGTATATGTATATGTGTATGTATACACACACACACACATATATATATATACACATACACACACACACACACACACACATCCTGTTGGTTCTGCTTCCCTGGAGAACCCTAATAGAGCCAACAACCCTCAATGTGCAGTATATGATGTATGAAAGGGTAATTAATTCATGTAAAAAGTGGTGATGAATTGTGCAAGGGCTTTGGTTTGTGATATTTTCGTGTCCCCAACTGTGTATCCCCAAGGCACAGGAGGTAAGGCCAGACTTGTTCAGTGCCAAGTACTTTGTTAACATGACTTCCCCCAGAATCCCAACCAATGGTAAATCCAAATGACAGAGTTGCTACCCATTGGATGTCTCATCTTTCAAATCCTCCTTCCAGTGCTGGGGGAGAAGAAAAATTCCTGCTCCCTCTGCTCTTGATGCTTTATATCCTGCCGCCTCATGAAATGCTCCTAGTGTTGCAGGGAAAGACTATGTGGAGTGGAACTACTTTGGATTACACTTGCTCACAAAGTTCTCCATGTGAGACTATGGAAGAGAGAAATTTACTGCAGAAGTTTCATTTGCGGTCCTTTGGGGCCATATTGTCATGTTTTGTGTATAATAGCTGCATGCCCCGACCCCACCCCCCTCAGCTGCTGTTGTGCATCTCTGGGTGAACTTCTATCTCCATGTCTAGAGATAATATCCAGACCTGCATGTCTTTCCTGGTCAAGGATGTGAGACAGCTTTCTGCTGGAATTTCAATCCTGAGTGCTCACACAGCTGTCACGAAGAACACATAGCTTCATGGGGCACTTTGGAGAATTTTTAACCTGTGCAATCAATGCCTATCACAATCTGCGCAGATCCTAGAGCATTAGTTAAGATGCACTCTTTTCTCACTGCACTGCCCACCTCTTAGATAAGATCCTAAACTGCATTAGTACATTAAACAAATGATCTCAGGAAGTGACAGTGATACTAGTGGAATCTGGCTTATTCTGATTATAGTCAGAGTAAAAATGGGCACAGGAGTCTAGTTGTCCAGAAATCACGCCATTGATATGGTGATATGACATCACAGGGTGTGAAAAAGGCAGCAGTTTTACTGTCATCACTATATAGATCTATTTATCCCGCATCCACACCTAGAAGGCATGACTGGGTACCATTTCACAACATATAATCTAAAACAGGTATGGATAGTAACACCAAGCATTATTCCTTACAGTAAACAGATTGCACTGATTGATATTTATTCTGCAGTTTATGGAGAATTGAATGTCCATTGTTTCAGAGCTGGGCAGAGATGGAGTTAGAGGTGGGAAGGAGAAACTTGAATTACTTTTCTCTCATAAAATGAGGGCAGCCTTTATGGAGAAGTAGATGTGTATAAATTGTTTAAAATAAAGTAAGAGAAAACAAAGTTTGGCCAAGAGATTTAAAGAATCAGAAGAAAAATGTTGATATGGTGGTCACTTGGTACTTGTTGAAAGAGGGTCTGAGTCTCTTAATTGAGCAATTAATGGTGAGCAGAATTCCAGAGACAGCACCTAGGTTTCAGTTTTGAAAGTTGCTTAAAATCCACTGGGATCAGGGTTCCCTTAGGGTGATATGCAAGGCCTTATGTTCCCATTA
This sequence comes from Lynx canadensis, assembly GCF_007474595.2. Lineage (NCBI taxonomy): Eukaryota > Metazoa > Chordata > Mammalia > Carnivora > Felidae > Lynx > Lynx canadensis. Next base: position 170,386,873 of record NC_044303.2, read on the forward strand.
TGATACTTTCTGGGTTCTCTGAGCTGGAGCACCCTAATTGGGATTCAGACCTATTAACTGAAAAGACCTAGAAAATTGCTCCCACTGAAAGTTGGACAGTACCCATTACCTTAAAGCAATGCCTCGTCACCATTTTTAGGTTAAAATGTTATTAAATAGATTCTTCACTCTTTCTTCCTTGTGATGCTGCGTTCAGACAAATTTCATCTCACATTTATTATTCATTCCTCCTTAATTTCCTCCCGTTATGTCAAGATTTTTCATATGTTTCTGTCGTAGTTTTTTTTTTTTTTTAATTTCTTCCACTCCTTCCCTATTACCATGTTTCTTTTACTTCAAATGTTGCTCACCATTTTGGCATTACTCTTTTAAAATATATGCATAAGAACCTATATCCACAGGGAACAGTGATCCACATTCAAGCGTCTTCTCATATTTTTTATTTCTTTGTAAGAGTGTAAAAGAAGAACGGACTCTGGCATGGTCTTCCCTTCCCCATCACAGAGCACAGACCCACTTCCCACATGCACAAGCCTGCACACGCCCTGTTTCTACCCAGACTCAGTCAATAGCTAGGACTATTTATCAAGTCACCCAAGATACAATCACCCGGGACTGACACCTCTCCCTGGTCTTCCCAGTCACTCCTTCACTCGGTACCCTCCCTGGTGTCTCTCGTATCCACCTCCGACTCTGCTGCCACAGCCACGGTGTGAAGATCCTAGTGATTTTCCCCCAGGACAATTACACTTGCCTCCTGTTTCTTATCTCATTTCCTCCATTTATTCTATAAGAATTCTTAAGAAAAAAAAAGTTTAGGGGCGCCTGGGTGGCGCAGTCGGTTAAGCGTCCGACTTCAGCCAGGTCACGATCTCACGGTCCGTGAGTTCGAGCCCCGCGTCAGGCTCTGGGCTGATGGCTCAGAGCCTGGAGCCTGTTTCCGATTCTGTGTCTCCCTCTCTCTGACCCTCCCCCGTTCATGCTCTGTCTCTCTCTGTCCCAAAAATAAATAAACGTTGAAAAAAAAAATTAAAGAAAAAAAAAGTTTATTTATTTATTTTGAGAGAGAGAGAGAGCATGAGCAAGGGGAGGGTCAGAGAAAGAGAAAGACAATCCCAAGTAGGTTCTGCTACGCAGTCAGTATGTAAAGCCCTATGCACTCATAAGGGGCTCAGACTCACAAAACAGTGAGATCATGACCTGAGCCAAAATCAAGAGTCAGCTGCTTAACCGACTGAGCCACCCATGTGTGCCTATTCAATAAATATTCTTAAGATCCTACCATCACCTGTGTTTGGGTGTTCATCATGTTGGGCAAGACTGGTGATCAGTACCCTCATGGACTTTATAGTTAACAAAGGGAGGGAAATGTGAATTACATGATCACAAAAATGTGTAAGTGTAGGGGTGCCTGGGTGGCTCAGTCACTTAAGCATCTGACTTTGACTCAGGTCATGATCTCGCCGTTCCTGAGTTGGATCCTGCGTTGGGCTTTGTGCTGACAGCTCAGAGCCTGGAGCCTGTTCAGATTCTCTCTCTCTCTCCTCCCCTCCCCCCCTCACACTCTCGCTCTCTCTCTCTCTCTCTCTCTCTCTCTCTCTGAAAAATAAACAAACAACAAAAAAAGAAATCTCATAAGGTCACAAAGCCAATTTAAGTCTTCACATCTCAGGGCCAATTCTTATGACTGACACATAGCAATATGATTCATTGCAAATGAATGTGTGAATGAGTAAATATAGAATTACCAAGATGTATCAAGTGCTTGTTCTGCACACTGTTCTAAATATTTTACATGTTTTTAATCCTGCCATCAACCTCAGAGAGAGGTATTGTTATTTTTTTCCATTTACAGATGGGGTAATCATGTTAAAAAGCCCCAGCTTCCACAAGTTGTAAGGAATGGAACTTGAGCAGGCACAGGAATGAATGGTTTAGAAAATGAATGACTAAGTGGATGAATTCAGAAAACCTACAATAACTTCATGAAACTCAATTCTTCTTCTTCCTCTTCTTCTCCTCCCCCTCCCCCTCCCCCTCCCCCTCCCCCTCCCCCTCCCCCTCCTCCTCCTCCTCCTTCTTTTATGTCGCCAGAGAGGACATTATTTGTAGTAGGGACTGCTCTAATTTTAACTGACTAGAAATCTGGGCAAGGCCTTTTGTCTTAATTTATCTACGAGGAGACTGTGGTATACCTATTCCAGGTTTTCCGTGTGGATTAAGTGTGGTAACACAGGTAAGGTGCTTCACACAGCGTCAGGCACATGGTCAGAGCTGAGGGCAGCACCTGCTCTTATCTTTAATCACCCTAGGTCTTTTCTCTTTCTTCTCAAGTTTTAAATAGAAGAGTACAGAAAACAATAACACAAACCTCCATATACTTAACAGCTAGATTGAACATGAATTAAAGTACAGATCCCTTTAACAGATAAACCTATAACATAATAACATTTTACAGTTATTGTGTAATCGCTTCCTGTGCCTCCCTTCCCAGAGGTAAGGCCTATACTGACATTTGTGCTTACTCTTCCTATTCATTACTTTTTATACTTTGGTTACGCATGTGCTTATGGAAACACAATGTATGCAATTGTTTTGTATGCTATTAACATTTGCATAAAAGTATTATATTGTCTATACTTTTTTTGGCAGCTCGCTTTCTCCCTTCACACTACACAACTGAAATTTACCTATGTGGGCACATATATTAATGGATCACTCATTCTATTTTGTGAATATGCTACCAAGTTATTAATCATATGAATATATATTCATAAATATACATTTAAAATGTTTTGGTTGTTAAAATGAAGCTCATTGAATATCCTAATACATGTCTTATTGTGTGTATATGAAAGAGTTTCTCTTTATTCCTTCTCAGCTAGGATTTTGGGAGAAAATTAAACCCTCCTGCTCTAAAGCATCCATCATTATGTAATGAAAGAATTCACTCCTATGAATCTAGAATGGAACTAGCTATGTACCCTAAGAGAATTGAGAAAATTGTTACTCAAATTATTTTTTTATAGGACGATTTTTTCACAGAACCCTGATTGAGAGGGGTTATACACAGAAGGGGACATATTAGATTACAGGGTATATATTGATTCAACCATGTGAAATTGCCAATATGTAATCACTTCTGACCTATAAAAATGGCAGTTTTCTATAGCTCAACCTATATGTCTTTAACTCTGCAAAATTTTGCCTTTCTGATCAGATAGTATTTTATTATTTATGAGATGTATTTTATTCTTGTTTTAATTTGCATTTAATGGATTGTAAGAAAGTCTGAGAATCTTTTTATACATTTTTTGACAATTTTGCTTTTCTATTTATTATAATTTTTGTCTTTTTTTCTGCCCATTTCTCTAATTTCTTGCCTTTAAACATGCATATATGTATGTGATAGTAATATCTTCTCCCTATCTTTGGGCCTGTAAAGAATTTTGTGCATGGTATCATTTTATGCAGAAGTTTAAATTTCACTATAGTTAAAATTGTCAATCTTTTCCTTTAGAGGTTTTCCTTCCTCTTATTTAAGACTCCTTTTCCACTTTGAGGTCAAATATATGTTCTATGTTTCCTCTTAATAGTTTCAAAGTTTTGCTTTTTTACATTGTTTCTTAAAATATTTAGACTTCAATTTTTTTGTATGGGAGGCGGTGATCTAATATAAGTTTTCCCTACCACTTGCCTCCCCAAATCCATTCATGATCTAGAAGTTAAAGGATTAATAACTGCTACTCCGAGAAGCATCTGGGATCAGTGCTAAAGCCCTTTTAACTGATTTGGGGCCTTCCTTTTTGAATATTTGGACTCCCATTCCTGTCAATACTCACTATACTCAATGTGACAATTTAATAACTTCTTTATATATGGGAGGAAAAATTCCCCATGCTATGTTGTTGGTCTTCAAATTGTCATAAATCTTTGCTTTTTGTTCTATGAATTTTTAAGATCAGTTTATCAAATAAGTTCCACTTAAAACATCTACTGGGATTAAGAAAACAGTTTCTTATTTGAATCAAAACTGAAAACTGAAATGATAGATTTTTATTTGCTCATGTGTCTCTTTTAATCTATAGGTCTTCTGGGGGTACCTGGGTGGCTCAGTCAGTTAAGCTTCTGACTTTGGCTCAGGTCATGATCTTGCATTTGTGGGTTCGAGCCCCGCATTGGGCTCTGTGCTGACAGCTCAGAGCCTGGAACCTGTTTCAGATTCTGTGCTTCCCTCTCTTTCTTCTCCTCCCCCACTGACATTCTGTCTCTCTCTCTCTCTTTCTTAAAAATAAATGAACATTAAATTATTTTAATCTATAGGCCTTCTTTGTTTCTCTTGTAATTTATTTGTTAAAACAAAAATAAACAACAAAACAAGTAAACATGTTCTGTGAACTGTTGAGTTGCTCAGGAAAACACAGACGGGTGATTCCTGATAGCACTTTCAAGGCATTTTTTAAATGTTTCTCTGGCACTGGTATTTCCCATAAATTGCTAGTTAGAACTAGATGATTGATCAGATTCAGGTTTGACTTATTTTTCAGTTGCATGACTCCATCAAAGATAGTATTATACACTTTAATCAAGAAACAGAATGCATCGTTATTTCTCTTGTGTAACGTTAGCAGCTTTGATGATTGTTGCCTAGATCCTTAATTCAATAGAGGGTGAAACATGGTGATATTCTAATTCTGTCCTTCCTTCTTATTTACTAGCCGGAATACATCCATCAAGAAGAGCTTTCCTTTCTCAACTATTTGATTACCCTGAAATGCAGTTTGTATAAAAGAGGCAAGATGAATTCTTGACTTTTTTCCCCTCTTTCATCAGTTTTCAAAACAATGGGTTAGTTATCTAGCACAGTCTGAAGGTGATCTTTAGAGTCCATTTTAACTCGTGGTTTTAAACATATTTGATATGTCTCAGTCCATTGCAGTTCATTGTCATTGATGTCTAAATTGTCCCACCTTTAAACAATCAGAGTAGCTCCCTCAGGGTTGGCTTCATCAGCACGGGGCCTGTGTGGTCCCTGGGGACCCTGCATTCAGGAGGGCCCTGTAATAGTTTCCTGTGCCTGCTCTAACAAATGACAAGGCATTGGAGGTCCTACAAAAAGAGGTCTTTTGTAAGACCTCTTACAAAATCAAGGTATTGATTGAGCTGTATTCCCTCCAAAGACTCTAAAAGCAAACCTTTCCTTCCCTTTTCCACCCTCTGATGACTCCAGTGTTTCTTGGCTTGTGACTGCATAACTCCAGTCTCTACTTCTGTCTTCACATGGCTTGCTCCTCTGTATGTCTCTTACAAGGACACTTGTCACTGGATTTAGGGCCCACTGGGATAAGCCAGGATGCTCTCATCTTAAGATCCTTAATGACATTGGGGCACCTGGGTGGCTCAGTCGGTTGAACGTCCGACTTCAGCTCAGGTCACGATCTCGCGGTCCGCGAGTTCGAGCCCCGCGGCGGGCTCTGGGCTGATGGCTCAGAGCCTGGAGCCTGCTTCCGATTCTGTGTCTCCCTCTCTCTCTGCCCCTCCCCTGTTCATGCTGTGTCTCTCTCTGTCTCAAAAATAAATAAACGTTAAAAAAAAAAAAATTAAAGATCCTTAATGACACTGGCAAAGAACCTTTAACCAAAGAAGGCCATATTCACTGGTTCTAGGGGTTGGGATGTGGGCATATCTTCTTGGGCATATTCAACCCACTATAGTCCATATTCTTGGTCTGATTTCAATGTGGTTAAATACTATCATTTTTTTTTCTCCTTGTGTCTATTTTAGGAAAGCTTTGGTTATTCATAGGTCATGAATATATATTCTATGTTTTCTTCAAAACATTTTGCTTATTTTTTGTATTTAGATCTGCAGTCAAATCCATCTGAAACTATTTTTTTGTGTGTAAAGAGGGAGATAGAGGTCTACATTTTAGTATATATTCATTGACCTGGCACAGTTTTTTGAAAGATCATTCTTTCTTCTTGCACCTTAGTGTGTCATCTTCAGAAATCATATCACTCGATGTGTGTGGACTACTTACTGACTCTATTCTATTCCACTGACCTATTTGTTTATTATAGTTGTTTTTCGTACCTTTGGGTGTAAGTTTCCCAGCTCTCATCTTCAAAGTTGCCTTGGTATCATAGGGTCTTTGTACTTATAGGCACATTTGAGAATGTATATGAACTATAGAATTTTGGAAGCCTGTTAATTTGCACAATTTGGGGGAATTCTGTTTGGGAATACATTGAATCTGTAGATTAATTTTGACATTACTGACACATTCACAATGCAGGTTTTACAAAGCCTGACTGTGATAAATCTCTCCATTTGTTTAGAATTTTGTTGTCGCATTATTTTTTAGTGTAGAAGTCTTTTGCTTTTTTGTTAGATATAACCCTAGGCATTTGATATATTTTAGTGCCACTGTAAATTGTTCGTTAAATTTTATTTTCACTTGTTTGCTGTTAAATATTAAGTCAAATGGTCAAGCAACTCCTAAGATTTGCTTACCACATTTCCATGACTTTGATCGGTAAGGAAATGAGCCCAACTGGTGAAGACAACTTATTAGTCATGGCACACGTTTACATCATTTTTCTTAACTATCCTCCCAATCCCGTCAAGTTCCTGAAGGCGATGCAGAGTGGGCCAAGGGGAATTCTGCCCACACAGGCTTGTGTGGGCAGCTGAGTAATGGAACACTGAGTATTAGAAACTCCTGATCTTGTAAGAAGCCCCTACAGACCTGCCAGTTTTCCCTGAAGGAGACAGATTAGGTTTATCAGCCAGGAATGTAAGCAAATGGCTCCAGAAAGATAAATCTCTAAATCTCTCTAGAACCATACATTATCTCTTGCTTCTAAGGCCTTTGCTATTCAAACTTGCTTCCTTGCTTAAAATGTCAGGACTATACAGAAATGAAAATGTTCATGGAGGATTTTCATCAAATCCATATAAATTCACTTAAAAATTCTAATTATTGGAGGATTTTCAGTTGATTAATTGATTTTTCTCCATACACAATTATATCTTCTGTGAATAATGGCAGTTTTATTTTCCCGTTTCCAATCGTTAAGCCTTTGATTTCATCTTCTTGCCTCACTGCATTGCTTGGAATCTCCAATCAAGGTTGCATAGAAACGGTGACAGTGAATCTGCTGTTTCATTCCTTACTTCAGGGAGAAAGTAGTTATGTGTGACTTCAGACTGTTGTAGATAACTTGTGTCAGATTCAGGAAGTTCTCTCTCTCTCTTTTTAAAAATTTGCTCACAGTTTTTTAAAGATAAAAAATGAGTATTGACTTTTCATCAAATGCTTTTTTTTTGGTCTCTATTGACAAATAATTATATAATGTCTCTACTTTTTCCTATTAATATGGTAAGTTACACTGATAACATTTTTGAACGTGAAGCCACCTTTGCTCACCTGAAATCCCATTTGGTAGGGATGTGTTAACCTTTTTGTTTTTATGGGTGTAGATTTTTATAATATTTTGTTTGGGATTTTTGTATCTAAGCTCATTAGATAATGTGGTCTGTAATTTTCCAGTCTTGTAATGTTCTTGTCAGATATTGGTATCAAGGTTAGGCTGCCCTCAGGAAATGAATTTGAAGGCATTTACTATTTCTCTTCTCTGTATATATTGTATGAGTGTTAGTTCTTTAAATATTTGGAATAATTCACCAGTGAATCCATCCAGACTTGGGATATTCTTTATGTGGGAAAGTTTTTTTGTTTTTTAATTTTTTAACGTTTATTTATTTTTGAGAGACACAGAGAATGAGCAGCAGAGGAACAGAGAGAGACAGAGACAGAATCTGAAGCAGGCTCCAGGCTCTGAGCTGTCAGCACAGAGCCTGGCGCAGGGCATGAACCCACGAACTGTGAGATCATGACCTGAGCCGAAGTCAGTTGCTTAACTGACTGAGCCACCCAGGCGCCCCTGGGTTTTAATAACGAACCCTGGAAAGCGTTTAATAACGAACTCAATTGCTTTAATAGATATGAAACTAGTATTTCTTTTTTTTTTTTTTTTCAGTTTTGATCAGTTCTCTTTTTCAAGAAAATTGTTCATCTAAATTTTAAAATTCATTGAATTTTGAATGTATCTTTACTATGTTCTTTCTATTTTCTTTGGGGCTAATTTGCTTAATTTTATTTAGCTTCTTGAATTGTAAGGTCAGATTGTTGATTATTTTTTAGCTTTTCTTTTTAAGTATATTTTTGAAGATTATGAATTTTCTTTTGAGTACTGTTTTAGTCACAGCCTTCAAGTTTCAAATTTTGATAAATCATATCTTCACTATTATTTAATTTAAAATCTGTTCTGGTATCTTTTGTGTTTTGTTGGAGAAGTTTCTGGATAACAGGCAACTGATGGTTGAACTTGGGAGCTGCACCTGGGCAATAAGAGGCTTCTGACCCTCCTCCCCAGTGCTTGGAATGTTTGTTCCGCCCACTGGCTTCAAGGTGGGAGCCATTTTCCAGGACGCAGCCTTGAATACAGTGTTGTTGAGACTCCGGAGAACCCAGTTAAGGCCTCCAAATAAACTTTTAAGATTCTGGCAGAGGTGGGCGTGGAAATTCACTCATCCTATGAGGCCCACAGCAAACATAGTAAGTTTCCTTGCTTAGAAAAACTGCCACCTACCAGTGTGATGTGGTGTGCCAATTTCTTCGGTCTCCTTGCCCTCCGTGTACAGGACCAGTTTGCTAACCAATAGCTTTTGATTTATGAATATTTACAAGTGTACTGCTTAGTTTTCAACTAAGGGTGATTTTCTAGTTATCTTCATGTGATTTTTTTCAAGCCATTTGATTTATTTCTAGCTTGACCCCGTTATGGTCAGAAAAAAACAAACAAACGCTGAAATTATTTAAATCCTTTGCAATTTGTTGAGATTTGTTTTATGGGGCAGCATATGGTCTGCTTTTGTAAACATTCCATCTGCACTTCAAAGATTTTGTATTGTTTGCTTGATGGGTGCCATGATCTACATATATCAGTATGCTTGCTGATTTTTAATCTGACTCTATCAGCCAAGATTATACAACTAATTCTCTTTTATTTTGGTAGATTTTTGTTTCTTCAAATGTCAGCCTTTTATTGATAGCCAAGCTATCAGTAGGTATTTGGAAGCTATGTTGTTGAATGAATGCAGACTTAGAACTATTATATCTTTCTGGTGGACCGGCTCATTTATCATTATAAAATACCTCATTAATCTCTGCTAATGTTCTCGCCTTAAAATTTTCTTTGTCTGGCTCTGTGCTTAAGTTTCCATGGTGCATCTTTTGCCATCCTATTGGTTTCAACCTTTTCCTGTTCTTATACTTCAAATTTGTCTCTCGGAGCAACCTAGAGTTAATTATTCTATTTTTAAACTTTAGATGATAATTTTGTTTTAATTTTTTAATGTTTATTTTTGAGAGAGAGAGAGTGAGAGCAAGGGAGGGGCAGAGAGACAGAGGGAGACACAGATCTGAAGCAGGCTCCAGGCTCTGAGCTGTCAGCACACAGCCCAACTTGGGGCCCAAACTCACGAACTGCGAGATTTTTATTCTTTATTTTTGAGAAAGAGAGCACAAGCAGGGTAAGGGCAGAAAGAGGGCGACACAGAATCCGAAGCAGCTCCAGGCTCGGAGCTGTCAGCACAAAGCCTGGTGCGGGGTTCGAACTCACAAACCTTGAGATCATGACCTGAATCGAAGTCAGATGCTTAACCGACTGAGCCACCCACGTGCCCCTAGATCATAATCTTAATCTTTTAATGGCAGCATTAAATCCCTTTATGCTAATGTAAGTACATATATATTTGGCTTTAAATTAACATTTTATTTGACATCACTACTTTACATTCCTTTTTATTTTTTAACTCTTATTGAATTCATCAAATATATTTTTTATTTTCTCTTTTCCCCCTATATATATTCTTTTTTAATTTTTAGAGATTAAAACATGCATATTCATGTTGATGTAAGCCAATATTTTACCACTTTCTTAAAATTTTTAGAATCTTAGGACACTTTAATTCACCCTTTTCTGTGTTATTTTTTGTCATTTTGTCATGCATCTTAAATCTAGATATATTTGAATTCCTACAAAACATTTTAGTTTTTTGTCACAGTAATGGTCATTTAGATTTACCTACATTTTTACTTTTCTCATTGCACTTTTTCTGCGTTTCTGTGATCACATGTTTGACAAATTCTTTTATTTATTTATTTTTTTTATTGTAGGTCTCCTGGAAATGATTTTTTAAAAATTTGTAATAAAAACATTCATTTTGCCTTTGTTTTAAAATATTTTTTCTGGAGATAAAATTTTAGGTTGGCAGTATGTCATTCTTTGGTTTTCTGGTTTTCATTATTTCTGTTGAAAAATAGCTTTTTAGGAGCACCTTTGAAGATAAAATTTCTGTTTTCAATCTGAATAGTTAATATTTTTTGTCTTTGTTTCTTAACACTTTAAAAATAATTAGCCTAGTTTTTTTTAAAAAATTCTTTTCAAAGGATTTTTATTTTCTTCCTGTTTCTCTCTTCCACTAACCTAAGGTAAAGATGTGTTCTTTAAATATTTTGGAAGACAACATGGTGCTTAATTTGTGGGCATATTTCTAAAAAAATTTAATATTTCTTTAATTGTTAATAGACATCACAGGTTTTTTTCTTTGTTTTTACTTACTCAGATATCAGTATTGGCAATGTATATTTTTCTATAAAATTATTTCATTTGACTTTTCAAATTTATTGCTAAAAATGTTCTTAGTATTCTCTTTCCTTCCACCCACTCCCCCTTCTTTCTCTGTTTCTGTTTTCTTTCTTTCTTTTCCTCTTTCTTTTCTAGGTAGCTCAGTTGTATGGTTATAATTTTAAAATATATTTAATAAAGCATTTCTAAGAATTTATTTTCTTTTTTTTTTTTAATATATGAAATTTATTGTCAAATTGGTTTCCATACAACACCCAGTGCTCATCCCAACAGGTGCCCTCCTCAATACCCATCACCCACCCTCCCCTCCCTCCCACCCCCCATCAACCCTCAGTTTGTTCTCAGTTTTTAACAGTCTCTTATGCTTTGGCTCTCTCCCACTCTAACCTCTTTTTTTTTTTTTCCTTCCCCTCCTCCATGGGTTTCTGTTAAGTTTCTCAGGATCCACATAAGAGTGAAACCATATGGTATCTGTCTTTCTCTGTATGGCTTATTTCACTTAGCATCACACTCTCCAGTTCCAGCCACGTTGCTACAAAAGGCCATATTTCATTTTTTCTCATTGCCACGTAGTATTCCATTGTGTATATAAACCACAATTTCTTTATCCATTCATCAGTTGATGGACATTTAGGCTCTTTCCATAATTTGGCTATTGTTGAGAGTGCTGCTATAAACATTGGGGTACAAGTGCCCCTATGCATCAGTACTCCTGTATCCCTTGGATAAATTCCTAGCCGTGCTATTGCTGGGTCATAGGGTAGGTCTATTTTTAATTTTCTGAGGAACCTCCACACTGTTTTCCAGAGCGGCTGCACCAATTTGCATTCCCACCAACAGTGCAAGAGGGTTCCCGTTTCTCCACATCCTCTCCAGCATCTATAGTCTCCTGATTTGTTCATTTTGGCCACTCTGACTGGCGTGAGGTGATATCTGAGTGTGGTTTTGATTTGTATTTCCCTAATAAGGAGCGACGTTGAACATCTTTTCATGTGCCTGTTGGCCATCCGGATGTCTTCTTTAGAGAAGTGTCTATTCATGCTTTCTGCCCATTTCTTCACTGGGTTATTTGTTTTTTGGGTGTGGAGTTTGGTGAGCTCTTTATAGATTTTGGATACTAGCCCTTTGTCCGATATGTCATTTGCAAATATCTTTTCCCATTCCGTTGGTTGCCTTTTAGTTTTGTTGGTTGTTTCCTTTGCTGTGCAGAAGCTTTTTATCTTCATAAGGTCCCAGTAATTCACTTTTGCTTTTAATTCCCTTGCCTTTGGGGATGTGTCAAGTAAGAGATTGCTACAGCTGAGGTCAGAGAGGTCTTTTCCTGCTTTCTCCTCTAAGGTTTTGATGGTTTCCTGTCTCACATTCAGGTCCTGTATCCATTTTGAGTTTATTTTTGTGAATGGTGTGAGAAAGTGGTCTAGTTTCAACCTTCTGCATGTTGCTGTCCAGTTTTCCCAGCACCATTTGTTAAAGAGACTGTCTTTTTTCCATTGGATGTTCTTTCCTGCTTTGTCAAAGATGAGTTGGCCATACGTTTGTGGGTCTAGTTCTGGGGTTTCTATTCTATTCCATTGGTCTGTGTGTCTGTTTTTGTGCCAATACCATGCTGTCTTGATGATGACAGCTTTGTAGTAGAGGCTAAAGTCTGGGATTGTGATGCCTCCTGCTTTGGTCTTCTTCAAAATTACTTTGGCTATTCGGGGCCTTTTGTGGTTCCATATGAATTTTAGGATTGCTTGTTCTAGTTTCTAGAAGAATGCTGGTGCAATTTTGATTGGGATTGCATTGAATGTGTAGATAGCTTTGGGTAGTATTGACATTTTGACAATATTTATTTTTCCAATCCATGAGCAGGGAATGTCTTTCCATTTCTAAGAATTTATTTTCTAGAGAAGACCTCATAACCTTAGTAATCCTAGTAATTTAGTAATCATGTAACCAACAGTAACCATGTTGCTCAAAAGTCAGACCCGGACAGATTTGGCAGGATATTTTCATGCTATCAGGAAACAAAACACAGCTAGTTGCATTACTTTCCTGATGGTCTTTTTGTGACACGGTGGTGGCTTATAATTTATTTTCCTATCCTAATTCTATTTTTATTGCTCTACATTTTTATCTATGTTTATTTCCTCTTCTCTTCTTTTTGGGGAGAATGCAGGGCCATTTTGAAATCCTCTGCCATCATAGCAAAAGATGTGGCCAACCCAAAAAATTAAATAAGAAACAATAAATGTGTCAAGATAAAATATGTTTCACCCAAGCAGATGTACACCGTAGAGATGTCAGTACTTTTCTGAGTGATTGCTGTATTTTTAGCAAAATTTGCCCTGCAGTTTCAACAATTCCAACTCTTTTGCACGTGAGAATCCATCCACATTGTCTTTCTTTCCAGGGACAATTTTTTTTAATACCTAGAATGGAATTGATTGTGGGCTGAAAGCATAGAGACAAGTTACTTAGTGATTATTTTCCTTGGCTATGCCATCCTTAACACATCTTCTCCTAATGATGCGGAACCGAGTCCCTTCAAGAATCATTTAGGGGGCGCCTGGGTGTCTCAGTTGGTTAAGTGTCTGACTTTGGCTCAGGTCATGATCTCATCGTTCGTGGGTTTGAGCCCCATGTCAGGCTCTTCGCTGATAGCTCAGAGCCTAGACCCTGCTTTGGATTCTGTCTCTCTCTCTCTCTGCCCCTCCCCTACTCGCACTCTGTCTCTCTCTCAAAAATAAATAAACATTAAAAAAACAAGAATCATTTAGGGACTATAATCCTACCAGAATATGAAAAATCATATTTTCCTGTTTGTTTGTCTCTTAATTTGTGATTGAATTATGAACAATGTTATGCCAATTAACGTATAGTTTATTTTTCTCTTCCTTTAAAAAGTTTGATGGGCAAGTAAGCTACTTTTAGATTCCTTTGAGAATTATTTTAAATCTTCTAGAGCATATCCAGAAGAGCTTTTATTTATAAGGGCCACTTTAGTCCTACTTTTTAGGAGTGACACATCTGGGATCTCTACCGAAAGCTGGGTGGTCTCTTACTCTAAATGCCAGAATTCAAATATCTCCCAGATCTGGGACTTGAGGATCGTTGTACTTACTGCTTCCTCACTGGCCATTGTTCCTTACCTAACCTTTATTTACCCATCAGAAGTCTCACTCAATGCATGCACATCTTGATATTCCGCCAAAGCCTCAAGAAGACCCCTGTGCACATGTCTGGAGATCATTCTATGCATGGCTTTCTCTTCTGCCCCACACTTCTCCATTGCATCAGCCTCCACACCTCACTCTGTTTCCTCATCTCAGACTACCACGGTTGCTGGGGTTTTGTCTCCCAGCACCACAGTTTGAAAAGTGCCTCTAGTAGAAAGCTAGGGATCTTGTGAGGCTTAGATCATTTTGTGTCTCTTCTTTTGGATCACAGACCGAGGCTATCTGTTGTTCAATATCTGCATATAATTGCTTCATAATATTTTGGGTTTTCTAGTTGCTTATGGAAAGAGGCAAGTTTGATGCCAGTTTTTGTCATAGATGGAAGCAGAAGTGTTAGCCAGTATAATTAAAAGTTAAGAATTTATTTTTCCTTTACTGGGGGAGGAGAATTATGTTATATTCTCCCAGGATACTTAGAATACAAAATATATTCTAAATATGATACAAAAATGTATCAACTCTAATAAAATACATAGGTCAGACTCCTTAACAATGATTTCCTGCCTCTAAATCTTAAAGGATGCATGAAAAGAATTCTTTCTCTAGTGCATGATTTTCAGACTTTTTTTTTTTAACAGAAGGCCAATTGTTAGCAATAGAATGGATATCGACTGAACTAAGTATTTCCCTGAGCAAACTATCAAAGAATTGACAAAACTAGAACCATGTTAAAAATATACATGTACAGCCCAGAGAACAGATGGAATAAATAACAGAGGAATTTAGAAATAATTTTTAAAATCCTTAGTGAATGTTTTTCTCATGCTTCAGAATTGCCAATCATACTCTCTAAATCACAGTAATATTGAACTTAAAATAAAATCTGGTTTGCATATCTTTTCTATCTGATATGACACACTGTAGTTAACATGCCATTTGCAAAAACAAACATACTATTAAATAAATTGAATTAGTCATCCAGATAGCATTTACCTATTTCCTGAAACACTGAAGGAGAGAAAGAGGAGATGGAAATGTAAAACGATAGCCTGGCTCTTTCTGGGTCACTGTAGCCCCGTACCACACTATTATTACTCCTAACTCCTCAGCTGTATCAGTTAGAAGAATGTCAGTGTTAACTCGCAGGACTTTGTCAACAATGTGTTCTTATTTAGTTGACTTTAGGACTATTGGATATTGTCCTCTTTTTAATATTTTTTCTAGCCGCCTGCCAAGGGCTTCTCATACAGATGCTAAGGGCTGAAGAACCCTATTAAATTGACAACATGTTAGTTGTTGAAGTGATGATGGGCTTATGGGGCTAGGTTCCTATTTTCCTCCATATCATACTTTTGGTCTTCCCCTCTCCCTTTTGCGTCTCCCCTCTGGCGGCAGATTTAAGGGCTTTGCTTTCTCCACCAAAGCCTGTTTATCCCCGTGGCTTCATACCCTTTCACTGCATAACTCCAGTCCTCTTTCTCTCCATTTATCTCTGATGACACTTCCTGTCCTCTCACCTCTTCCTCTTCCCTTTAGTCATTCTGAACCTAGAATTTGCTTCGCCATGAACTCCAGCTTTGCCATGAACTCCTTGTCTCTCCTCAGGGACGAGCACCCTTTCAGCACCCTGTGTATGGACTCATCCTTTGTACGGACTCATGTCCTATAGCCGTTTGCAGAAACATTTGCCAGAACCTTCAGAACCCTCATTCCTCACTGGATCGAATTTCGGTGCACGGTCTGGTTTCTTTGTGTCTGATTTGTCTTCTGAGTATTGCTGAGGAAAGTCTCTACTGCACACTCATCCTCTCTAGTTGTAAACTGGGTTCTTATAGCTTTTTGGGAAACCACTTTTTCATCTCGTTTGGCAACTACATTCAGATACTGACCCTGCTTACTGATGTCCTTATTCCTAGAAGATGACTTATCTCTCACTTTAAAGATACCAGATGAATGAACATAAATTCCCTCAACTTTCCTTTTTCTCTGTCATTTCTCTGTATTTTTTTTCCTCCCCCCTTTCTCTGCATTTCTGAGAATTATGGTCCTTCTCATTTCTAGGGATAGATCCTCCATATAATGCTTAAGTCCTTACAGTCTTTAGAACCCCCTCTTTTAATCCTGCTACCATCTCAAGACCATACTTACTGTGTTATCTCTGCATCTTGAAAGCATAGTACGTATATACTTACTATGTCTACTTCTTTATTTCTTCCTTAACCTCTTGATCCTTTGGTTACTTGCTGGGTCTCAGTCAGCATATAATTACCCATGATTGTTATTTGGTATCATTGCTGCTATTCATTTTCTCTTTCTCTCTCCTACTTTTTTCAGTGCCTGAATCTTCCCTGACTTCATGAAGGAATCAGTGATGGCCAAGAGGAACACTAACAGAGTAGCCAGGACAAGCGGGCGATGAAACGGGCTGATTGTATTCATGACTGTGGTCGTGACTGAGAGGTGCAGGCTCATATGTTTCCTGGAAGACCACCTGCTAAGGTAAATGTCAAATCTGAGGATGTAAAGGAAGGACTATAACTAGAGTTACAGAGCCAATAATTTAGAGCTGGGAAGACTATCACAGAAAAACGAACTGGAATTGGGCAGGGAATGTGGAGTTGGGGGAGATCATTCTGAGTGACAGCTTGCACGTTGGCTGGTGTTTGAGGATTGCCCTTGTGAGCTGGCAGGGGTAAGATGCCGGGGCAGGCCAGTCTGGTTTTAAGCTTATAGATGGATCTGCCATGTGGCTTTTCCGAGAAACTGTCCTGGGCAGGGTAGGGATGGTCTTTCCTTCTGTTTTCCCAGTGGAACTCCTTGATGTGGTCTAGTGCATTTTTAAAATAAGACTGGTTCCCAAATAAGTCCTTTAGCCCCTGAGGTTTCAGTTGCTCCAAGCATTAATGCTACAGTGAATCAAAAATTACTATCACCGCCTGATCTGGGTCCCTACTTCTTTTTTTTTTTTTTTTAAATTTTTTTTTTTTAAATTTTTTTTTTCAACGTTTTTTATTTATTTTGGGGACAGAGAGAGACAGAGCATGAACGGGGGAGGGGCAGAGAGAGAGGGAGACACAGAATCGGAAACAGGCTCCAGGCTCCGAGCCGTCAGCCCAGAGCCTGACGCGGGGCTCGAACTCACGGACCGCGAGATCGTGACCTGGCTGAAGTCGGACGCTCAACCGACTGCGCCACCCAGGCGCCCCTGGGTCCCTACTTCTGGTTGAATGGGCTGAATGTGGGTCTATATATATTTTTAAAAGACAACAGGAAAGGCTGAGATCAGGTTAAGGGTGAGTTGCAGACAGTTTGTGATGGATATTACACCACGCTCAGAGGGCTCTTTCCATTAGCAGCTCAGTTGAAGATTCTGTGTGCTTCAAGAAGACTCACCAGGGGAGGTTCTCATCCATTCCTCATCTGGGCAATGGTGGGAGAACTGGAGAGATTGGATTAGATGGCTAATTGGGCTCAGTGTGAGGT
Source organism: Lynx canadensis (assembly GCF_007474595.2). NCBI lineage: Eukaryota > Metazoa > Chordata > Mammalia > Carnivora > Felidae > Lynx > Lynx canadensis. The sequence continues at coordinate 170,404,232 of NC_044303.2, forward strand.
TTTATTCTGCAGTACTTACTTCTGTTCTTGGTTTCTCCAGTGGAGTTGGGGCCCCGATTCACTAAATTACAAGGATCTATAAAGTCTAGCCTCTACCTCATTGGCAGGAAGTAGCATTTACTGATTGAGAGTGTTCAGTGGAACCTGATTGCTCCAGCCTTTACCTGTGGGCAGCATTTAAATATGAGTGGTGTGTGTGTGTGTGTGTGTGTGTGTGTGTGTGTGTGTGTATTTCATGATTTTTTTTTCAACTTTTTGCAAGCGTTTTCTGTGTTAACGTGCTCTTTGGTAGCAGTAGCCATGATTTCCTCTTTCAAGTGAAGATTTATAGTAGGTCTGACAACACTGACTTTGGTGTTCCATTGGTCATTCTGGACATGGGTTTTGTGTGCATGAGTGTGATTAGATCAGAGGTAAAGAAAATAACATTACTGTCTGGTTAAGCACACAGGTGAACCTCCGTGTTTGGATTTTCTGTCTTCGTGTCAATTTCTTTGCTTAGTAAATACTCTTGTCCTCCGTTACATTACTCAACCACATGAGATAGCTAAATGGCTGTTTTGTTGCCCAGGGCTCTCCTGTGGTCCCCCTGGATTATTTTACATACTTGGATTAATTTCAGTCATTGCTGGTAATGCTACAGGTTCACATCTTCCCTTACCATTCCCTTGCATTAATTTGATTACCCAAGGTGGTTTTATTGAGAGTACTATATATAATAAGGTATATTATTAGCAGTAGTTTTTAAAATCATTTGCAAGCAAATTGCTATGTCACTGCCCCGTAATGTTGACTAGTTCTATTCTTTGCAGAGTCCTTTTTATTTCTTCAGAAATAAGTCATACTCTTAAGAACTTTGGCTCTAAACTAAAATATGAGCCAGTAGGCATCATAATAACCCCCTCCAGGGTACTAACATTATTCCCATCATAAAGGGCCTGTCAGTTAATAGGCATAAGAAAAGGACCCATTCCTCATCCCAGAGTTGTGCTCCAGTCTTTTCATTTTAAGTCTTTCCCTGTGTTTATGAGAACTGAAGCTTGTGTTTGAACTTGGAAGGACATTTCTGAGGACATTTTCTGTGCTCCCTAATCCCTGCATGAGCTGCCGGTGTCAGCCTTGCTGTCCTGACTCTTGGTTTATTGCTTTCATTTGTCCACTCTTGCTCTCTCAGTCCCTTTAAAACATCTAAATCCTTTAAATCACACAGTTCTGCTCCCTCTCTCCTTTCCATGTGATAGTATCAGAAAACTCAAAGTGGAAATATGTTCCTTTCCAGGACAGTCTTTGGGTATCAGCACAGCAGGGTTTGCAGTCATGATAATGTGTAAAGTTGGGATGAGTTAGATTAAATTTCCTTTACTCCTGCTGTTTGAGCTGACTCTTCAAGAACCATTGTGGGCAGAAGGGGAATAACCTCCTTCCCTGGATCAGGAGCCCATGTGAGGCAAGTGTTCAGCTTTGGGCAGTACAGACCAAGAGAATTTTAATTTGCCTCAAGATGGGTACCACCTTGTGCCTAGTGGGAAATTGCATTTTGACACTTTTGTAATGATCAGATCCTGCCTTGAGTTGGTTTCTAATGATAGGTTCCATTTATTGAACTTCTATGATCCAAGTCTATATAAATGTGCTTTATATATATATAGCAGTTGTGAATTTTAGTCTATAATTCAAATGTGCCCCTTTAAAAAAAATGTTAATTTTTGAGAGTGAGAACAAGTGGGAGAGGGGCTGAGAGAGAGGGAGACAGAGGACTTGAAGCTGGCTCTGTGCTGACAGCAGAGAGCCCTATGTGGAGCTTGAACTCCTAAACCTTGAGATCATGACCTGAGCTGAAGCAGGACACTTAACCAACTGAGCCACCTAGGTGCCCCAGAATTCACCCTTTTAAAGTGTATGATTCAGTGGTTTTTTAGTATTTTCACTAAAGTTGTGCAATCAACACCATTATCTAATCCCAGAAAATTGTCATCACCCCAAAAAGAAACCCTTTTCCCCTTCTCCTCAGACCTTGACATCCACTAATCTACTTTCTGTCTCTATGGATTTGACTATTTTAGACATTTCATACAAATTGATCGTACAAAAAACCCCACAAAAACCAAAAAACAAATTGATTATGCAATATATGAACTTTTGTGTCTGGCTTTCTTCACTTAGCATAACGTTCATTCACGTTGTAGCAAAAATCAGTGTTGCATTCCTTTTTATGGCAAAATAATATTCCATTGTATGGATATATCACATGTTGTTTACCCATTTATCACTTGATGGGCATTTGGATTCTTTCCCCGTTTTGTCTGTGATGTCAATTGCTGCTGTGAAAATCTGTGTACAAGTTTTTGAACATTCACGTGCATATGTTTTCGTTTCTCTTGGGTGAAATGGAATTTCTGGGCCATATGGTAACTACGTTTAACTTTTCAAAGAACTGCCAAACTGTTTTTCAAAGCAGCTACATCATTTACATTTCCATCAGCAATATATGAGGGTTCCAATTTGTCCACATCCTCATCAACACATCATTATCTATCTTTTTTATTATAACCATCCTAGTGGGTGTGAAGAGGTGTCTCATTGTAGTCATGCCCCATCTTACTGTCTACAAGTCAATTAGTTTCTCTTGTAAGCTCCCATCTTGCCAGTCTTAAGCTCAGTGATTTTCAGTATTTGCTATCTGAGGTCACGTCAAGATCCTGGGAGACTTACACAGTGCCTAGATATTGGCAGGTGATGAATTAAGCTGTCTGGTCGCTGAATCACCCACTCAGATACCTCCTAAATCATCCAGCGGTTTGGTCCACATGGCCAGTATGTGTACATAGTCACCTCTGCCCCCTTCTAGAACACACAGAGTTTTGTGTGAGGCAGCTGAAGTTTCCATCCACAAAGGGGCATTATGGAGCCATGTGTGGATTTGTTTCACTCTGAGTGTGGTGCGGCCTGAGTCCACATTCCCCCCTCTACCCTAGAATCTCCCTTATTCTCTTTTAATCCCAAAGGAATCTGGCCTGAGGGAAGTTTTTTTCCCTTCATGTTTATCCTACCAAAAAAACCTTGCTTTCCCCCACCCTCAACTCTGGGCACTAAGGCTGTACAAACAAAATCCATAAAGGCAAATGATACACAAGCAATAAACAAACAAACAAACAAACAAACACCAAAATTTCTGCCATGCTATATATTTTTCTTAGAGAATAAACATAGAGCCCGCTTCCTGCTTTTTTTGGGGAAAAATGAATCAGTTTAGGGTAGAATAGTCCTTCATCTGGCTTCTTTTATTTATTTTTTAATTTTTTTTAACGTTTATTTATTTTTGAGACAGAGAGAGACAGAGCATGAATGGGGGAGGGTCAGAGAGAGGGAGACACAGAATCTGAAACAGGCTCCAGACTCCGAGCTGTCAGCACAGAGCCCGACGCGGGGCTCGAACTCACGGACCGCGAGATCATGACCTGAGCCGAAGTCGGCCGCCCAACCGACTGAGCCACCCAGGCGCCCCTCATCTGGCTTCTTTTAAATGCTACTCTGCAGGCAGCTTCCTAAGCCCTAGAAGGAGGTGGGTAGATGACTAAAGTTGCTGTCTCAAATGTTATCCAATCACTTACACAATTTCTAATTGAATTCTAACAACCTTAGGAGTAGAGATTATCATCCCATTTGGAGATGGGGAAATCGAGGGTCTGAGAGACTAAGTAGCATATTAGGTGGATAGTAAATATTGGTGTAATGAATTGAATTTACACACGGTTACACAGTAGACAAGCAATAGAACTGGGTATCACACTCAAAAACTCAAGCTCTCCCCTCAGCATCACTATTTAAAATTTGAACTTATTTAAAAGCTTGGCTCCAGATGACTTCTTGCAGTCTGATAATGAATTTTGTCTGAATTCCCCAGACAGTAGTAGTATTCCTTGTTTTTTGAACTGAAAACAAAGATGATGAGTTGTACTATAGACAATGAATCTGAGGCTTCTCGTGTGCCACACCAAGTCAGGAAAAGTGTAACCGGGCATGCGTGTAAAAGCCATGGAATCTGGATTTTTGTTGTTGTTGTTGCTGTTATCGTTGTTGTTGTTGTTTTTATCTCCTAAGAACAAAGTTTATCGTTGTTGTTGTTTTTATCTCCTAAGAACAAAGTTTGCCACGGTGACTGGATTTGGAGAAGGCTGAATTGAACCCAGTGTGGGAGGGATTGAGTGTGTCAGGGGTACCATTATCCATTTGAGGGGAATATCCAGTCCAGGTCACTGGAATTTGGGATGTTAGTGTTTTCCTGAGACATTTTCCTGTTCCCCTCGTCCAACAGCTGTGACCATTGAGCTGTGTCCCACTGCACTTGGCTCAGAAACGATACCCTGTCCTCAGCATTTCCCTTACCCAGAGGGAGGTCAGGTGTTATTGGCAAGCAGGTGAATTTGCCTTTTGCGGATGATGCCTTTTCTTTCAACGCTTTTATTCCATGCGGTTCCAGAGGCTCTCCTCTGCCTGTATTTCTCCTTGATCAAAATGTGCTCCTCAAAATGCTATCATCAGTGATTCACACTTTCCATCCATTCATCTAAATTTACCAGGATTGTGTTTCTATTTTGAGAGGCTTTATCTTGAATCAGCGAAACAAGACTTTGACTTATTAACAAAATTTTAACTTGAGTGGGGCAGACTGCTTTGAGGTTTGATTTTCTAAAAGTGGGGCTTTTGTTGGGGGTGACAATAAATGCTAGTATTTAGCGAAGACTTAATTCCAGGCCAGGTGAGAACTAATGCTTTACATGTCTTACCTCATTTAATAAATTTAAGAACAGCCCTTGGATGTAGGTATTGCTGTCATGCTATTTCATGGATGAGGATATGGAGGCTTAGCAATATTAAGTGGCTTTTCCCAGATTACTTGGTTAGTACTGATGGGGCTAGACATTTGATGTGAGAATTTCTGTCTCCAAATATTCTCTCTAGTTGGCTGTTGACCCTTATCGTGCTTGCTTTTGAGATCTCAAAGATCGGTCAGAATACTGTACCTGGAAATTAATGAATTCCCAGTAAAGACAGGCAGCAACTGGGGCGCCTGGGTGGCTCAGTCGGTTAAGCGTCCGACTTCGGCTCAGGTCATGTTCTCGCGGTCCGTGAGTTCAAGCCCCGCGTTGGGCTCTGTGCTGACTGCTCAGAGCCTGGAGCCTGTTTCAGATTCTGTGTCTCCCTCTCTCTCTGACCCTCCCCCGTTCATGCTCTGTCTCTCTCTGTCTCAAAAATAAACGTTAAAAAAAAAAATTAAAAAAAAAAAAGGCAGCAACTGTGGGTCAGGTAGAAGAGGTGTGGAATATTATTTAAAAGAGGTTGGGGGGCACCTGGCTGGCTCAGTCGGTTAAGCGTCTTACTTTGGCTCAGGTCATAATCTCACGGTTTGTGGGTTCGAGTCCCACATCGGGCTCTGTGCTGACAGCTCAGAGCCTGGAGCCTGCTTCGGACTCTGTGTCTCCTTCTCTCTCTGCTCCTCCCCCACTCACGCGTGCTCTCACTCTCTCAAAAATAAATAAACATTAAAAAACATTTTTTAAAGAGGTTACATAAGTATTTATTATGGACTGAATGTTTGTGGACCCTCCCATTCACACGTTGAACCCCTAACCCCAAAAGTGATAGTATTAGGAGGTAGGGCTTTTGAGAAGTGATTAAGTCAGATGAGGTCATGAGGGTGGAGCCCCCATGATAGGATTAGTGCCCTGAGAAGAAGAGGAAGACACCAGAGTTCTCTGTCTTCTCCCTGCCAGGATACAGGAAGAAGACCTCTGTCTGTAAGCCCTCACTAAGAACGGAGTCTGCCAGCATCTTGATCTTTGACTTCCCAGCATCCAGAGCCGTGAGAAATAAATTCCTGTCATTTAAGCCATTCAGTCTGCAGCCTTTGGCCGACTCAGCCAGTGCTCCGTCCTAAAATATCACCAGCCCCAAACTCTTATCTTCCCAAGGAATCATTTAAGATTATATCGTGGGGGGCCAGAAGCCTTTGGATTCCGTGAGTTCAGGTCCCTGTGTGTCTGTGTATTTGTGTGTCTGTATTAGAGACCATCATGCCTGTAACCACTGCCAGCCAGCTAGCTGCCATTTTATCTGGGATTAATTTAATAAGAACCAGTGATGAAGAAACGGCACAGAGATAGACTCGCCTTCTGAGGGAACAGGAGGTAGAGGGTTAAGGGAGCGCAGGAACCGGGGTGAAGTGCTCCATACAGGAGGCTGCTCTCTGCCCTACTGACTTGTCTATTGACACAGACAGCTGCAAGGGTAGTCTGAGGTCTCACAGAAATAGGAACATTGTATATACGTGTCAGGGAGAAGGGTCCCCTGCCTTGCAGTGATGAGAGTAGAATCTGTCATTAGTGCTGTGGTTTATGTCTAAGCAGAGAGGTAATTTGCGCAAAGGCAATGTGATTATATATTATTGTATTGTCAAGCTTTCCTTGTTTGGGCTGCTTCTTTTCATTCCATAAACAGGCTCATTTCTTCTCAATCCTACAGAAAACTCCTTTGTAAGCTATAGATTTATCTCCCTTTTCTGTAATATCTCCCCAATTTCTTCTTTGACTCCTCATCCCTTTATAATTGAGCTTCTGCCTTCACTCTACTAATGTGGACTTCACTGAGAATATTGAGAACAAAGCACAACCAAACTCCCAACAGTTAAGTCCAAAGGACATTTTTCCACCTCATGCCACCACAACACCATCTGCGGCATTTTGTTCTGTGGATTGTAACCTCCTTCTTGAAATTCTGTTCTACCTCATATGCTGTTGTACTTTCTTCATTGTCTTTGGTTAAATATATTCATATGTTGGTTCATTCTAGTATATTAGTTTCCTAGGGCCGCTGTTACAAAGCACCCCAACTGGGTGGCTTAAACAACAGAAACTTATTATCTCACAATTCTGGAGGCTGGAAGTCTTAAATCAAGATGCTCCTAGGATTGGCTCCTTCTGAGGTTCATGAGAGAAGGATCATTCCAGACTTGTCTCCTTGGCTTGTAGATAACCATTTTTTTCCTTGTGAATCTTCACATTGTCTTCTTTCTATGCGTGTCTGTCTCTGTGTTTAAATTTCTCCTTTAGATGGTAGTGGTCATATTGGATTAGGGTCCACCCTAACAACCACATTTAACTTGATTACCTCTATAAAGACCTGGTCTCCAAATAAGGTCATATCCTAAGGTACTGGCAGGACTACAGCGAATCTTTTTGGGGAGGGGACACAATTCAACCCATAACATTCAACAAACTTGTCTTGGTTGAATGTAATTTGCCTGACATTGAGCTAGGAGCTGGAAGTTTGGATGTAAGATGACCCAGCACCTACCTTTTGAGGGACTCAGAGTCTGGTGTGAAGATAAGCCCAGACCTCAAATTATATCTAGGGCTTGACAGAAGTGAATTAACACAGCTGGCTGGCTGGCTCCACAGAGCAGCCCTGGAGATTTCCCAGAAGTAAAAGAACATATAGGGGCCTAAAGAATGAAAGCAAAGACTGAGAAACCCTTAGAAGAGAGAGTGTGATTCTGGCCTAAAGTATAGTAAACAGCGGACAAAGGCAGAAGGGCCAGGTACCACAGGGAGAGAGTCACATTGTGCCCCTTTCCCTCCGTTGCACTGCCTGGAATGACTAATAGGCACTTTTTTTTCTCAGTATAGTGGGATAGGAAAACAGTCAAAAATAGCCCAGTTAGTAGGGTTAAGGGGATTGTGGGATAATCTCAACCTAGGAGAAGGGTGGGTTAGGAGTAGAAACAGATGCAAGCTGATTGGCCTACTTTCAGGCATTTTCTCCTTTTACCCTGTCATGCCTCACACCTGCAGGGTCTTACAACTAAAGGCTTAAACTTTCAGAGAAGAGCAGTGTTTGGGGCCAAAGAATGGAGCAGTTTCCTCTGGTGCAGGATCACTCGATAGGAAGAAACCATTCAGGGGCCATCAAACCCAGACTGTGAACACATTACCAATCAAGATAGGCGATAGTGTCAGGGGAAGAAAAAGTCACAGGCCAAGTCATCAAATAGTGACAAGCATAACCAAGACAAAAGATAAATATTGAACATCCTATACAGAACCTGAATGAATGGAACAGAGAGATCAAAAATCTTAAAGGCACATAATAATTATCTTTAAGGAGATAAGTGAAGGCACTGTAATATGAAGCAGGAACAAGCATGTCAGCTTATGGAGGGAACCTCGGTGTACATTATTATGGGAATGGAAAATTTAAATGTGCTAGGTCAAACTGTGGAATCCCATACCAAAGTGGGGAGCCACTAATTTGATGTAAAACATCAATTTGATTCTTATAAGAAAAAAAGAGCATTACGTGGCAAAAGTAGAAAATAAAAGGAGATTTTAACACAATATTTACCTAAACTAAAACTTTACATATTCCCAAAACAAGATTATACATTTTTCAAAGAACATTAGTATATATGAGAACTTACATCAAACACATTAAATGGCCTCCTGTGGGACAGTTGATACGAATGAGAATGGAGGTCTGAGAAAGAAGGTAAAAAAAATTAAAAAGAGGGTAACTCAACTCTGTATCTTGAAATAAAACATATTTCTCCTTCCTCCTAACCAGAACTTCATAGTTTTCTGCCCTGCTTCCTTTTCCTCTCACCACTCCTTAAACGGTGTTGTTCTGATCATTGGTAAGCAATTTGACCATACCTAGGACATCAACAGTAGTCTATTCCTGATGAGTATGTCCAGCCTCCTCTTGTGTCCTCATTTCTAGTCTTATAATTCCAGCTACTGACTAGATCTTCCACCCTAAGTTGTTAAGTGCACTAAGCATAGCTCTAAGTTTCTGAATCTTCCAGAGAACATGGTCTATGGAAATGGTGACAAATGCTTGTTTTGGTTTCCTATCTTCTGAAGTTGACTGTGGCCTCATATGTGGTACCTGATGGCAAAATGGTACCAAGGAGAAGGAGGTGTAATACTGCCAGAGGTCGAACTATTTTAGGGTTTTTCTCACAGTTAGCTCTGGGATTTCCTACTGCCTCAGAAATGGGATTAGGGGCTGAAACTGTAGGAATATCCCTTTGGGGCTTTCTACAGTTGTCCTTAGTGTTATCCCAGATCGTCTGAGGACTGGTTTGTTACAACAGGTTTGGCACAGTATGCTTGAAAACATATGTATGTAAACATTTGGAGTTGGGATAAACATCATTTGGCATGGAATTTTGTGGTTATCAAACTCTATAGAGCCTTATGGCTTCCTATGAAGCTAAGGGATGGGCTTCTAACCTGCTACCTCACTTCACTAGAGGTGCTTTGGTTGAGAGTGGAGTGATTGAGTACACAGACCCTGGAGCTTCATGCTATCCAGATATATGACTATGTGAGCTTGAAAAAGATTCTTAACCTCCCTGTTCTTTAGTTTCATTTTCTGTAAAATGGAATTGATAACCAGGTTTACCTTATAGGGTTTTGTGAGGAGTAAGATGAGGGAAATACACTCGAACCATTTAGAACCAAAACTAATGCAGGGCATATGCTCAAGAAGGATTCTTGTTGGTGTAATTAGGACTTGGGGTAAGATTTGACTTCAGAAAGAAGTTTGTTTTGTTTTGTTTTCAAAGTCTAGGACATTGACTTTTTAGTTCTTTCTGTGATTCCACAGATGGAAAAGCTATGACTCACCCCAATCATGCAGTTAGTAGAATGACAATAATGTTTTGGGGCCCCTGACTCTCAACATAATGCTGTACCCCTTCCTGCCTGTTCAGCTACTTTGGACATCCCAGCTCCCTTCCTGTGTTAGTCATTACTCTTGGATCACTAGCAACAGAAAAAAATTCAAACTGGCTTAATCAGAATAAGAATTTATCTAGCTCTGGTCACCCCTGTATCCAGATCTGCTAATTGATATCTCCTTAGCCTAGCATCTCCTACCCTCTTCCCATGGAAAGATCTTTCCTCCTAATTATGGGAAGAATCCAAAGATGCCTTCTTACAGTCTTATTACTCCAGTGTGTGGTATGTGTGCCCATTTTTGAAGCAGTTATTGTTACCAGGAGGCCCACATGCTCTGCCTGGCTAGAAATGGATTGGGTGCCCAACCCTGGAGCTGGAGGTGAGTAGGTTAGTCTGCAGCAACTTGACAGTGGCTTTGAGTGCAAAGGAGGATGCTCCCAAAGGAGAGCTGGCAGTGGAGGAGGGATTGCTGTGAAGGTAGAAACAAAGGTCCTCATTTACAAAAATTGACTTAACCCCCACAGAACTGAATACCTCAGAGTCGACAGTCCTTTAACTTACAAGAGCTGGGCTATTTCAGTTTATATTATCAAACGGTTCACTACTGGTTAATCCCAGTTCACCCCCCATCCTTTGCTCCCCTCAGTGGCTGCCATGTCTTTCCCGCGCCCATGGCTCTGCTGATTTCTTGTACCTTTCCTGTTAAGCAAAGATTATCAGGAGGATGCTTTTCAAAAAAAGTATCTAAGCTTTGGACTGGGAAGGTGTGGTTGGTGTGTGACATTTTAGGTGATATTACATTGCCAACAGTTTTCACTGAGTCCATAAGTTTTTAGTTATAATTTGAGTGTGGGTGCTGTGCCTGTGAGATCCTATGGGCATCTAGCATGTCCCCTGTGACTACTCAGTGGGGTGAGCTACAGGGGTACGAGACCCCAGTGAGCTCAGGCTGCCTTTTCCATTCCTAGTGCAATTCCAACAAAGACACTGGCCTCTAAGGCCCTAAATAACCCTGCCTTGGAAATTGCACCTCTCCCCATGTACCACCATCACAATTAGCATGACTGGAAGCATTCCAGCTACACTTTAGAAATTCAGGCTTCAGGGAAAGAGGAGTGAGTGTAGACTTCCCATGGAGGGTCCTCATTTGTAAAATTTTCTCTGCCTGCCCTGATTGCAAAGCCCCTGTGAGCAAAACCTTAGTTTTATTATGGGGAGTTACTGATGCTAATATATGGCAGTCAATGTTGTTTGCAATCTATTTAAATTAAACATTATTTTGCACTGGCTCCCTGAAGAGTCTGTGTCACAAAAGAAGCACAATTTCATAAATCTAATAAACAACTATACAAACACATGCCTTTGTGCATTCATACCCCTTGAAATGGCTGTATTTTTGTAAGTTTGTTCTATATGATTGCAAAGACAGCTATTTGTGCTTATTTGTGCATGAGTAATTCGTGTTTCCTTGGAAGTAAAGCCAAAGGCAGACATTGGCTGCTTCTCGGCACATCTCTGTGTACACAGGGATCTATAAATATGAATGCTCCTACTTTCAGAGTTTGAAAATAAAACGACCAAATATTTTTTGAATGAAACTGGTCTGGCTTTTAATTCATACCAGCCCTCTGGAAAACATACTAATAAAACCACTGTAGCAATCACGTGTTTCTTTGGAAACATCGGTATAATTAGCCCTTTCAAGAAGGGAACAAAACTGTATTGGAAACCTCCATTTGAAATACAGTGAAGCCAAATACAGTACCTAATTACAGCGATGCAGTTTTTCCCTTGTGCTTTGATTTCCTGGCAAGTCATTATTTTAGGCCTTTGTTCCCCCTTCAACCACAGTCATAGTCTTGGCAGAAATTTTGCCAGGTGTAAAACCTCCAATCTGGTAGGTATCTCTTCTTTCTACTCTTCTCTCTTCTCTCTTCTTTCTTCTCTTCTTTCTTAAGGATATTCTCAGAAGTAACCAAACACGTGGTATACTTAGAGGGTTACCCCTGGAAATTCAGGAGTCCTTCCTCAGCCAGGCTCCAGAGAGACATTTCCATCTTTATCCCTTCTTCGTCTGTATCCCTAAGACACTCAGACCCTTGAATCTCTCTTCCCCATGGTTGCCATCCCTTCCTGCTCAAGGGAAGGATTATATTGGGGTGGGCTTTCAGAAGAAAGAGAGATCTTGGAGGAATCTGGGAAGGTTTGTAGAGGCACATTGTGGAAGATTTGAGCTGGAGCCCTTACCTTCTCGTCAGTGAACTTTTGTCTTTTAAGCTTTGTCTGTGGAATGAAATCTTTGTCCCCCATGAAAGGAATCCCTCTGTGAGCAGGATGGGGAGACTGTTGGTGTGTTGGGAGTCTTCCTCTGGGGGAAGGGAACTAGAAGAACAAGTTACAAAAGCCTAATAAATACAGCTGGTGAAAGCTGGGATTTCCGAGTGACTGCTCCAGTGCTCAAAGGGGCTCTTGGGGCTTGGAGTTAAAACACCTCTCTTTACACCTGACTTAATGACTACCCTGAGGGAAGAGTTGTTCTGGCTGATTGAATTAGATTTCTCTTCACTTTCTGATTTACCCCCAAAACATGAACTGAGTTGAACAGTAAGGATCCTCAGTACTCCAGTCTCATTTCACTACACAATACCTAAAGTACACCTGATTCTATTATTATGTTGATTTCCACCCATTAGCCATAGCACCCTAATGAAGGCTCATATTACAGAGTATGGATGTTAGAATGAAAAGCAAACCAGGGGGAACATTTGCACCTGAATTTGATTTCTAGGAAACCACTCATTTAAAGTTCTCTTTGTAATTAATTTTTCTCATATATGTCAATGTATTGCAAAATTTTAAATGAAAATTAAATTTGAAACATGCCTTGAGACACAAAGTACTATCAATAGTAAATGTCTTTCCTCTGGAAATGATAATAGGTGTCAGTAAGCCATTTTCCAGCTGGTAGCTTCTGAGGCACTTGGGATAAATCTGAAATAACTCAACCATGGTTTCCCATGACTTCAGCACTGGCCCCTGCCTAACACTTAGCCTCTTCTCTTTTCTCACATGCTAGTTACCATGGTCTTCTTTCAGTACTGCAGGCTTACCCTACTTTGTCTCTTGCTTCTGGGGATATGTGCTATTTCCTTAGCCTGGAGCCCTCTTTGCCCTGCTGTTCATCTAAGAAATCTCCACTCACTTTTTGGATTTCACCTTAAACATTATGTCCTTTCCTGGACTACAGAAGAGGTTGGTTCCCTTGTTATCTATGCCCTTAATAGATACTTTTGACCCCTCCAGCCATATTTGTAGTCATTTTTTTCAGTATCTTTCTTTGTCATTAGAATATACGCTTACTGAGGGTAGGCACTGTCTATCTTTTTTCCTCCTATTTGAAGCTGTCACAACTAGCCTTGGCATATAATAGTCGCCCAATAAATTTTTATTGGACAGATGTATGCCTGTGACAGGACAAAATATTTATGTAAAACTTTTAGTACAAAAGCCCTTTTTTTTCTGTTACCTTTTTTTAAAAAGTGCACATACTAGATTCTGTATCATTTCTGTGTGAGTTAGGGGATAAGAAAAGGATGAGCAAATCTAATAAATTAAAAACCATGGTGTCATTTTCAATATAATTAGCTCAAAATAGGCTCCATTTTCTTTCAAGCATGACCTTAAGAAGCTTCATGGATTGCTCACAGTGCCTCCTGGTAGTTATTTCCAAGACTGCCAGTGTTGAGCCTAGCAATAAATATTTCAAGAATAAGCTTTGGCTTTACATTGGTCCTTTTCTTTGGTATGCGTTGGAAACACTGACCTTACCACCTCCACATTCACCTCCAAACTCCAAGACATTTCATTAAGTATGGATAGAATGTTCCAGAAGTTTTGTGCTGAAAGTGAAGTATAGACTGAGCAAAAAATTCTTAGTCCTCATTGATTTGATTATAATGACTCTAAACTCCCAGGAGGTCTAGAACATAAGTAAGTCAAACTTCAGCAAATCCTATGCATCAAGCTCTTAGGCCCTAGGAAGGCTGGCACTGAATGTTCAAAGCATGACATTAGGGCCCACCAGGTTTGTGTCTCCATGCTGACTTCTTCCATTACAGCTGTCTTGCTGCAGTCCCAGGAGTCAGGCTGGGGGCCTGAGCTTCCCTTTTGCTGGATGATGAGCCATCCCAGCTGTAAAAGGATTTAGTTTGCTCCTAATTTAACCTTAATGCTTCTTTAAATTTTTGCTGCATATTCTTGGCATCATCAGAGTTTTCATTATTAATGAAGTTTTATTTTGGATCATTAAATTGTTAGAATTCTAACCAGCATTTAAAAATTATTAACTTTTATGCTTCTAAAATGTTTTTGAAGCATATGAGTCTTGTGTGGTTCTGTACATAGCCTTAAACCTCCATAGGTGGTGGTCACACAGAATCAAATGATGCTTTTTAATGGAAAGTTACACCTTTGAAAATTTACATAGGAAATAATTCTTTGATCAAATTAAGGATATGCACTGCTGCAATAATTTACTTGGATAGCACAAAACTTTACAGAAATAGGAAATCTTTTCATCTCTACTCCCTGCTTTCCCATCCAAGCTTATCCTGATATTAATAACTTCTACAGAAAGGGTGAAGTCTGGAACCAATTTATGATAACTTCATCATCTCTGCAGCATTTATTGAACTGGCTCAGAGAAGTTAGAGTCTTTTCAGGCTAAGAAAATACACTTTCAGACAAATATTAGTTTACCAGCAAAGCATTTCCTAGGAATGAAGCCTATCTACACATCATAAAATATTGAACAAAAATTTCTTAGGCCCTCATATTTCCCTGGAAACATTCTAGTCATGGAAGGTTAAAACAACAGCTTCAAAGTAACCAAGAGCAAAGGGTCTGTTGATCAAGTCAGGAGCCTTCTCATGGAATGAACTGTAGTCTGGAGCCCTTACAGTTTCTTAATCCTCAGCATTGACTAAGCACTGCTGTTTGCCAGGTGCTGTCCTAGGTTTCAGAAGGCTATGGGGGTGTGTAGGCACAGTCCTTGCCCCAAGAGCTCATCGTTTCTAGTCTTCTGAAAGCATTTAGTTACAGTAACCCTTGTATATGAACACAGGTCATGAGGTTGTCAAATGAGGTCATGCATGGCAAGGTTCTGAGAGTGCCTGACTCCATCTCCGTGGGTTACTCTAAGGGCATAATGCCATTGTAGAGATGAAGACAGTTTTGGTTTATGGTTAGAAACACAGGCATGAGGAATATCTCAAAGCGAATGTCTGAAGTTGGCAGCAGCTTCTTTGGCGTTTGCTTCAAGTCTCTTATTGTATGAGTTTCAGTGAAGTCTCTCTGAATTAGCTCATTACCACAATGCTGTCTGGTCTATTACTTCATCCTTTTTTTCCTCACTTTAATCATGACAGAGAAAGGACGGAGTGCAGCCAGAGTGCAGAGACAGTTCTTAGCATAAGGAGGTTGATTTAAAAAAGAAAATAAAAATATTAAAGAAAGGTGCTTTCTTTTTGACTTATGAAAAATTCTAGTTGTGTAAGAATTAAACATTTCTGTAAGTTTATCAGTGTCTTGACTTCATACCCTGCCTTTTTCTAGAAGTGATTTCAAGTCACCTAAAACAATACATGAAATATACCAAAATAACATGGGTAAAAGTGGGATGAAAGAAGAAATACAAACGGGTGAACACTAAGTGTTTTTGGAATCAACCTACTATGGAGACCTAATCAACATACTATGGAGACCAAAATACACCTATGAAAAGCAGAGTATGCTTGTGTCTATGATTCCTGATGCCAGGATAGCGCAGAACAAATGATAAGTGCCTTGGGAAAAAGCTTCTCTATAATTACCATCTCTTCCTGATGCACTGAATTCAGTTGTGTGGGTTGGTCCCCCTTAGGGGTAACTAAGTCGACAGACTATTTTCTGTTTTCAGTCAAACTCTTGAAGAGATTGTAAGCTCCTTGGGGCAGAAACTCTTTCTTTATAAAGGTGGCATCTGACAGAGTTCCTAGCACATGGTGGGTGCTGAATAAACACTGGTTGACAGGTTGAGAAAATTAAAAAATGTGAATCAGGTGATCTGCTAAGTTGGAGCAAGGATTAATGTTTTTGTTTAGATGATGACTAAGTGACATTCTTGGACTCTGGCAGATTTTAATTTGCAGCATTATATCTGGAATAAAGGTAGATATGCAAATCAAAGTAATTATATTCCTGGAAATTACTTGGCAATTAATAGATACCAGTCACTTAAAATAAAAATTGAATGCGTAGAAATATAGCATTTTAATATCTCTTAAAGAAAGCCTTAATGGAGCTAGTTTACAATAACTATATTATTATTTAAATATTTTTCATGTTTATTTATTTTTGAGAGAGAAGGAGAGAGAGACAGAGACAGAGACAGAGCACCAGTGGGGGAGGGGCAGAGAGCGAGGGAGACACAGAACATGAAGCAGGCTCCTCAGAGCTGTCAGCACAGAGTCTGACGCGAGGCTTAAACTCAGGAACTGCAAGATCACAACCTGAGCTGGAATTGGACCCTTAACCGACTGAGCCACCCAGGTGCCCCCTAAACTATTTTTTAAAAAAGAGAGAGAGGCTTTTAAAAACATGTTTTACATTTTCTAGAATGCAGAGCTGGAAGGGATCTTCCAGAATGCCTCATTTACTCTCTGCCCGTTTCCCACCCTAGTTCTGTAGATGAAGAGATAGACCAAATACTTGACGTTTCTTCCTCAAGTTTATGGCACAGTTAAGATGGGGACTCTGAGTAACTTTCCCTTTGATCAAGCCGCACATGTCCTGACCACCGTTCCCTCACACCAGTTTGGTCAAGGGATAAGGTTGTCTCATAAAATAAAATTGAATAAAACATCAAGAATTGCATGAGGTGATATTGAAAATGTGAGGGTCTGTGTAATTTTTGGGCAAATTTTAACAGTGGTAATATATCAAGATTTTCATTTGCCTGGTGATGTATCTGTTCAACCATAAGGTGTATCTGGCTTGAGTTTGATATGATTTACTACTGGTGGTGATTACTTTGATTCAATAGCTGATGTATTTACAGAAATTCAGGAACAGGTGTTTGTGATTCAGCAATGTCTCCAGCATCTAATTCAGTATGCATGTTAGTAGGTCATGTATCATATTTATAGGAACTCCATTACATTCATAATAGGGTGAATTTTTTCCCTGGGCAAAATCTTGAAGTTTATCAGTGAGGTTACTACGTATTCATGGCCACGTATGTGAAAGTTTGTATATTTGAATTTAAGTGTTTTCTCCTCGTTCTTTCTGAATTATCTTGTTTGAGAAAGAAAGCATTGAGTAGCTTTTACTTTATAAATGCCCAGCTTTAAATTTTTTCTCCTTGTTCTTTGAGAATTATCTTCTTGTTCGAGAAAGAAAGCATTGAGTAGCTTTTACTTTATAAATTCTCAGCTTTGTTTTCCAGTGTCCCAATGGTGGGAGGGAACGCTTTAGGTGTTTGGAAGGGATGTTAAATGAAAATCTTGGCGCCTCAGGAGAGGGGCCAGTAGGACACTGAGTGAGGCCTGAGTAATGCCGCTGGATGTTGGGATAAAGAGCTCATTCAGTCTCCCGGGTCTGTAGACCTTGTGCTTGTTTCAGGGCTGTGAGCAAGATGCTAAAATATATTGCTGATCCCTTGCCTCAGGGAGCTGCGTCAAGGCTTAAACTTGATTTAAGCACACAACACCTGGAAATATTTTCATCCTCTTCACCCCAGGCTGGATTTGAACTGCTGACTCGGAGATGAAGTGTTCTACAGCTCAGATCCAAGCCCTATAGTCAATCAAGCTCCTTCCTCAGACATTTCCTATTGTGCTAGGTCCTGAAAGATGATATTAAATGGTCTTGAGGAAAAACAGGATGTTGTTGCTACTGTTGGCATTGATGGCAATATTGACATGCTATCGTTTGGCTAGAGTTCTTTTATTTTATGAACATAAAAAGCAGAAATTAGCCTGTATACCGTAAAGCCAAACCAGAAAGATAGGCCATGATCTATATACAACGGCGGGACAGTCTGATTATATAGTTCTGCACAAAAGAAACAGACAAATTTTTCTAAAGAGGCTTGCCAGCATTTCTATTCATAAATGTGTGTTCAACCGATAGTCTAATTGCCTCATTTATAGTAGGAGGACATGCTGGTCTTCTTCCACATTATTTACTCTTCCACTGAGTTTTGGAGTAGACAGTGAGATGGCAGTTCAATCCTTAGGACTGCTTGTCTTAAACATTGCTTCTCTCTCCATGACAAGTGTTTTATTGTCACTTCTGACTGGAATTCTCTTTTGTTAGTCAGTTGTCCATCTTTCCAGAGTTCCTGAGTTTCAGTGAAGCTTCTGAGAATAATTTTTAAACCCTTTAAGCTTTCCTGGCTCATCAAAAATGAACTATATTCCTTTATGAGTGAATAGGACAAACTGGAAACAATCCTGTGCATTGGAACACAGTAATTTATACCCATAATACATTTCCCTTTGTGCATATTCATCCATAAAATTGTTGCAATCACTTGGCTACATAAGGCATTCATTCATTCATTCATATATTTATTCAGCACTGAACAGGCATTGGACTAGACTCTAGGGATGCAAAATATGGAAAGGAACCATCCTTGTCTTCTAGAGTTTCTAGATGCTCCCTTCTAGTGGGTACTAACAAAATCTATTACTTTAAAGTGAGTGTGTACAAAGTATAGATAGAGAAACAGGGAAGGATTGTTAAAGTCTATTTGGAGGAACAAGAAAAGATTTCACAAAGAGCAAAACTTTAGGGTAAGATGTAAAAAGAAAAATGTTTGCCAGAGTGGTCAAAGGAAGATATTGAAGTAGGGATGCTATTACCATTGTTTTATGGATGAAGAAACTGAGGCTAACAAAATTAAAAGACTTCATCAAGGTTATAAACCAGTCGATGAGAATTCAGGTAGTTGAACTGAGATCTTCCATTCTGTTTTCAGTACACCCCCATCACCTATCAACAATTCAGTATATGGATTTTTCAAATTTTCATAATTCTGTAAGAGCCAGAGTGTATATATAGTCATCTTGTTTGAGTATGTAAAGGCATTGAAGTGTTAAGGAGAGAGATAAAAAAAATCTAACTTATATTTGTAATTTTTATTTTGTATATTATTTTTACCGATGTGTGAACCATATATAATCAAGTATAAATCTTAAGTGTGTAGCTTGATGAATTTTTAAAAAGTAGAAATACCCATAATCAAGAACTAGAATACTACAAGCCCCTCCACAGTCTCCCTCATGTCAGCTCTTAGTAATTATAGCCCCTATAAATTAACCACTCTTCCATCTTCCATATAAATACATGTTTTTAGGTTTTATAAAAATAGAATCACATAATATGTACTCTTTTGTGTCTGGTTTCTTTTTCTCATCATTATGTCTGCAAGATTCACCAAGTCACAGCATATAGTAGTAATCTGATTTATCATTGTTCTGTAATATTCCATGGTAGGAATATACCACACTTATTCATTCTTTTGTCTATGAACATCTGGGTTATTTGCAGTTTGAGTTTATTATGAATAATGCTTCCAAGAACATTTCATGGGTGTCTTTAGTGCACATATGTGCACATGTCTGTTGGGTATACTTTTAGGAGGAGAGTTTCTGGATCATAGAATATGTATATATCCAACTTTAGTAGTTAGTGCCACACAGTTTTCAGTTCAGTCTAATTTTTCAGTGTCTTCATGTATATATTTAGTTACACATTCAGTGTCTCATGTGTAATGGGCTGAAGGTGTGCTTTTCCTATATGTATGTGCAGTTGATCTGGTGCTGTTTGTTGAAAAGATCAGCCTTTCATGACTGTATTGTTTTGTCAATATGGTGGCACTTTTGGCAAATATCAGGAGATCATATAAACGTTAGTCTAAATCTGCATTCTCTATTTGATGTCACTAGTGTCTAGTTATCCATATATGTGCCAAAACAATGCTCCCTTAATTATTGAAGCCTTATAATGTCTTCATATCTGGTACTATAAGCCCTGTCATTTTGTTCTTGTTCTTCAGATAGTCTTTCCTATTCTTGGCCCTTGGCATTTCTACAAAGGAAGCTTCATTTTAGTTGGGACTCTACTGAATCTGTTAGGGAAGAAATGAAGTTTTATAATAATGAATATTCCAATCCATAAATGTGATACATCCTTTTGCGTATTTGAGTGTTCTTAAACTGTTTGCACTATGTTTTTTACTTTTCTATGTAGGGGTTTTACACATCTTCCTTTAATTTATTTCTAGGTATTTGAGGATTTCTGATGCTATTATAAAAGTTCTGGCTTAAAAAAACCTTCCTAATCATATGCATGCTGGATCTATCTATCTATCAACACATATAAAATTTGCTGTTTCTTTTTTTTTTTTTTTTACATTTTTTAATTTATTTTTGAGACAGAGACAGAGCATGAACAGAGGAGGGGCAGAGAGAGAGGGAGACGCAGAATCCGAAACAGGCTCTGGGCTTTGAGCTGTCAGCACAGAGCCCGACGCAGGGCTTGAACTCACGGATCGTGAGATCATGACCTGAGCCGAAGTCGGACGCTCAACCGACTGAGCCACCCAGGTGCCCCCAAAATTTACTGTTTCTTAATATTGAGTTTAAATTAAGAAACATTGTTAAGTTCATTTATTTGTTGACTGTAGTTTAAGAAGTTTCCAATGCACGTAATATATTATCTGTGAATAAGAACAGTTACTTTCTGCTGTAGACTAAATGTTTGTATCTGCCCCACCCCCTCCAAATTCCTATGTTGAAACCCAACCAACCCTCACTGTGATGATATTAGGAGGAGGGGGCTTTGGGAGGAGACTAGGCCATGAGGGTGAAGCCCTCATGAATGGGATAGTGTCCTCTTAAAGGAGATCCCCAAGAGCTCCTCCTCACCTTCTGCCATGTGAGGACACAGTAATAACACAGCTGTGTAGAAACCTGAACGTGGGTCCTCACCAGACACATCTGCTGGTGCTTTGATCTTGGACTTCCCAGCCTCCAGACCTGTAAGAAATAAATTTCTGTCATTTATAAGCCACCTAGTCTATGGTATTCTGTTAGAGTAGCGTGGATGGACTAAGATGCTTTCCAGGACTTAATATATTGTTTTTTGTTTTCTATTGCACTGTCTAGCACCTCCAGTAAACGAGGCAGTGATAACTGACATCCTTCTTTTGTTCTTGATCTTAGGCAGGGAAAATTTTAATATGTCACTATTGAAACTCCTGTTAAGTCTGACATTTGTTATAGGAGTTTTCCATTACCTATAATCAGATTAGAGATGTTTGCTTCTATTCCTAGCTTGCTAAGAATAGAGTATTCAAGGTAGATAAATTGCTGCTTCTTCTGTGGGGAAGAGGCAGTGAAAGTTGGTAAGAAATTCTGGAAATGTGATTCCAATATGGCTGAAGCCTGGCTAGTGGCACATGGGGGAACTGGGAATTTGCTCATGATAAAAAAGTAGAAGAAAAAAGAAGAGAAAGCTAAGTAGGCGTAGACAGAGGAGTCTTCTTCTCTCTTTGTTTTTCTCTCCTGAGTCACATTTCTCTTATCATGAACCTCTACGATTTGGCTTCTCTCACCATTTTTGTATCTTTTTTTTCTCCTTAATTTCCATTATAGAGTGCGGTTCACATATGCCTTTGCTAATATAAACAGTTACGCATGCTTCAACCTATGAACAACCCATTCTGTTGTTCCCTTTAGCTGGGAAACCACTTTTAATTTGTAATGTGAGTGACTGGTGACCAGCTCAGACAATACTGTACCATGAGCCGCTGTAGCAGATGTCTGTTGACCTCACATTTAGGGCAACAAGGTAAGATCTTGTGTTTCACAGCTCCCCTCTGGAACTTTCTGACCCAACCCCTCACATTTTCTAGTAACAGCTGTGCTCTTGGAGTCTTGATGATTAACAAAGTATCAAACCATTCCCCTGGAACCCTCTAGAATTGCCTCTCATGGGGAATCTGATGGATCTCTACTTCACAGATGGTTTATCAGTACATCAAGTAATAACTTGCTCTTCTGTCTCCATTCTCCTGGGTACATTTTAGAGGAAAAAAAATCTCCAGGTTCATATGATAGGTGTTTCATCTTTGTTAACACAAGCACCTGGTAATGAATCTTTATAATATTAGCTGCATGCTGAACCAGCCCTATCCCTGATTTCACTTGGAGACTCTGTAACTCCACATTTGCTTTAGCTTTCTTACGAAAGCTTGAGATTATTTATTTTCTCTGTGTATATTCTTGGCATATTTCTGCCTAGAGGAAGAGCAAAATCAATAAGTCCTACAGTTTTATTAAGTTTCTTAAAGAGCACGATATCTGATCTGCTGGCTTGAGTTGTTTAATCACTATCCTGTATGAATCCATCTTTGGATGGTGTTTTTTTTTTTTCCCCTGCATGTTTTTCAGTTGTCTTTCATAATAGTGTTGTCTAACTCACTGACTTTATTTAAAGAATAATTGCTGCTCCTAGCAGCATGTCAGTGCCTTTGGGTGTAGCCCAAAGCAGCCGAAGGTAAAGATTATTTTCCTACGTACACATTCTTTTGCCTTTAAGCCTGCTGTACTATCGGTCAATTTCTCTTCTGTTTTTTCCTATGGGTCTAATTGTGGCAAGCTTAGCTGCCACTCAGCCTACCCCAATTTGCAATAAAAGTCAAGTGAGATAACATGACATGTATCCAATTTCACTCTAATATGGAGAGTCAGGTACACAGGGCTTGGGATAAACTAAAGGGGTCTGTTCCCAAGTTACTAGGGTCTATTGAAGAAAATCATCCAGCAGGTAGAACAGACCAACCTCAGCCAGACTCTCAGGGCTGCCTGGGGTCATTCCCCACACAGCTAGTCAGCTGCTTCTCCCTTTTGTCTCAATAGCTGTTCCAAATGTTCACCACTTTCTTCAGATTCCTTCCTCTGCCCTGTCCTCTCTTGTTCTCAGCAGAGGAACTTGCCTTCTTATTCATTCAGAAAGACAAGAAATAACTCACCCCCATAACCCAAAACCACCCATAAAATGTATTTCCATCAGGACACGTGCTTTCAGTCTTTCCTATTTTCCATGAAAGACTGTCCGTCCCACTGCTGAAGTCTAATTCATCTACCCAACCACCTGCACTGGAGTTTGTCTTCTGCCTTGACAGAGACCTTGGGCCATCTGCCGTCCACTTTATATCATTTGCTCCCTTCAACACATGAATATGCTCTTTATAAAAATATCCTCTGACCCCATATCACCCTCTAGCTACTGTTGTAGATCTCTTTTCCTTTGTGGCCTGACTTCTTAAAGAGCCATTTACATTTCCCATTTCCCTTCCTCACTGGCCATTTACTGCTCAACGGACAGCAATTTGTATTCTCTCCCCACAACAGTAATGAAATTATTTCCACCAATTAACTTCATATTGTTAAATCTGATGGATATTTGACAATGTTAACGATGCCCTCTTTCTTAAGCCTCTCCTCTTTTAACTTTCATGACTTTTTTCTCCTTTGGTTGTCCTGTCATGTCTCCGGACACTCCTCTCAGCTTCCCACAGTGGTTCTTTTTCTTGTGTCCCCTCTAAATGGCAGTGTTTGCAAAGGTTTCTTCCCAAATGGGGGTACATTTTCCACACTGACTTCCACAACCACTAAAAATGGCTGACTCATAACTTTAAATATATAGCTCACTCCTCTCTCAGAGTTTCACACTCCTATTCATTTGACTATCTCTTAGTCACTACAACTCAGCATCCTCAAACTAGTCTCGTTGTCCTTGTTCCTAAGCAGGCTGCTTCTGTAGTAAAGAATAGCACTAGAGGCCCAGAAGGAAACCTGAGTCATTCCCAAATTTTCTTTCTTAGCCAGTATGGCTTTGAAGGCTTTGTCTCCTAGACATAGCATAAATCTCTCCGTTCTCGTTGTCACTGCTTTATTTCATCTAATTGCCTGCATAGCTTTCTAGCTGGTCCTTTGAAAATTTAGTCTGACCCCAGAAAATCCAATACACTTACTCTTACGAGAATGATGCTTCTGAAAAGTGGATCTATGTTAATTTTGCCAAACCTTATCTATAGATTTGAAGCAAGTCCAATAAATACTGTGACCTTTTTTGTGTGGATTTAAAAATGTGACTCTAAAACAGTTAAAAAAGAGCAAAGACCTAAGAACAGCCAAAACATTTGTGAAGAAGGTTAGGGTGGAAACACTTGATTTATTGATGCCAAGGTTTATTCTAAAGCCATGTTCAAGGCAGTGTATTATTGCCTCATGGATAAATGATCAACCAATGATACTTAATAGAAAGCTCAGGAAGAGACACACTCATAAATGGAACTGTGTGTGATCTTTGACAGAGTAAAAGAGGGAAAACAGAAACTATCCCATATTTCAAGTATGAGGAACTAAAACAAGAAAACAGGGAGATCTAGATAAATGAAGGGCTGAAAGGGCAAAGGTTTGGGACACAGTGGTGCCATTAGCTTTGCAATTCACAGCTACAACCATCCAGAGAGTCAATATCTGGCTGCTACTCAGCGGTCAGCAAACTGCAGCACACTCCTACTGAAGTCATAGCATCCCCAAGACTGACGACTGGCATAGGAATTCCAAGTCCATCCGGCTCTTAAAAACCCTCCTATGCACCCAGATCTGTATTTCCTTTGCCATAGTTGCTGGGAATGAATTGTTTCTATCTCCCTGCTGTTTTCCAAATTTGCATAAGTGCATTTCTCTGACAGCAGCTAAACCACATCTCAAAGCTTGCTGGCAAAGAAGGTTGGAAAAGTCAATTCCTTGGTTTCTAGCTTATGTCATACAGGGGAGAGCAAGAAGAGGAAATCAATGGGTGCCAGGGGCCACAGAAAACATCTAGCAAAGGATCATTGAAGATCAATGAAGAAAGGAAGAACTGTTCAATAAATAGTGTTAGGACAACTGGATATCCATTCAAAAAAAACATTGAGTTCCTGCCTCATACTGCACAAAGGAGTCAACTCAGAGAGAGAAGGACTTTGCAAAAAGAAAAACTTTAGGGAGAATATATAGGAGGATTTTTTTCTGGTTCTGGGGTAGGGAAGATTTGTCAAACAAGATATAAACAGTTCTACCTTCATAAAGGAAAGGATTAATTCAACCATATTAAGATTAATAACTTGTGTTTACCAAAGAACATCATAGAGTAAAAATACAACAAAGTGGTAGAATGTATTTGTCACACATATAGCCTATAGAAGTTTAATACCCAGAATATATTTTAAAAAATTACCAATCAATAAGAAAAACACATACACCACACAAAATAGAAAAATGGGCAAATGACATGTAAGTATATGGTCAGTAAACCTAAAAAGGTATTTAATCACTTCAATAATCAGGGAAATAAAAATTATGATCAACCTGAAACATTACACTTGTTATGTGATACATATTGAGGAAAAATTGGATCATCCTGAATTCTCCTTCCTACCGACCACATCTTTGTGTGTTTGATATCCTAAATACAGCCTAAATTTTGTTGTTGTTGTTTTTTGCTTTGTTTTCATTCTCGTTGTCACTGTGTTAACTCACAAAGTATTGGTGAGAATATGGATCAATAGGAATTCTTATATAATGGTCCTGAAGAGGTAAATTAGAAAATCCCTTTGGAAAACAATTTGGCATCAGTTTGGAAATAGGAAAATGGAAATACCATATAACTGAGCAATTCCATATCTAATGTAGACCTGAGAGAAATTCTTGTACATGTGTCCAGAGTGTCCTCTTACACTTTGTCCTATCACAGTTTGTAATAGCCAAGAATTGGAATTCCTTCTCAAGAGAATGGATGTATACATTGTGCTACATGTACATGATGGAATATTACACAGTGGAGAAAATGAATGATCCATAGCTATATTCAGTAACATAGGAATGTTAGAAATCTGATGTTCAATTTTAAAATAAGTCCTAAAAAGACATAAACAGTATGACAGCATTAAGATAATTCTCAAACACAAAAGTTAAACAATATGTTTAATGTTTTTTTTTTAAATTATTTATTTTGAGAGCGAGAGAGAGGGGAAGAGCAGAAAGAGAGGGAGACAGAGAATCCCAAGCAGGCTCCGTGCTGTTATTGTAAAGCCTGTTGTGGGGCTGGAGCTCATGGACGATGGGACGAAGACCTGAGCCGAAATCAAGAGTCAGATGCTTAACCAACTGAGCCACTCAGGCGCCCCAATGTTTTGTTTTGTTTTTTAATGTTTGTTTATTTTTGAGAGAGAGACAGAGAGACAGAACACGAGGAGGGGAGGGGCAGAGAGAGAGGGAGACACAGAATCTAAAGCAGGCTCCATGTTCTGAGCTGTCAGCCCAGAACCGGATGTGGGCCTTGAACTCATAAAGAGTGACATCATGACCTGAGCCGAAGTCGGACACTTAACCGACTGAGCCACTCAGGCACCCCTAATAAAGGGCTATTTAAAAAAAAAATAGAGCTATTTTTAAAAAGCAAGGTAGAGACAAACACAGAATTCAGAGTAGTGCTTTATCTTTGGCTTAGTAGGGAGGGGATGAGATGAAATAGAAGAGAAATGCACAAGTAGATGCAAGTTATTCATAATGTATTCACTGGATAGTAGGTTCATGAGAATTCCATGTATTATTATGCTTTTCAACATAAATATATGTTAATAAACTATATTGTGTGTGTCAGAAATAACACTAAAAATGTAATGAAAAATCTGTATTCTAAGATGTTTAGCTTGTTTTAGGAGTAAGGGCTGTCACTTTTAAATATCTATTTCATTTTTGATGTTTAGTAAATAAATTATGATATTAAAAAATCTTGTGCTCTATCATACATCTCTCTCACACATGTGACCACACAATTGCTAAAAATATTAATTTTAGCTCAGTGCCAGAATGGCTTACTGCCCACCAAAACACAAAAGCAGTATACAGAAAGCAAATAACACTGATTTACAAAACTGGAGGAAATGTAACCTACATTGAAAAGCACCTGGGGATTTTATGTGCTAACATCCCGCAGGGGAAATAAACCTGTGAAAATGACAGAGTAGAGTCAGGATCAATCACTATGGGTTTTGGTTTTCTTTTGAAATCTTAGTATATTTCACTGTTGGAAGTGGTGGGAGGGAAAAGCAAAAGGAAATAAAAGACGAAATTGCTCATTGTCTCTCTTTTTAATCCTCCATTATCTCCCTATTCCTTTTTGGACAAGGTTCCAACACTTTAGCTTTATATACATGGCTTCCCCTCGTAGGGTCTCTCATTTTTCTGCCTGTCTAGCCTCTCTCCTGTGACATCCAGGCCTCCTCCTGCTCATACTCTTCTCATAAGCTAAATTCAACTTCCTGTGGATCTCTGAGTGGGTCCTGCTGTTGCGTGCCTCTGTGGCTTTGCCCAGGCTGGTTGCTCTTCCTGGAAATCCCATTCTTTCCTTCTTTCTCTCGCTGACCTCTCACTAGGAAGTCTTGACGGACCCTTTAGTGTGAGGCTGCCTTAGTTCTTTGTGCGTAACTTTCTCACCATAGTTACCATGCTCCCATAAAAGTTAATTTTCCTGTCTTTCCTATTAGACCTTAAGCTCTTTGGTATCAAAGATTATATCTTTTTTTTTTTTTTTTAGATTAAACAGTGCTACCCTGTGCTTATCACAGTGCTTTATAGTCAATAATGTTAAACTGAAGCAACATGTATGGGAAGGAACTACTTGGAGCCTGAATTTCTTCACTGCATTGAGCTCTCCTCCACTGTTTTTCCTGAGGGCTGGAGTACTCCTCCCCCTCACCTCACCCACTTAACTCTTAACTCACTTCCTCAGGAATCTTTGATTTCCATGACCAGATGGTTTTCCTCTATATGTACTCTTCATAGCTCCATAGATTACTCTCATTGCAGTTGAATCTTTATGTCAGCTTGTATCATTCTTTAAATAGTGTTTGCTTCTCCCACTAGACTGTAAGCTACATGAATGGAGGGACCAGGTCTGCTTTTGTTAATTTTTGCACTTCTACATGGCATAGGGTATACTTGCAATGAGAACTTACTGAATGAAAGACTGAACTAGGAGCATGGCTGGAATTGAGAACACAAGGATCATGTATGATGGAATGGCAGGGGACATATAGTCCACTCTGCCACCTGAATGCATGGGCAAGGGAGATGTGACCTATTTAAAGAATATTTCCATGGATACCTACAGGAGAGGTGGAGATGGAGAATACAGCATGGTACTTGTTACAGGTACTGCTGTCCCTTTGTGGCTCATGAATTTACATCTGCATCTAAAGGAGAGAAGGTTGACAGGCAGAGGGCGAAGGACTTCCTTTCCCTGAGGGAAACTCAGGTGTATGAAATATACTGCTACATGTCCCAGTTGACAAAGTTATACAAATTGGAGGTGAGGAGGAAAATCTCTGGCTGCTACAGAATCCAAGATGGTGTTTTGGGTTCAGGGTGACTGAATGGCCCCGGGTGGAACCCAGGACATCCTTAGCTTGAACTTGAGTATTCCCTCTTTGACATCAGGTGCAGCATCAATGGCCAGACCCTGCTTTCCAATGCATGTCGGGGCAACTATCCACAATAAAGATGGTGGGGATAGGTAGGGAGAAAAACCACATGTACTCTTACGTGTGCCTGAGGCAGAAATAACTAAGTTTCCAGAACCCTATGAATCCTGCCTTTTGCAGGTAGAGTATACAGCAGGGGAATTAAAAGGTTTTAAAATTTTAAAAACTTGATCCCTTTATATCCATAGGTTGCTACAGCCTGGAAAAGTCAGGATATGTCATTGTAGTTCTCTATGTTTTCAGCTAAGAACTAGGGTTTCTGAATTATTCAAAGTTTTACACTGGATATAGTTTCTAGTCTCAATCTTTAGTGATGTGTTTTACTGGCCAATTTACATAGTTTATGGTTTGACTTATAAAAAAAGCCCTTTAGTTTGACCATCTGGAAGTAGTACAGATTATTGATGTTAATTACTTCTCTTCCATATTCTATTTTTGTGATCCTCTCAGTTTTCAGCCTTTGGTGATACATATGACCATCATTAATATTTCATGTCACAAAGATGGCCTCTAGGTCTTCAGTAAGTGAGCTTATATTGCCAAATAAATATGTTAAATCTGGGAGAACAGAGCCATTTATTGCCTCAGACTTTTTGCCTAAACTGGGTTATATCTTCTGTATTATCTTCATACTGAACCGACTTTTATTCTGAAGCCTTCAATGACTCTGGAAGCAATCTTTATTATCTGTAAGATACTTGACATGTGCAGACTTTCCTTTGCACGAGAACTTCAATTCAGTTACCAGTGACGATGTTTCCATCCTTCAAACAGAGGCACTTCACTGCATTCAAGAGAGGAAACCTGAAAAGTGTGTGTGGGAGGGGCACCACACTGTACTTAAGGGGAGCTTGGATATGTTTTGACTCTTCTACTGACTCTGGGCCTCAGATTTTTTCCTCCGTACAAGGAAATTGATTAATGTCATCAAGCAAAGAGAACAGATCAGCACCCAGTAGTGGTGTGAAGGTTGGGGCAGACATTGCAAAAACTCAGCAAATACACGCGCGCGCGCGCGCGCACACACACACACACACACACACAAGCCCCAAGTGTAGGGAAGGCCTGATGCCTATCAGAAGGTGGTGCAGGTGGGCATGACCCAGAGCTAGAGAATTTCTGCAGGGCTAAGTGGTCCAAGCACGTCTTATGCTGTTGCCTTCTCCTCTAACCTCCATCTGCCTAAAAATACCTTATTTAATCTAATTCTTTATACCTCTTCTCTCTCTCCATCACTGACCTGCTTTCCTCCTTTGACATTTATTTTTTATTTTTATAAGTTTATTTATTTATTTTGAGAGACAGCGAGCATGGGATGGGCATAGAGAGAAGGAGAGAGAGAATCCCAAGCAGGCTCCATTCTTTCAGCACAGAGCCAGACATGGGACTCTAACTCAGGAACTGTGAGATCATGACCTGCTCCAAAACCAGGAATTGGATGTTTAACCAACTAAATCACTCAGGAACCCCAACATCTCTTTAATAGGACACTTTCTGCTACTACAAGTTAGACTTCTTTCTTCCCACTTATTTGAGCTAGCAACCTCAAGTAGTTTGGACAATGCTCATCCTGGTTTAGTTCACAAGGGTTCTTGTGACCTTAATCAGCTCCATTTTAGTTGTGTCAGGCCATCAAGCCCACTGCCTGTCTTCAGAAAATCCAACTCTCACTTGTTGGTTCTTTCCTGAGTTCACAGTCTAGAATTTCAGGCACATGAGCATTAATGTTTACTAACATGTGAATTCACAAGCCTTATGGGAGACTCGAGCAACGAGTAGGAGAGGAGTGGGATTTCTCCTATTCTAGGTCAGTCCCCTGCTCCACCAGGGAGAACTACCAGCCTGCTGCTTCTTAGAGTGGAGGCCTTTATTTAGTAAGTGCATCTGAAGATAAATATTGATGTTTTAGAGTTCGTATTACCTAAACCCATACCGAAGAAGGGGTATTTCCCTTCTTACCAGCCCTGTTCTTTAGAAACTATGGTCTCTTCTTATTGCTCTGCTAAGTTTTAGGTTAATGTATGCTCAGTTTTGGGTCTAGAGGCACCAGCAAAATCTCATAGTTGGTTCTAGTTATTTTCATTTCAAACTTCTCTGTGATAGAAAATCTATTGGTACTTTATTTTCGATCAGTTTATTTTCTACTTTCTCTGTCTAATATTTTTCATTACAAGTGGAAACATAAATGCCTTTTTTTTAATCAGCTTGGTTTTTCACATAGACAGCATTTTGCTCCAACAGTTTTCTGTGTAAGTTGTTATTTCACTGATTGTGTTTTCTGTATTTATCACATTCTGGATCATTGATCATTTAGATATTGGTACATTAAAAAATCTATATTTGGACATCTAATTTTGATACCCAACAAGCAATGTACTATAGTTTGGTCACTTAGATGATTCATATTATGTAATTCCTGTGTTTGACTTCTGCTCATTGAACATTCTGGACTATCTCATATTATTGGTTTCAATTGGCCCAGTGCCTCCACTTCTAAATACAAGACTGGGACTCTTTCCCTTTCTTGGTTATCTCCATAAAAGAGAAGCCCATAAGCAGCTAAAATTTTCCAGGAGTCTTGAACTGTGACCTATCCCGTAGGGCCCAGGATGAGAATTTGATTTTCTTAATATTCTTCAGTTTCTCATTCTAAAAACATGGCCTGTAAAATCCCATCTTTGGGGCACCTGGATGGCTCAGTTGGTTAAGCGTCTGACTCTTAATTTTGGCTCAGGTCATGATCTCATGCTCTGTGAGTTCTAGCACCGTGTCGGGCTCTGTGCTGACAGCATGCAGCCTGCTTGGGATTCTCTGTCTCCCTCTCTCTGCCTCTCCCTGCTTGCTCTGTATCCCTCTATCTCAGAAATAAATAAACATTAAAAAAAATTAAAAAATTTAAAAAATACATCTTTGTAAGCCCATAGGTGACAAACCAGTTGTATTAGCTTCCTAGGGCTGTCATAACCAAGTACCACAGACTGGGTGGCTTCAGACAGCAGTCTACTGAGGAAGGCTCTGTTCTATGCCTTTCTATTAGCTTTTGGTGGTTGCTGGCAATCTTTGGCATTCCTTGGCTTCTAGGTATATTATTCCAGTCTCTGCCTCTGTCTTCACATGCCATTCTCCTCTATGTGTCTCTGTGTCCAAAATTCCCTCTTCTTATAAAGGTATCAGTCAGATTTAATGTTCACCCTGATCGGCTATTACGTCATCTTACCTTGATTAAATGTACAAAACTCCTATTTCCAAATAAGATCACATTCACATGCTCTGGGTAGACACAGATTTTGGGTGGGGGTGGGGGACAATATTCAAACCAGTGTGCAGATCAACTAACCAACTTTCATTTGGCTTCTCTTCTTGAGGGTTGGGGGAAAGGGTCAGGAGGATTTTACCTCTCCCAGTTTTTAATGGTTAGCTCCTATAAAAATTAGAAATAGATTTGGATTTGAGGCACCTGGGTGGCTCAGTTGGTTGGGCAACCGACTTCGGCTCAGGCCACGATCTCACTGTTTGTGAGTTTGAGCCCCGCGTCAGGCTCTGTGCTGACAGCTCAGAGCCTGGAGCCTACTTCCAATTCTGTGTCTCCCCCTCTCCCTACCCCTCCCCTGCTCACGCTCTGTGTCTCTCTGTCTCTCGATAATAAATAAATTTTTTAAAAAATTTAAAAAAGAAATAGATTTGGATGCAAAATCAAAGAAAACCCAAAGAAGATTTTTTTCTTATTCTCTCTCTCTCTCTCTCTCTCTTTTTGTTTTTTTGTTTTGTATGTGACAGGAAGTTTGGAGACAGATGGTACAGAGCAGGTCCTGTGGTTCACACTGCCAACTGGGAGGCAGGTGCTCCCTGTCTTCCTGCTCAGTAGCCCGTAGCATGTGGATATTGACCTTATACTTGCTGCCTTTGGTCACAAGATGACAATGGCTCCACTTCACCACAGTTGGACAAAAGGTACACAGTGACTGCTTCTTTTTACAGAGCTTTCCCAGAAGTCCTATCCAGGGCCTTCTGCTAAGATCTCATTGCTCAGAGCCAACTTATTTGCCAAGAAGCTGGGAAATGCTTTTTAAAAAACTATTATTTTTTAACAGGACAAATTAATGCACTAGAGCAAATTATGTTTCAGTTAGTAAGGTAGGAGGGAACACAGATAATGCAAAAGTAAACTAGTGCTATCTATTAACTTTCCAAACTTTCATCAGGGCCAAGACTCTAGTCCTCAGCGAGGAACTAGGGTTCCTTGTTTGAAGTGGCCAATGTCTACCTGTGTGTGCAGGCATCTATGCATGTATGCATAGTCCCAAGACTGACTCCTTACTGATGCTGGCTGGGAATGCTTCTACCTACTACGAAACAACTTCAGAGACTCCCATGCTGTCATAGCTTCTTTATGAGGCTTGTGTTTTGCGGATATATAACACTAGCTCAAAAACACAGAGCGTAATTCCTGGTTGCATAGTATTCTAGCAAATGTTTATTTTACAATTGATTGAGCCAACCCCCTCTTATTGGACATAAACATCCTGATATATTTCTTATCAATTTTCTTTTATGTAATTTTCTAACGGGGTGACTTTAAAAGTTTTCTGTAGTCCTGTAAGACTTAATTACTGCCTAAAGCTGAGGTGTTTAGAGGACTTGATTCTGTGATGTAGTACTGATGTGATACCTTGGTGGGTTCTATTAAATTGTTCTATTTGGGTGCAATGCTGTTTTAGGCTGTTGGCATGCTGTTGTAACTAGGCAAGGAAGTGACGGCAGAATATTAACTG
This sequence comes from Lynx canadensis, assembly GCF_007474595.2. Taxonomy (NCBI): domain Eukaryota; kingdom Metazoa; phylum Chordata; class Mammalia; order Carnivora; family Felidae; genus Lynx; species Lynx canadensis. The sequence goes on from NC_044303.2 coordinate 170,437,387, forward strand.
ATATATGATGTGAGACTAAAGGGGAGAGAATACTCCACACCCTTACTCTTCTGTTTTCCCTTTTTGTCTCCCCGTATGCTTGGCTTTGGGCTGAGGTGCCCTTCCCCATTACCATCATTTTATTTACCCCTAAAATTAGCCCAAAGCTCTTCGTGGGTAGTTAATTCTTTAAGACAGATTTTAAGAATCAGTGTCAGCCACCAACTGCATTTCATCTCCTCCCTTCTTCAGCTCCTTTGATTCTGACACAACCATCTGACCTCGTGCTTCAGACTTGGACTCTGGCATCCAACAGACGTTCAGCTTTTCTGTATCTCTTTTCTCTTTGTTCCCAGGCATGTCTGCTAGGGACTTCTAAAGCAGGAAGAAGCCCAGCATTGCACCTTTTCCCAGACCGTATGCAGCATACTAATGCTCGCTCCCCGGGCGCTTGTAATTGTAGATATGGACTGTTTATGTCAGGGATGAAAGTGGGTGAACAGCTGCAGCTGCCAGGCAAAAGATAATGCAGAAATGAGAATGTCAAAGCAGCTTTCGTGGGCCTTAAATTAACTTTGCTTGTTTCTCTTCTTTCTCTCTCCTTTCCATTCAGTCTTTCTACCCTAGTGTTCCCAGCATCCCTCTCAAGACTTTCATCTGTTTTGTTGCATTAACTGAGCCGGCTCTTCTGGAAAGTCTGGCTGGCCTCACGGGAGCAGGAGGTAGAGTGAGGATGTGGTGGGGGCCTTGGAGGAGGAGGTAGGGTAAGGAGGCAAAGCGGCAGGGTACTGAGGGAAAGGGTTTATCATGGATCATGCAGCACCTTGCTACAAGCACTGATTAGAGCATGTCTAGGGTTATAATTCAGGTCCGGGTTCTAATCTTTAGCCAGCACGTTGAAAGTATATACAGCATGGCTCGTGATGTTAATGCCCACCTTGAATTTTAACACTGGATAGTTCTGCCTGCCTCCAGGGATTAAAATGAATGATGCATTCCACATGCAATGAGTTATTCTCCATCTTCCTTCTCTGCACAGTTGGAGCACAGCTCATTTGTGCACTCTGGCTTGCCAGTCTTTTATTCTTGCTTTGCCATTCCTCTTCCTCCCTTATCTTACAAGAGTACAAGTGGCTATTTGTTCATCTCTATGCCTTGCAGCCTAGCACTGAGATAATTCACTCTTCCTTACCTTATTGACGGACACAGACATCACTCTAGGAGTGAGCACAGAAATCAGCTAGCTGCCCTCTGCCCGAGCCTGACCTGGTTCCATGTGGGAGGTCTAGCAGCGGCTGCTTTGATAAGCTCCGTGGGCCCTGTATCAGTGGACCATCCATTGGTGCTTCCAGTGTATGTGCTCCCCGGTGATCTGGCCCTTTGATAACACCATTTGTTGTCATCGATTTCTTGATACTTGAAAAGCTGGTAGAATCTACAGGCCGTTTCTCAAATCTTAGAGGAGGAAAGGCTGCATACTAACCCTGGTGGAATCTGCCGGTCTTTTATAACTGGAAAGAGGCCCATCTAGGGTCTGAGTGAGCACTCAATAGTCAGTTTCATTTATTTCAACAGATACTTATTGAGAAGTTGCTTGGAGTCAGATATGATGCTAGACAAGAAAAGGCATAAAAGATGCCTGGGGGAAAAAAGAGGTGCCTTTGTTTCGCCCATTTGCTCAGTTAAGCGTCTGATTCTTGATTTCAGCTCAGGTTGTGATCTCACAGTTTGTGGGTTTAGGCCCCACATCAGGCTGGGCTGCAGTGCAGAGCCTGCTTGGGATTCTCTCTCTCTCCTCTTTCTGTTCCACCTCCACTTGTTCTCTCTCCTTCTCTCTCTAAATAAATAAATAAACTTAAAAAAAAAAAAAGATGACTGGGACACAGACCTTTGCCTCTGGGAGCTCAAAACTTAGTAAGGGTCATAGTAAGACATGCTCATGAATAGCTAACAGATCTAATACAAGGCAGCAGTCTATTATACCTTGGGCTTTGGGTAGGCTGAGACATGGTAGATTCATTCTGACTGCGATAAGATCTAGGAAGTTTTAGAAGGCAGTGAAATGGGGAACAGGACCGCCAAGAATGTGGATGGCAGGAGTGTGTGTATGGGCAGGTGGTAGAGAGGAGGGTGGATATGAGAAAGGGTATTCCAGATGAGAAATGCAGAAATAAAAACTGTTTTCCTCAGATTGGATTTCACATATATATGTACCTTAGCCTGAGCTACTATAACAGAATACCATACATGAGGGGCTTAAACAACACAAATTTATTTTCTTACAATTCTGGAGGCTGGAAGTTCAACACGAGGGTGCCAGCATTTAGGTTCTGGTGAAGGCTTTCTTCTTGGCTTGCGGATGGTTGCCTCCCCTTTGCTGTGTACTCAACATGGCAGAGAAAGAGAGAGTGTGAGCTTAAGCTCTCTGGGGTGTCTTACGGGGGTACTAATCCCATCAGACTAGGACCTGTCCTCATGAGCTCATCTAACTCTTACTACCATCCAAAGAATCTAGCTCCACATACCATCACATTGGGGGTTAGGGCTTCAACATAGGAATTTGGAGGGGCACAAACATTAAGTTCATAGCAGTATGGTTCAGAGATACCAATTCATTCATTTTTTAATATAACTTTTTCCAACATCTTACATAGAATAACCTGGACTCTCATGTTATCAACATAACACTATTTTTTTTTATATATGAAATTTATTGTCAAATTGGTTTCCATACAACACCCAGTGCTCATCCCAAAAGGTGCCCTCTTCAATACCCATCACCCACCCTCCTCTCCCTCCCACCCCCCATCAACCCTCAGTTTGTTCTCAGTTTTTAACAGTCTCTTATGCTTTGGCTCTCTCCCACTCTAACCTCTTTTTTTTTTTTTCCTTCCCCTCCCCCATGGGTTCCTGTTAAGTTTCTCAGGATCCACATAAGAGTGAAACCATATGGTATCTGTCTTTCTCTGTATGGCTTATTTCACTTAGCATCACACTCTCCAGTTCCATCCACGTTGCTACAAAAGGCCCTATTTCATTTTTTCTCATTGCCACGTAGTATTCCATTGCATAACACTATTTTTTAATGTACATTTCCATCCTTCCATCCCTTCCGTAGCTTTTGTTTTTAGAAAGCACTGCTCCAGTCCACACAACAGTGATGGGGGGCACTGCTTCACTCTCTCTGGTCAACTTCTCTGGGTCTCCGTTACATTACTTGCAAAATGAGAAAATAGCACTAGGTAACTTCACACGTAATATAATTCTTCTCCCTTCCATGCCCCCTACCCCCCCCCCATTTCCACCTGTTCTTCCTTCCCTTCCTTTCTTCTTCCCTCCTGTCCTTTCTTCCTTGTGTCTTTCTTTGAAAAAATATTTGTCTCACACTCAAAAAAATTCACTGGGTATTATGCAGTCAGTAATAAGATAGCACTGTCATGATCATTTTGTTGTCTGTATTGATAACCCAATATGATGCAGGTGAGGCTTTTGAAAGGACACATAGGTTGTGCATCACCCTGTCTGGCCACCTCTGGTCTGTATGCCAAGGTGTCCGTGGCCTATTTCCTCCATTGTCCACACCTTTTATCCCTCAGTCTTGCTTTTGCAGGGCCTCTAACTTGGCAGAAACCTATTCTAGCTGATCAAGAAGAAGCCAAGAGAGTTTTTTTCTTACACAATGAGCTTTTGGAAGACACAGGATCTCTTCTGATGGTCTGCATGTTCACTGAGTAAGAATACTCAAATTTCACCATCTGTAAACTGTGAGAAATTAACCTCTACCTATCAGGTACCCAATAGCAAGTTTATGCTGATGAATATAAAATATTAAGAAAATACAGCCTTTATGGGTCCAGTGGTACATATGGGACATGGATACTAAGGAAGTACCTACTATGTGCCTGTAAATGAGGTCTGCTAGATCGAGAAGAGGCTGGCGCCTCAGTCCCCTTTCCCTTCCTGTGATGCTCCCCCCATAGACACGGGTGGGAGACCTTTAGTTTCCTGTATGTGAGTTTTCTAGGAAGTCCTGTTGCTAAGAACGAGTTTCTGGCATCTTAGGATTTTTCTGAACTGTCAAGAGGTGATAGTGCTGATTATTAGTTCTTTCCCTAAAATGAGTAGTACTCATTACATCAGTGCCATTTCCCCTCATTCAGATAAGCTGAACTCAATTAGCAGGAAGCCTTGAGAATTCCAAGAGGTTTTTCTTACCAGTTTTGGCAAAGTGGAAGAGCGAATCCACATGACAAATCCTGGTCGGCACATCCATCAGGTTTTTTGTTCTTGCATTGGCCATCTGCTCCAAGTTGCCCCATGGGAACAGGCAACCATTAGAGGCCTCTCTGTCTAGATCCTTCTCCCTGTGCAAGGATGACTCTAAACAGAGTTGGGTTTTACTGCTATCGGTTGCGGAAAACTCATGATTAGCTGGAGACTGTCAATCACCTGCACCCAGGTCTGTTTGGCACCACTGCAGTCTTCTTGTTTTGGCTTGCTTCTCCCTGCCCAAGTTAGTATGACCTGGCTACTCATTACCCATAGCAAAGCTCTTTCCAGGTTGCTTCACTTATATCCACTCTTTCAGGGCTATTTTAGACACACAATTACCAGGGAAGAATAGGTGGCTTTGAGGGATAATATCAACATCTAGCTCTCCCGTAGTATGACCCTCTCTGCTTTGCAGAATTAGAGGTTGTGTTTTATTTTTTTTTAAATTTTTTTTTTCAACGTTTATTTATTTTTGGGACAGAGAGAGACAGAGCATGAACGGGGGAGGGGCAGAGAGAGAGGGAGACACAGAATCGGAAGCAGGCTCCAGGCTCTGAGCCATCAGCCCAGAGCCTGACGCGGGGCTCGAACGCACGGAACGCGAGATCGTGACCTGGCTGAAGTCGGACGCTTAACCGACTGCGCCACCCAGGCGCCCCTAGAGGTTGTGTTTTAATACTGTGTTTCATCTGGTTTATTTCATTAATCGTTTGGAATTTTGTATTCACATGAACATGCACATTCACACACACACACACACACACACACACACACACACACACACACACATTTTTTTTCTCAAGATACAACCATGACAATTTTTTTTAACAAAAATAGCAACTACATCACACCTCAATGACCATGTAAGCAGTGAGCAAAATCACCTACCAGATAGTTTTTGCTTATACAGAATCTATTTTTAATGTTTATTTATTTTTGAGTGAATGAGAGAGAGAGAGAGAGAGAGAGAGAGAGAGAGAGAATAATAGCGCATGTGCAGGGGAGGAGCAGAGAGAGAGAGAGAGACAGGATCTGAAGCAGGCTCCACACTGAAAGCAGAGAGCCCGATGTGGGACTTGAACTCACAAATCGTGAGAGCATGACATGAGCTGAAGCCAGACACTTAACCAACTGAGCACCCAGGTGCCCCAGAATCTGATTATTTTCAATAATAATAATAATGATAATATCATTTATTGAGCATCTGCTATATGCTGGACACATTTCTAAACAGTTAATGTATTAACTCATTTAAAGACACTAAATAAAGCTGGAAAATATGTAATGTAGGTAAACACTGTGTGTCCATTGAATTCAGATAATCATCAACACTATACTTTCTTGGAAATTTGTATCTCTTAGGTTGTTGAGGATAAATTCTCTTTCCCTTTTCCCCCTTGGGACCTAGAGGTAGTTTGAGCAGAAAGAGCCTCCCTGTGGAGTCAGAACAGCATGTGGCCCTCTTCCTCTCTGCCAGGAGTCAGGAGCTCTTTGTTCTTCTCAGATCCCTCATCACTGGTGCAAGCTGACACTTGTGTCTCCTCTCCTTAGTACCACTTGATCTTCATGAAATCTAGGACACTGCAGAGTGCAGTACAAATTTAGTGCCAATACTTGATCTGGCAAATTTGATAGTGCTCCCTGCTCTTTCATCGTTGGTATCCTTACTACTATCCTTCAGGTTTTCATTCTTTTTTTTTTTTTTAATTTTTTAATGTTTGTTTATTTTTGAGAGAGACCGAGACAGAATGCAAGTGGGTTAGGGGCAAAGAGAGAGGGAGACACAGAATCCGAAGCAGGCTCCAGGCTCTGAGCTGTCAGCACAGAGCCCGACTCGGGGCTCGAACTCATGAGCTGTGAGGTCATGACCTGAGCCGAAGTCGGTCGCTCAACCAACTGAGCCACCCAGGAGCCCCAATCCTTGAGGTTTTCAACCTGGATAGGAGATGTGGAGGATATAAATGCCAGAGTCAGCCCACATAGGAATTAGTGTGTGGACAGTGCTTCTCCCAAATGCCAATATTCTCAACCCGTGCTTTCCTCTTCTTATACTTAAAAGGATGCTTGTGGTTCCTTGAGGGTTGAGATGAGGGTAAGGATGGGAGGTAGGAGGTATGTACATAGATTCTAGCTGACTGACATTGTCATGTGTGGGGCACATGCGTGGGGTTTCTGGAAACCTCTCCCGCTTTATCACTGAGAGATACTTTCCTCGAATTTCACCTTGGTATCAGTAAAGGAATGCTTCAGACAAGTTACTTCCTTCCTCAGCCACAAGGCATGTAGTAATGCACTTTTAGCTTTTCTGTACTGGGATCACTTTACCTCTGCAAGTGGCCTTTGAAACAGGATTTAAGACAACTTCAAGCCTGCCCTTCCCTGTGCATGGACTACTTCTGGTCCAAAGAAATCACATAAATTCTTTGTTCGTGAAAGTCTGGGGGTGGGGCCTCCTTGTCATCAGCCTGCTGAGTGACAGGCTACCTATAGTAACTCCCTTTAGATTTCTCAGGAGTGATTGAGACATCAGGTCCCTGTGTCCCTAAGCCCTAGAACACATGCATTCAGTTTCAGGTTAGAGGAGGGCATCTTAAAGACCTTTTGACTATTCTGAGCAAGAGAAATCTGTCTCCGTTTCCTACGTCTCCCCTACCTCTCCCCTACCTCTCCTCAAAATCCCCTTCTATTAGATCCACTCCTAGTCTCTCCAGATTCTCTTGTGGATTAGAGGTAGATGTTCATCTTAAAGGCCCCAAACTGGTTCTCAGCTGCCTACTTTGAAAGCCCTGCTTTTGTTTTCTCAGGGCTCCTTTTGTAATGTAAATGGATCTTTCCCACGTTTTAGGCCCCAGTGAAAACCCAACTGCAGGAGTTCCATTTGAACATTTTGTTTCACCTATGACCAAACAGAATATTGGCAAAACTCATGACTAATGAGTTCATAAAGCATTTATGTAAATAGCTAACACACATCGTAAAAGATCCTCAGCATAATTATAAAATCTTGGAAATGCAATCACAGCAATTAGATACCATACTTAATTATCATACTAGTAAAATGTAAATGGCTGATAACAGCTAGTATTAGTGGCATGTAGGGAAATGATATGTTGTTGGTTGAGTATGCATTGGCATAGTCTTTTCTGGAGAGCAATCTATCAGTTTCCATTAAGATAAGAAAAGCACATGTTTTTTGAGCCATCACTCAAAGGTGGTAGTATATCTCACTTTGTACCCTAGAGAAATACTTGTCCATGTACATAAAAAGGCAGCTGAAAAGACATTCATTGCAGCAGACTCCTAAGAACAAAACCTGAAAACGACCTATCAATGGCAGAATAGTTAAATTAGTGATTTCCAAATCTTGCTTGATGTTATAATAGTGAAAGTCACGTGGGTCACCTCTTGATGATGGCTTTTATTTTTTAATTTTTATTTTTAATTTTTATTTTTTAATATGAAATTGATCACGGCTTTTAAAAAGTGGACGCACCATCTATCTCTATGCTTTTCCGCTGACAGGATGCGGCTAAGCGCAAGACCCTAGGGGATGGGCAGTGACCAGACAGGAGGAGCTTGGCTCCTGCATGGTTACTCTCCTGGGACTGGGAGGTGACTAAGACATAAACTTTTACTGAATTAGGCCATTGGCATATTTTGGAGTTTATTTGTTAAAATAGCTAGTGTTACTCTAATAATAAAAAAAAGGATACGTAACAGTTCAAAAGAAATAAATAGGTTAGTATGTTTTGACTGGGTTTTATTTCAAACGCATAAATGAAAAAAGCATATGATATCGTGTAGATTAAATAACACATTGCCGAATGTATGTATAAACACATGGAAAAAGTTCTGAAAGGTAAACACCAAATTAATAATAATGGATTCCCCCATAGAAGGGAGTAGGATCAAGTAGTGTGGTAACCAGGGACTTTTGCTTTGTATTATTGAAATTTTTATGAGGAGAGTATTTCTTGAATTACTTGTGTAATTAAAAATTACAAAAGAAATTGTATTGGCTCCCTGGGCAATTGCTCGGCTCGAACTGCTCCTTTTTGTTTCTGTTCTCATTTATGTGAGGGAAACAGATAAAAACTTTTCATCCTGCCCTATTCACCAATATCTCATAATCATTAGAGATTATTGGGAATAATTCCCAAATTAGGGTGTTTGGTACAGTAATGAGGAAATTTATCAAAAAGTAAAAAAAAAAAAAAAAAGTAAAATAAAACCCACAGAATACTCTAAAAGAACTTAGAAGAAAAATGCTACCAAATCTACTATGACAGCAAAAATAATTATATGTAAATTTAGAAATATTTTGGTGGGGCTCTTGATGTAGCACTAGTGAATTCATAAATATGTCTTTTAAGGAAAACTGGATTCACTCAACAGTCTCCTTTAGTAATTACAAAAGTGATCATGTGACATCACTGTTGAACAAACTATGATGACCTAATTCCTCATTTTCAATTCATTATGATAACAGTATGGTAATGAGAGGAGCACATTACCTCTCTGCACTGCTGTTAGCATTCAGTGAGTCATCTGGGCATGTCTTCTACCAGAGTAAGAATCTCAAGTGTCCAGCCACGAGTGACCCAGAAAACAGTAGTAACAAAATGCCCTTTCTCCCATCCCACCCCCTCAGCTTTTCATTCATTGCTCCCTTCAGGCCCGCTCTGTCAGCTGGATCATTGACACATTTACACAACTGTAATTGGTGCCTCTTTGGCACCCCCTTCTGTTACCAAGGCAACTGCCTGTCCTTATGCCCTTGAGCAAAACCACCATCACAGACTCATACGGGCTCTGTGGCTTGTTCTAACTTCATCATTCTCCTCCATAAACCTTCATAAGGCTTCCTCTTCAGATCCTGCCTTAGGGGCCAAACACCAGTTCGCAAGAGGCAGGGAAGCTATTTAGGTTTCTCCCCTCTTTTCATTTCACTTTCCTAAACTGGGTTGGATGTGATCTCATACGTACTGCCCATTTCTTTCCCCATTCAGGGTTTCTTACCCTAGTTGCATTCTGGAATTCCTCCTGCAGTATTTAGTAACACTCAGATACAATAGATACAGCAACGTCTAGTAGCTTGGAGAGTTTTTGTGGGAAGTGGAATGTGTATCGATGTGCTTAGCAGGAACACCATAATGTTACTTTCTTTCCCCTGGTTTCTCATTTCTTATATTCTGCAGGTGTTTATCCATGTTACAAAATACCAACCAGGTGGGACTTTAAGTGAGGAGTTTTAGAATGAGTACCAAATGCTGTGCTTCATGGGAGACGGAAATGGCTCAGTCTGGGAATGACGAGGCTGGTGAGGGTGAGGCAGCTCTAGGAGGAGTGAGGAGCCAGGGAAGCCAGGAAAAGACAAATGCTGACTGCAGAAGCTCACTATGCCAAGGACCTTCTCCCATCAAGAATTACAGCCTGGCAGTAGACTTAGCTTCTTTTTGATTCTAATACATTAAAGCTTAAATCAGGGTAAAAGAAAAGAGGCAGAAAGTGTAACTCCTACCCCACTGTGTGCATGATTGCTTTCCAGTGTGAAGATGGATTATGAACCAGGCAACCAGAGTGATGGAGGGCTGAGTGTTAATGAGAAGATGGATGACTGTATTTTTGTAAGTCACACTCTCTCAACTGGGTGAGGTGTCTTTGCCCCACTCAGCAGGATTCTGCTGACCTCATTCATATTCTGCCAACAGTTGGCTGGTTCTTGCCATCTCCAGTCTGAGGCTCACATGGATTCATACTCTATGGAGCCACCACACAGGCTCCTCCATTTCTTTTCTCCTGCACCCCCCTCCTGCCGTGGCCTGTGGGACCCTCCTCCAACTGCGGAACGGCAGTCCTTCATCTTGTACCCACCTCCTCCTTTCCTTCTCTTCATAGAAACTCTGCCTCCCTTCTCCCATACACAAACGTCCTTGCTTTCCAGAGCCATTTCTGAACCATTGAATGATTCTTACAATCAAAAGCTTCAAATGATTTATTTCACTGTTGTCTCCCACTGCCTCTGCTTGTTTCCTTTTCCTCAGTAATTTTAATGCTTCGTGCAATGCTTTCCCCTCTGCCATCGTGGGATTCAAGTTAATGACCCTTAATCTCATCCTCTTTGACTCAGTTGAATACTAATTTTATCCCTATCTCCATCTGTCCAAGTTTTATCCACTCTAGGGTCAGCTCAAAAACTCTCTCTCTCTTCACAGTCTTCCCTGGTCCTTGCAGCAAGAACTGCTAGTTGCTTAATTTTTCTAGATGACCATATTCCTTTATTTGTGTATTTTATGCATTTAAAATTTTTGATCTCGAATGATCAAGGTTTTCCTTGCTACAAATATGATGTTTAAGGACGAGAACTATATTTTATTCATATTTTTATTTCTACCAACCCTAGTCCGGCACCTCGTTTTACACTTGGCATGCAGAGTGCACTTAATAATGTTAATTTGAAGACGGATGACACTTGCTTCCTTACCTTTTCCTATTATAGTGCTGCTTACTATAGTACCATAAACTACAAGCCCTAAACCCCAAGAATTCCAGGAACTCCCTGGATCACATGATCATGTCTATAATGCTATTTTAATTATTCAGTAATATTTTTGAACATATCTTGTATGTTGAGACCTGTCCTAAATGGTAGAGAACGAGTATTCTAACTGGCCCAGAATGAAGCCATTTGCCCATCCCTGGAGCTAGGGGAGGACCCATCAGTGTACCTGAACCATGTCACCTGACCAGGATTCTAAACTAGGGGATGGGTGGTCCCTAAAGAAAGAACACGTGTCCACCACAATTCCAACCGAACTTCTTCCTTGCCTCCAGAGTGGTCCCCTTTCAATCCATCCTGTAGCCTTCCTCTAGAGTAGGCTAAGTTGCAATTCTGAACAGGCCCTATTTTGTTTCAAATCCTTCAGTAGCTTTCAGCATGAAGTTCAAGTACCCACTTTAGCATATATGGTTTTCCTGGGCTTCCTGTTTCTGAAGCATCATCTTCTTTCACTAAGCCACATGCATGCCCACCCTTTAATGATGCCAGCCTTCTTTTAGTTCTCAAACCTGGCATGCTATCTGAGCATCTGTGATTTCTTCACTTCTTTTTTTCTTCTTTCTAAAATGGTTTCTTTTTTTGTTTCTTCTTTCTTTTCTTTCTTTCTTTCCTTCCTTCCTTCTTTCCTTCTTTCCTTCTTTCTTTTCTTTCTTTTCTTTCTTTTCTTTCTTTCTTTCTTCATTTTAACCTAGTATCTTAGCCAGCTCAGGCTGCCATAACAAAATACCATAGAATGGGTGTCAGAAACAACAGATATTTATTTCTCACAATTCTGGAGGTTGGGAAACCCAAGATCAAGGTGCTGACAGATTCAGTTCTTGATGAGAGCTCTCTTCTGGCTTGGAGAGAGCTGTCACCTCCCTTTGTGCTCCCATGACCTCTTCTTTGTGTGCACTTGTAGTGGGGGAGAGAGTGAGAGAGCAAGCTCTGGTCTCTCTCCTTCTTATAAGGACACCAATTCCCCATTATAGGGACTCCCCGCTCATGACCTCATCTAAACCTAATTACCTCCCACCTCCTAATACCATCACAATGAGGGTTAGGGCTTCAACATAGGAATTTTGAGGGCAGGGACCCAAACATTTAATCCGTATCAACTAGTAATCTCCTTTTTACTCTTTAATCTCAGTTTAAGCACCATGTATGCTGGCAATCCCTCTTGACTTTCCTATTTAAATATCTCCTGTCTGTTCTTAAAACATTAGGTGGTTTGCCCCATCATAACCCTCATCACACCTTCCTTAATAGACAGTTTACATATCTATTTCCATTTTACTGTGTATCCTTTTGTTTCATTCGATTTTTGTGTCCACAGCACAGACTGGAGCCTGGCTTAAACTAAGAACTTGGTAGTTTTGAAGGATTTAACTCTCAATACTTTTTAGGCCCCTCCATGAAATCCAAAATAAATAATTGCTTTATTTATTTACCTTCCTCGCTTTCAGAAGTGTTTATATTGAGCAGATTTATTATTTCATTCTGGAATTTTGTGAAACTTTGTATTTCTATTTGAATGAATAGTCTATCTCTAGTTAGACAGTTATTAATAGGTGATGTTGCTGTTGAAGCACCTATAAAATGGGATTATATTAATTATTCATTTGCTCCTCTTTCTCACTGTGTTGTGAAGTGTCACAGGTAGGGTCCACATGCTGTTCATTGTCACACAGCCAATCCTGGCACACAAATAGTGCTAACTTCATGTTATTTGAATGAGTACAGATACCTATGTTTTTTTCCAACTAGCCTCTCATTTCCTTGTAAGAGTACTGAAATCACACTCTCTGTATATTTAAACTTTAACGTTTATTTTTGGGAGAGAGAGAGAGACAGACAGACAGACAGACAGCATGAGTTGGGGAGGAGCAGAGAGACAGGGAGAAACAATCCGAAGCAGGCTCCAGGCTCTGAGCTGTCAGCACAGAGCCCGACGCTGGGCTCGAACCCACGAACCATGAGATCATGACCTGAGCTGAAGTCAGATGCTTAACTGACTGAGCCACCCAGGTGCTCCTCACCTCTCTGTGTATTTAAAGAGCTGCTGCTTTTATAGCTCTCCCCCTCTTCTCTAAGCAGGAAATCTAGACACTGGGAGAAGGACATGCAATGTATTTATGATGCTTCACCACCTATGGGTTTACATTGGAGGGCCGGGGTGGTTAAATGAGAGGAGGCACCAGGAATCCCATGTGGCAGATTCCTGTCCTTGTCATATTATGTTGTGCTAGTGAAGCCTGAGCAGCAGGGTTGAGGACACAGTGCAGGAGCCTGTGAAAGTCAGGATGGGATTGACGCTGTGGGCGGCAGGGTTGTTTTGGGAAAGTCTTTGTGCCTCTATTGTTAAGGGTTGGAGGATAATGTGAGCAAATGAAATCAAAATGTGAGAATCTGAGCATCAGTTTTTTTCTGCTGACATGGCAAATGTTGAGCAAGTCCTAAGTCCTATGAGCCTTGGTCTCTGTATCTCTGGTATGGGATAATCATACTTAGCCTCCTTCCCTCACAAAATTGTTTCTAGGATCAATGAGATGAAGGCTATAAAATCAACTGCAAATTGTTAATAAATTTACCAGTATTGGGATTATTGTCACTGTTATCTTAGGAAAAGGTGGTATCCTCACCTAATTCCCAGACATACAGAGGTAATTAGACTGTCTACTTTGCTAGATCCTGTTACTACCAGTTAACTTTTCTCTTTGGAGAATGGGATTTCATTTCACTCAACAGTCCCAGAGAATAATTAATGTGTGTGCCGTGCCAAGCGGGACTAACCCCTTTATGGGGATTTTATTCCTTGTGGAAGAGTTAGGGAGGAGGTGTGAGAGGAGTATGCAGATCAGCAGCCTCCCATAGCTCCATTTCACTTGGCATTATTTTTGGATAAGGCTTGCCCTCTTGGAAAGTCACAGTTTTCCCACATCACCTGCGATCTCAAGCTTCTCCTTTCAGAAAAGTCTTCACCGTCCATCTCTTCACAAATACTTATTGAGTCCTTTGGTTTTGCCAAAGAGTAGAGACATAGAATGGAGAACAAAAACAGATGAAGTCTTTGAGTTTACAGAGGTTATATTCTAGAGGAGAAAATGAACAAAAAACAATGAAAGATATTGGGGAAATATAATTCAAAAATGAAATCTTCTCCCAGCCCAGAAAACCTTCCCACAAAGGTAGTAGGGACAGAAAACAGATTTATTATTGAATAAATAGGAAACCAGAATGTGAGGCATATCACATCTCCCAAGAGACTGGAAGGACAGAAAGCAATCTCACCCTTTTGGTAGCCACGCAGACACCACCCATTAATATATGTTTTCAAGATAAATAACAAGTAGTCCACAAGTAAGAGGACAGCACCATGTGTCACACATAGTTCATCCTAACTTTACATGGTCATTGGGTGACCAGCCATCTGTTTTAGCCTATTGGCTTTATCCAGAAGAAAAAATTTATGACCCCTTTATGACAGGGGTCAGTTGTGCAGCTTGGAGCAAAGTGCCCACCAAAGTTAGGGTCTTACCCTCCCACAGAAACTGGGAGATAGGGGGGCTAGCTCCCTTGAGGTTTACCCTCAAAGAGATAGAATTCAGGTCTTTGAGAAAGACATTTTCAGGTTATCAGAATGACAAAAGTCTCCTCTAGTTTGCATAAGGTTTTATAAACATTACAAAGGGAGGAGAGAGTACTTACAAATTGTCTGAGGTGAATGGTCTATGAAAAAGGAAGCAGGAGACTCTCTTTTTCAGCAGGGAGAAAAAAGCCTCTTATTTTGAATTGTTATTTGTCCTTACACAGGTAACTAAGAATTCCAAAAGTGGAAAAAAGACTCAGGAAGAATGCATTTACTTGCAGTTTATTTTTTCTTGCTTATTTGTGAGTGTTCACTCAAATTAAGGGGTAATATTTGTCTGTCATAGCCTGCACATATTATTTTCAGAGTATTTCTTTTGTCTTGCAAGTTCACGGTATATTTTGCACAAAAACACTAAGGCTCTCTACCCCCTGGAAGATGTGGGAGAAGCTTCAGTGAAATTCCATTTGACTGAAGTGGTTAAAACTTCATTCTGGCAGTGCCTGGGTGGTTCAGTCCATTGAGCATCTGACTTTGGTTCAGGTTGTGATCTCACGGTTCACGCGTTTGAGTCCTGCATTGGGCTCGCTGCTGTCAGTGCGGAGCCCGCTTCAGATTCTCTGTCATCCTCTCTTTTGGCGCCCCCCCTCCTGAAAAAAAATAAAAAAATAAAACTTCATTCTGTAAGCAGACAAAGGCTGGAAACTGGAGGGTGTTGAACCTGGAGCTTGTCCCGACTTTGGACTTAAGGATTGTAGAAACACCTGACAGTGATCGTAATCATATTTTAATTTGATATTTCAGCATTTTAAATCTCAGCACCTTGAAGTCCCAGGACAAAGTAGGTTCTCAGTAAACCTTAGTTGATTTGACAGATAGCTGAATTGTAGAACACTTTGGCCGTATAGAGAGGGACAAGTGTCATATCAGGGTCAGCTGATGCCTCTGCACATTCCCCCAGATAATTAGCTTCATGAATACTGGTGCCTCAGCATTTTCCTCTCCTCTGCCAGCCCTCGTGGGAATATCTGAAAAGCACTTTTAACACAGACTTAAGGTTAATGAACATAAAGCAGTATTAATTAAGCTGGCTAAGCTTCCTTCCTATATTCTGCCAAATTCTGGAACTTCTGCTAGATAGATCTAGTCTGTGGTAGCCGAATAGGAGAGGGCCCTTTCTATTCTACCACCCCCATCCAAAGCCATGCCTTCCTGGCTTAATCCCCCAAATCTCTGCAGTCAGTCCGTCTTGCTGATGGTAGGTAGGTACACACGGCTACACCACGGCGTTGTCTGTGGGACACAGCCTACTTCTTGCAGTTTGTGGTCATCACCATCTTACTTTCCCTGGATGCTTTTACTTCGCTGATTAGCGTCCATTCTGACCCCCTTTGTGACCAGACCACTCCCTTCCCCCAGGAAGCCTCTGGGGGTTTCTCTCTCTCATCAGCTCTCTGAACACCAACCTCCTTTACCAGCCCAAACTGTTACAGCCGTGTGTGCACAACATGCATTTTACTTTATCCGTGTAGTTAGGATAATAGAGTCGCCTAGAGGTGATCACTGATGCAGAGTATGACAGTGCAAGTCAGCAGGGTCCTGCTTCCTCGAAAAATCCTCAAGTACCTAAATGTGTTTTTCTGGATTCAACCAATAGTATGTTCATAACTAATCTTACTAGCGATCATGAAAAAGGGATGTCCATTTTTCACTTTTGTGGAGGCACAAACCCTTTGAAACTACTGAGAAAGAAGAATTTCCCAAAAGACAAGAGGAGCCCATTTAATACAAGGAAACTGCAATTCATATGAAACTACCCTAGGAGTTCGCAAAGACTCAGGCAACAGCCAAGCTTTAAACATTTAAACATTTAGTTAGTTGGCTCTTTGGCATTATGCCACTTCAACATACAGATGATTGATTTCATTTTTAAATCACTTGACCACATCATCCTGATGTTTTGGCATTTTGCCCACATTTTGGCACGCAGTGGTTTCAGAGAGAGCTCTTTACTGCCGTCCCATGGAGAATCAATGAATGGCTGTGGCTGTGAGGAGGCACTGCTAGCTCTCCCACTAAGCAGGTAAGTGTGGGCACATTGCATAATCTGGGGTAAGTTAATTTGTGTGGGCCTCAGTTTCCTCTTTTGAAAATTGCAAAAGCCTGTGAATATGGAGCTAACTGGCAAAGAAAATCCGGACGACTCTGAATACCTTAGTATAAAGATGAGCATTTGCCTTCTGTGCTGTTTTCATTTTGACTTCTAATGGACTCCCTGACTCACAGGTTCAAGTGAATTACAAGGAGTTCCACGTCATCCCTGTGAATGAAGACACCTTTATGCTCTCCTGTCCTAGGGCTTAGGAGTCCCTGTGTTTTTGGAATCTAATAAGGGCATTCTTCATGAGGCTAATTAAAAGCTTTTGCCCTTACCAACAAAACAGCCTTTAATCAAAAAGCTGAATGTGGAAAAGTTGAATAAATCAGGTACAAAGCAGGATGCAGATATGGAAGATCAGAGTGGAGATTACCTCAGCTGGCCCCTGGAAGAGCAAATTGTTTTATTGACTTTTCTTCAGCATAGTTCTTGTTCTGCCTTGTAGGGTTTTTCTCCTTTGCATTTTTTTTTAATGGAATTTGATGATATATAAGGAAAGCACCAAAGATCTCTGGCCAACACAGCCTCTGACTTGCTAGAGGCAGAGCTAACTTTGATATTGTACTTTCTAATTACAGGCGAGACTTTCATGGCCTCCCCAGTAAAAGTTACCTACCGCCTTTTCTTTCAGAAAGTAGACAAGGGTGTAGGCAAGGGAACAAGGGCATCTCAGTATTCCTGGAAATAGGAGCCAGAGATGCTTATATCAGGAGGAATTGCTTGGGCAGTATCTGTCCCTACCCAGACTTCAGCTTTCCAGGGACAGGGAGAGACGTGGTGAATCCCTCTCTGGAGAATTTCTGAGGAACACACAGGGCCTGAACAAGCCTCGTTTCACAACTTAATCAACCCAAGGGATATGAGCAGCAATGCTTTGCCTGGTAGTTATGTAAGATGAAAGGAGTCTCAAAGTCGAATGAAACTGTATTATTCAACTGCTTTCATTCACTCTAAAGACATCCTACTCTATAGGTTATGCATGAATTTCTCCCATTTGCAGGAGTAAAGCACAGTAGCCAAAAGTCATCAATGTTTTATAAACTGTGACTAATCCCCTACACCGTCTCTCTCTCTTCAGTCCCCCCACTTTCCTACTGTTCAGAGATTTTTTTTTGTATTTTCTGATATTTAGCTGCTACTTTTCTGTGTTATTATTATTATTTTAAATCACTTGAGACCATGGCATACTGTGGGGTTTAGGATGGATAGGGTTATTAGGATAGCCTGCTCTCCCAAGCCTTTAGATTGCTTTGAAATATTTTGCTTGAAAATAGCAACAAATAAATATGAAGCTCTGCCTTCCAGAAGCAGCAGCATAGTGCATTTCCAGGGTCCTTTTGGCTTTTGCTGAGATGTTGCCACCCAAAATAGTGGTGGGCTCATAAATGTTTAGCAAATCATGGTAATGAATGTGGCAAAGACAGACATAGCCAGTGTGTGTTTTTTTAATCATGCATCATTTAGTACAAAGATGACTCTTGGATGTTTTGGCAAATTAATTTTGAGAAGGGAGAGAGCAGCTGGGCTCTCGCCCACGGAACTACACTAGCTGTATCGGCTAATAAAATTGCTGCTGCCTCTGCCTCCTTTGAACACACAAATGGGACTGCAAGACAAAGGGGTTTCTTTGCAGTTTTCCTCCAGGGTTTTGGTTGAAGCCATGTGGGTCCTCCTCCAGTGTTCTCTACGTTCCAAGAGTTCCTGCCGTGCTGAGTCAGCAACTTAAGGACAGCAATAAGCACCCATTTCCAAGAGTCATCCTCTCCAATTTAAAAACCAATCACAGTGCCACCTTCTTTGAAATTTGATGAAATATGTACTCCTAGGTATTTCTACAGTTCAAATGTAACTCCTCCCCATCGCGCTTTATGTGTGCTATTTTCTGTGACACCGCATGAAAGATCTTACATGGCAGAGAAATTTGCTAGGTGTTGAATTTTTAAAGAGGTTTATTTATTTTGAGAGAGAGAGAAAAATGCAAGTGGGGGAGGGGCAGAGATAGAGCATGAGAGAGAATCCCAAGCAGGCTCTATGCTCAGTGCAGACCCTGATGCAAGGCTTGATCCCACAACCCCATCATGACCTGAGCCAGAATTAAGAGTTGGATGCTTAACTGAGTAAGCCACTCAGGCGCCCCCCCCCACCCCCAGGTGTTGATTTAAAGATAAATAGTCTGCAAGAAAACCACATTTGAAGAAAGTTCCAAATTTAGTTACTCTTCTAAGAAAACATCAGATGGGAAGGAGAAGGAGATATAAGTTAAAACACACATAAGTGTAAAAATCTTGCTCAGTCTTTGTCTTTCTAATAGCTTTTATGCTAAGGGCTTCCCACAACTCTTCATGAAGTCTCATCCCCCAGCACAGCTAGCACAGACTAGCCAGCAGATTTTCTTTTCATCTCCTACACCCCTGCCTCCTCTTTTGTTCTGTTGCCATTCAGTCCATATATATATGTATATGTATACATATATATAATACATATATATATATACATATATAATATATATATAATACATATATATATATATACACATAGTATTTCTTTTTTTTGCTGCAAGCCCTCGTTTCCCTTGAGTTTTTCTAGTTCTGCCTCTTGTGCATTGCCAGAGTTCTGCAACAACAAATCCCAGGAACACCCTTGTTCCTTTATTTAGAGGGCAAAGGAACAGGAGGAGCCAAATGGGCAAAGCCAGAATTTTCTTGCACAGGAGAGAAGAAGAAACGCTGGGAACACTTATATTTAGTATTTTTTTTAAGGCTGCAGTCTTGTCCCTGGGTGCACATGACCTTCTTCTAAAAATACATAAGAAAATCATACCATTTTCTGCCTTTCAGAAGACCTATGGGGCACTGGGACTGGATGAGGCTGGGGGTTAGTTTCAGGTATTTTGTAAGATGAAATGTGTCCACTGAGACCTTTAAGACTTGAGTTGGAGCTAACAAAGAGACTTGAGAAGAATGAAGGCTTTTCACATCCTTTAATACTGCCACTTAATACTAAAATAAAATTTTTAATATTTTGATCAATAGCTCTATGACTGTCTTCATATGTGAGAGTTGAACATTTTAAATCATTTATACTTGAAGCCTGTGTGTTTGGTTATTGGGTTGCCAAATGGCTTCAAGGACTAAGAAGTCCTTGAACAGGCCAGTAGGCAGATATCTCATGGTTTGACCCCTTCCCACAGCCTTTGTGGTGATGATGGTATGGTAATCATGAAGGTGATGATGATACTTAGTATTTTTGGAGAGCTTAATTTGTGTCAGGTGTGTCCAGCAACTTTACGTGTATTAATTAATTTACTCTCTATAGCATCCTCATTAGGAACTTCTCTTGCTGTCATTTTTTCATGTAAGAAAACAGCAAAGTGAAGTGACGAGTGAAGTGGGTTTGGTGCCAAGTCGCTTGTCTTGCCCAAGCACAAGCCGTGCCTGGCTATGTAGCCTTTAATAAATGGCCAAACAGAACTTAGCCCAGGGCTGCCTCTGGTGGGCTGTCAGCCAGTTTGCCACCTCTGCTCCACATTTATCTCTATTAGAAACACAGATTGGAAAGTTGCCACTGGCTTCTGATGTCAGATAGCGTGCCATCCAACTACACATTAATAAATAAGGACAGAAAATAGAATCACAGCGTTTGGCCTATCTGTGGCAGACAGACTGGCCCCCGGGGCACCCAGTTTCTGAACAAATTAATGAAATTTCAATAGCATTATGGTTAGCAGTTTTCAAATCTGGGCATCTGCTGTTTTGTGCCTAGTCCTGTGCTACATAAAGATAATAGGAAACAGAAAAGAAAGGGAAAAATGCTGTTATCAGTTTCAGAGCCACCTGCAATTTTGTCAGGGAACGTGACAACGCACTGGAAATAACTAATAAGCAGCACGTGGGCACAGTTGAGTAAGGTTCAGGGTATGCACTTTAGATGATGGGTATTAGAGGAGCTTTGTAGTATGTAATAGAGACTGGACCTGACACACAGGTGCACATGTGGCTGCTGATCATTCGAGAGCCCCGGGAAATACGTAATGTTATTTCATGTTCACCATTTTCAAAATCTTTAAATATGGCATTGCGTCAAAAATTGGCCAGTAATATTCTTCCATATTTACTTTGGACTCAAAGATGTGTAGATGAGTTAGAGCTGGCACTGAAAAAGGAGAGTGTGACCCTTAGGAGCATCTTTGTCACTTGTTGGAAGGCTTGGTCATTGTTCTTCTTTGGTTCTGAAATGTCCGATGACACGACATGACCCAAATAGCTAAACCATTCATTCATTCTGTACATAATTAGTGGTTTCTACTGTGTGCCAGGTTCTCTGCTGGCTTTCTCAGATTTCAGATTCTAGAAGATAAAACACAGAATTTAGTGTCAGGAAATCTCGGTTATAATCCTGGCTCTTTCCTTAATTTATAGTGAGGCAGAATGAAAGTCAATTTACCTACCTTGGCTTTAACTCCACATTTGTGAATGAGAAATTGGCTACATCTGTTGTTTATAAACTGTGCTCCATGGATTCTGTGATTTCTTTCTCAAGGTTGCTTGGGGGATATCCTACAACAGTGGTTCTCAACCAGGGGCACTTCCTCACCCTTCCTTTTACCCTTAGAGGACATTTGGAGAATCTGTTTGCTATTGGCATCTAGTGGGTAGAGGCCCTGGATGCTGCTAAAAATCCTACAGTGCATGAGGTTGCTCCCACAACAAAGGATAATGCAGCCCCCAATGCGGATAGTTACCCACGTTGAGAAAACCTGCTGGGGAAGGTGTGTAGAAGCCTGAGCTGGTGGGGCTCTGGGCCTCTAAGCCACTAACCCCTAAGTACATCTATTTCTGTTTGCTGGGTACAGCAGGAATAAATTTGACAGGAAGTGAACAAATGTGCAAATTTTAATTTTATTTTCTACAATTGAGCTTAAATTATATCTTAATTCCCCCACTTTGGTTCTCAGTCGATTCAAAGTTTACGCTAAGGTATTTCAAGGTTCTGCTCGTTTCTTTTTTCTTCTCTTTAGCTCTGAATCTATCTCTGGGGCTTAAAAATCATCCTGGCAGTGGGAAGAAGTGCAGGTCTAGTCCACTGCCACCTTTGATCGTACACTCTTTGTCTATGGTCAAACACCCCTCTCTGTTAGTCTTCAGCTTTCAGGGATTTTTTTTTTTTTGATTCAGTTTGTTTTAGAGCAGTTTAAGTTCATAGCAAAATTGAAGGGAAGGAAGGTACAGAGATTTTCCATGTACCCCTCTGCCCCCACATGTATAGCCTCCCCCATTATCAACATCCTCACCAGAGTGGTATATTGGTTGCAATTGGTAAAGCTACACTGACACATCATAGTCACCCAAAGTCCATAGTTTACCTTAGGGCTTAACTCTTGGTGTTACATTTCTGTGGGTTTGGACAGACGCATAATGACACAGATCCATCGTTATGGTGTCATACAGAATGTTTTCACTGCTCTGAAAATGCTGTATTCCACTTATTCATCTCTCCTCCTTCTCAATCCCCAGTAACCATTGGTCTTTTTATTCTCCCCTTAGTTTTTTCTTTTCCAGGATGTTATAGAGTTAAAATCATAGTATGTCGCCTTTGCCGATTGGCTTCTTTCCTTAGTAATATGCATCTAAGGTTTCTCCATGTCATTTCATAGCTTGATAGCTCATTTCTTTCCAGTACTGAATAATATTCCGTTATCTAGATATACCACAGTTTACTTACTCAACTACTGAAGGACATATTGGTTGCTTCCAAGTTTGGGCAGTTATGAAGAAAGCTTCTATGGACATCCGTATGCAGGTTTCTATGTGGACCTAAGTTTTCAAGTTGAGTCATCAGTTTCTGTTTTGCTGTTCTTGTCCCTGACCTGTCAGAACCACCAGCTCAGCGGCCTCACAGTATCCCCAACAGCATGCTATGATCACAGCTGTGATGACACTTCCGGTTCATTCCCTCAGTCACTTGTGTTCCCATTTGGGGGAATAGCTGGAAATTTTCAGATTTGTTCCCTTACCCTCAGGGCTGTGGAGCCTCAGAGTAGCGCTGTCTCAGACCCTCTGCCTCTACCTGACTTGCCACCATTTCTACTCATGGCTCTGGTCTCATGCTGGAGAAGGGGATTTCTCTGTGAGGCTCTTGGCACCCCTTGCATGTGCCTGAGAAGTGGGGCACATTTTTCTCCCGCTCTCAGACTCCCCAATCCTGTCTAGGTTTCCTTTGCAGGGATCCTGACCAGCAACCCTCTATTGTTATTCCATCCACCAGCCTTTCCTGCTCCCAGGTGGTTGAAATTTATCTCTTTGTAAGAGTAGAAAACGGCTCCTACATAATCCGGCATTTTTTCTAACTATATTGTGTATAGTATAAAATTAATGCTCTTATTTTTTTATCAAAACTGTTATTTCAATAAATGCTTTCTTCTTTCGAAATCCTTCCTCTTGAAACAGAAAAACTTGGTCTTTTAAACTATTAATTCTTCCATGAATTACAAACCCCTAAATGTAAGAATTGACATCATTGAAACCCAGCAGCATCTGGCCTCTCCTAATGATATGGAATGCCACTGATTCGGTGGATAGTTACAGTTTCAATGTTTTAAAATTTGATCTCCTTAAAAAGGAAAAGGAAAGAAGGAAGGTAAGTAAAAGGAAGGGTTGAAAAGCCCTGGGTGGGTGGTCTTTATTCTTATTATTACATCATAAAGTGATCTGAATATGCGAAGAGCCTGAGTCTCTTATTTATGCCTATTGCTCTCCTTCCTTGATGTATAATTTTCTTCCCTCAAAGAGGATGGGAAGAGAGTCCTCTGGAGTTTTCAGAAGAGAGCAAAGAGATCCACACAGATTTTTCCTTTGAAACTCATTGTCAGTGGGAAAACAGCGTTGGATAATTGGAAACATTTTACATAGACATTTGCTAAATACTACTCATGTATCATTCCTACCTAGAGTATTTGCTCCTGATCACCTAGAAATATTCAAAGAGAGTAAAAAAAAAATTCCTGAATGGGAAAAATAATATGATTTCCCAAACTTAGGGATTAAGGAATCTCTCTTTCCCTGAATCTCTCTTATCATCTACCCTACCTATTTTATCATCATATATGTATTGAATATTTGGTGTAGGTGGCAATTTCTGCCTACCATTTAGGACACTGAGATGTAAATCTTCAATGGTGGGACAAGAGTTTAGTTAAAAGGCATTGTGTTTCATTCATTTATTCCAAGAATATTTATTGAATGTATCTCTAGGATAAACCCCTTGACCTGGTTTAACATTAGAAGACTATTCTGGTCCTGCCCAGGTTATTAACTAGTGCCATGATTCTGAAAAAAGCCACCTAATTCTTGAATCTTTAAAGCTGAGGGCTATTTCTGTGGTTCTGTTTGAATGGTTAGAAATGTGTACCTTTTTCTTCACTAGCCATCCTGGAATACACACAACTTTCTTAAAATCTCAGGTGCACATGAATGGAACTCCTACGGTTAATGATGTAAACTGTCAACGGTTAAATAATCAGTTCTATTTCACCTACATCATCTTATTTAGCAATAATTATCTGATCAACTGCATACCAAATAACAATTACCAATCTAACGAACGCAAGCCATAGAAAACCCAGGAACTAAAATCCATTTTGACTACAAATAAACTTTCTGTATTTCAGATAAAGTCTAAACTATAACATGTAAATTTTTATTTAAGGTAATCTGACAAATAAGACATTTCGGCTGAAAACAAAGTAAAACCAATCTTATTTTCCCTTTTCTTTCCATTTAATTTTCTGAGTTGGGCAAAATTTAATCAATGAAGGGTCATGTTGAAAGCTAACACATTTATCTGGTGGTCAGGTTTCTGATTAAAGAAGGAACATTGAACTTTTAGTCAGGACAACATTCTGGGAAATGTAGCTGTTTGGTCATGTTGCATCTGCTGTTGGAATCATTTATTATGAAATTCATTCATTTAAAAGAAAGTGTAGATAATTAGATTTTCAAGTCAAAGCTTTGCAGTCCAGTGGGAGCTAACATTTTAAATCGAGGGGAATTTTGGAAGGGCACATTTATATGGGAATTACTAGGGTCCCAAGGAAAAAGAACCTACCTACCATTGCTAAACCACATGGCATGCTACCAAATGTTTCCCTGGAGGTTCACCATCTATGTTAATGCTCATATTTCTACCTCTTCTTGAAAAAGGGACTATCCTATTATTGACATTGGGTGATAATTCTCAGGGGTCACATGTTCACATTTACCTTTTTATTAGAGCAATTGATAACTCTGCTATCAGCTGACTGTGTAACTCGTTTTCCCTGAAGTTCTGGTTTAAAATAGGACTTTACTGGCAGTCAGATGGAATATGTGCTTGTGTTTAAAAGTGTGGTGTGTGTACCAATGCAGGTGAGAAGTGGAAATAATGCATGAGGAGTGCAATATAGATCTTGCTATAGATCCCATTCTTACCCTGCCCACAGTCTGATGGATTGATTGTAATTCCGATCCCAGAGCTGGCTCTACTTTGGGTAATTATGGGATTCTGGCTAAAGCATTCACTTACTCTCTCTTTCTTGCCAAGGTATTTGATGAGGACTGTGATGTGCTCCAAAGCAGTTTCTGTTGCTATTAGTCAACATATAGTAAACACCTAGTCTAGTACGTTTTCTGCAAGCATGAACAAGCCAGCAGTTATGCCCTTTAAAAATTCACGTGCCTTTAAGATGAATAAATAAAAATAACTTTGTCGTGTACCACTATCATCTGAAATTTCATTCATACCAGATAGTGTCATGGTGTTTCTGTTATTACAGATTCGATATTGACTGGAGTTGCATCTAGATCCCTATCACCTAGATGTTACGTAGGTGAGGAATATAATACTTGGCTAGATCACTTAGATGCTCCTGCTTCACATATTCTGTTCTTATGGAGAGGTCTGAATGCCTTAGCATTTAAAGTGAACACATTCAAGAATCTTCTTTTGAACTAATATGACAAAATCTATGGAAGAATATGACTGCACTTGTTTCTTCTCCCTAAATGTTCATTTACTCAGAAACAGCACAGAAGAGAGTTTATGGATCATTTGAAGCATATCAGGATCTGTTTAGTGTAGAGTGGCAGTTGGGGCTACATATTTTCAATTGTGGAAAAGGAAATTAATAAGAGATGGAGATAATCATGGCTTCTATGGAAGTCAGCCTGCCATACAGGTATGACTGCCTCCCACTGAGGTTTACACAACTAGATAAGCTCAGATCTGATTGTCTTGCACTTTTTTGCAGAGGCCTGTCACAATGCAATGTGATCAGGATGTATCAAAGCACCGTCCACCCCACAGGTCAAAATATTCTAATACCTTGTATTTATGTAGCACCTGGCTCTAGGGACCTCGCAGTGCTGACACACAACATTACTCCCTGATTACATTTTGCAAGCCCCTGCAGCAATTGGGTGACCGCTGTGCAAACCCAGCCGTAACTGCCTGCTCTGAGTGTGGAAACAGAACAGTACTTGGAAATTCAGCCCCTAAGTTTGAACTTGAAGTGCACTGCTACATGATGAATTAAAGCCTAGGAGGCTTGGGCTGGCCAGCAGAAAGGGCTTTGCCACCAGAGCAACATTAGATGTAAAATTAGGCTCAAGGATGGAGTCATCATTGTTGGTAATATTTAAAAAAATGGCTGGGTGTACGGATTATTCTTAAGAAATAAAATAAGAGATCAGTTATCAAGAGAAAGATTGTCTGGCTTGCTGATTCAGTCTAACCACCATTTGTGTCCTGTTTATCAGTGGCTCATCAACATATAGTAAAGAAACTCTGTTTATTTTAATGTAGATCATGTCACAATTCTACCTGTGGGAGAAAAGTATAACAGAGGAAGGAGAAATTTGCAGCCAGGGAGCATCATACACGTCCAAGCTATCTGGGAACTGGCAGACCTCCCAGTTCAGCAATTTAACACCTGTATTGGGAGTAATGGAATACACCTTTATATCAGAGGGACGTGTATTCAATCTTTCTCATCGTATTTTCTGGAAAGGAGTATCATTGTTTTCACTGACTATGCTGTGAAGCATATGGGGTCCTCAAAGCCCAGAAAAACATGTGGCCATGATTTCCACTTACCAGTAGTATCCCCATTATGGATGCTTATTTATAACAAAGTGATGATGTTGAGGTTGCTGCACTCTCCCGCCCCCACCGTTTCCCCACCATCTGGTACACGAGCTAAGGGCAACAATTCCTTCTTTTATTAGCTTGGCCTGATATTTACAGGTAGAATGATAATATCTTATTTTCATATGTGAGAAAACCTAACAAAACCGTCAAGAACCAAACCACAATTAGGAATTGATCTATACTGAATAACTTGTCAATATATTATCATCACTGTTAGAGAGAAAGGGATGAAATGAATAGCTATAAGTCATCATGACTAGGATAGGGGCATTTCAGTTCTTTTTCTTCAGTACTGAGAATAAATGAATGTACGACAGACCAAAGACCATCTTAGACCTAGACGATTGTCACTCTTGCCCTAGGCTCAGTGCTTTAGTGGAGCTCCCTCTAGTTTTGTTCTGATTGCTTCACTCTGGATGAAGAGAGCAGTGCGTTGGGGACAACTTAAAACCCACTCTCCCCTGGTAGACCATATTCTAGGTACCCACAACCTGGTATCACCTGGCCCTAAATCCACTTCCAGTGGTTTTGTGTGCCTTTTTCTCAGACTTATCTGAGGACAAGGGACAATTGTTTCAGAGATGTGTGGATTGGATTTCTGGGTTGCACATCTCAGGTATGCTTGTGAGGTCCCTTACCATGTGATCATGAGTAGGAACAAGATGAGTGGGTGTCCTATGAGCTGGGGGCTCTATTGGTGCTCTTGGCTTATACCCTGAAAATATTTGGTGTGGGTTTGTGTAGACACTTGCCAAACAAACTCAGTCACCAACACCATGTCTACCAGTATACTTCCATAGTGAATTTTAGTCTTCTGGCTGTAGAAGTAAATTTTAATTTTTCTTAAATTCCTTCAAAGCATTGGCCCTCTTCCTTTTTGTTAAAACCGAAAGGCCAACCTCAGATTACATTCTCCTTTTTCAATCTTCTTAAATCTTTGTAGGGACAAAGCATGCCAAAGGCAGCACACATATACTCAATCAAGAAAGTAATTTTGGAAATAATGGTCTGCTCAAATGGATAAGGCAATTAGGTAAGATGCCAGTAGGCATGGTTTTAATGCTCAGGGTAAAATTAGGTTGAGGAATTTTGTATGTGTGTGTGTAACTGATTGCCCCCTGGCCTGCTTTATTCCCTGCTTCTTGGAAATGATTTTCATATCCCCTGTTTTCCATCAGTGATTTCTTTCCTTTCTACACAGCAAATTTAAGTCTGGCAAGGCCCAGTATCAGCAGGACTATGAGATGTGTAGACAGAGTAGCTATTGTGGGAATAGAGCACTAGGTATAATTTCACAAAAGCTCCCAGGTCTGTCATCTCCTCAGTCTAATACCTTTCCTAGTCTTTATCTTATGCCTTAGGAAATGGGTATGGAGGGGCAGCAAAGGAATAAGAAATAGAAGACTTGGGGGACTTGAGAAAAAGGAATGGGAATCAGTGAAGAGGTGAGAAGCATAGTAGGGAGATGTTACCCAGATTTGGTCTTTTATAAAATTTAAATCAAGGAGAGGCTTGGCAAAGTGAACACCTGGTTAAAAATTGTATTGCAAGCATTTAGAATCATTTCTTAGGATAGATTCCCCAAAGCAAGCATAGATGGGTCAGAAGATAACAATATTTTGAGGCTTTTGATATCTATGTCAAATTGTAATCTGTACTCCAACTGGAAGCATCTGAGGGTTCTTGTTTCATTGGATCTTTGCTAGTGTTAGCAGTTAATTCTGTTTATTTAAAAAATTCTCTGCTTAATAACCAAAATGTTATCTTACTATTTTCATTTTATTTTCTATCATTATTAGTGAATCAAATGGTTTTCAATCTGTTGCTTTGTATTTTCTCTTTTAAAATTATTTGTTTAGCTCTTTTGCCCTTATATGTATATTAGAATCTTAGTATTTTAGTTAGGTAAGCCTTCCTTTTAGATACCAAATAGCACAGGTAGTATATGTATGTACAAACATATCATAACATGGCAAATTACACAAAATGGCAAGATATCAAATGGCACAGCTAGTGTATGTATGTAGAAAGTAACCAATGCAATGTGTTTTCAACTCAATGAGCTTTTTTTTTTTTATGTACATCCAGGCATGTTCTTTTCTATTTTATTTTTAAAAAATTCCTTTGAGATATTATAGCAGTTACGTGATTAAGGATGAAGATAAAATTGATTTTCCATTAAAAGGGACTATTTTTAAAGACTGGTCATTTAAAATACAACCAGAAGCTACTGTGGTTCATCAACTGAATCATAACTGTAGCTAATTCTAACTTGTTTTTAAATCAGCTAACAAATGTTTTTTTTCATTGAAGCACTGTGATATGTGACACATATAAGGTGATTTTTTCAGCAGCAGAAAAATAAATTCAAAGAGCATTTTGCTCCTTTGGGAAATATTACATAGAGCTCTGTTGAGAGAAGGAAGCTTATGCCAAGGACTTTCCCTTGGTCCCCAGAGACAGGAGAAATGAAATGGCCACTTGAATCAGAGTCTACATCTGCTACAGGAGTTCACACTGAAGCCTTCTTTCATCTAATTTTCTGGAATAGATTATTGCTAAAGCTTACTTTTTTACGTGAAAAGAATAACACATATACCATGGGTGAAGAATGGGGAGACATAGTAAAATGTATCCTAAATTAAATTAAACTTAATCTTTATTTTTTTTTTAATTTTTTTTTCAACGTTTATTTATTTTTGGGACAGAGAGAGACAGAGCATGAACGGGGGAGGGGCAGAGAGAGAGGGAGACACAGAATCGGAAACAGGCTCCAGGCTCTGAGCCATCAGCCCAGAGCCCGACGTGGGGCTCAAACTCACGGACCGCGAGATCGTGACCTGGCTGAAGTCGGACGCTTAACCGACTGCGCCACCCAGGCGCCCCAAACTTAATCTTTATTGGACGGTTCAAGAGGTTACTATTTTCACTCATTTATTCATTTGTTCAATTAGTATTTATTGAGCTTTGTGCTTACGGCATGAAACTAGGTGCAAGGGAAATATAAAAACAAATAACTCAGGATCCTGCCTCACCAGCATGTGTGCTTGAATAGGTATGATGTAACACATTCTTATATTAAAATAGTCAAAGTGAAAGTTATAAACACATGAAAGATTCAGCCAGAGTGCCATGGATGCTCAGTGTGGGGACGGCATCCAAATAAAAATAATCCTACTTTGACCAGACTTTGGAAATATTGCTTAGTATTCCATCAATTTTGTGTGTGTGTGTGTATGTGTGTGTGTGTGTGTGTGTAGTCTGAGGAACTGTACTGCAAATAGCGGAATTTCCTGGGTGTGCAGGTCGAGATTGCCTTGTAGTTCAGCAGAGGATCCCTCCATGGTTAAAGTAGATAATTGCTATTTTGTGGCAGGCTAGCATACTTTTATTCTGCTTTCCCTTTGGGATATTCTTAAGCATTGGGTATAATCTGATGGTACTGAATTAGGGATGTTGTCCTTCTTAACTAAATTTGGCAGATTAGCCTAGCTATGCTAAACCTCTAAACCCACTCTAGAATTTGAATCTAGAATAAAGTGATAGAATTCATCCTCATTTGATTACAGTTCCTATTTTTGGTCTTGGTTTCTGCTCATTTCTGACTCTGGTTCTCTAACCTTCTTGAGGTTATTTTTCAAAATCTTCACCTGATGTAGGTTAGCTAGAGCTGAGTTTTTGGTACTATATGAAATGTCTATTGTTTCCTATTCCAGACCCATTTTTGACTCTCCTCCAGCCCGCTCATGTCTGAGAGACTGACTTGAATGGACTGTCTCAAGAGGCTTCTCTTTCCCTCTGGTTCTGGTTGGGTTTTGACAAAGGGGAATTTTTACAGGAGAAGAGAAGAAGGAGAGTGAGATCGTATCTCTTGGTCCCTTCCTTGTGAAGTCAAACTCAGGCTGCTGTGTGTGGCAACTAGGTTCTGACTGTAAGGGATGAACTGCCATGCTAATTAAACACACAACACTACCAAATCTCATATGGTAAGTAAAGGAATTGGTAGAAGAAGGGTGACGCTGACTAATTGAATGGGATTAGACATGAACAAGGCTGAGCAATTTTTACTTCTGATTTCCCCCAGAACCTCTCTTAATGGTGAAAGAGTGAGCTTGTTCTTGTTCTTTTGCCATCTGAGAGAATGGACTCTCCTCTGCTTAAAGTTTTTTGATGACTGCCCTTGAGATAGTATTTCAATTGCTTCAGAAGTTGGTATCTATCTTCTTGGGCATTCACACTCTGCACATTTCCTTTGGGTCCATGAAGAGAGTTAGATCCCAACATTGACCAGGACTGCTCTAAAAAAAAGTTTTTATATTGCAAGAGTAAATGGCTTTATAAAATGAGTTTGGAAGCATTCTCTTTTCTTAAATGTCTTGAAAAAGTTTAAGAAAGCTTGGTGTTAATTCTTTTTTAAATGTTTGTAACATTTACCAGTGAAGTCATTTGATCCTCGGATATTCTTTATTGGGATTTTTTTTATTATTATTGATTCAGTCTCCTTAATTTGTTATTTAGGTTTTCTTTTACTTTATGATTAAGTCTTGTTAAGTTGTATGATTTTAAGAATTAATTTTTTTAAGCTTATTTATTTTAAGAAAGAGAAGGAGAGCATGTGCATGAATGCACAGGGTAGGGGCAGAGAGAGAAAGAGGGAGAGAGAACCCCAAACAGGCTCTGTGCTGTCAGTGCAGAGTCCAATGCAGGGCTAGAACTCATAAAATTGTGAGATCATGACCAGGGCCAAAATCCAGAGTCAGACACTTAACCAACTGAACCACCCAGGTACCCCAAGGATTAATTTCTTTTAAGTTATCCAATTTGTTAGTGTATCATTGCCCAAAATACTCTTAGCATTATCCTGATATCAAAACCAGACAAAGATAATATGAAACAAGCAAACAAACTATATGCCAATATTCACATTGAACATAGATGGAGAAATCCTTGACAAAATGCTACATTAAAAGGATCGTACACTATAACCAAGAAGGATTTAATCCTGGGATTAAGTATGGTTCAACACACACAGATCAACTAATGTATTATACCACCTTAATGGAATGAAGGAAAAAGATTGAATAAGGGATAAACCTTACATGATCATCTCAATGGACACAAAAAATGCATTTGATAAAATTCAACACCCTTTCATTACAAAAACCAGGAATAGAAGTAATTACCCTCAACATAATAAAGTCAGTTTCTGAAAATCCCACAATTAACATCACACTCAATGGTGAAAAATTAAAAATTTCTCTCCTAAGATCAGGAAGAAGGCAAGGATGCTCATTCTCAACACTTCTAGTAAACACAGTACTGGAAGGCCTAGCCAGAACAATTAAGTAAAAGAAACAAAAGGCATACAAATCAGAAAGAAGTAAAATTACCTGTTTGCAGATGACATGATATTATATATAGAACTCTAAAGACTACACAAAAATAAAAACAGGAATTGATAAATTTGTAGGATACAGTATCAACATACAAAAATCACTTGTGTTTTTATACGCCAAGAAGGAACAGTTCAAAAAGGAAATTAAGAAAGTCATTCCATTTATTGTAGCACCAAAAAGAATAAAATACTTGGGAGTAAACTTAATGAAGGAGGTAAAAGACTTATACATTGAAAACTATAGCACGTTAATGAAAAATAAAGACACAAACAAACGGAAAGATATCCAATGTTCACAAATCGGAAGATTAGTGTTAAAATGTTCATACTACTCAAAATGATCCACAGATTTGATGTAATGCCTACCAAAATCCCAATGGCAATTTTTTTACAGAAACAGAAAAACAATCCTAAAATTCATATAGAATCACAAAAACCTCAGATAGCCAAAGCAGTCTTAAGAAGAAAGGTAGAGGCATAGAAGCAGACATACAGACAATGGAACAGAATAGAGTCTAAAAACAAACCTATGCAGTTACAGTCTAATTAATGATCTTCAACAGAAGTGCCAAGGATACAAAATGGGGAAAAGATTGTCTCTTCAACAAATGGTGTTGGGAAAACTGGCTATCAATATGCAAAAGAATTAAATTGGAACCTTACCTTACACCATACACAAAAATCAATTCAAAATTGATTAAAGACTTAAACATAAAAACCAAAACTGTAGAATTCCTAGAATAAAATGTAGGGGAAACCTTTATGACATTGGTCTAGGCAATTATTTCTTGGATATAACACCAAAGACACATGAAATAAAAACAAAAACAGACAAGTGGGATTATGTCCAACTAAAATGCTTCTGCACAGCAAGGGAAATAGTCAACAGAGTGAAAAGGAAACTTAGGAAATGGGAGAAATTATTTGCAAACCATATATCTGATAAAGGGTCAATATTTTAAACATAAAAGAAACTCCTACACCTCAATAGCTTAAAAACAAATAATCTGATTTTAAAAGGGGCAAAGAACTTGAATAGACCTTTCTCCAGAGAAGACATACAAATGGCCAATGGGTACATGAAAAGATGCTCATATTGTTAATCATCAGGGAAATGCAAATGAAACCATAATGAAATATCACCCACCACTTAGGATGTTAAGATAATTATTATCAAAAAACAAAAGACAGCAAGTATTGATAAGAATGTACAAGAATTGGACCCCTTGAACACTTTGTATGGGAATGTAAAATGGTGCAGCCACTATGGAAAAAAGTGTGGAGATCCCTCAAAAAACTGAAAGTAGAATTATGCTATGAAATTTACTACAAAGTACAAAGGAAAATACCCATCAATCTCATGTCTGAGTATATATGAAATCACGATCTCAAAGAAGTATTTACACTTACATGTTCTTTGCAAAATTATTCACAATAGTCAAGATTTGGAAACAACCCAAATGTTCATTGGTAGATGAATGGATGAAGAAAATACTGTATATACATACAATACATTAAAAAAGAAGGAAATCCTGCCATATACGACAACATGGATGAATTTGGAGCACATTACACTAAAACTAGTCAGAAAAGGACAGATACTGCATAATTCCACTACTGTGAGATATCTAAAATATTCAGACTCCTAGAAACACAGAGTGGAATGGTGGTTGCCAGGGGCTTAGAGGAGAAGGAAATGGGGAGTAGCTATTCCATTGGTTATAAAATTTCATTTATATATAATGAGTCAGTTCTAGAGATCTGCTGTATGGTATTGTGTCTATAGTTAACAATACTGGATTGTGCCCTTCAAAATATGTTAAGAAGGTAGTTCATAACCATTCTTGCCACAATAATAAAAAAAGGAAAGTAAGCTTTACTTTCAAACAGTAAACATATATTTTATTATCTGGGGAAAATAGCTGTAGAGGATATTATTTGGACAATTGGCAAATTGCAAATACAGATAATTATATAAGATGTGTCTAAATCAAATTTCCTAATTTTGGTAATTTTATAGTTCTTATATGAGAGGATATTCTTGTTCTTGGAAAATACATATTGAAGTATTTTGGGGTAAGAGTGCATGTCTGCAATATCCTCAAATGGCAAATGATTCAGAAAAAAAGTGAGTGAAGATGTGTTTATGTAGAGAAAGAGAAATGAAAGTATAAATTGGGCAAAACATTAATGATTGTTGAATCTAGGTAAATGTTTTATTAAAGTTCTTTATACCATTCATGCAACAATAATGTATTTTATATCTCAATAAAAAAACTAACTGAAAAAGAAATATGCTTCTTAAAAAAAGAAAAAAATGGCCTTGCCATTATCCATCATTAGGAACTTGCAAAGTAAGCTACCAGTGGATTCTTGGGGTGTTTGAGCAACATTGATGAAATATAATCAGAGAAGGCTGAATTCATGGAAGTGAGTATATTCATTTGTGATTCAGAATATCATATTTTGGCTCCCACACCTGATAGAGACATGAGTGGTTTGCTGGGATGGTTGATCCAAACCTGTACTCAAAGTTGGCTTACAGTTAATAAGATTAAAATGCTAGCTCTCCCATGTTTACATTTTGAAGTGGTAGGAGTCTGATGCTGTAGGAAATGGGAATGTTGAAATGGATTTATTATATATAACCAACTCAGCCACTTTCACTCACACACTCTGGGAGAATTTGGAGGGTACTCTTTTCACTGGAGCATTAGGAAATCATTGGTAAGGAGCACACCGCCATCTTTGAAGACCTCTCAATTGCCAGCACTCTGTTGGTCAGATACAATGTAGGGACATTTTAGTGGAATTTTTTTTTTCTTTTATCTCAATGGTAATGTCATATGGAGTTGCAGAGAACAGGTAGTAATGCAGTTGCTCTAATAATATCATGTCTAAAATGGTAATTAGAGGATTTTGCCTGCAGGAATTTCTGGCAGTTTATCCTTAGAAATGATATAGATGGACAGTCTAATAAAATGTTTTTGTTTTTTTTTTGTAAGCCTGGCTGGGAAGGAAACAATATTGAATTACCTCAGGTGGGATTTATCCATTTCCTAAGTCAGTGCATAGACCCAGAGTCCCTTGAGTGGAGGTGAAGTAAAGTCTTTTTGAGGAACAACTGTGTAACAAACCCATAAGCCTTCTCCAGATATTCCTAGAGCCATTTTCCAGGGCCACTATGCATAGGACAGAATGGAGCTCAGCTCTTCAGCATTTTTTGGGTACTGGCTCTGAACTTAAGATCCTCAGAGACCGAAAATGACATGGTAGTTCACAAGTCATAATAGGAGTTTATGGAGCTCAGGTGATAGAGAGTCCTGCACAGTGCGTATCTAAAAGGTGTGTCCAAAGGGAACATGAACCCATACTCAGCTTATTTTTCCCAGTTGTAAAACATATACTTAGTAATTGGAAAAACTTCTGTATTGGTTTACTGACTTGTGGGATTAAGGAGATAAAAGCATAATCCCAGTCTGTACACTTATCTGTATAGTATGTTAGTGACAGTAAGAAGAGTTTGGCTGCTACACCACAGTCCCACTCAGGATGGCCTGAAAGACACTGGTTAACAGAAATCCTCCATGTGAGAGGAACTTGTTTTAGGGCATCTGGTTGTTGTTGTTGTTGTTTTTAAAGACCATCTGGTTGTTTATTTTGTGTAGAAAGGGAGACAACCTAAAGTATAGACCTACAGTGATTCATGGGCAGTAGCTAACGGGCTGGTGGACTGATCAGGGGTTTGGAAATAACAAACTTGAAAAATTGGTAAGGACATCTGAGAGAGAGGTATGAATGGATCTCTCATAATGGGTACAGCATGTGAAGATACTCCTGTTCCATGTAATCCCCATCTCAGGACATTCACTGCAGAGATGAACAAGATTTTCTTTCTCCTGATTGCCAGTTTTTTTTCCCTCAGTCATCTGTTTCCAATTCAATGAGTCCCCCTGCAAAGTATCTGGAGTGGCAGGGATGGAAATTATGCATGAGTTCAAATTTGTGGTCTTCTCCTCAAGTGACTACTGCCAGTCTTGATTGCCCAAACCATCAATAATATATACCAACACTGAACTCCTGATAAGGCACCGTTTTCAAGGGAGGACCAGCAGGCAACCTGGTAGTATATTAGTTATATTTGATCACTTTTTACATAGGGAGGGCATCGTTGTCTCTTTATAGGGGTAGATTCATATTTCAGGAAAGCTCAAACCAGCATCTATGTATCTGAGAAATGTTTTCTTCATTGCCATGGTCTACTACATGACATCACCTCTAGTAAGGGTACATATTTTACAGCAGAGTAAGTGCAGAAATGCAGGAATACACCCGTGGTCTCAGCCTGTGCTTCATTGCTGAGAAACACTTGGCTCCATAGAATGATGGGATGGTCTGCTGGAAATTAACTTACATTTATAGCTGGGAAACACCTTGTGAAGTTGAGATGCTGTGTGATAAGATTCAGATACCAGAAACAGCATCGCTCTTAGTTACTCACACACTAGTTTCTCTGTTAGCCAGAATACATGGCTCCTGGAACCAAAGAGTGAAGATGAGAGAGAGTCTTAGTCTTAAACTTAACAACCCATTTGGGAAACATTTGCTCCCTATCTCTGTAATTTTGGCCTTGGTGGTTTTGGGGGGCTTAGAGTGAAAAGGAATTACTTCACCAGCAAGCAGTAGTTGTTCTGATGTACTGGGCACTTCTGGTCATTTTGGTTTGCTTGTGACATAAAGGTCATTGCTCTATCTGGGGTGATTGTTGCAAATACCAGGAAGAAACATGATTTCTGATCCTCATTGAGAGCAAAGAGTAGCAGGGGACCCAGGGGATTTAATGGGGGAATTTCTTATACATTCAAAAATCTATACTCAGTGTTCTGGTCAATGGAAAACTGCAGCAATCCAATTAAGACAAGATTCCTGAAGCCTTACATTTTGTAGAAATAGAAACTAGGACTACACCATCAAGGTAAAGTTTTTGTCTAGTTGAATTTCTAGTGGAAAGGATGGAAACGTGAGATGGGATGGCTGTAGATCATCAACTCAGGTTTCATGACAAGCTACAGAAGCAGCGACTGTAGCAGTTATGGTTTGTTGTTGTTGTTGTTTTATTTGTTTTTTGTTTTTGTTTTTTTCTTTTCCTCTTCTTCCTCATATCATGGACACAATTGGTGACTAACATTCTAGGTTTGAGTGGGACTTGACTAAACTGACACCAGCCTGTTCTAATGCATTAATTAATGAGACATTGTGTAACATCTGTACTGGGGACACATGGCTTTAAATTTTTTGAATTTAACTTTGTAGAATAAGATTTGACAAATACTATTATATATATTTAAAGTCTTTGATGTGATGATTCTTTATGCATTGTGGAATGATTACCAAGATCAGGATAATTAATACATCCATCATCTCACACAGTTATTCTTTTTTTGCCTTCTGTGGTGAGAATGATTAAAATCTCTCAGTGGGTGGCTCAGTCGTTAGGCATTTGACTTTGGCTCAGGTTATGATCTCATGGTTCATGAGTTCGAGTCCTACATCGGTGAGCTCGTGCCCTGTTTCAGGAAAACCCTGCTTCTCTCTCTCTTTCTCAATCTCTCTTCCCCTGCCTCCCCCTTCTGGGATTATATCTCTCTCTGTCTCTGCTTCCCACCCCCATGCCCTGTTCAGTTGTGCGTGTGTGCTCTCTCTAAAAAGAAACTACTCTCAGCAACTTTTGAGTATATAAGTATTAAAGTATTAACCAGAGCCACCATGCTGTATATTACAGCCTCAGAACTTATTCTTAAACTAAACATTGATATCCTTTGACTTGTATCACCCCATTTTTCTCTTCGCCAGCTTCTGGCAACAACCATTCTATTCTGTTTCCATGAAATTGGCTTTTATTTTATTTTATTTATTTTTAGAATGAGTGATGCCTTACAGTATTTGTCTTTCTATGGTTTATTTCACTTAATATAACCCCCTCTAGTTTCATCCGTGTTGTTGCAAATGGAAGAATTTCCTTTTCTTTTAAGTTTGAATAGTATTCCATTATATATCTATATATATGTCACATTTCTTTGATCCATGAAGGGGCATTTAGGCTTTTTCCATATCTTGGCTGCTGTGAATAATGCTGCGGTGAACATGGGTATGCAGGTATTTTTTTAGATGCTGGTTTCATTTACATCGGATGTATACCCAGGGGTGGGATCGCTTGATCATATGGTAGTTAAATTTTTAATTTTTTGAGGAACCACCATACTGTTTTCCATAATGGCTGACACATTTTTTATCTGGATAAATGATAAGAGTAGATACTAGAGGGGAAAAAATGTGGACCATTCTAGATATCTTCTGACATCGTTCCAGATCTTCTTCATTATTCTCTGTCCTAGTCTCCACCTCAGAAGGTTATGGATTCTAGATTTTTTTGGCTGTTGGGTGTCTCTGTATGATTGCTTCAAGTGTGTGGGTCCTTTGACTAGAGGTGGCCTCTTTTACACAACTCTATTCTTTTGGGTTCTCTTAACCCCTCTCTCTTCTTGTTAATCCACTATCCTTTGTGGTTCTTCTACACTGACTCATAGCTTTGTCAATAGCATTTTGACCTTCCTTGGAATATCCCAGGATATGTTATCTGTTTCTTGTGGGGTCCCTAACTGATATAGATGCTTAATACAGTGACAAATAAAATGAACCAAAATCCCAGTGTGCATTTACCTCCATTTATATGTTGATATTGTAATGATGACTGGATCATCAAAAATATTTAATTATGTGGAGTAAAAGTTTAAGATGTGAGACATTTTATGATATCCCATGTTTAATACTGATGTTACTTTAGTACTATGATAAACTTTAGAAATATTTTATAACATTTTAAGGGCTGAAGAAACAGAGTCAGAAATATTGAAAGACTTAGCTAAAATGTTGAAGTTGTACCAGAAATGTGATTAGAATCTGGTACTTCTCTCAGGATATCCTCTATTCTTTGACTTGTATGATACCAAAAACTTGTTGTATTTATTTATTCTTATTAGCAAGGCTTTTCCATTAATCTTTGAGATCAGTATGTCCTATCTTTATGGATATGGTATAATTTATACAGTCAGTCATTGGAAATCACTTTACAGAATCTTTGACAAATTTGGTGATCTTTAGATTGCAATTTTGTATTTATTTGTCTTTCAAATTGTATAATGAACTTCTTGAGGTTTAAACTTTGATTTTAATTTCTATATTTCTATCAGCTTAATGCTTAGTACAGTGTCTATCATTCAGTATAATAGATTGTTTCATAAATAAATGTCTACCACTAGCAGGGTGAAAAGTTAGATAAGTCTTTTCTGAAAGGCCTGCTTTCCCTGAATATCTTTGAATGGTGTAAAATCTTTTAAGTTTGTTTTTCTGGACATTCCAAATATGAAGCCAAGTGCCTGTGCTTTTATAAAGTGTCCTTTTTATCTTCAAAGTTTAGATCACACAGCTGTAGTCAGCATTGTTTTATAACCAGGAGCCTACCTTCTTATTTAAGTTCCTCTTCACTCCCCAGGAGCTTTCTGTGACTTCACTATCAGCTCTGTAATTATAGAATCAGGAAGCATGTCTTTGAAATTCAGAACTTGCTCTTCAGGTGGTCTGTTGGGACATCCTCAGGTATTTATGTATGATGGGATTTATTGACGGAATCACTTCTACTTTCCTAGATAGACTGAGAGCCTGTCCAGGGTTATACAGGCAGTGTTCTATGTCAAGGACACTAGCGAATAAAGGCTGAAAAACCTAAGGGAGTCCCCTGAAGAAGATATATGTTCTGGAGACAGACCCAAAGCAAGGTCATTTGCAGCCTGTCCCTGCAGGCTGGCAGTGACACACATGCCCAGGAGCTTTAAAACTGAAATAGAATAGTGATGTGATATCTAATATAGTTCAGATCACTTAATTGTTGAACTTTTATTCAGACCTTTCTGTTTTCAAATGAAAGGGAATAAAATGAAGTCTTTAGACCTTGTGCATTGGGCTACCAGATACAATTCCACTTAGTTGACATCGTGTATTGAATCCACACAAGAATGTAAGGGTGAGCATATGGAGAGAAGGGCATATTATCACATTAAAATTATAACAATCCAAGAGGCTGCAGGAACACACAGGTTTATTTTTTCCAACCAGTCTCTGTACTGCCTCTTATAATAAATAAGCTTGCTGTGTCTCCTCAAGGCAGCTGCCTAATATTGTTATGTTTCTACAGAGTCCTGAATAAAGGAATTGCTCATTCTTTTCAGTTTTCACTTTCAGCTGTTAAATTGCATCTTGAATGAAAGGGAAAATGACAATTGCTAAGAAATGGCACAATCCTTTGACTTCTTTCTTTTCTTAGCCTAGTGCCATTTTGGAGTCAGCAACTGAGAGTGGTAGTAGAGATTGGAGGGCATAGAGGGGGGAAGAGAGAAGCATTTCTAGGCCTACTGGATTTTAAATACCATCATGTGGGTAGGTGTTAACGCTTGGAGAAAACCAAATGGCTGTGAGTATTTGCAAAAGAAAAAAAGTATGAAGAATCAATAAGTGAGAAAGAAGTTGTTTCCGCTTTTAATGTTTGATCACAAAAATTGTTGACTTGTGGTTTATATCCACTAGTACTGTAGGATGTCCTTTTATTTAAAAAAAAATTAATGTTTATTTTTTAGAGATAGACAGACAGAACATGAGCATGGAAGGAGCAGAGAGAGAGGGAGACACAGAATCGGAAGCAGGCTCCAGACTCTGCGCTGACAACATAGCACCTGACGCGGGCTCCAACTCACAAGTTCTGAGATCATGACCTGAGCCAAAGTCACCCACTTAACCTACTGAGCCACCCAGGCGGCCCTTAGGATGTCCTTTTCATGGCATTTTTGGGGTATGAAGTGAATATTGCTACTCTTGCCTAGAATTGATACCTACGACTCAAATCATCAGGAAAAATTGCTTTCTTATTTATACCTACTCCTGTTTGCTTGATTTGTCATCAAAATTTTCAGTTAGCCAAAGGAATTGAGTAAGTTAGAAATATGATGTGCTCTTGTGTTGGAAATAAGGGGAAGGATGGAGAATGGAAGGAGAAGCTTCCATGGTGGTTGGTCTCTGGGGAAGCTTTACTTTCTCTTCTACTTTTCAAAGACATCTTTGTCTTCTGTTTTCTCCTCACGTTCACAGCTCTGCACAGTAGACATTTGTAAACAACAGCCAGTCTACCTCTTCTCTGTGGATTTGGGGTTTCCTTGGAATGCCAATGGTGTCAGGGGAGTAGGTAGTCCCAACACAGATTCCTGGGCTGGGCTGATTGCTATTAATAGACAGGTAGGTGTAACAACCAATGTGGTTAAAATGTCACCTCAGAAAATGTCCCTACCCAAAAAGAGAGCATAGTGAATTAGTGAGTGACTTCCTCTGAACACATACAGGGGCTGTCAGACAGTCCTAGTAGGCAGAAAGCATATTCAGTCCTCTGTGGTTTGCAGAGGATGGCTGTGATGTCATTGCCCAGCAAACAAGAATGTTACCTGTGAATGAGTCAAGAATCAACACATCACTCAGCTCAACCAAGTAAAACCTGTGATCTCTGGAGACTCATACATCCCAGACACAATTTCTTTCTTTGCTGTAAATCAGTCACTATGTGAAATTGTGTTAAGTCTTCTAG
Organism: Lynx canadensis; assembly: GCF_007474595.2. NCBI lineage: Eukaryota > Metazoa > Chordata > Mammalia > Carnivora > Felidae > Lynx > Lynx canadensis. The sequence goes on from NC_044303.2 coordinate 170,479,185, forward strand.
GTCCGTAGAGTAAGGTGGCAATGCTAAAAAAGTATCAATAGGGCTTCACAGAATGTCAGTCTTACAGGGAATAATTATTTTTAAAGGGAAAATTTGGTTACTTCGTAAAATAGAGACTCAGGGGTCCTCTGCTGTGCTCTGCCTATTCTTTCTACTTTATTTTTTACTCATTCTTTTACTGATCCAACATTTAAACAGAACCTACCTTGTCACACCACTATGCAAGTCACCAAGTATATAAAGATGAATGTGATAGAGATGGAATTCACCATTTGCCTTTCCCAAGCTTCCAGTCACCCGCCTACTTCTTCTTATCAAGAATGCTTAACCTCAGTTATGTTCCATCATTTCGTGAAGTAGCCTGCAGAATTGTGTGTTTGTGTGTATACATGCAGAGAAGACTCCTAGCTTTCATTCCATTTGCAACTGAGCCTACGGAATAAATCTTTTAATTGTAATTATCGTTCCTGTCAATGTGAGTAGATATGGGGATGTGTTTGGTTAAATTGGCAGATACTAGACCTCAGATTATACATACAAGCCAAAAGCTGATAAACTTCAAGACCAAAGGAATACATAAAACAGTTGTGCAAGAGTCTCTGTGCAGAGCAGAGAGAATCTTGTTTGTGCATTTCCCCAGGCATCTGGGGCTTTGTATTAGAAGTGATTGCTCAACACATTGCACATATAAATACTGCAAAACAAAAGAATTTGATTCGCTATCAGCCACTGATCTACTTTTTACAAATCCAGCCATTTTTGGTCATTTTATAACGGTACTTTGACTTTTTAGAAAATGGGATGTTCTTTGAATTATGGGAAAGTGTTTTACTACATTTTACCATATAGGGATATTTAATGTTGTTTGATCTACTTTAACTACTTAAAATGTTACATATTTTAAATTTTGCAGTGTAAATAATTAATGTAATTTGGAACAACAATCAGCAAATTACTGAACTGGGTACTTGGCCATTACCAAGAATATCTTTGTTGACTTAATTGTGAAAAAAGCTCACAAATTATAAAATGTTTCAAATTGTGTTTAGCACTTTTATTGTCATTATCTTAAGTTTCATGACTACTCTATTGGATAAGCACTGCTATCCAGAAATGAAACTGATGCTTAATTGCAGTCTACCTTCTTTGAAATTATTGGCTGTGCTTGAGTATTAGATAAGCAAAGCAGATGTGTAGAAAGTCCCCTTATTAGTGAAATCCAAACACAACATGTGCTGAATGTTTTATCTAGTGTATTAAATATAGATGGATTTAGTGCATGTAAAAATCATGAGTTTTCAAAAGCTGTGTCAACACAATCTTTGATTAATAAATGTGTAGTCAGTGTTTCTTGTTGAGAACATTTACCTTTTTATGCCTTTGTTCTATTAGATCATAATGTTTCTAGATTCAGCAGTTGCCTATCACAGTGTTTAACAGTAGATAGAATTGCTAGTAGTAGTTTTTAGGAAATAAACTGTTAACAATTTGATACCACTTGCCAGGTATACAGCAGGTGCTTTACATGCATGAACATGGACTTGTAAGAACAAACCTTTGTGGTAGAAAATACTTCAGGTGAGGAAATTGGCATTCAGAAAGTTGAGTAACTTTTTTAAAGTCAATCCATGAGATGTCCACCTGGGATTCCATTTTAAGTCTTTTTCATTTGAAAACTCATCTCGTTACCCATGAAACTCTTCTAGGTGCAAATTTGGAGGAAATATTGAAAAGTGAAGTTAACCGCTGTGACTCTGACAGTTATCTGCCCACTGGGTCACATGTTCTTCTGGAGACCAATAATGGAAAGGCAGTGCCAGCCCAAGCTGATAGAAACTGACAAAAGACATGCTTGTTGTTGATTTGTTTTTCCATTTGTTCCCAGAGAGTCAATTTAATGGCTGCACAAACACTATCCAAATGTGAAGAACTATTTAGGGTCACTCAATATAAATAGCACTATTAACTCTGACTGGAGATAAGCAGAATAAAGTTGGCAAGTATCTCTATTCCTTTTCTTTGGCTTTGAAAGTCATCGTCCCCAAATCATTGAAACCTCAATGAATTTCAACACTACCTTCTAAGAGGATTGCTGTTTGTAGAGAGCAGAGACACCGAAGCGTCTCTTGAATGACCTTGAATAAGTATCTGAGGTTTGGCAGAATCAGTAATTTCACATTTGATTCTCTGCGTATACCCTTTAGATGATGATTCAGTGTGTGTGTGTACATGTGTTTGTGTATCTTCGTAATATTTACAAATATAAACACATGCCATATTTCAAGAGCTAATGTTCACTAAATATTGCATGTCTCTTGATATATTTATGATATCTTGATATTAAATCTGTAAGACATTATTCCAATTTTACAAATGAGTACACTGAATCTCATGAAAATTAAATAATATTCCCTAAACCTAGTACAGTATTTTAGTCTACTCTGCTGCCTCAGACACTAAGTGCATTGTCTGGTGTAGGCCCAGATACATACATGTAAACACATTTATGGATAATGTCAGGGTCAGAGCATTTAAATTCACGTTTCAGCCTTATTTAGAATTGCTTATAGAAAAGCAGTAGTACCATGTGATAAATATAATTTCCATTTCTTCAATTAATCCCTATTTAACTAGTTTGTCTGAATCCATAGTAGAGGGGCCAAAAACATTATTGTCAAATTTCAATGATTAATTAGACATAGAAAAGTTGAAAAAGAGATGAATTATTTTAATAATAATTTAAAAAATGCTTTCCATGAAAAATCAATTTTTTTTAAAGGGCAAGAAAGAAAAATGAGGAGTATTTTTGCCCTGTCATCTCTTTGACCACCGGTGAAATGTTGTACTTCAGATTCTATGACAGAACCTATAATTACATTTTCTCCTTATATTTCTTTAGAAAGGGAAATATAGACAACTTTCATGTGTGAAATCAGGTAACGGAGTAAAACTTCATCCCGGAGATCTGAGCATAGAGAGAAAGTATTTGATATTGAGTGTTGGAGAGAAGGTTTTTAATTTTCACTTTATACTAGGGGCAAGATGGAGGGAAAAACTCCTCAGCAAAGTAAGAAGGACGAAGGCTCAGTTTAGCCTGCAGTGGACAAAGGAAGAATTTTGTCATTTAATTTGTTAATCAGACAAACTGCCTGATTCCATGAACACATACCTTTATTTCCTTTACTCATTTGGTTAGCTGCGGAGAGATGTCTCTTACCAATGTAAGCCATGGATTCTCTGCGCTCAAATGAACAGAAGTAGGAGTGACAAACCCAAGGGCAGGAAGAGAGAGGTAAGACAGGAAGCAGTATGGGGATAACTCAGGGGGAAGCCAAGAAACATTCCTTGAGAAGCCAAGTGGGCCTTCTCTACCTCACTCTTCTGGATCCTGTGTTGTTTCTGAATAGAGACTATCAGTGCCCACCTCATGGGCAGTACAGCAGTTAGCTAGTGGTCCTGCTACTTATCTTTAGTGAGTAGTTGCTGTCTATAGAAGGATTAATTTGATTATTATTTCTTGGTGTGAATATTAAAACAACCACGACAATGAAAACGTCCTGTCCAAGTGGTGCCTGATTCTGTTGCACGTATCTCGTTTTCAAAATAATTAGTGTTTAATTCCTATAATTTAGAGTTGGACATATAAGAAAAAAAGAGGAAAACATAGACTTGTTTTAATTACTATCACCACATGTGGGATGCCAGACACAGTGCCTATGATATCTTAGTCCTCAAAGTATTCTTGTGGGATGGATATTGTATAATGTCCACTGATAGTTAAGTATGGGCTTTTGAGACTGTCATTTACTGTCCTTTGGCAAGTGACTTAACTTTTTAAACCTCAGTGTTCTCATATGTAAAATGGGGATGACAGCAGTTACTTGGTAAAGGTAACCTGTGAAATGCTTAGCACAGTGCCTGGCATATTGGAAACCGTTCACTATTAGTTTCTGTGAGAAGTTAAAGCAATTTAACAGAAAGGTTAAGCAATTTGGTCATGGTCACAGAGTTAGTGTGTGGCAGAGGAGAGATTCACATGCAGCCTTGGTTGGCTCCAAAGCTCCTTTTTCTCCTGTACTACCAATCACATTTATTTCTTTGAGTTTAAAAATAAGATTGTTTCTTGTAAAAATCAAATCTCACATGCAGAGTCATGATGGAGATACAGGGATGCTTTCAAATGGTCCAAAATTCCAGATTTAGATTAGGTATCAGATACCGTACTTGGCCCCAGTGCTAACCAAGAAAGAGACAGAGAGAAAGGGACGGAGAAAGAGAGGGAGGGAGGGAGGGAAGGAAGGAAGGGAGGGAGGGAGGAAGGAAGGAAGGAAGCAAGCAAGCAAGCAAGCAAGGAAGCCCCTGCCTTTAAGAGGTCAAATGTGATAAACAAATTCTATCCTAGGGCACAAGGATTCATTAGAAATGGCTTAAAAAGAATAATGAGGAACAGAGTCCTCTTAACCAGGCAGAATCCTTAGGAGTATTAGTGATAACTCTTCAAGTAGCAACTGACAGAACTCCACTTCTAACTACCTTGGGCAAAAACAGAAAAAGGGAGTTTGTTGGAAGACTTTGGTGGTAAGTAATGTGCTCACATGTGGAGTTGAAAGGGGGCAGTGATACTTCTGTGCTCCAGCAACAATTGGAACCAGTAACCAGATGACAGCAGAATTCCTTTGGGATTTCTGATTCACATCAGCTTCATTCTGTATTTCAGCTTTATTCTTATTTTTAAAAGTTTTTTTTTAACGTTTATTTTTGAGAGAGAGAGCGAGCTTGAGCATGAGTGGGGGAGGGGCATTAAGAGAGGGAGACACAGAATCCAAAGCAGGCTCCAGGCTCTGAGCTGTCAGCACAGCTGAACTCAAGAACCATGAGATCATGACCTGAGCTGAGGTGAGATGCTTAACCGACTGGGCGACCCAGGTGCCCCTATCCTTATTTTTAAATATAGACTTGCAGAGAACATGCCTGCTGACAATTTCCAAGTTTCATGCCTTGCACCTTTCATGTCTATAGTCTAAATAAATTAATTAGTTACCATTGCAAATCCCAAAGAAGAGCTCTGGTTGACCCCTTGGAGGACCAGGCACAAGAGCTATGGGAACACGGTGTTAAGAACCATTTAGAATTGGAGGAGGAGAAACTCTCTACAAGTGGGGTGTTGCAGATAGCTACATCAGGAAGCTGGAAAGCAGAAGGCCATTTGTGTTCAAAACAGGTTCACCAAAGTGTAAACTTAGGATCTGTGAGGCTACATATGGGCATACATGTTTAAAATGTGTGTGTGGGGACTCTTTTCTAGGAAAACTGAAAACACGGTACTATTCTCTAGCAGATTTTCCTAAAATGCACTGCAGTCAGACTATCCTGCTCATTTCATTTGCAATCTTTTATTCTTCTAAATGTATAGTGGAACTCTCCAAGAAGCTAAGGTGTTTGGAGAGATGAGGTTTTAACTTTCAAGGCTAATGGTAAAAAGCCCAGTTACATTCTTCTAAAACATGCCACTGAGATTTCAAATCCCAAACTTGATCAATCCAGTAGCATACTTCTTGAAGCTTTTCTATTTATTTGAAAGTACATACAAATGACCCCCAATCTTCTCTTTCCCTTTTTCTCTTTTTGTTTAATCCCCATCACTCATTACCTCCATTATGGACGTATAAAACTGGTGTCTTCCAGAGCCCCAGTGTACTCCCAATCTGTTATATTTTTAAACATATGCTTTCCCCTAATGAAAGAAATGGAATTAGAATGTAGCTCTTCCTTTTTCATCTTCTTCCTAAATGTGGATATTTCCCAAAAAGTGTCTGTTTTCATACTTTTTTCTGTCCCCTTTGGTAAATGTATTCACTCCCATAGTTCTAACTATTACCTTATTTTGGTTGACTCCCAAGTTTACAACCCTACCTTTCCCTGTCGTTCATATATAGTTTCCTATGGGTCTCTCTCATCTACAACCCAAGATGTGCAAGATGGAACTCATTACCCACCCTCTGAAACCTGTTCCTTCCTGGGACTTCCTCAAGTTAATGACTACTAATTGCTCAGTCCCTGAGGTTTGAGTCACATTCTCAATGACTCCTTTCTCACCCTACCAGCCCCAGACGGCATCCAATTCTTACCAATTCTGCTTCCTCTCTCCCAGTCCTCAGAACCGTTACCCTGGTTCAGGTCTTTACTCTTCTCTTGCTTGGACTTCAAAACAAAACTTTTTATCTGATAAAAGTTTAGGCTTACAGAAAAGTTATATAAATAATAGAAAGCTCTTATAACTTTCACTCAGCTTTCCTAAAGTTGATATCTTGCCTAACCATGATGCATTTATTAAAATTAACAGTGATACCATAATATTAACTGAACTATGGCCTTTATTTGAATTTCATCAGTTTTTCCACTAATGTCCTTGATCTCTTCCAGGATCCATTCCTGGATCCACATAGCATTTACTTGTCATGAATCCTTAATTCTCAGCAATCTGTCACACTTCCTCAGTCTTCCCTTGTCTTTTATGACCTGGACACTTTTGAAGAGTACAGGTCAATTATTCTGTAGAGAATTCCTTCATTTGGATTTGCTTGGTTTTTCTTCATGATTAGGTTGAGGGTATGCATTGTGTTTTGGCCTGTACTTTTGTAATCACCCTTTATTTAAAAAAAATTTTTTTTTAACGTTTATTTATTTTTGAGACAGAGAGAGACAGAGTATGAACAGGGGAGGGGCAGAGAGAGAGGGAGACACAGAATCTGAAATGGGCTCCAGGCTCTGAGCTGTCAGCACAGAGCCCGACGCGGGGCTCGAACTCATGAACTGTGAGATCATGACCTGAGCTGAGGGTGGATGCTTAACCAACTGAGTCACCCAGGCGCCCCTATCATTTTTTTTTTTAATAAAGTCAACATTTCTCAGCCTACATTCAAGGCCATGCATAGTCTGGTCCCAAGCCACATTTCCAGACCACTCTTGGCTCATAGTGAACTGATGATCCCAAAGGCAGACTGATACGACTTTTCCATTTTCTGTGCTGGGCTCTGTGGCTCTGAGTCTCCTCCTTCTCATGCTTATCCTATATGATATATAATGTATATATGTAACATACATATATATTCATTATATATGTACATATATAACATACATATATATTATATATATCCATATATATATAATACATATATATATGTATTATATGTATATATATATATATATATATATATGTTATTATCATTATCCTCAAGGAAACTAGAACTCAAATCCATAAACTTCCCCAAGGTTAGCAACCAGACTTGATGTACAAACTCAGATTGTTTCCCCTTCAGAAGTCAAGGGATTTAGACTCTATGCTATACTGTAAACCCCTTCAGTAAAACTTTGGGTCTTATACATCTTGAATTTTCTCACAGAATCCACACAATGCCTTGTCCATAGTATGGCTCCAATATATGTTGGGTAAATGGATGAATGAGTAAATACTGAATTTCAGGATAAAATGTGTATAATTGTGGTTGTGAAGGGTGGAAAGAGAATCAGAAGTTGCTTATGTTAGCATTATACTCTGATAAAGATTTATTATACTGCGTATTGCCCAATAAGTATGTTTCTTTATTAGTAGGGTGCATTCCAAAGCTGTGTCTATACTTGGCTCTTTCTCTAGTCAGCCTTGGAATTTAAATCATTTACAGAAGTGTGGGTATTTTCTTAATCTCCCATTGAATTGAATGACACCCACTCCCAACATAGTCTTTGTAACTAACCTGGTAACTGACAACAAAGCTGCCATGTTGGAATGGAGAATGGGCTTGCAATTTTAGAGCTCCAAAAGATCCTTAAACCTCTTTGTTCAGACAGAAAACAAGGGAGTTGCTGGGGAGAAAGGGCCTGAAGGTAGAGGATTTTGATACCACTACAGGGAGGTGACCCTCTACCCCTTCCGTTGTATGCTCACTTGCATTGAAATGTAGTTTCAGCATTATTGGCCTTAGGCCTGCAGGGGCTGTGAGCACAGCATGTGTGTGCAACTCTTCAGCTGGTGGAGGGCACTAATGTTTCCCTCAACAATTTTGATTTGTGTTTTAATTTTCCTTCAGAGGGCACATAATATATTTTTGGAGCTGGTTAATTCTCAAAACCTCTGGGTACTATTGAAAAGTGGCATTTAAGTACTCTGCCTCTGCTTTTAAGAGAGCAGCTCATTCTCATTTTCAAACTTTTAGGTATCCAAGACCTAGCGAGGGCATTATAAATGCTGCTCTCTTTATGGTACCCTGAGGACAAATCTGTCCCCTAGGTTGACAGTGGGTGAGAGGAAGCATTGTAAAATATATTTTACATCTACTCAGTAAGTAACTTATTTGCCTTTGTTTTACATTTTTCCCCCCAAATAAAAACTGGTTTGGGAGTCTATTGGCAGTGACGTATTTATTTATTTATTTATTTATTTATTTATTTATTTATTTATCAGTATATGAAATTTATTGTCAAATTGGTTTCCATACACCACCCAGTGCTCATCCCAAAAGGTGCCCTCCTCAATACCCATCACCCACCCTCCCCACCCTCCCACCCCCCATCAACCCTCAGTTTGCAGTGATGTTTTTAATTGACCAAAATCAAATTTGAAAAGTTACTCTTTTCTAGTGCAAAAAGAGTTCATAAATCCCTATGTAAATGAGATTTGGTTTTGTGCTTGAGGGAGAATAATATTTTTCATTTTTATTTCATCATCTTGAATTTTAGAAGCATGAACTATTATTATTGATAAAATGGGCAAGGTATGTTCCTCTTCAGTCTATATGTCATCAAACTATTTGCTTAAAAAGTTGAACTATAGTTGACGCTCATTTGTTGGAGCTACCTCATACCCAAAATTGTGAAACAAGGATGAATGTGCTTCAAATTATGGCTCACAGTAATTTCACATTAAAGTAGATCAAATATGATTCGATAACCCTTTACAGATTCTTCCTCACAAATACCTGTCAATTCAGCCTCTTCTTTTTGTCCCTTGGCTGCTTTGGTGACCATGTTATCATCTCCTTTTCTCTGTACTCTGTCATAGTCTCCCATTTGGTCTCCTTCTTCTGTATTTTCTTGCTCTCAAATTCTTTTTCCATATCTCAGCCTCATCACCCTAACAAAATGCAGTTCTGATCCATGTCAATCCACTGCTTAAAACTCTGTAAAGGGTTCCAGTGTTCTAAGTTAAATGCCACAGTTCTTTTTCTTTCTTCAGCTTTACTGAGATCTGAGTGACTAATAGACTCTGTGTATATTAAAGGTGTACAGTGTGATGTTTTGATATATAAATACATTGTGAAATGATTCCCCCAATCGAGTTAGTTCACCTACCCATCACCTATTTAACATTTTGAGGGGGCGGGGTGGTAAGACTAAGATCTACTCTCAGCACATTTCAAGTATACAATGCATTATTAAATATAATGTCTGTGCTGTATATTAGCTCTCCAGAATTTATTTATCCTAGAACTTGAGAGGTTATACCCTTTGACCAACATCTCCCATGTCCTCCACTCCCTAGCCCCTGGCAACCACTGTTCTACTCTTTATTTCTATGAATTGAGCTTTTTTAGATTCCACACGCAAATAAGATCATGCAATATTTGTCTTTCTCTGTCTGGTTTATTTTACTTAGCATAATGTTTTCTAGGTTCATTCATGTTGTTGCAGAATTTTCTTCTTTTTATGGCTGAATGGTATTCCATTCAGCCATATGTGTACCACATTTTCTTTATCCAGTCATCTGTCATTGGACACTTACTTAGGTGGTTTCCAAATATTGGCTATTGTAAATAATGCTGCATGAATATGGGAATACAGATACCTCTTTGAGATACTAATTTCCTTTCCTCTGGATGTATATTCATGATTGCTGAGTCATATGGTTATTCTATTCTTAATTTTTTGAAGAAATTCCACATTGCTTTCCATAATGGCTGTCCCAATTTATAGTCCCACCAACAGTGTTCCAATTTCTCCACATCCTTACCAGCATTTATTAATTTTTGACTTTTTGATAATAGCCATCCTAACGGGTATAAGGAGTTAACTCATTGGTTTTGATTTGTATTTCCCTGATGATTAGTGATGTTGAACACATTTTTATGCATATGTTGGCTATTTGTCTACCTTGGAAAAATGTCTATTCAGGCCCTTTGCCCATTTTTAATCAGTTAATTTGTGTTTTCTTTGCTATTGTATAGGTTTTGAAAATACATTTTGGTTATTAGCCGTCTGTTGACTATATGGTTTGCAAGTATTTTCTCCTATTCCTTAGGTTGCTTTTTCATTTTGGTGATGGTTTCCTTTGCTGTGCAGAAATGCTTTAATTTTATGTAGTCCAACTTCCTTATGTTTGCTTTTGTTGCTTGCGCTTTTGGTGTCACACATGAAAAAATTGCCAACACCAATGTCAAGGGGTTTTCTTCTAGGAGTTTTACAGTTTTACTTCCTATGTGTAAGTCTTTAATCAATTTTGAATTGATTTTTGTGCATGATATGAGATAAGGTCCAGTTTCATTCTTTCACATGTGGATATCCAGTTTTCCCAATACCATTTACTAAAGAGACTACCCTTTCCCACTGACACAAATAAATGGAACGATATCCCATAGTGACACAGATTGGAAGAATTAATATTATTAAAATGTCCATACTATTCAAATCTATCTACAGATTCAATGTAAACCCTAATAAAATTCCAGTGGAATTTTTCACAAAAATAGAAAAAAAGTCCTAAACTTCACATAATACTTGTTTAGAACAAAGCACCTAATTAAAGTCAGCTTTTTTTTTTTTTTTTTTGAAAGGTGGGGGAGCTTAACTTCAGGAATATCAACCTGATTTTGATGTGTAAGATGGAAAGTATTTTCATTTGTTTATTGGTTCCTTCAACACTTGTTTAATGAATACCTACGATAGGCCATGTAGTATCATCAGTGCCAGAAATGAGAGCAAAGATAGAAATAATATCCATACGGTACTTTAACATTTTTGAATTGCTTGCACATAAATGAACTTGTTTGATCCTTACCACATCTCAGTGAAGAGGAAGCAGGAGTTTCTGGCACTATAGTGAGGTCAGTATTAACAAATGTTAACTTTGAAGATCAAGCTGGAGAGAGATGCAAGGTAAATCCAGAACCAGAGTGACAACCAGATCACTTAGAGAGACATGGCGAGGCCAAAGAGTAACTAGATGAGAGAGACACAGAACAGGGGAGGGCAGTGGTCAGAGAGGAGAATTTATCAGTCTCACTACATCCCGGAAGACCACAGACTCCAGAGGCTCTTGAGTTTAATGACTCAGGCTGCCTTATAATAAGCAAGTGGCATTTCTGTGGTAATGATGTGGTTACTTGCAGTCTTCTGGAAGCTTAAATGTCGCACTGGGATTCTGGTGTCCCAGGAAGATGTGTGGCCTGCTTCACAGTCCACTTCTTAGCTTAGTCTATTTATAAACACTAGGAGTTTAGACACAAATATGAACATGGTAATGGATTTTTATTGGTGTTACTCAAAACCCAAGAAATCAAAGGGTTAAAAATTGCAAGAAGTAACAATCTAGCAACTCACTTTCATTTTAAGTTTCACATAACCTCCTTTTCTCACCTGATAAAAACCTATTCCATTTTAAATCTCTCCAAACTCTTGTGAGTGGTGGGAGGGGGTGACTTTCTTGAAATGGGTAAGTTTTACTCCCATGAGTCCATGTGTAGGAAAGGTAAGTAATATTCTGATGTCAACATTGAGGTAAATGACAAAAAAACAAAACAAAACAAAACAAAACTGTATCCAGTAATATGTTGTCAATATACTTTCATTTCTTAGTGAAACTCCTAGGTTGATCCTGAGCTAATAATAACAGCCTAGAGTTACCTTTAGGTTATCTGCCCAATCCACAGTTGCATAGTTCAGACCACATTTGCCTAGTTCATTGATGAATGTTTCATAGAGGATGAAATCAAAGTCTCAATAAAGTCAATATTTATTATTTCTGTCTGTTTTCAGGATATCTCTCAGTTTGTCAGGGAAAATTAAGGTAGCCCAACCAAACATATTGTAAACATTACCTAGATCTTATTTTCCTCAAAGTGTCCAAAAATGGGTCTTAGAATGATTTTTCCCAGTATCTTTTCAGCATAGACCATCAGATGAATGCTCAGAATTAATTTTGTCTTTTAAATACCTGGTCCTTGAGGGGCACCTGAGTGGCTCAGTTGTTAGTGTCTGACTCTTGATTTCAGCTCAGGTCATGATCTCATGGTTCATGAGTTTGAGCCCCACATCAGGCTCTGTGCTGACAACTTGGAGCCTGTTTGGGATTCTCTCTCCCTTTCTCTCTGCCCCTCCCTAGCTTGTGTGCTCTTTCTCCCTCAAATAAATAAACATCTAAAAAATGAATATATTTTATTTATATAATATTTACATACTTTTATATGTCCCTTCATGTAATCCAGGGACCCATGAGTGAATTACTAATGTAGAAAACATTGGACTTAGCAGAACTTTTCTCTGACTTTCTCTGACTGGCTCTCACCAATTCAATGGGGTAGATTTCCTCAGTGCCTGTATCAAAACTTTAAATGTTGCCCTTCACATACAAATATGGCCTTTCCATACCTTTATCCATGGAGGCTGAACTCTGAATTTGTTTTCTCAATACTGCAATTCTTAAATTTCATCTCGTATAGTCTACATCTTCTGCCCAGTATCCTTGTGACCCTAATGCATTGGCATGAGATGGTTAGCTAGGCTGCCAGGTGTCATGGGTAGCTCTGTCGTGGTACAGGTACCGGGGCTACATAGAAAGCCTATGATCTGGCCTATGCAGGCATAGGTAAATTGATGCACTAACCACCTAAGCAAATCACACTTAGCTATGTTACCCTAAGTTAGGGAAGGAGAGTGTCACTGTTTGTCCAGTAAAGCAAACTGGGTATATAAATGTATATAAAGAGTCAAAATTAGTATACAATATTCTAGGAATAAGTGTTTAAACCAAAGTGCTTAGAATCAAGTAGAAGAGACCAGAATGACATATGTGAAACAAAGAAAAACATATGATGCATATACTCATAAGGCATGCAGAGATATTCTAATAATACTGGCCAGTATTTTTTTTAAATGGAGAAAGGACTGGGGTTGGTATAATGCAGGCAGCTTCACAAAGACAGTATGACCTGTACACCCAAAGGGGATAGGATTTATTCAAATGTAAAGGAGTAAGAAGAGTCAACATATTTTACTATGGAAACAACTGTTTTGTTTTCCTTCTTATTTTCTGCTTCCTTAAAAGGATCCAACCCATTCTAAGGGAATGCACTTCACTGCACACACCCCACCAACAGGGACAGAATGCAAATATTTTCCCTCACCTCAGGGGAGTGTTTGAAAACACTCTCTTGGAAAGGAAACTAATTTATTTGGTTGCTAATTATTTTGGCTCTGGTTTTAATGAGCCATCCACTGTAAGAGATAAAGAGGATAATAAGACTTTCTCTCCCTCTCTCTCCCTCTCTCAATGTCTCTCTGTCTCTCTTTCTCTCTGTCTCTCTCTCTTTGGTAAAGTGATTAAAAGAGTATGGACACGTATCATGTAGTGTTTAAGATCATGGACCTTCTTTTAGGTCCTTTTCATAATGTCATAAAAGGAAAAGACCTTTTCTTTTTATGAAAGAATGGGCATATTGTTTATCCTTTCTGTGCCTTAGAATCCTCATCCATAAAATGAGAATAATAATAGTTCCTATCTCGAAGGGTTGTAGTGAGGATTTAAACAGTGGTGTTGTATTATTGTTGTTATTATTTATTGTTATATTATTATTAGCCTAGAACCCTGCAAAGGAATAGGAAATCGATGGTGTGGACAAATGGGACCACAGAGCCTTCCAAATGATTCCAGGGAAATTGCCTAGGAAGTGTGTGTGTGGGCTGGGGGTAGGGGGAAGGATAGCCTGGCCATGAGACAAAGTGTTGCCTAGAGAGTGTCTAAAGAAGAGCTCCATGGAGAACACTGTTTTTGTTCCCAATCAAGCAGATTGCTCCCCAACAGCCAACTGGCTTATCTGTGTCTAGTAAAGAATCTACTTTTGCCATCACCCACAACCCAGTCAGTTGATCCTGCAACCCCTGAGGGAAGGAATATTATTACACCTGCTATTTTTTTTTTTTTATCAATGTTGTCTTTGTCACTTGGTAGTCCAACAGAAGCAAAGGCCATTAGTACCCTTAGAATTGGGTATATCAAATTAACCTAAGGTGGACAACTGTGAACCCTAGAAAACAAAAAACATGGTAAGAAAACCAGCAAACAAGCAAAAAAACCCAGAACACTTGTTTCAAAAGGGGGTCCCCTGGATATGAAAGTATTGGTATTGGAGAGACTCTTCTAACTTGTATGCCTAGCGTGCCTGGACTGGACAAATTTGAGACCCCTGATCTGGCATAGTATTTAGTGATACCTCCTGTTATAAATAGCAGTCTTGAAGTCACAGAAGGATCCATTTTTTAAGGACAACTTGTTCCATGGAAGAAGTTCCTCAGACAAGTAATCCGGAGTAGAGCTACGCAGTGTGGTCCTTGGATCACATCAGTATCACCTGGGATCTTATGACATGTAGAATCTCTGCTTCTACTTCAGCCCTACTGAATCAGAATCTCCCTTTACAAGGTCCTGGGAGATTCATGTGCACATTCATGTTTGGGAAGCTCTGGTCTCTTGGACTCAGATGGGTGATACATCTTTTTGCAGTATCTACCTCATCACCCTGGAGTAGCAAAGCATTGGTAAGAGACTCTGATTGATCCTTCTCAAAATTTCAAGGAAAAATAACCCCAGAAAGCAGAGATAATGCTAATAAGCATGGCAATTACAAACACATCCTCTTTTTTGAATTAGCAATAGAAGAAATATCCAAAGAAATGTGTGCAGTTCTTCATTTTAAGACCTTTTAAGCCCTCAGATGACTTGAAGTGAAAGATGCCTCTGGAATACACCATAACACTTAGATGCCTTAGAAATTTAGATCAAAGGTGAGAGTCATCAAAGTTTTTGTGGCCTCAAAGGCAAAAAGACAGCACTTCTGAGATACAAGAGTTGTGTTGAGACGGGTTTTGTCCCTTTGTGAGTCTTTATGAGGAAGAGTGCTTCTTGAGCTTTGGAACCCTCGAGACCCGCCAATTTGAGAGGAAGAGGTGGCATTTCCCTTTAAGCTACAGGTTGCATTCTGTTCAGATCCTCAAGCATCAAGGTCAGGCCTTGTTCAGAATAACTGAATGCTAATTGCCTCGCTGAGAATTAATGTGCATTATCTTGTTTACACCAATGTTCTGCTGGCAGTTTGTAAATCATTCTCTCCAGCAGGCTCTGACACAGATTTGAAGTTTGTTTCTGTTTTATAGGAGTTGGGTTCATCTCTAGCTATGCTAGAGGGTTAGAAAAATTAGATGAATGAGCCAGGGGAGACCTCTTCCCTGCACACTTCCGCATCATGAATGATCGTCACAATTGACAGGGATTGTGGAGACTGCATTTAGCTCCAGGTAAGAAACAGACTGGCTGTGTAATTACGCTAACACTTTTCAGGGAGATTTTTGTTTTGTTCTGTTTTGTTTTTTACCTTTGCTATATGTATACAGGCTCGTGCTTGCTTGTGCATCCCCTTGGCGACTAAACAACACACACACACACACACACACACACACACACACACACACACACACAAATAGCCACAGAGTGGCTGGCATACTCATAAAGACCATCAAGGTGACCTCAGTGATTTGTATGGCTACCCCTTGCCATGGTCCATTTCTCAATGCAGTGGGCAGTCTTCCAAATACACAGCAGCTCTGTGCAGCAATCACTTCAACTTCGTGGAAACCCCAAGCAGGAGATACGCAGTTCCCCTCCATTTTGCTCTGCTTTTGGTCTAGATTTTGTATCCCACTGTTGTTTATTTTTCTTGCCACTCACTGGCCATGTAATTTTGGGCAAATCACTGTGCCTCCATTTCCTTATCTATACAATTAAAGGATGGTCCTTATTTAGTGCTGGCTGGCCAGGATTTCATGCTTTTTCCTTTGATTCTGGGAGCAAGATGGTTGCCAGCACTCAAGCTCCTCATCATAGACCTGAAGCTTGAGAGAGAGAGAGAGAGAGAGAGAGAGAGAGAGAGGAGAGGAAGCTGCAGTGCTAGGGGGAAATGATTCAGAGAGGCTTTGTTTGCCAGTCCAGATCGGCTTCTGACCTTTGGCAAGTCTCGTGGATCTTCAGTTTTCTCATCTGTAAAATGGAGATAAATACCCTGGCTTGCCTCCCCTGTGGGGCTGTGATGAGAGAGTATACTGCACTCTGGAAAGTGCCATACAGTGCAGAAGGTAGCATGTTTCCAGGTTTGTCTCATCGGTCCTTTTCGGCAGGGAGAGAGCATCAAGGGGTCCCAGCCCCTGAGGCTCCTCAGCCACCGCTATAGTGCTCAGCTCAGGCCATATAGCAGAACCCTGTAGAGATAACATTCCCTGCCTGCCCTGAGTATCACCTTATCAGAATTTCTAGGGGAAAGTCTCAAGCATATGAAATGGATGCGAAGTCAGATTTGAAAACCGCTGATCCGGAGACAGGGAAGACTTAACTACTTTCTTGATCTCAAATTTTAATATTTATTGTATATGACAGGATACCCCTTCATACGTCTGATGCCTGAAACGTAGTCTGGACAGGACAGAGCTTACGGGGGGGGGGGGGGGGCTATTCAGCTGTAGCCTTCTGTTTAAGCTTGTCAAATACACCTGCTAGTCTTGATTCATGGTTTTCTTTCCCATATATTAAATGGAAGAAATCTCTGACACTATTGTTGAAAATGAACTTCTGAGAACTGTATATCCTTTGGGAATGAGGCATGGTTCAACGTGAACTATATTTAGCCCTCTCTGAGTCCTCTTTTAAACATTAACTAGGGCACAGTTGAACTTTATCTTTTGCCCTTTGGAGCACCGGTAGTAGAGGATGATAAGAAAAGGGGAAAAGGAAGTTGAGGAGCAGCACAAATAGCTTTCTACTTAGATAGTTACATCACCAGTTAGAATCTGTTTGGAGCTGACACTAGTTAGGTTCTCTGCCTAAGGAACAGCTGTGGGATGAGTATCTGGAGTTTATGCAAATGGCTTCACAAGTGACAAAAAGGCTTAGGCTTGGTCCTTCCCTTCATTCTTTGATCCAGTTCCACCGTGACTGGGAATAAACTCAAGCTAGATATTTCAAAGCCACGGTCCCAGGCAGGTGCCATTAAGGACCTCAGAGGAGGTGGCAGGGGTGGAGGTATGGGGGAAAAAAATAACCCCATCTAAAATACATGATTCAAAATTAAAGAAGCAAAGCAAATTCTCAGGAGGTAGACTTTTTGTCTTTATTTGTCTCACTTTAGTTTTCCAGTGAAATGAGATAAGAACATCTGTCTCCTGCTAAATAGGAGCTGCGTTCTTTCAGGTAAGAATGATAATGCTGGGGGAACGCGTTTTTGCAAACTTGCCTTAATCTATTTCTGGGGTAATGGACTTTCACAGCAGCCTCAAGTGCTGCTGTTAATAGCTTCTTGCTTCTTCCAGCAGAAATGCACTAGAGCTGTTTTCAGATGTGTGTTCACTTTGAGGAAAAGAACACAACCAGAGAGAGAGAGAGAGAGAGAGAGAGAGAAATAGATTAAAGAACAAGAAATTACCTCAGTGCATGTTCCTGCCACTCTAACCAGCAGTACTGGGGAGAAAAAGTTACTTTCTCCATGACTGAAAAACATTTAGGGCACAGGGTTGGAGTTTGGGCTCCAACTCTGGATATTTCCCTGGCTGCTTCAATACAGTGAGCTTTGGACTCCAGGGAGAAAGTCTAAAAATACTAGAGCCTATTTGTTCAAAAGCAAGTACCAAAGATGGAAAGGGCCTGCTTTTGCCTTAAAGGAAGAAAGGAATATAAAATCTTAATGTTTTCATTGTTAAACTCTAAATCAAAGTCAGACCTTGGAATACTGTTGTTTTTATTTTAATGGGCAATGCGAAGACACGGTAACACAAATTCGAATAGCACAAAAGGAAATATACTGTAAAGTTACTCTCCCTTCCAACCCTACCCACCAACGCTCTGGTTCCTTTCCCTGAGGCCACCCCTGATCCTAGTTTCTTGTGGATCCTTCCAGGGATCTTCTCTGCATATTGAGGGAGTGTGTGTGTGTGTGTGTGTGTGTGTGTACATCAACGGAGCTCCCTCTCCCTCCATTTAACATGAATACTTGCATTATGCATACACTCTCCTGTACCCTTGCCTTTTTCACTTTAAAAGATGTCTTAGGCATCAGGTCATAGAGACCAGTCTTCTTCACCTTAATAGCTCTACAGAGGCCCACTGAGGTGTGTATCATAATTCATTTAACCAGCTCCCTACTGGTAGGGATTTAGGCTATTGTGATTCATTTGCCACTACAGTGTTGGAATGAGTATTTTTATACCTTAAAGTGTAAAATATACTTGAATCGTAAACTGACATAATGTAAATTGACTCTTATGTCTCTCTCTTCTGTAGTTCCAAGTTTCTCCCAGGCCTGACAGAAAACTTTAGCAGACTTAGTTGTATTTTACTTTTGAAATATTAACCATAGGTCAGAGTGCAGTGCTGATTTCTGGTTGTGAGATTTCCCTCTGATTTAGTTTAGCTGGTACCAACCTAGCCAGGGAAGACAGAGTGTGAGCTGTTTCCACGCAGGTACCAGTTCAGTTACTGAGCAAATAAGACCCTGTCTGCTACAATGGTGAGGTCACAAAAGTCATCTTAACAGCCTGAGGAAATCAATTCCAACAATAGTCTAGGAACCACCTCTGACTCAGGGCTTTCTGGAGGCATAGAATTTCTGCCTCTGCATTGATAAGGTCATACATATGTATGCACCAGAACTCAGGCCTCCCTGGGGCTCTGGTTTTCAACTCTGAATAAATAGAAACTGGGACACATTGGAATGAGACTGAAGGCTCTGGGAATATTGGAGCTTTGTACTTTTATTTTTTAAATAGCACGTATGTTTGGGGGATGGATAAAAAAGGATCCAGCCTTGTAGGGATGGGGAGGTAATCCTTCCACCCATCAGATGCAGGGCCATGCAAAGATAACCAATGTCGTCTTTAGAAGCTAGAAGCTTCCTATTCAGGGTAGAATTGCTAGAGGATTTGTCCTTTGATTTGTTCTTTGATAAAGGAAAAGGAAAACAATACGGAGGAAGGGGGCAGGCAGTACCTAGGTAGTGAAAACAACACAGGTTGAGAGTTAGATGCCCTGTACTTTAATTCAAGCACTGCACAATTTCAGTTAGGACCAAGTCAGAAAGCCCAAGTCTTTTTACTTGACTGAAAAAATGAACCATATTTGTTCTACAGATTGTCTTGATGCCGGTGTAAGAAGCATCGGGGTACCTAGTCTCTCTTCACCTTTCAAGCTTTTGTTTGCTTTGTGTTGGCTTCATTCTCAGGCTCCAAATGGTGCACAGTGGCTGCGAGCAGCTTCTGTCCTGAATCTTCCCAGGCTCTAGGCTGCCAGACAGAAAAGCTTATTTTCCCTTAAGAGTTTAAACAGAAGTTCCAGATGGCCAAGGGTCTAAGGTCAGAGTGCTCTTACCAAGTGCATGGGAGAATGGATACTGGGTGCCCTTGTATCCAAACAAATTCACAGATGCCCCAGCCTGTCACTAGTAGGCATATGGCTATGGCTCACGTAATTTCTTATTGTTGAACTTTGCTTGTTTGTAAAATGTGGTCAAACTTTATCATCTTTGTGAATTCCTCTAGTTCTAAGTTAATTTCCTATCTTCTTCACAGCCTTGGCTTTTTTACGTTTATTGAGCATTTATTCTAGACAGGCATTCTTCTCATTCCTATTCTTGACTGATTGTATTTTACTATGTATAAGAAACAGATATGTATCTAAGAACATAATATATATCTTTGAATAGAGGTAGCTATAAAGAGCAACAGGAACACATAGCAGAGAACAGTTAATTCATTTTTGATCATAACATTTGAATCCGGTTTGAAACTTGCCTAGACTTCAACAAGTCTGTGGTGCCAACATTAGGAGGCTGGATACATGGATTACAGGGTGAAGTTGGAATTTATGGAAAGGGGAAAAGTGCAGTGGTAAATTCAGCCATACTTACATATTGACTTACTAGAGTCATCTACCCTGTTCCTTCTGGTAGTGCCCAAAGAGGGTTGAGGACAATATAAAGATAGATCAGAAGGCACTAACCAAATAAAGAGTGGAAAAGCATGATTTCAGAGCATGTAACAGGGAACTGAGTTAGGAAATAAATGCTGAAGGATAATTTAGGCTATCCCATGATTACCCTAAAATTATTATTTTATTAAGAGATTGTAAAAGAACAAAAGAAATCTAATTTCTTTTGTTTGGTTCTAAGCCAAACTAAACCATGCCACCACCATCACACCAGGAAAAACACAGCGACTTACATGAAGTTGGAAATCAATTGACAGAGGAGATTGGATTTTTTTGCCCCTAAAATCTTGAAACCTAGGAGAGTCTCCCTTGTGATGGATTGTGTGTTCATACCTGAAGTCAGAGGAATAAATTAGAAGATATCTTAAAGCCCTAGGGTCCTCACATTCTGATATTTGGTTTTACCTCAATATTTGTTCTATGAAGTGACTTTACCCCCAAATGAAAAATTACTGCTACATAGTAGTCCATGCTGATTGGGACACATGGGCCAAGGAACTATTTTAAAGAATACAAAGAGAATTCCATTCTGTCTAAATTGGGGCGGAAAATCACAACCAAAATTATCAGAAAAAAAAGTAACATTTATGTTCTCCTTGAAAATCTTGTTGAGGATGCCAGAAGGCATCCCAGGGAGGCTTACTGCAAAGACAGGAACTGTGGGAAAGGAGGGAGTTAATCAGGGATGAAAGATTGGTTCTTCCTACTCTGACCTCCCTTTCTAATCCACTTCTTCTCTAAAGCACATTCTTAAGAGAATTCCCTTTTCTAGGGAGAATTAATTGCAGTTTTATTTAGGAATAAGAGAGTGCCTTACTTTACCCTTTAAATTTCCTTCTAGGACTATTGTGATTCCGTTAGAATGCCTTAGGTATTCAGTAGTGTCAGGATACTAAATATGTGTTCTTGGTTCTAACACAAAAAGGAGAAAAAAAATGTTTCAAAGAGAAGAAAAAGAAAGAAAAAAAGAAAGTCATTCCTATTCAATGTTTTCTTTACACAGGAATAAAAATATTTAGCATTGTAGTGATTTTCACACTGAAGATGAATGTCAGTTTACTGCAAAGATGTGAATTAATTCTTGAAGTAAAGTCTAATACCCAAAGTAAATTTTTGAATGCATCTTAGGAAAAGCATGCTGTACTAGGCACCATGGAGAATGTTAAAGACATATTCACCATGTCAGGGGGCTTCTGGACTAATGGGAGATAAGATTTAGATTGATGTAGGTACATTATGCTAAGAGACTTCCTCCAAGGTGGGGGGGGGGAACTCCATCAGGATTAATTCTAAAGATGGAAGTGAAATTTGCTATGGACCCTGAAACAAGTACAGATTTTCTGACAAGAGGGAAGGGGAGGGGAGGGTTTCAAGGCGGAAGGAACATCATGAGCAAAGGGAGGTGGGAAGCAAAAGGGGCAACAGGTGTATCAGTTTGACTGGAACAACAGGTTACACACAGAGTAGGTGCAGCTTACAAGGACTTGACTAGTAGTAAGGAAGGAATAGCAAAAAGCTACGTAGAAATCTCTGGTTTACCTTTGGGGTTGGAAAGGGACTGACCCAGCAGGAAGTATGGACTGGCCTTTGTGCTGAGCCCTTGCTGCTACACTGTCGTGCTGCACTGTGGTAGGAATTGCTGGAAAGACTATGAAGGAGTTAAAGGGAGAAGGGAAAATGCTTTCTGGGATCATCAGGGTTCTTAAATTTGAGGCACGTTCTAATAATTGTTTGGTCTTTTACGTCATTTTCTTCCTCCAGACCAAATTCCTACTCACGCTGCCAACATCAGCTCCCATTCTTCTCCTGTATGATAGGAATCGTTTCCTTTCATTTAGTATAATCTGTATCATGTGCTGACATGTGATCACCTGACTCTCAAACCAGCCTTACCAAGTATGTATTATTATCTCCATTGTAGAGCCAAGCAGAATGGTACTCACAGAATTTAAGCGGCTGTCCTCAAAGAATATGGGCACTAAGGGTCAGAGCCAGAACTCAAACTTCCCAGGCATGTGAGTGATCCACTTTGAAGAGGATCCTACATGCAGTCACACTGTTAGATGAACAGAGCCCCTCCTGACACATGACTGAAACCTCATGAGAGAACCCAAATAAGAAGCCAAGTCCTGACTGGATTCCTGACAAAAAGCAGCAGTGAGAGAGAAAAAATAACTGTCTTTGTTTAAAGCCGCATGAACTATCTTAAGGGTCCCAGTCAGGCATCTTCCCTCAATCCTGTATTTGTCCAGTAGGCTCACAAAGTGCCCATTGTGTTAGGGTGAGACGTTACCTTTACTCTCAGCAACACGGCTTTCCACTCACCAAGGCTGACTGGGCTGCAGAGAGCCCACTGCTGAGAGCCCAACATGTCCACAGCAGACCAACACTTAAGCTCCTGTGACAGCACAGTACTCCAGGGGAATCAGTTAGCTGAGCACATAGGACCACTTCCATCGTGGGAGAGAGACACGTTGTTCTGGTTAGGAAGGACATTTACTCTTTTGGGTACTGATTTGCTTTCCCTGCCAAAACTACCATTCATTGCCTTAAGGCATGTCTTATTTACTGTCATGGTGCATTAGTTTTCAGTGTTGCATAACAAATTACCACAAACTTAGTGACTTAAAACAACACACATTTATTATCTCACGGTTTCCAAGGGTCAAGATCGTAGGCATTGCTTATCTTGATTCTCTGCTGTCTCAACAGCCTGCAAAGTGTAGTCTGTCTGTGTTTCCATCTGGAGGTTCAGCTAGGGAAGAATCTGCTTCTAGTCTCATTTGGCTTATTACTGGCTGTCATTCTGGAGAATGATCTCAGGTTGTAGAGGTTACATGCAGTTCCTTACCATGTGACTCACTCTAGAGGCAGTTCAAAATATGACTATTTACTTGTCAAGGCCAACGGGAGGATCTCTTTCTCCAGTATGTAAGATAAATCTTAGATAATGAAATATGATACTGAGAGTAATATGCCATCACCTTTGTCATATCTGCAAAGTCCTTTTTGCCATGGAAGGTAATGTATTTATAGGTTCTGGAATTAGAATGTGGGCATGTTTGGGTAGCTATTATTCTGTCTACCACAGGGGCTTCTAGTGAATAGAAACTTTGGATGCTGCTAAACTTTTTACTATGAAAAGAACAGGCCCCACAGCAAAGAACTATCTGGCACAAATTGTCAAATTGAAGTTGAGAAGCCTGGCTTTAGTGTAATTTGTAATATGGCATTATTAAGGCAATAGCTGAATAATGCACCGATAATGATGATTCCCTAAAATTCTCACAGTCTTAGTGAATGTTGCAGGAAAAGCAAAGAATTAGGAGTCATAAGACTTGTTTTTAAATCCAAGATTTTTCATATATTAAATATTTGGAGTGCAGAAAATCTACCCCTAAATCTCAATTTACTCAATTACAAAATGCAAACAGTAATACACTAGCTCATAGAGTTGCTCTAAGGCTTAAAAGAACATATATCAGTCAGAGGTCTTTGTAAGGAAGTATACAAAACCAAGATATGTTTTTATCATTAGGATAACTGGAATTCTATTTTAATAAAAATTACATTAGAATAATACATTGTAGGACTAATAAAAACAGGTCAAAATATTTACCACTAGATTCTGTGGATTTCTTCAACCTATTACAGCTTGTCACAGAAATAAATGCAATTTTTTAAAAAAACTGAGTCATTGATTTTTTTTAATTAGAATATGCTAAATAATACCTATATATATGTATGTATATATATATAAAACATAGCTATATATATCATATGTATATATATATATAACACAACATATTACATATAATTGAAAATAAGTGACTTCTTAAAGTTTTATTTATTTTGAGACACACACACACACACACAGAGAGAGAGAGGCAGACAGAGAAAGAGAGTCCCAAGCAGGCTCTGCCTGATGTGGGGCTCCAACCCATGAACCATGAGGTTATGACTTGAGCTGAAATCAAGAGTCTGATGCTCAACCAACTGAGCCACCCAGGTGCCCTCCCCTTTTTTAAGTTTATTTTTGAGAGAGAGAGAGAGAGCAAGGGAGGGGAAGAGAGAGGGAGAGAGAGAATTGCAAGTAGGCTCCCTGCTATCAGCACAGAGCCTGATGTGGGCCTCAATCCCACAGACTGTGAGAGCATGACCTAAAACTGAGAGTGAGATGCATAACTGACTGAACCACTCAGGCACCCTGAAAAGCGGTGACATTTTTACTCAAAGTTTGGCTTCTCCAAACTAAAAAGATTGCTTTCTTAAACTTTTATTTCCTTTTGTTTGGCATTATTAGTTTTGATACATATAATTTTATTAGGGGGAATTGAATGTAATAAGCCAGTGAATCCAAAAGTACACGTGTAGATTAAAGACTGCATGTGAAAAAGAGCAGAGCAGCACAGGAAGGCACGCTGCAGATTGTAGGATGTGTGCTTTTGTGACCCCAGATGGAATTTGGTCAGTGGCACACAGGAAGTTGCTAGGATTGAACTGTGCAGGCCTTTTTGCTGATTGCTTTCACTGCAGGCCCCACCCTGTGTTACCAATACCAGAATGAGAACAAGACTCATGGAAACAAAGTCAATATTAATCGAGAGCAAATCAACTTCTGTAGGAGCTTCATCTTGGAGAAGGTAGTTTGGAGGGAAGTTGAGAAAAGATTGTGCAGCTTAAAAGGATGTGATAAAGCAGGAACAAATTGACCCAATTTCCTCTTTATTGAAGCGACCTACCCTAACACAACAGGCATCGTGTTTCTGGAACACTGATGTTCAACAGAGAGTGTCTGTGAGTTGGCATTTTCCATTCTGTGCTTCAGTAAAGGTGCTTGTCTTTTACCAAATGTGCACACCTTGGGCCACCATTGCAAATTTCTAAAATTTGTAGAAAGCAAGTATATCTCAAGTGCCACTCTTTTGGAGAAGAGGCAGTATGTGCAGATAGAGTCCCTCCTCTCCCCTAGATAACCGTAAACGCACAGTAACATTATTAACCTTTTGATGCCAGATTTTTCTTAATTGAGTTTATGTTCATGGGTGACCGACATCCTTCTTCACCCACCCTTTTTGTTTTTATTCAACCCCGAGTCTCTGAGTGGTCTGGAAAACGAAGTGCTCTTTTGAGCATGTAATCTTGCCTGGAATACTCAAAGCAGCATGCAATTGCAGCCCCAGCAGCTAGGCATTAAGAACTCCTCTGACTGAGACTGAATAGAATGAGAAACTGAGAGGAGTCTCTTTGGACTTGGGGCTTTTAACTCTCAAGAGCAAGAAAATTTGATTTTGAAGTTTAATTTTTTTGGACTTGAATGTTTTTGGACTTAAACTTGCAAGTAAATTTAATCTCTGATCTTTTCTCTCTGGGAATTTGATAATAGGAAGGGGTTTATATTAAATCTTGGTACATCTCTAGGTTGGCATTTAATTATTTGAGTATCTTCATGTTGTCATCTAATCTCACTGCAGGATTTATGACATGCTGTTTTGGGTAATGTTGCTGGAACTAACTTGAAAACCGACATAGAGAAGAGAAAGACTTTTATTTTCAGCCTTGAGTACAGGATGGAATTGGTTTAATTATTGCTCCTTTCTGACCAGTTCCAAAATACACTGGAGTCAAGTCTAAGCTGTCCACAGTTGTCCCATGATAATACATAAAAGAGCAGTGAGTGGCCTTAGGAGAGTGGTCTGTTGAAGATGGGAGCAAGGCTCTGCCCTGAAGGCTTGCTCTTCTCCCCTGAAAGGGAAGGTCTCAGCCCTGGTTGACCACAGACTTCATGATTAAGCCCAATGGTTAAGAGAATGTAAAACTAGGGAATGTAAGTAGCAAACACTTTTCAACTCCTGATGTTTCCTTCCATGAAAAGGGAGTGGATAGTATATTCTTGTTCTTTCTCATTCTTTATTCCTTCCACTCCAGAGTAGGGAGGGAGGGTTTGTCTTTTATTTTATTTATTTTATTTTATTTTATTTTATTTTATTTTATATTATTTTATTATTTTATTTTATTTTATTTTATTTTATTTTAGATGTTTATTTATTTTGAGAGAGAGAGAGAGAGAGAGAGAGCGAGCGAGTGTGAGCAGGGGAGGGGCAGAGAGAGAGTATCCCAAGTAGGCTCCACACTGAGTGGCCCTCCATCTCAACTGTGAGATCACAGCTTAAGCCGATAACAAGAGTTGGATGCTTAACTGTCTGAGCCACCCTGGCACTGCCGTCACATTTCAAATACAAGTCCTGTGACTTTCATGTGTGATTTCATATGTTTTCTCTCGGTCTGTGGTTTGTTTTTTCATTCTCTTAACAGTGACTATCACAGAGTAAATATTTTTTTTTTAAATTTTGATGAAACCTAATTTTTAATTTTCTTTTCCTTTATGGGTCATGATTTAAATATAGTGTCTATGGGCTCTTCACCAAATTGTAGGTCATGACTACGTTTCCTTTGTTTTCTTCTAAAAGTTTTATAATTTTGTGTTTACATTTAGATCTGTGATCTATTTTGAATTAGTTTTTATATAAGTGAGTTTAGGTCAAAGGTCATATTTTTTTGCCTTCATATTAGTGTATACTTAATTGCTTCAGTACCATTTGTTGGAAAGACTGTAGTTTATCCATTAAATTTTTTATATCTTTGTCCAAAATCAGATTGCCACATTCGTGTAGAAATATTTCTGGACTTTTTCTTCCGTTCCATTGATTTCTGTGTTGTTCCTTCCCCAATATCATTCTATCTTTGGTAAGTGTTAGATTCATTTCCTTCAACTGTTTTTGTTTTTTTTTGTTTTTTTTTTTTTTTCAGAATTATGTCAGCTATTCTAGCTTCTCTATTCTTTCATATAAATTTTAGAAACAGTTTGTTCATATCTATAAAACATTATTCTAAAAAATATATTATTCTGAGGCTTTAGTTTGTATTCCAGTAATACATAGATCAATTTGGGGAGAATTGACATCTCTATTATTTGACTTATTATCTATTATTGCTGAATCTTCTAATCCATGATTATGATATATCTCTCTATTTAGGTTGTCTTTTATTTCATTTATCAGAATTGTAAAGATTTTAATAAGAGCTCTTAGGTTTTTCAGATTTATGGTATTGGTATTTGATTTTTGTTGCAATTATAAATGACATTGTTTTTAAGTTTCCAATTATACATTGCTAGTATATGTAATTGATTTTTGTGTGCTGACCTTTTATCTTATGACTGTTAAACTCAGTGGTTCTAGGAGCTTTCTTGTCGATTCTTTGGGACTGTTGACATGGCTAATCTTATAGTTCTTGAGTAAGGGTATTTGTTTTTTTCTTTCCTCTAGGTATTTATCCTTTTTTTTTTTTTTTTTTTTTTCATTTAAGTAGAGTTGTTGATAAGCTCTCAAGGTTCACATTATAAAATTGGACTTCAGGGCCTTCCAAGATGGTGATACTTTGATCAGTTTGGAACTCTGAACATTTGTTTCTTGAGGGTAACAGTGAATTGGAAACAGTACTGTCCTCTCAGGGATGAAACCTTGTTCGAATCCTACCTTTATTTAAAGAATTAAGGTTCTACTGATTTGCTAGTGTCCCTAGCATTGTACCAGGGGGAACATTAATTTCTTCATGGAAAAAAAAATAACTCTAGGCCTCAAATTGATTGACCTTATTATTTTTATATAAAATGGCTGGCATTCAAAAGAGAAAGCTAAAAACACAAGAAGAAAAACGTGCCCAAATCCCAAGAGGAAGAACATAATCTAGTGAGGTAATACATAGATGCAAATAAAGAACAAGTCACTTATAGACTTTAAAATAACTTTCCTCAAGGGGCACCTGGGTGGCTCAGTTGGTTGAGCCTCTGACCAGCTCAGGTCATGATCTCGTGGTTTGTGACTTCAAGCCCTGCATTGGGCCCTGTGCTGACAGCTGGGAGCCTGGAACCTGCTTCAGATTCAGTGTGTGTGTCTCTCTCTCTGCCTGTACCCCACTCGCACTCTGTCTCTCTCTGTCTAAAAAATAAAGATTAAAAAAAAATCTTAAAAAAAAACTCTCCTCAAAATGCTTAAGGAAATGAGTGAACATTTTGAAAGAGAACTGAAAACAATAAAAAGTAATAAATTATAGAACTTCTGTAACTAAAAAAATATAATATCTAAGTTTAGGAACTTAATGGATGAGTTAAAAACATTATTTACACTTGAATAGGCAACAATGAATCGGAAAACATTTCAGAAGGAAATATCCACAATGAACCATGCAAAAGCAAAAAGAGGGAAAATACAAAAAATAGTGTAAGAGAAAGAAGGATGCATAAAAAAAATTCTAATAAAGAAGGAGAGAAGAGAGAGGAAGAGCAGGAGAATGACGAAGAAAGAATTTAGAATTTTCTACAAAAGATGACAGACACCAAACCATATATTCAAGACAGTATGAACAATAAGTAGGACATATCATAGAATAATAAACCCACTAAAACCAATGAAAAAGTAAAAGCTGTAAAGAACCCAGGGGTAAAAAAAAGCTAGTTTATCTAAAAGATGCAACATTCACAGTGTCAGCTGACTTCAACAGAAAGAATGGAAACTGGAAGAAAGAGAAATACCTTTAAAGTGTTAAAGTAATTCAAAACCCAGAATTAAAATCCAGTAAATCGCCCCCCAAAATGCAGAATTAAAAATATTTGCGTTTGGGGCGCCTGGGTGGCGCAGTCGGTTAAGCGTCCGACTTCAGCCAGGTCACGATCTCGCGCTCCGTGAGTTCGAGCCCCGCGTCGGGCTCTGGGCTGATGGCTCAGAGCCTGGAGCCTGTTTCCGATTCTGTGTCTCCCTCTCTCTCTGCCCCTCCCCCGTTCATGCTCTGTCTCTCTCTGTCCCAAAAATAAATAAACGTTGAAAAAAAAATTTTTTTTAAAAAATAAAAAAATAAAAAAAAAAATATTTGCGTTTAAACAAAAACAGAGTACTTACTAATAGTGAAAACCACTAAAGGGAGCATTTCGGTTCAGGGTTTGTGGAATCTTAGAACTCATTAACTTTGGGCCCATTGTAAAAGAAAGAATTCATCTTTTGAGTACAAATTTAAGTTAAAAATAAATAACAAAGAAATACTTTTAAAACAGTAAAAAAAAAAATACCACAGATACCTCAAAATCCAAATTATGCATTTTAATTAAATAACTACCAAACATATCTATAATCCTCCTTTTAAATATTTGAGTTACTTACTACACCAATTTTGCCTACTGTTTCATTTAAACCACTAGATATCACCAGCAAAATATGCATCAAATACTCTAAAATACCCTTTCGTTGATATGCATAAAATATGCATACCCTTTCGTTGATATGCATAAAATATCACGTTGACATTCATATACTACTCGTGTGTAATCCAGAAACAGAAATTTTGATACGTTTTACTTCACACATCTCCCATCAAGAAAGAAAATGTATGTATTGTTTATTTATAATGTTCTTATTTAATATATTCAGGATAAGAAAAACCTTTGTTTTAGAACGTAATCATCAATTTATGATTTTCCATGTCTGATGAATCAAAAAATTTCTCACCTACTGGCTACTGGTTTTGAACATTTCAATCTTTTCTATTTATTTATTTATTTATTTGTTTGTTTGTTTGTTTGTTTGCATAAGCACTCCCTCAATGCTGAGCACCATAGGATATATTCTTGTGGTGCTCCCTGGCCTTCCATCTTTGTGTCATGATGTGAATCATGCAAAACAGCTGGTAGGAATATCCCAAGATGGCTAGAAATTATTTAACTATGCACGGAAATGACAATGAATGACAAAAATATATTCCACTAAATCTAAGCTAAATGCATGCAACTCAGCCTTCTCTTAGCTTGTATCCAATCATGTACTATTTGTTGTGAAAGGAAGTTTGCTGGGGAGGAAACAAGAGTATGAAGAGTCTGTGGTCTTAACTCATTGCAGCTAAAACATCTTATCGTGCAAATTTTATAAAAGCATATAATCATGTGGACCATTAGAAGGGGCCCTTACCAGTGAGGGTTTTTTTTTTTTTTACTCAGTTTATAAATTAGCCTGACAGGGACATTAAAAGAAAAACTATAGGTCAATCTCATTCGTAAACACAGATGCAAAACTTTTTTTTTTTTTTTTCCAACGTGTATATATTTTTGGGACAGAGAGAGACAGAGCATGAACAGGGGAGGGGCAGAGAGAGAGAGGGAGACACAGTATCAGAAACAGGCTCCAGGCTCTGAGCCATCAGCCCAGAGCCCGACGCAGGGCTCGAACTCACAGACCGCGAGATCGTGACCTGGCTGAAGTCGGACGCTTAACCGACTGCGCCACCCAGGCGCCCCGCAAAACTTTTAAACAACATGCTATCAAATCATGTCCAGGAATACATAAAAATGATAATATGCCATGACTAAGTTGGCTTTGTTTAGGAACACAGTTTGGTATAATAATGGAAGTCAACCACTGTAATTTATCACAGTAACAGTATAAAGAGGAAAACTCATATACAGGGCTGCCTGGGTGGTTCAGTTGGTTAAGTGTCTGACTTCAGCTCAGATCATGATCTCACGGTTCATGGGTTCGAGTCCTGCGTTGGGCTCTGTGCTGATAGCTCAGAGCCTGGAACCTGTTTCAGATTTGTTTCCCTCTCTCTCTGCCTCTCCCCGACTCACTCTGTCTCTCTCTCTCTCAAAAACAAATAAACATTAAAAAATTTTTTTAAAGAAAATTCTTATATAATCTAAACAGATGCAGGGATCACTTTTGAAAAAATATATGTTCATTATAGGAAAAATTTAGAAAACAATGAATAGACGATAACTCCATAAACTCTGATAAAAAATAATTTTAAAAAATGGAACAACTTTAATGCTATTGGTCCCTCTAGGATTTGTATCTACTGGAGATCCAGTAGAGCTCCTTTCATTCAGTATCATTCTGAAGGTAAATGCCAATAAATTATAGCATGAATGTATGCATAAATGATGCAGTTAGAAAACATAAAAATAAAATTGCTATTTACTGATAATGGTTGCATTTCCACATAAAATTTAAAACTCAAGGGGCGCCTGGGTGGCTCAGTTGGTTAAGCATCCGACTTTGGCTCAGGTCATGATCTCATAGTTTGTGAGTTCTAGCCCCGGGTTGGGCTCTGTGCTAACAGCTCAGAGCTTGGAGCCTGCTTGGATTCTGTGTCTCCTCCTCTCTCTGCCCCTCCCATGCTCCTGCTCTGTCTCTCTCTGTCTCTCAGTAATAAATAAACGTTAAAAAAAAACAAAAAAACAAAAAAAAAACAACTCGCGAAGTTCCAGAAGTGCTTGTTGGGATTTTGATTATGATCACATTAATTCTTTAAATCCGTTTGAAAAAAAAAATAAAAAAAAACAGCTTTACACTATTAAGTGTTCCAATCTATGAAATGTTTTATTTCCTCATTTATTTAGATCATTTTTTATTATTAGTTCTTTGAATTCTTGCTTTGCATATTTTGATGGCACAATTTTAGATAGATAAAAATATTTTCCTTGCAAACTGAATTTATCATTTTGAAAATTTCTCTGTATTCCTAAAAATACTTCCTCCTTTTTCATTTTTTTTAATATTTATTTACTTTTGAGATAGAGTGAGACTGAGCATGAGTGGGGGAGGGGCAGCAAGAGAGGGATGTGAACAGATTTTAAAAGTTCTCATCATAAGACAAAAAAATTTTTAAGGAATGTATACAACTCAGTAGCAAAAAACCAAATAGTATGATTAAACAATGGACAAAGTACTTGAACATCCATTTTTTTCCAAAGAAGACACACATAGTTAATAGGCAAATGAAAAAGTATTTAATATCACCAGTCATCAGGGAAATGCATAAATCAAAACCATAATGACATATCACCTCACATCTGCTAAATGACTGTTATCAAAAAGAAAAGAAAAAATAAATGTTGGTGAAGATGCAGAGAATAGTGGAATGTAAATTTGTGCAGTAGTTGTGGAAAACAGTATGGCATTTCCTCAAAAAAATTAAAAATAGAACTACCATATGATCCAGTAACTTCAATTCTAGGTATTTATCCAAAGGAAACAAAAACGCTAACATGAAAAGATATCTGCGCCCCCATGTTCACTACAGTGTTATTTATAATAACCAGATATGGAAGCAACCTAAGTGTCCATCAATGGATGAATGGATAAAGAAAATATAGTATGTATGTACAATGGAATATTACTCAGCTATGAAAAATAACGACATATTGCCATCTGAGATAACATGGATGAACCTTGAGAGCATTATGGTATGTGAAATGTCAGAGAAAGACAAATACGACATGATTTCTCTTATATGTGGAGTCTAAAACAAAGCAAAAACAAAACCAGAGCTTGAGATACAGATAAAATACTGGCGGTTGCCAGAGGTGGGCCCTGGAGGTTGAAGGGTGGGGTGGTGGGCAAAATGGATGAAGGTGGTCAGAAGGTGCAAACTTCCAGTTATAAAATAAATTAGTTCTGGGGATGTAATATACAATGTGGTGACTATAGTTAATAGTATTGTATTGTGTATTTGAAAGTTGCTAAGAGAACAGCTTTTAAAAGTTCTCATCACAAGATAAAAAATTTTGTTACCTAAGTATGGTGACGCATATCAACTAGATTTATGATCATTTTGCAGTATGTACAAATATCAAGAGGGGTTTTAGAAGGAACCATACCTGTTGACACAGTGATCTCGGGCTTCTATCCTGCAGAACTATGAGAAAGTAAATGTTTGTTATTTAGGCCAAAAAAAAAAAAAATAGCACCACTGATTTTTCCATAAGGTAGGTATCAATCTACTGGAAGAATTTAAAGCTATGCCACAACTCACATATTATTAGTGTTAATTGCCAGCCAGCCACCTAACCAGAAAAAAATGTAGCCCTTAATGTTAGCACAATTGAAATTCTGATCCAGGAGTAGTAAGCCTGTGGAGAGACTGAGAGGCAATAAATTCAGTTCAGGGACATTTTCTGCATATAAAATGACCCACAGTGTTGACCCTGAAATGAAATCAAGTTGAGAATTGATTGGGGAAAAATCATTTGGGATAGTTGTAACATAGTTATTCATGATTTTATAGTTACTAAGAAATTAGAGGCTGTTTCTCTTATCAGTGTATCTCTAAAATGACAAATCTCCATAAATGTTCTCAGACTAAGTAGGCAGGCACCAAAGGTAGGACTCAGGTAGTATGAGGTTGACCCTGTGTCAGTGTCAGTTTTCTGTGCCTTGCATCTTGTCCCCAGTTCTTGTCTATGGAATATAATTGTCAGAAAAATCTCAGCACAAAAATTGCTCTGGGGATTCTGGGAGGAAATACAGCTTTTTCCAATAGATTGGGTTCCTTAATGAAATCACCTTACCAACCTGGGCATGGAAGTCCATGGTGTGGATGAGAAGGGGGTGAAGAAGGAGATGTTGTGAGCAAGAAAAGCAGATGATGGAAGAATGCTTGCCCTTTGTTTCTCCTGCAGCTTATAAGAATAGGAAAAAATCTGTGGCAACACTTGGTTTTATTTTTTTTCAGTATATGAAGTTTATTGTCAAATTGGTTTCCATACAACACCCAGTGCTCATCCCAAAAGGTGCCCTCCTCAATACCCATCACCCACCCTCCCCTCCCTCCCACCCCCCATCAACCCTCAGTTTGTTCTCAGTTTTTAAGAGTCTCTTATGCTTTGGCTCTCTTCCACTCTAACCTCTTTTTTTTTTTTCCTTCCCCTCCCCCATGGGTTTCTGTTAAGTTTCTCAGGATCCACGTAAGAGTGAAACCATATGGTATCTGTCTTTCTCTGTATGGCTTATTTCACTTAGCATAACACTCTCCAGAGAAATTGTGGTTTATATACACAATGGAGTACTACGTGGCAATGAGAAAGAATGAAATATGGCCCTTTGTAGCACTTGGTTTTAAAAGAGGCTTAGATTACTCGTCAGAAACCCACATCATTCAGGTTCCAGGATGCGAAGGGAACTCAAGTAGTTTGAAATTGGTAGATTGGTGGAAATTTTATAGTGGTACAGGCCAGAGAGTATTTTATTTGTCTTTGTATTACCTGTGTCTGAAATATAGGAAGCATTGAACAAATGTTTGTGGAAAGGAGAGAGGGAAAGAAAAGAAAGCAAAGGAAGCGTACTGTTTGTAAGATTGTGTAAGAATTTCTCAAGCTAATTAAAGAAAGGGAATTTGAAATAAATTGCATCAGATTGCAGGTGAAGTGAAATCTGTATCTGTCATCTGTGGGGTAAATGTTTGGAAATGTATCTTTTTTGAGCAAAGGGTAGAAGCACGTTAGTGAACATGTGTGTAACTGGAAATGTCGAGGGTTCTTTCAGAACAAATGTAGACCATTTATAGCCTTAAGAGTCTAGTTACTCTTTTGTGATAACATCATTTATAATATAAGGGGGAGTAACTGGAAAAGTGTCGGTTCAAGAGTATTTACAATTCCTGTTGCCTTTTGATATAGCAAATATTGTCCAAATCTATATCCCAACAAATCTGATTTCAAAGTATCTTCATAGTTTTCAGTTGTCAGGCTTGTTGGGAATGAGACTAATCTGGCAACATAGTAATGTTATACCATTTTCGTGAGTTTTACTCAAAAGGTTGGTACAAATATAGCTATGCCTATTATTCTGAAAAACTGAAATCATTGTTAATGGGCTGTATTATTACTTGACATTATTAAACTCACTGAGTAAGTTGTTAATTAATGAAGCTGATAAATCCATAGAGAAATGCCATGCACTACTTTTCTTTTAGGTCTTAAAAACATAGCTCCTAGAGTCCACAATCCCCTTAAATGGGCTCCCTAATTCATGGGAATTAGATAAAGAAAGTATTTAAAAATTGCTAGGTATTTAGGATACGATGGTTCCCACAAAGAAAATCACAAGCAAACAAATAGAATCAAATTGCTAGTTCTAATTCATTTTTAAGAAAGTTTTATTTACCGGGGCGCCTGGGTGGCGCAGTCGGTTAAGCGTCCGACTTCAGCCAGGTCACGATCTCGCGGTGTGTGAGTTCGAGCCCCGCGTCAGGCTCTGGGCTGATGGCTCGGAGCCTGGAGCCTGTTTCCGATGCTGTGTCTCCCTCTCTCTCTGCCCCTCCCCCGTTCATGCTCTGTTTCTCTCTGTCCCAAAAAAAAATAAATAAAAAACGTTGAAAAAAAATTTAAAAAAAAAGAAAGTTTTATTTACCTACATTAGAATCCTGTAATGGACTTATTTATCTCATATGGTTGGCTTCCTACATCTTTCAAAATAAGTTTGAATGATTCAGTCACTCTAACAGCCATGACATATCTACATCTCTGTGTCTACCTATCATGAACTGTGGTGAACAGAGTTTATTTGATATCAGATGGATTAGTTGAGAAAGAGATCATGATCCTCTACTAAGAAGCTACAGAAACGAAGTGAGACAGAGGGAGCTTGTATGGACCATGAATTTATTTGCTCATGATATCTCCATAGTTGAGCATAATGCCCAACATAGTGAATGGTTAAAATATAATTTAATAAGAAAATGCATGAATGAATGAAAAGAAGAAAGATAGAGGTAGGTTGTGCTGACAGACATTCAGATGAGAAAGCAAACATGGTTTCCATGAAGTTTGATATTTTGTAGAAATAATATAGGCAGGCGGAAGGCAGCCTGATCCTAGCTGCTGATTTGAGTTTAGTAAAGGGTAGTATTTATAAGTCCAGGGAGGGTAGCAAGCCTCACTCCAAAGGATTTGTTCATGGGTCTTATGACTCCAGAAGCAAAAGGTGGTAAGATCTGGGATGGGGGAGGATGTTGGGAAGAGCAAGGCAGAGTTCTAGGCTTTAAAGTCTCCATTATTTTATCATTTTAAAGTAAACTTTTAAAATTCAGGTATTATAACATTATATAGGAATAATAAAAGTGTCCATATCATAAGCTTATGGTTCCATGAATGCTTACAAGATGAAAAAACACATATGAAAAGCCCTATCTCAATAAACAGAATGTTACCTGCACTACAGGAAATCATTTTTATACCCCCTCCTAGTCATATCTACCCCTCCCCATCAGGGTAACCACTATCATGATTTCTAAAACATACAGTTGTTTTGCCTATACTTTAATTCATTCATAAAAATGAAATCATGCAATATGCAATTCTTTTGTGTCTGCCTTTTTTTTTTTTTTGCTTATTATGTTTGTGGAATTCATTCATGTTATTACATGCTGTAGTTGGTTGGCTCTTATTGCTGTAAAATAATCCATTATGTGTATATAACACCTTTTGTATATCCATCCTATTGGGATTGTTTCCAGCTTTTGGCTATTATAAATGGCATTGCTATGAACATTATTATACAGGTCTGTTGGTGAACATACACATACATTTGTTTGGAGTATGCAGCTAAGAATGTGATTATTGGATCATAGGTTGTGTTTATGATCCTTTTAATATATACTGGTGATCATCCTTCCAAAGGGGTTGTACAGATCCCTAGTTTTTAAAAGGGAATCTTCTTTAGCTATAGCACAGACAAATGGAGACCCAAATAGAGGCTACACTCTAAGACTTGCTGAATGTCTTTGTGGGACTCAGGATCAGAAACTCCTGCATCAAAATCATTTATTGAATTGGGAAGTACTGTGGGAAGTTAGGGCTCGACTTGAGAAACACTAGAAATCTAGTAGGAGGCATGAGGAAACTACATCCTAAATCTCATGGCAGTGATAATGACAAAAGCTACCTGGGGGAATTCCAGTGATAAGAATCTTGGTCTAATCAGCTGTGTGGTCTACTAACTGAGTTCAGCTACTGCCCAGACTCAAGCTAATGCCCAAGCCTGTCCTTAGAGAGCTAATTTTCTAACCCATCCCTGCACAGCTCCATGTGACTGCAGCAGCTCACTATCACTATAAAGTGCACCACGTGTTTCCACACTCTGGAGTCCAAACTGAATTAACCCTATTCCCTAAGAAGCAGTTTTCTCTCTAAGGGTTTGTTCCTCGTATCCATTCCACAATATTCGCTGTGAGAACATCCATTCCTTTATCAGTAAACTACCCACTGGGGAGTGGTCTGGTTAGTTTATAGCCTGGCAAAACAATTATATAAACCTTCAGAAGTACTTTTCTCGAATCTGAGTTATCAATCTCATCCCTGTTTGTAGTGTGAAAATATTTTGGTGAGTTTAATTTTTTTTTTAATTTGTATTTAAATTCCAGTTAACATACAGTGTAACATTAGTTTCAGGTGTACAGCTTAACGATTCAACATTTACATACAACACCCAGTACTTGTATCAAGTGAGCTTCTTAATCTCTATCACCTAGTGAACCCATTCACCCACCCACCTATGATAACCATCAGTTTCTTCTCTTTTAGTGAAGAGTATTTCTTGGTTTGCCTCTTTCTTTTTTTTCTCCTGTGATCATTTGTTTCTTAAATTCCATATATGAGTAAAATTGTATGGTACTTGTATTTCTTTAACTGTTTTAATTAGCTTGGCATAATATTCTAGCTCCATCCATGTCATCGCAAATGACAAGATTTGATTATTTTTATAATATTCCATTGTGTATATATACCACATCTTCTTTAGTCATTAGTGGATATTTGGGCTCTTTCCATAATTTGGCTATTAGATAATACTGCTACAAACATCAGTGTGCATGTATCCCTTGGAATTAGTATTTTGTATTCTTTGGGTAAATAGAAATTGTTGGATGGTAGGGTAGTTCTCTTTCAACTTTTTGAGGAAACTCCATACTGTTTTCCAGAGTGGCTGCACCAGTTTGCATTCCCACCAACAGTGCAAAGGTATTCCCCTTTCTCTGTATCCTCACCAACATCTGTTGTTTCCTGTGTTGTTAATTTTAGCTATTCTGACAGGTATGAAGTGATATCTCATTGTAGTTTTGATTTGTATTTCCCTGATGATGAGTGATGTTGAGCATCTTTTTGTGTGTCTGTTGGCCATCTGTATGTCCTCTTAGGAAAAATGTCTATTCATGTCTTCTGCCCATTTTTTAATCGGATTATTTATTTTTTAGGTGTTGAGTTTTATAAGTTCTTTATATATTTTAGATACTAACCTTTTATTAGATATGTCATTTGCAAATATCTTCTCCCATTCCATAGGTTACCTTTTAGTTTTGTTGTTTCCTTTGCTGTGCAGAAGCTTTTTATTTTGATGAAGTCTCAATAGTTTATTTTTGCTTTTGTTACCCTTGCCTCAGGAGACATATCTAGTAAGAAGTTGCTACAGCAGATGTCAAAGAGGTTACTGCCTATGTTCCCCAGGATTTTAATGGTTTTCTGTCTCACATTTAGGTCTTTCATCCGTTTTGCGTTTATTTTTGTGGATGGCGTAAGAAAGTGGTCCAGTTTCATTCTTCTGCATGTTGCTGTCCAGTTTCCCAACACCATTTGTCAACGAGACTGTCTTTTTGGATCTTCTTTCCTGCTTTGTCAAAGATTTTTGACCATATAGTTATAGGTTCATTTCTGGGTTTTCTATTCTGTTCTAGTAATGTATGTGTCTGTTTTTGTGCCAGTAACATACAGTCTTGATCACTAAAGCTTTGTAATGGAACTTGAAGTCTGGAATTGTGATGCCTCCAACTTTGCTTTTCTCTTTCGAGGTTTCTTTGGCTATTTGAGATCTTTTGTCATCCCATACAGATTTTTTCCCAACTGCTGTTGGTATCAATCTCATTTTGCAATTGCACCAAAAACCATAAGATACATGGGACTAAACCTAACCAAAAAGGTAAAGGACCTGTACTCTGGAAACTATAAAACACTGGTAAAAGAAATTGAAGGTTTCACAAAGAAATGAAAAAACATTCCATGCTCATAGATTGGAAGAACAAATGTTAAAATATCTATGGTATCCAATGCAATCTACACGTTTAATGTAATCCCTCTCAAAAGTGAGTTTAATTTTGAAATGTATAGACAATAAGAGAAATGGAAAATCCTCTGAACACTTGCATGTTATATTTTACTCCCTACTAAGTTTTGTTGACTTGAGGGGGAGTAAACTGAATCTGAAATATTTAGGTGATGAGGGGCCTACTCATTCTTCAAATTAAGGAATGATGCACTCTTCATGAGAATGGCAATGATGATATGTACATATCTGTACAAACTCATTTTCTTTTCTCTTCTCTGTCCTTGGCAGGGGAGGAGAGGCCAATATACTCCCCTTTCCAAATATATGGCTCTTTTCTACAGTAGGATTCATATATTATTAGGAATACCTACAAGAAAAGTTGGAGTGCATATGTCATTTCTGTTAGCCTTCCATTGGCCTAAGTATTTCTGGGAATATGATATTTAAGGAATAAAGGAGGTGATAGTTGGGAGGCTTTAGACTTCTCATTTGGGCAGCATAACTAATGGTTGATATATGGGCTTTGGTGTTAGGAAGCTCCTGGTTTTAACTGGTGTTAATCCTGGCTCTACCAGCTATTAGTTGAATAAGTTGAGTAATTTGTTTAACTGGTTGAGTATTTCTAACAACTTATTTAACTAGTTGAATAACTAGTGAGTAACTGTGTCAGATATATTTACTCACCTTTTGAGTTTCTTTTCCTTGACAGAGAGAATTCAGTATGTTAACATGCATCAAGTAGTTGACACTGAGTGAAATACCCAGATGTTGGTGGTGGAGTGGTCTGCTCCAGATGTACTTGTAGAGGATGCATTGCCTGAGGAGAATTAAAAAATAGTAATAATACCTACTAAAAGTTGGGTTATAATTTATTAACACTATGTGCCATCAATTCTTAACAATTTCAGTAATAAAGTATTCCACCCTGCCAGATAACCCACTCTCATCATTTCTATGTTGGTATTACCAGTGAGTAGAAGATATCAGTCTCTCTTATAAGAGATATTGACATGTGCATATATTTACTTGGAGGCCAAATGAGATTGGATGATAAGACAGTCAGTCCTAGGTTCTCACCTATCTGTGAGGGTGTGTAGAAATAAGGTTACACAAGACCTCTTTATTCATGAAGACACAGATGACAGCTGTGGATTAATTCCTGAGATTTGATTCATTCAAAAACTCTATAGAATTATTCAGTAGTCAAAATAAATTAAATTTCAAATTATCTTTTGGCACATATAATCTGGTTTTCTGTCAGATTACAATTTTTCAAAAATTACAATTTTCCAAATCTTTCTTCCAATGGAATAGCATCGTTCATTTTTAGTATTCTGAGGACAGAGGGATTTGTGTACCTCCTAGAAAAAAAACCCAATTAGCTCAGAAAAAAAGTGTTCACTATTAAACAATTAAAAGAAGTATTTGCTGAAGGTAACTTTGTGTCTTCCTTTCTGAATGTGATTCAAAGGCATGATTAGCTCCAGGAGGAAGCAATGTGGTGGTCACTCAGAAGAGCTCTCACATTATTCTTTTATTAGATGACATATTCTTTCTATCCTTGCAGTTTACCCTGCAGATATAGTGGATTCAAGTAGACCATCATTCCGAACTTTCCATGGGTCTGGGTTGGGATTCAATAGGGGCTGATGTTCATTCATGGTTTTTCTTCTCTTGAGGAGAAAGTATAACTTTTGCTGTTTAATTTATTGGCAAGTCTGTTGTGTCTACAGGAATTCTATAGCACAGCTAAACCATGCATTTAGCTGGCACTTCCCCCTTCCCTTTGGTTTCATGTGCAATCATTTGCATAAAGAGTAAAAATCCCAATACCAAATGAAAAATCAAAAGTAATTCACACTATTGTTTTTAACATAGTACTCTTTTTCCTGTAGGCATCAGAGTACTGGTATTACTCCTGCCCTGTGCTGATGTAACGTTGTTTTCTAAACCTGAGTAGCTGTCTGATGGCTCACTTGAAGACACAGGTGTTTGACTTGAGTCTTCTTGACAGGAGCAAAATGAAAATGATTTGCAGTCTCCAGTAGACACTTGATTGTAAGATACGAGAACTTCCAAATTCTGTGCACACATGACAATTTTGGTAATCCCTATTCATGTTTTCAGAGATTATTTTTACTTTCCATTGGACCCTTTGAGCCAAAAGTTGCCTATTTCTCTAGCCTGATCCCTTGAGAGGAAAAAAATGCCAAATTTTACACTTACTTCGAGTCTTCAGTGATAATTTTAGTGGCTTCAATGCATTCTCACAGATGCAGGCATTAGAGGCTGCAGACCCTCTTTTCCTGCCCTAGGCAGCCAGCTAAATGCCTATTAGATTTGGTGTTAAGCCACACCACTAAGGGAGTGAGAATCTGAATTGGCTTCCCTGTTGTCAGCCAGTCTCGCACATTTATTTCAGAGTGAAAATTTGTCACTGCTTTCCCATTTAATTCAATTTTTGATATCATTCTCTGTTTCTAGAGCAGAGATTTATTTTCAACTTTGGAATATTCTAACATAGAAGGAATAAAACATTTTGAATCAAGAGTTTTTACTGTAGCTCTCCACTGTAATTTAATGGAACAAAATGCTTTGTAAGTGTACAACCAGACCAAGCCTTATCAGTATATTTGAAACAAATGCTCAGATTCCCATGCTATGTCTCCCCCTAAAGTTTCTTTACTAATTTAGCCAGGATATATGCAACAAGAACAGAATAACTTTGACTTTCTATTTTTTCCTTATA
This sequence comes from Lynx canadensis, assembly GCF_007474595.2. Lineage (NCBI taxonomy): Eukaryota > Metazoa > Chordata > Mammalia > Carnivora > Felidae > Lynx > Lynx canadensis. The sequence goes on from NC_044303.2 coordinate 170,521,141, forward strand.
TAATTTTTAAGAAAGTGGAAAAGGTAGAGCCAGTCGTCCAATAAATGACAGTTTCTTATGGGGAGAGCCTTCATGTTTGTGTTCCTAGATGTTACTGCTGTCTGGGTGAGGGGAAAATATAGGTCTGTTCACTACCATACTCTACATCCCAGATGGCTTTGAGAATGATAAGAACCTAAGAATTTATTCTTGTCTGTTTCCTATAAAATCTGAAAGGAAAAATGGAAAACACTGTACACAGGTATCAGATCATGTTTCAGGGCATCAGGCGTCCAAGAAAGCACGCTCCTTTACTGTGTGTTGTTATATTGTTTGGTTTTGCTCAGAAAAACAATATATTTTCTTTTTGCGTGAGCCAGCTCAATTGCTGTACGAGGGTGCATTAGTCATTACCACAAAGTCCACACTGGCATCATCCACTTTCTACTCCCACTTCCTATCTTTGTCTCATTAATGGCTACATATTCTTCTTAGTTAAAGTATCACTTTTTCAGGAAGCCTTCCTGATCACTTCCTCTGGTTTATGTTTGTTTCTTGCATATTCCCTTGGGATGATATTCCTAAAATCATTAGCATGATCATTTCATTAATTGTGTTTCTCATCCCCCAGACTGTAGGGCATTTACGTATCTGCTCACTCTATAATCTCCAGTATTGAACACAGTGTCTGCTTCCTAGCAGAATCTCAAAGGTTTGTTGGCTAAATGCCCATAACAATGCCATTTAAAATGTAGCTAATCTTTCAGCTGTGACTTTTGGATACAGTTGTCTTATTCTATGCCATCTCACACTAACAAAAAAGGCATTGTTAGGGCCTAGAGCTGAGTATTGAATTCTCTTGGTGACTTTAGACATAGAACCCTGACAGTGTTTACAGTTACTCCTTTAAATCTCTGGCTCTAGTCCTCAAGAGACACGAGCAAAAAAGAATGAACAATGATGAAGAGTCCACATTTCTAAAGTTGTAAGTGGTTTTCATGATCTTATTTTAGGGTGGGTCTGCTGGTCTTCTCACCCTTAACTACTGGGCCATATTTTTCTTTTTTCCCTTTTCCAGACAAATAGAGTTTAGCAGCAATAGAACTTTAAGCTGTGATGAGTATCTAGTCAGTGTATACTAATGTATTCCTTACATCTTTCATGTATACCTCCAAGCACTGGAGACTCGAGAAGGTACAGGAAAGAGAAAAGCTCAGGAAAAGAAAAATTATGGCATTGTATTAGACCAATATGTAGACACACACACACACACACACACACACACACACACACTTAGTAAACATTGTGGACCTGCTGTTTATCTAAAGCATTTAAAAAGGTACAGTTCTATAGCTCATGTGGAGGAACTACAGTTCTTTGAAACAGGAACTCTGTTGATTTTGTTCAGCATTGAATCCCTAGTACTTAGTACAGTACCTGGAGCATTGTATGTGCTCCTTAAATATTTGTTGAATGAATGAAAGATATATTTACTATGTCACAGGATCTGTGCTAAGTGCTTTATAGGTACTGTCATGCTAATTATTATTAATGAGCCTGCCGTCAGTTCATTGACTTTCAGCTCCTTGTGCAAATTCACACAGCTAGCAAGCAAGGACCCGGAATCTGAATCCAACCAGTAATGGATTCAGGGTCCATGCACCTAACCACTGTGATAAACTGCGTTTTACATGTAAACATAACGGATATATTGTGTTTCATAGTTACCAATTGTGTGATACAAAGCACCTTTTTTATTCTTCAGTTGGTGGTAACATAAGCCACTATGTATGAATACTAGAACTCTGTGATTCTATAGCTTTCCACCCTATGTCATATTTCATGCTGCTCACTCACTATGATTTCTCTGATTCTCTGTGTTTTCAATGGAAAGGTATTATTAAATCATCTAAAAATCTTTACTTAGATATCAGCCCCTCCCATCATGTTAATTTCTCCACCTAAGTCATCTTTGGTTTTATTATGTAAATATGTGTTTTGTGGGGAAGATTTCTGTGCACATAATTACCCAGTTACAGGTTGCATGTAACTTCCTGAGTGTTTCTTTGAACCGTACTGAGAATTAACCATATGGACCAGGTCACCATGGTAAGATCTTGGAACATAGATAACATGTTAGTTGTGACTTTCTGATACCTTAATATAATTTTGTGTCTAGTATAATGCTAAAAAAAAAAGTTAAATAAGTTAAATATTTAAAGGAATCGGAATGAAAGGATGGAAAGTGATTAATTAGAGGTGATAGTTATTGGCAGGGGGGAGATGAACCCACCATTTACGAATGGATAATCTTGACTTCATCCTTAAACTTTCTGAAATTGTTTACTTGAAAAGATAAAAACTCTGTGAGAATTTGAGCTTTCTCTGTGTCCTAATTCACATTGCTTTTTATGTTTGGTTTCTCCAAAACACTGAAGAAAATTTAAGCTAATAAATTGATAATCTCTCACACTCTCAGAAACATACAAACAAACAAATGAAACAACAACAACAAAACAAGCACACAGCACACAAAACAAAACAAAACAAAACAACAACGACAAAAAAACTCCACAGAAAAGTCAACGGTTTCAGTCCTATAATGTGGAGATATGCATACCTGCTCTGGAAGCCTACAGGTTTTTTTCCCCCCAGTCCAAACCAAAGTAATTTACTGGTTTGAAGAAAAATGAGGGAATTCTAAACTTTGCCATGGAAGACTGTGAATGAGTAAGCAGTGTTCCCCCTTGACAGCCAAGCACACACAATGAGTCTTCTAGCATGTTAGTTGGCTCTGGAACTCATTATTGTTGCCATCATTATATTTCCAATATGACAGCTTTAGTTTTCTGAAAAAGATTTAATTGGTTAAAAAAAATCCTCCTGTCCATTTCCCAGTGGCATGATGCCTGTTTTGTTCTGTCTCTCAGGGGGGAAGGATGAGTCAAAGCAAGCGTGCTCATGGAGACATTTTGAGGGCCCTGTGGAGTAGAGCTGCCCCTTTTGACCTTTCCGTTAGTCTTTTCATTTCTCAACAGAAAGGTTCCACAGAGATAATGTGGGGAGTTTATGTGAACCAGAGCTGAGCTCCTGCACTGATTTCGTGTATGATTCAGAAACAGAATTCTATGGCAAATAGATTGTCTTTTTTTATAACATTTTTGAATATAATTTTAAAGATCTCTGGGTGCCTACATTTATTTTTTATTGTGTATCTACATGGGTCCAAACATGGGTCCAAACGTGGGTCTAAACATATGAAGTGTGTGTTACGCATTAGTTTATGCTTCTTTAAACACAAATGGTGTCTTGTGGGGTGCTGCTTTCCATCATGGGTTACCTGTGTACTAGTTATTTTGATGTTTTTCCTTAACTGTGCCCAAAGGATATTACTTCTATCCATTTTCACATGAATAAACTCCTGTTAGTGACGTGAGGGTTTTTTTTCCATTTTGTCTTCTTTCAGTTAATTTTAACTTCATTATTAAGATGAATTGTAATGATGTTTAAAACCCCAGAGGCAAACTGGCTTCATTTGATTTCTTCTGGTAGATGGAAAAAAAAAACTCTTAGCAGTTCCAATCTTCTGTGAAATGTGCCCTGTACTTTGTGCTTACATTTTTAATGTGCCTTTCAAAACAGAATTGATTTGGTTCTTTCTTTTAAAATATAAAATAATAAATATTTTATAAGGGAAGGGATAGGTTTTTTTTTCTTTTTTGGGGGTATGAGCAACTGAAACAGTAAAAATAATGTCACCATAATAACCACTTGAAAGCAAAGCAATACTGTTTTTTAATTAGTTTGAGCTTCCAAAAAACATACATGTCAAGATGGACATATTGACCTTTGTTTGACCTATGTTATCCTCAGGAAGACAATTCTGTCTTGGCACTTCACAAGGTCTGTCCCCTGCTCAGGACTTCTGAAAAGGAAGTCCTTTTCAGACTTCCTTTTCCAGAGGAAAAGAAGAGATGCGAATAACAAATAATTTCTGGAATTCACTGAAATAAAAACCTACTATAGATGTATCAAGTGTCATGATTTCTGGTGGAATTTCAGGCACCCTGGTGAAAAAAAAATGACACATTTTCATGATTTATGTAGCTTTTTGTATCATAAACTTTATTTTATGCAAAGAAGGGGGGCATTTTTTTTTTTTGCCAAGCTCCCTGTAGTCATCAGGATAGCCCCTGTATTACACAGTCCCTGTACTACATAGAACCTACCCTCTTCCATTCATTTATGTAAAAAATATTCATTGAGTATCTTCTCTGTGTCTTGTTCTGTAGGAGCTAGAAACATAAATTAAACAGACCCTGCCCTCAAGGGACTTCAAGTCTAATAGGAGAGGTGGACAAATGCCTATCATTTATACTCATGGAAGGCCAGGAAACAAAGGAAGAAGAAGAAGAAGAAGAGAAAGAAGTAAGTGTCATATGACAGGAATGTGAGTTTTTATCGTGGGGTCTCTTGGGAGGGGAACTGACTTAAAGACTGTTTCTTCTTTTTTTTTTTTTATTTTTTTTTAATTTTTTTTTTCAATGTTTATTTATTTTTGGGACAGAGAGAGACAGAGCATGAACGGGGGAGGGGCAGAGAGAGGGAGACACAGACTCGGAAGCAGGCTCCAGGCTCTGAGCCATCAGCCCAGAGCCTGACGCGGGGCTCGAACTCACGGACCGCGAGATCGCGACCTGGCTGAAGTCGGACGCTTAACCGACTGCGCCACCCAGGTGCCCCAAGACTGTTTCTTCTTTGCAGAAAGAATTAGTGCAGAATGAGGCAGCTTTTTACTTGGAAGCTATTTTTCTGTGATGGAGTTTAATCTCCCCTGAATTTGGGGGAACACAGGCATTTTCATTTGCTACTTCTGCATCTTTTCTGTCTTGTTAGGGCAGAGGCTTCTATGAACTGAAGGGGCCTCTCACCCACCCGTTTGGTAACAAACCTAAGCCTGCCTTGCCAGCCTAATTATTAGCAAATTGCTCTAGCTAGATCAATGGGCATGCTTTCAAGTCTAATAAGAATGAAAAAAAAAAAAAAGTGTTCAAAGCTGAAATATTTTTAGTCCTACAGAGAGATTGATTTTCTATGAGATTCTGAATTACCTTAAAAACTTCTTTTAAATTCTTACTGACATTTCTGGTTTGAGATTCATGATGATGAAAAGAATGTTTACTCGGATACTCCTCCTTCTCTAGCTAGTTTCTCATTTCTCTGGGTCGGGAATTCATTCATGCTTTCTCAGTAAATGTAACATCCTGATGGTATCAGCTTCTGTTGTGTTTAAAATAAAAAGGTAACTCAGATTCTTAAAATAAAAAAAAAATATTTTTCATGATTCTGGAGGCTATCTAAATGTTCTGGGTTATGATGGATCATCTGGGGCTAGCATGGTGCATTCTCATGTTTGGAAACCCAGCGGAGAAAGCTGTGCAGGCTAGGATCTCTCCATGTAGCTTCTCATTATTTGGATATCTCCAGAAGAGTCCCAGAAGCAAGCAAGGAAGGATAGGCCCCGGTGTATACTCTTGAAATTTCTGCTTCTGGCAAGTTGACTCATGTCCCATCAACTAAAGTAAGTCTTGAGACCAAGCTCAGATTGTAGAGTTGAAGGAAAAGACTGCATTTCTTGATAGAAAAGGTGGCAAAGTCACATTGCAAAAGGCAGCGTGTAGGAGTGCTAGGCAGTGTGTAGTGTGAGACTCTAATTGCTACACGTTGCTACACCAGTTTATCCCTGAGAGGTTAGCAGCAAGTGAAATCCCAAGAGGAAGTCATTTGGGCATAAACAGCCTATAGTAGACCTTAAGGAGCTCCACCTGTACATGGGCTTCCCTGCCTCTGGCGCTTGTTGCAAGCTTCATCCTCCTGCAAGTCATTCCGTCTTCGAGGTTTTGGAAACCACACTAAACTACATGTTGACAGAGGCACTCGTCGCCAAGAGGGAGGCTCTAAAATGGGAGTGGAGCTTGTTAAAGAAGAAAAAATGGCACTGGACAAGATGAGCAGACAGAAGTTGATTTTATTTCCATACTATTGCCAGCAATAGGGCAGAGAGCCCAGAACAAGTCTGGATACTTAGCTTCATGGAAACAAAAGGCGGAGGGTTTTTAACTCTGAGAGTGAGCTAGTGGAAAAGTACTGGAGGATGTTAGGAGAGGAGGTTGGTCAATGGATGTGTTGAGCACATTTAGCTATTCCCGAATTTGCAAATGCTTGTTTTCTGGGATTATGCCACTGGTGTTTGTTAACTGGCACCGTGGAAGTTAGACGCCTATTCTCTACAGAGACTGGGAGATATGGGTGCTATCTTCTCCAATGTTTACATTTCAAAAGTGATTCCTAAGTCCTTGAGAAAAACATTTCCTAAACTGTAACACTGGCAAAGGCTGGGAGATTTAGATATATTTCAAAGGGGCAGAGAAAGAATTTACAATGGCAAGTTTTCTAAAATATGCTCTCTAAGAAAATGGAGGTCAGGGGCCTCGACTCAGAAATAAGCCTATTTAAAGTATAGTCAAGCTAGGGGGATCATGAAGACCATCTTGATCATACTCTCCAGGAGCAAAACAACCTATTGCTTAACTTTGCAATAGGGGCTGCCTAGCACTAAATATCATCCTTGTCAATAACTGTCTGAGAAAATAGAACATTAAAGAAATCTTTTTAATGTTTATTTATTTTGAGATGGAGAGCATGTGTCCACATGTGAACAAGTGGGGGCGGGCAGAGAGAGAGGGAGAGAGAGAATCCCATGGAGCACAATGCAGGGCTCAATCACAAATCATGAGATCATGACCTGAGCAAAGGCTAAGAGTCATATGTGTAATTGACTAAGCCACCCAGGAGCCTGAGAATAAAACTTTTTAACCAATTTCACAGTTTAATAAATGTTCAGAAAGTTTTTAAGGAATTTTAGGAAAAATCTAGTTTGTATGTATGATTCTTTTGTCTTCTATGTTATTTTCTAATGAGTAGTTGACATCATTGTTCTTTCTCTGTCAGTGTCTCTCACCTGAGTGTCCCTCTGGGTCCCTGCTATGGGGCTCTGACACAGTCATGCATCTATAGTGGTGTCATTTACTGAAATCTCCATTAAAGGCCAGGTAGCAGTTAGGCCTTCTATAGAAGAAAGGAGACCTAGACATGTTAAATGACTTGCCCTAAGTTTCGTAGATCAGTACAACAAAGATGAGATTTGGACCAAACTGCATCTGATTGAAATACCTAGGCTGTAAGCACTCCACAAACAAGCCAATCTCAGAGGTAAAGCTGGTCCTGGATTACTTTGTGATGTCTTAAATGTTCTTTAACTTCCTGTTTATTTCTCATTTTTCCCACATTACGGCATCTGTACTTCCAAAACAATTACCTTTGTCCCAGCTGGCCCTCCGGCTTATTAAAACCAATTGTCAGGGAAAGTCTTGATGTCTACCTTGCAAAGGCATTGGATTAAGCTATCCTTTTAATTGGGAAGTGAAATGTTGATATCCTGTGTAGGAAATTTTAATCACCAGTCCAGTGGGTGAGGGAAGCTTTGTTTTTGTTTGCTTTGTTTTTGTTTTCAACGTTTATTTTTGGGACAGAGAGAGACAGAGCATGAATGGGGGAGGGGCAGAGAGAGAGGGAGACACAGAATCGGAAACAGGCTCCAGGCTCTGAGCCATCAGCCCAGAGCCTGACGCGGGGCTCGAACTCACGGACCGCGAGATCGTGACCTGGCTGAAGTCGGACGCTTAACCGACTGCGCCACCCAGGCGCCCCTGCTTTGTTTTTGTTTTTACTAGTGGAATGAGGAGACTGACCCTATCTCAGATGCCTGAAGACAGACCTCAGCATATCTAGCAATGTATAAATGTTAGCCTTAATAATCTGGGACAAGAACTTTGTTTGGAAACCTTCTCATGCTCTGAGAGGCTGCATTTCTATCAGTAGAAGAATATCACTTTTTTGGACTTGCTTGAAGTGAGGAGATTTCTTAATTTTCTCAAGAGTAAAATGAATGTCTCAAGAGTACTGTTTTCTTCTGGTAGAAGCTGATATCTGCTCTAGTCTTAATGCTGTTAGTAACAGGGCTATTTTTAAAACCATTCCTGAAAAATAATGAGCCACCTGAACAGAAACTCTCATAGAACATTCCTTCTTTCTCTTGGAAATTCTATTTTGGGTCATTCCTGTTTGGAACATACTACACAATTAATGGCTTTCTAGTTCCTGTGAGTAGTGGAAAGATTGATCAGTGAACAATGGATGTAAATATGACACTCGTCTATTTCAGGAATGGTGAAGCTCAGTTTTAATTTGATAGGACAGGGAGGGAAACGAGGTCCTCTCTGTTTGGATGCCCCCATATTTTATTTCTAAAATAAATAACCTATAAATAATTGGCCTAGAAATAGTATAATAAAATGGCTCAGTTTTATACGTGGTAATGTGTAGGAAGCAGTATAGAACTGGTGACTTTTTTCTAGTTTTTGGGAAAGCCTGTGGAGGCATCTCTGCCCAGGAGGTGGAGAAGTTGGTTCTGCCCCAATTATCCCAGTTGGCAAGTCTGGCCCATAGAGAGTGGCCAGATAATGAATGTGGGCATTCCTCTTCTTGCTCAGATTGGGAAACCTGCTTTTCAATACCTTGTGGAAGGCAGAGGCTCGCTGACTCACTGCCACTTTGGACTCCCTGTTACCAGGAGTGTAACCCCAAATCAAAGACCCCAGCATAAGCACTGTCAATCTGACATCTTCCCAGATTTAAAAAAAAAGAAAACAAAGACAAAAAAGAATATCCCTATTTGTAAAGATTCTGGTTGTAATGAGCTGCAAATCATTGGAGAGCTTTCCTTTGGGAACCTCAGAAGACAGAGAAGTTGCTCAGAAGATGCTATTTTTAGAGTTCCAAATAGGCTTATCTCAGCCAACATCTAGGCTGCAGTAACAGAATTGTGATTAGAAATGCTCCAGAGGAGGGAAAAAATGACATTCACTCATCTTTGGACACTTTAGTAGAACTCAAATTCTGTATCTTGCAAGCTGCTGGGTCCTTTCTAAATGGCCTTTGTGAGGGTATCACCAGGCAAAGGGAAATGAGGCAGGCCCTCATAAGTCATTATTTCTGGAAAATGTCTGTTCACGTAATCCTGTTTGGCCAAGGTACATATCTCAGACTCTCAGAACTCCATGGCAGGCAGGGCAATAAGGCGTTAACTCTTGGACAGGAGATTTGCTTCATACTTGATTTCTTCAAAATAGTGACTTATAGGGAGATGTTGCTGTGTCCAGTATGAATTAACTCTCGCTTTGGGTATGTGGAGGTATGGAAAGTGGTATGAAATTGTGCTCCAGAAAACCCCAGGCATACAGGCTGGGGCTAAGTATGTGACTTGAACAGCAATGTATCCTTCTTATTAAGTTAGGAGAACCTCCCCAAGTCCCCAGCTTAATTGGTTTGTTGTTATATAGACCACCATAACAACAGGGGAGGGAGTTTCCCAGAAGAACCAAATATTTAACCTGCCAACACATTTGTTTTACATTAGCTACTAACATTTTTTTCCCCCATCTTACACAATCCATCTGAGTGAAGGAAATAACACTGTAATTGATGGGCTCAAAATTGTAATCAGGTCAATAAACTGCCAGATTTACAGGTACTGTATGTCAAACAGCCACATGCTAGGTAGATGGAGGGAGGGGAAACTTGTGTTTTCACTAACTACACATGCTATTTGCTGGTACGAAGAAGCAACTGCTGTAACCTGTTTTTCATTGCCCTTTATTGCATATAGTTTAATATGTATGTCTTTTGCATTAATAGACAAAGATACCTGACTGTATGTGGGCAGTTTATAGTAGGGATTAGAGGTAAAGTCTAAAGCATGGGATGTTAACTAGGTGTATGACCTAAAGGAAAAGGAAGCTCAGGAAGGAAAGAGTTCAGTTAGTTCAGTTTCAAGTTAAAGGAGAAATCATTTCTGAGGCAATGGCTGGTTGTAGCTGGCATCTCTTTGCTGGGATCTGTACAATAAGAAAAAACAGATGTGAAGAAGGATAAGGCTTCCTTCTGACCCCTGTCCTCCTGCCACACATGTATACATCCCCTGACGTGCAACTCCGGTGTTTCTACAATGGTAGAGATGGTACACCTCCTTATCTAACATAATATTTAACCAGAGAAATGATATTATTTTGTAAGAGCAATTTTGTAAGCTATGGGCTACATGAGTCCCCATGATCCCACTCTATTTTCTATCAAAGCAGGTATCTTTGGGAAAAATATACTAAGAAAATTGTGTTTTACATTTCTATGCAGACTTCTTAGTGACAGTTAATTTTATCCATGTGACTTATTTGGTGAGTATGTTTTTATATACATACAGTCTCAAAATGTGCTGGATTTAGCATGGCTGAGATAATATGACCTTCATCTCAAAAAAAATAGATTTTCATCATGCAAAGCAATCTGTTGGTATTGATATTTTTTAAATCATGTTGATTACTTCAAGGACTCTGTATACGCTCTCTTTCAGATAACTTTTTGTTTCTCTAACAGGAGGCTTATCTGTACTTTATATCCATCTGTCAGATTTGCCTCCCCCAATTCTTAGAAACAGGGGTCCTCTCCTTGTATCCCAGCTTACTTTTTCATCTGTTCCCTTAATTCCAATCTCCTTCCTCATCCAGACAGGTATGGTTCCATTTACCAACATTTCTCTCTCCTACATCAGTAATTTATCTTCTATGCTGGCTCTTTTTTCCTCACTTTTTAAGAAATTCAAGTGTCTTCCATTTTCAAACTGCCCTGATTGACACTGTGTCCTCTATCTGACGTAGACTCTCAACTCTTGTCTCATGTGAATGTCTTCTACTCTATCCTTACTCTTCTTTTTCTATAATATTAACTGTATTCCATTTCTTCATTTGCTGTTCATTCATCAATTTACTGTGATTTGCTTTCAATCTCCCACATTTTGGAAACTGGTCTTAGAGACTTTTATTATCTAATTGTCAGTGGCGGTGAACATGTTCCAATTTGCAGCTTGCAGGCTTCTCTTGTGGATACTTGGCTTCTCTGTGCTTGGTGTTGGTGACACCATCTCCCAGTTGGCCTCCCTGTCTGTGACCATTTATGCTCTTCCTCATTGTTGAAGTGTTGGTGAACCCCAGGTTCTGAATTTTGCCCACTGTCCTTTTTCTTTCACATACTCTCTTCTAGTGGTTCCCTTGAACTCCAGCTCTTCCCTTATTGCCTTCTAGTTTGTATGTGAGGTTATGTCTTTCTTCAGTTTTCTCCAGGTAAGCTTGTTGGACATTTGGGACATTCAGATGTTCCAAACACTCGTCAAACTCATTACATTTCAAATTAAATTTATCAGTTCCCCCCACCACTAAAATTTAGACTCACTCTCCCCCCCCAATATTTTTTTCAGAAATTCAAAAGTACCAAAATTTATAAAGAATAATTTCATAATTGCTACTGTACCTGAGTGACAGAAAGATACAGTATGGGACCTGGTTCAGGGACAGGACAGTGTTACTCTGCTTTCAGCTTTATGTAAGAGGGCCAGATCTGGTTTTCTACTATACCAAGGTAGGTATAGTAGATACTAACACCCTAGGCTCTGGATAGATACTAAAACCCTACAATTCCCCCCCCCAACACTGCTCTGAGAGAGAGAGAGAGAGAGAGAGAGAGAGAGAGAGAAGGCAGAAGGAGAGGGAAGGGGGGAGGGGGTCAGAAGAAGATACAGAAAGAAAGAGAATCTTTTTTTCCCTTGATTTTTTAAAAATTAATTTATTTAAATTACAGTTAGTTAACATGCAGTGTAGTATTGTTTCCAGGAGTAGAACCAGTGGTTCATCACTTACATATAACACCCCGTGCTCATCCCAACAACTGCCCTCCTTAATGCCCATCACCCATTTGGCCCATCCCCCACCTACCTCCCCTTTAGCAACCCCCAGCCTTTTCTCTGCATTTAAGAGTCTCTTATGGTTTGCCTCCCTTTCTGTTTTTGTCTTATTTTTGCTTCCCTTTCCCTATGTTCATCTGTTATGTTTTTTTTTAATTCCACATATGAGTGACATCATATATTTGTCTTTCTTTGACTTACTTTGCTTAGCATAATACACTTTAGTTCCATCCACATTGTTGCAAATGGCAGTATTTCATTCTTTTTGATCACCAAGTAATATTCCATTGTATATATATACCACATTTTCTTTATCCACTCATCAGTCGATGGACATTTGAGCTCTTTCCATAATTTTTCTATTGTTGATATGTAAATATCAGGGTGTATGTACCCCTTTAAATCAGCATTGTCATATCCTTTGGATAAATACCTAGTAGTACAATTGCTGGGTAATAGGGTAGTTTTCTTTTTAACTTTTTGAGGCAACTCTATACTGTTTTCCAGAGTGGCTGCATCAGTTTGCATTCCTACCAACAGTACAAAAGTGTTCCTCTTTCTCTGCATCCTCACCAGTATCTGTTGTTCCCTGAGTTGTTCATTTTAGTCATTCTGACAGGTGTGAGGTGGTATCTCATTGTGGTTTTGATTTGTATTTCCCTGACGATGAGCACCTTTTCATGTGTCTGTTAGCCATCTGGATGTCTTCTTTGGAAAAGTGTCTATTCACGTCTTCTATTTCTTCACAGGATTATTGTTTTTTGGGTTTTGAGTTTGATAGGTTCTTTATAGATTTTGGATACTAACACTTTATCTGGTATGTCAGTTGGAAATATCTTCTCCCATTCTGTCAGTTGCCTTTTAGTTTTTTGATTATTTACTTTGCTGTGCAGAAGCTTTTTATCTTGATGAAGTCCCAATAGTTCAATTTTGCTTTTATTTCCTTTGCCTCTGGAGACATATCAAGTACAAAGTTGCTGCGGCTGAGGTCAAAGAGGTTTCTGCCTGTGTTCTCCCTTAGGATTTTGATGATTTGTTGTTTAACATTTAGGTCTTTCATCCATTTTGAATTTATATTTGTGTATGTGGTAAGGAAGTGGTCCAATTCCATTCTTTGGCATGTTGCTGTCCAGTTTTTCCAGCACCATTTGCTGAAGAGGCTGTCTTTTTTCCATCGGATACTCTTTCCTCCTTCGTCAAAGCTTAGTTGGCCATACATTTGTGGGTCCATTCCTGGGTTCTCTCTTCTGTTCCATTGATTTATGTGCCTGTTTTTTGTGCCATTCCTATACCGTCTTGATGATTGCAGCTTTGTCGTACAGCTTAAAGTCTGGAATGGTGTTGCCTCAAAGTTTGGTTTTCTTTTTCAGCATTCCTTTGGTTATTTGGGGTCTTTTCAGGTTCCAAACAAATTTTAGGATTGTTTGTTCAAGCTTTGTGAAGAATGCTGGTGTTATTTTGATAGGAATTGCATTGAATGTGTAGATTGCTTTGGATGGTATCAACATTTTTTTTTTTATTAAACAAATTTTTTTTTTAAATTTTTTTTCAACGTTTATTAATTTTTGGGACAGAGAGAGACAGAGCATGAACGGGGGAGGCGCGGAGAGAGAGGGAGACACAGAATCGGAAGCAGGCTCCAGGCTCTGAGCCATCAGCCCAGAGCCCGACGCGGGGCTCGAACTCACGGACCGCGAGATCGTGACCTGGCTGAAGTCGGACGCTTAACTGACTGCGCCACCCAGGCGCCCCTGGATGGTATCAACATTTTAACAATATTTGTTCTTCTAATCCGTGAGCATAGAATATTTTTCCATTTCTTTGTGTCTTCTTCAGTTTCTTTAATAAGCTTTCTATAGTTTTCAGCATAAAGTTCTTTTACCGCTTTGGTTAGGTTTATTCCTAGATATCTTATGGTTTGGGGTGCAGTTGTAAATGGGATTGATTCCTTGATTTATCTTTCTGCTGCTTCATTATTGGTGTATAGAAATGCCACACATTCCTGTATTGATTTTATATCCTGTGACATTGCTGAATTCATGGATCAGTTCTAGCAGATTTTTTGTGGAGTCTTTTAGGTTTTCTATGTAGAGTACCATGCCATCTCAAAGAGTGATTTTGACTTCTTTGCCAATTCATATGCCTTTTATTTCTTTTTGCTGTCTGACTGCTGAGGCTAGGGCTTCCAGTTCTATGGTGAACAATAGTGGTAAGAATGGACATCCCTGTCGTGTTTCTGATCTTAGGGGGAAAGCTGTCAGTTTTCCCCATTGAGGATGATATTAACTGTGGGCCTTTATCATATGGGTTTTATGATGTTGAGTTGTGTTCCTTCTATCCCTCCTTCCTTGATAGTTTTTACCAAGAAAGTATGCTGTGTTTTGTCAAATGCTTTTTTTCTGCATCTATTGAAAGGATCATATGGTTCTTATCCTTTCTTTTATTAATGTGGTGTATCACATTGATTGATTTGCAAATACTGAACCAACCCTGCAACCCAGGAATGACTCCCACTTGATCATGGTGAATAATTCTTTAATATACTCTTGAATTCAACTTGCTAGTATCTTCTTGAGAAGTTTTACATCCAGTTTCATCAGGGATATGGGCCTGTAATTCTCCTTTTTAGTGGTGTCTTTGTCTGGTTTGGGAAGCAAGGTAATGCTGGCTTCATAAAATGAGTTTGGAAGCTTTTCTTCCATTTCTGTTTTTTGGAACAGTTTGAAGAAAATAGGCATTAACTCTTCTTTAAATGTCTCATTGAATTTCCCTGGTAATCCATCTGGCCCAGGACTCTTATTTGTTGGGAGATTTTTGATAACTCAATTTCTTTGCTGGTTATGGGACTGTTCAAAGTTTCTATTTCTTCTTGTTTGAGTTTTGATAGTTTGTGGTTGTCTAGGAATTTGTCCATTTCTTCCATATTGTCCAGTTTGTTGACATATAATTTTTCATTTATTCTCCAGTAATTGTTTGTATCTGGTATCAGTTGTGATCTCTTGTCTTTCATTTGTGATTTATCTATTTGGGTCTTCTCTTTCTTTGGTAATTCTGACCAGGGGTTTATCAGTTTTGTTTATTCTTTCACAAACCAGCTGTTAGTTTCATTGATCTGTTCTACTGTTTTTTTTTTATTTGTTTCTATATCAATTATTTCTGCTCTAATCTTTATTATTTCCCTCCTTCTGGTGGCTTCAGGCTTTCTTTGTTGCTCTGTTTCTAGCTCCTTTAGGTACAAAGTTATGTTATGTATTTGGGATCTTCCTTGCTTCTTGAGATAGGCCTGAATTGCAATGTACTTTCCTCTTAGCACTGTCTTAGCTGTATCCCAATGGGTTTGGACTATCATGGTTTCATTTTCATTGGCTTCTTAATTTCCTGGTTAAACCATTCATTCTTTAGTTGGATGTTGTTTAACCTCCATGTCTTGAAGGCTTCCCAAATTTCTTCTTGTTGATTTCAGGTTTCATAGAGTTTTTATCTAAAAATATACATGATATAATTTTGATCTTTTTGTACGTATTAGGGCTGATTTGTGACCCAGTCTGTGATTTATTCTGGAGAATGTAACATGTGCACATGAGAAGAATGTGTATTCTGCTGCTTTAGGATGAAATGTTCTGAATGTATCTGTTAAATCCATCTGGTCCAGTGTGTCATTCAAAGCCATTTTTCCTTATTGATTTTCCACTTATGTGATCTGTCCATTGTTGTAAGAGGGGCATTAAAGTCTCCTACTATTACAGTATTATTATCAGTGAGTTTGCTTATGTTTGTGATTGTTTTATATATTTGGGTTCCTTCAAGTTGGGGGCATAAATGTTTATAATTGTTAGATCTTCTTGATGGATAGATCTCTTAATTATGATATAATGCCCTTCATCATCTCTTGTTAACAGTCTTTGTTTTAAAATATAGTTTGTCTGATACAAGTATGGCTACTCTGGCATTCTTTTGACCTCCATTAGCATCAGAGATGGTTCCCTATCCCCTCACTTTCAATCTGCAGGTGTCTTTAGGTCTAAAATGAGTTTCTTGTAGGCAGCATATAGATAAGTCTTGTTTTTTTTATCCATTCTGATACCCTATGTCTTTTGATTGGAATATTTAGTCCATTTACATTGAGTGATTATGGAAGGATATGAATTTAGAGCCATTGTGTTAACTGTAGAGTTGGTGTTTCTGGTGATGTTCTCTGGTCCTTTACAGTCTGTTTTGGTCCTCTTTTTTTTTTTTTTTCTCTCCAGTCAGTCCCCCTTAAAATTTCTTGTGGGGCTGGTTTAAAGGTCACAAACTCCTTTAGTTTTTGTTTTTCTGGGAAAGTCTTTATCTCTTTTTCTATTTTGAATGAAAACTTTGAAGAATAAAGCATTCTTGGATACATATTTCTCCTATTCAGCACATTGAATATTTCCTGCCGCTACCTTCTGGCCTGCTAAGTTTTAGTGGAAAGGTCTGTTCCTAACCTTATGTGTCTACCCTTGTAGGTTAAGGACCTTTTCCAGCTGCTTTCAGAATTCTCTCTTTATCTTTGTATTTTGTAAGTTTCACTATGATATGTCATGGTGTTGACCTGCGTTTGTTGATTTTGAAGAGAGTTCTTTGTACCTTGGATGTTGATGCCTGTTTCCTTCCCCAGATTCGGGAAATTCTCAGCTATAATTTGTTCAAATAATACTTCTGCCTCCTTTTCTAGCTCTTCTTCTTCTGGGATTCCTATGATACAGATATTGTTTTGTTTCATGGAATCACTTAGTTCTCTAATTCTCCTCTTGTGATCTAGTAATTTCCTTTCCCTCTTTTTTTCAGCTTCATTATTTTCATAATTTTATCTTCTTTCTCACCTATTCTCTCCTCTGCTTCTTTCATACTTGTTGTCACTGTATCCAGTTTATTTTGCATCTCATTTATAGCATTTTTAAATTCATCCTGACTAGTTTGTAGGTCTTTGATCTCTGAAGCAAGAGTTGAAAGAGAAAAGAAAATCTTTAGCAGACTCTATGCCCAGTGCAGAGCCTGATGCAGGGTGCAATCTCACAACCCTGAGATCATGACCTGAGCTGAAATCAAGAGTCAGACACTTAACTGACTAACCCACCCAGGTGCCCCATAAAACCCCAGCCTTTAGTTAAGGAATATCTTATCCAATCTCTTCTCTGTCCTAGGCTTTTCTTGTCTCCTTTCCCAAGTCTTAACTCAAACTTCATGAACAAAATTCTGGTTCCTGGAGATTTTTTTTTTTTAATTAAAATATAGTTACCCAGAATTTTATGTATTTGAAGTATGTGGAGTGCAAGGGAGTATATAGGGAGTTATTCTTATACCTTCTTTGTCTGCAATTGCCAATTTACATGGAAGCACCAGTAGGCACCCAGTGAATCACTGAGTTCCAGACAAACTCTTCCTTGTACCCACTATGCAGTACTTTCCTACATTCTTATGGTAACCATAATTGATTTTCAATTAGTAATCAGAGTAATTAGTAATTGGCATGAAGTAGTCTATAAGCATGAAGAGCAAAAAATGACTAACAGCAGCCGTAGCTTTGAAATAATGACTAATTAATTTTACTTGTTAAAATCAACTTTATTGAAGAATAATTTATATCCAACAAAATGAGCCACTTTAAGTATAGAGTTCTATTGTCATAGACTCTAGGTCTAGAGTTCTCTCTTGTCCAGCAAGAGAGTGGACACAGGATTGAAATGCGAGAGAGGCTAATGTCCGAAAGGAGACAGGAGCCCTGAGTACAGGTCCTTGATCCATTTTTATTAGGATCAGAAGGCTTACAAGTGTGATGGACGTGCACAAAGAGTCAATGAAACTGTGAACATTAACTCATGGGCATGAGGGACAGGGGGTTTTGAAGATAAGTGGTGTTAGGGGTTTGGGTCAATACAAAACAAAGTCCTGGTGGGTGGAAGGTTGTTTACAGCAAACATGAGGCATCACCTCTGTTTACCTAAACTGGCCTAAGGGACCAGACAGTGCATGCTACCTTAGGGTCAACAAGGCACCTTTCTTATGCTAATTAGCTCTGCTCTGGGCAACTTAGCCCTGCTGGGATCTAATGTCCTGTTTTCCTGTTTTTGTCCTTCTTTACTGTGAAAGCAGCTTTCTCCTATTGTACTAGGTTGGGGGGCATCTCCACCTTGAATACCTAATCTTGTTTATCTCATTTTGGATGCTTCCATTCTAAGATTTCCTAGCCCTATACCTTTGTCCCATACTGGGGGTCTTTGCACTGTTTACCTAATCTTGTTTACCTAATCTTGTTTACCCAATCTTGGGTGTGTTCATCCTGTGGCTTTCTAATTCTTTATGCCTTCTTAAACCACGGGTGCAAGCTCATGGAATCCTCCTGAGCTTATTCCCCACACTCTATGAGTCTTGAACTCATTGGATCACCATACTAATCAAAAGAGCATTTTTACCGCACCCCAAATTTCCCTCATGCTCTGTATTAGTTTTCCAGGGCTGTGGTAAAAAGCACTTCAAACTGGGTGGCTTAAATAACAGAAATTTGTTGTCTCACATTTTTGGAGGCTAGAAGTCTAAGATAAGGTGTTGGAAGAGTTGGTTCCTTCTCAGGCTCTCAGGAGGAATCTGATTCATGTCCCTCTCCTAGTTTCTTTTGGATTGCTAGCAATCATTGATGTTCCTTGGCTTGTGGATATGTCACCTAATCTCTGCCTTCTTCATGGGGCATTTTCCCTCTGTGTCTGTCTGTTGCTAGGTCCTATTTTCCCTGTTTGATAAGGACATGGGTAATACTGGATTAGAGCCTCCCCTAATGGTTTCATCTTGACTAAATTTGCAGAGGCACTGGAAAGTTAAGACTTAAACACAGTTTGTACTATCACTCCCCTTTTCCTGACAGCCATCCTCAATACACCACACAAAAAAGAATCCCTGTTCAGTCTCTTCTAGGAACCTGTCTCTTGGATTAATTATGTGGCCCAACAGGTTCAGTGGTGCTACAGGTAACATTTGGGCCTACAGATACTGTGCATAGTCTCTGGAAAGCCCCCATACGAGAGCCACAGTGCAGACCTCTAAAATTCAGGAAGAGTGCTATGTTCTGGGGAAGAATATGACTTACTGTTTGAAAAGCAGCTTGTGGTGTGCTACTGTGCCCTAGGAGAGAGTAAAAGTATGATGAGGGAAACTTATGTGAATATGCCACCAGAGGTGCCCATCATGTTTAAGGTGTTAACAGATCTTCTAAGGTCATAATGCCAGGCAGGTGCAGCAGGAATCCTTTTATGATAGAAATGTTCAAGCAGATTCAGGAGGCACAGTAAATTGCATGAACAGGTGGTTCAAATTCCTGTCACCTCTCTCAAAAAAAATTATGGGTTCTGTGAGTTTCTTTCAACAACCAACAGAGCTCAGTATGTTACTTCTAGGCAAGAGTGAGTCACCACTGCATTACATCCTTCTCAGACATGGTCACAGAAGGCAATTATGAAGGGATATTTCCCCAGTGGGCAGAACCACAAGCAGACACTTCAGTGTTGATGCTGTGAGAATGAAGAATTGATCTAATGTATGGATATACATGGTTTGGTTATTTAGGGATGTTGAAAGATCAAGATTAGAAGACTAGAAATGAAGAAGTTTTGGAAAGAGATAGGTGGATAGACTTAAGAGAGTGGGCACAGAGACTAAGAATTTTTGTGTCTCACATCCCACCAGCATCTACTTCAGAGGAGTCACTAAATATCAGCTGTGTAGGATGACTCATTTTGTGGATGTTAGCCAGTCTTTCTCCTTGGTTATCCCCCTACTTACACAATGGGACTGTGAGCAGAGTAGTGGTCTCGGCAGGTGTAGAGGCTGCCTGTCACTAAAGCTGAGGATTTCTGCTGCCCTCCTGCCAGCACAGATGGACTGACACCACGTCCTTGATTTGATTATTCCTCAGAGAGACCAGGTAGGCATTTAGGGGCAGGTTGATTATATCAGACCCATTTCGACCCTGGAATTGCCAACCCATATCCCATAACTCAGATATAGATTCACTTTCATAACCTGTAGTGCCTCTGCCAACACTATTCTTTGAGGGCTTTGAATGCCTGACTAACCAACATCATATCTGCGTACCATTGCCTATACCACAGGAGACGCTCATAAAGAAAATAAGGTGATGGGTGCATGACCACCCATGTGATACACTGCTACTGCCTTACCACATCATGTGGAAAAACTTGCCTAATAGGATGGTATAATGACTTATTAAATGCTCAGTTAAGGTACCAGCTAGAGTTTCATTCTCCACAAGGTACAGGATCTATTCACAAGGTTTCAGTTTACACATTGAACTAATGACCAGTATTTCATGCTATGTACTCAATAGCTAAACTAAATGGTTTGGGGGACTATGTGGAAGTAGGACTGGCCCTTTCACTATCTCTTCCAGGGATCCACTTGTGAAATGGTGTTTCCCATCTATGCAGTCTTTGGGTCTGCTAGATTAAAAGTCCTCATTCTCAGGACTGGTGAAGTAATGCTTTTACCAATGGATCTGGTAACAGATCCAGTGAGCCTTAAGCTGTCACTTCCACTTGGACTTCTTGAGCTCCTCATGCTATTTAGCCAGCAAAGAAAAGAATTACCATACTGGTTGAAGAAATTCATCTTAAGTTCAATGAACTTTATCCTTGTATCCCAGTGCAGATCTAGGGGTATTGCTGTACAGATGAGGATAGAAAGGAGTATATCTCAAATTCAGGGAACTCATCAAGTCATCTTTTGGTTTCTTTAAACTCAGTGATAATTATATTTTGAAAATTGTAGCAACAACAGCCCAACAAGGGGAAAGCACTTGAGGACCCACCTCATATTTGGAAGGTCTGGGTCACCATGCCAGGCAAGTAAATTGGACCAACTTAAGTATTGATTAAGGGTGAGGCAATCCAGAATGACAAATGAAATAAATGAAATAATTATGCGTAGATTCTTGTGCTCCCATTTTTGACTGAGCATAGGCAAGGACTCTTAGAAATTGATAAAGCCTATAGAGGATCAGGCTAATGGACTTTATTTGTTCTTCATTCTTATCCTTCCCCTATCCCCATTCTTCCTTTGTTACTTTTTGTGAACTTTTCTTTTAGGTGTTATGCTAGTCTGCATTCATTTCCAGCTGCTTATTTCAGGGTTGGCATATTATTTGGAAAGCACTCTGAATCTTTGTAAAGTTTTTAACTTATAAAATATATAAAGGATACAGAAAAATATAGGGAATAATATTGCAGGCATCGATTATATCCACCAAATAAAATGTTATAGATGCAACTGAAGCCATATCTTAATGCTTCTCAGAACCACTCTTCTCCCCCTTCAGAGATAACCATCACACTGAAGCTGGTGTGTATATTTCCATGTGCACTGTATTAATAAATAACATAGCTACATATTTTAAAATTAAATAAATTGTATCACATGGTATGTAGTTTTCTCTGTAACTTGTTTTTTCTTCAACATATTTTTGAGGTTTATTTTTGTTGATGAGGCTTAATTTTTTTTAAAGTCCAGAAGTTGGTTTTATTTCATTTTGCGTTGGCTTTTTTCATTAGTATTTTAATTATCCCTGCTCTAAGATCATCACCTCTTTGTATAACTCTAGAATGTTCCATTCTCATTAGCAGAGCTCTTATAATTCTGGAACAAAAGAGACACACTCTATTCCAGCCTAAAATGTGTGTAACAGAATGAATGATGGCCACTGAAGAGGGACTTGTTTTCTCTCCTCTGCAGGATTGTAGTGCTGGTTTCAGGAACATTCTCCTGGATTTCAGCTTTGCAAGAGAATAAATTCTAGGTTGAGACCCAGAAAATTTAACAGAAGTTATTGACTCTGTTGCCCAATTGCTTGCCAATAATTATTGAGAATAAATTTGTTCTTGCTTTTGTTCTATTTTCCAACAGAATCCCATTTTCATTGCTAGAAAATATATTGTGTTTGGAAGCAATAAAAAGAAAAGAGCAAAGGATGAATAAGGCTTCAGTGGGTAACTGGGAAATAACTCTAAAATTCTTACAGAGAGCTACCACAGTAACTGAAAAGGATCAATAAACCCACAAGTAACATCAAACAACAGCACCTCTGTTAAACATAACAGCTATACTGTGGAGCTACTGTGCTAAATCCTTTCTTTCCTCTTAAAAAAATTGTGTTAAAACAGAGTTTTAGAAGTCTAACAAAGTCTTTATAAACACAACTACTCTCCAGAAATTTAAGATCCACGTCAATTTTTGAAGTTTTTATTTTTCCGCCCTAACTTAGTACCAAGAGCCTCCTCTATACCTGCTCTCATGATCGTTAGTGGCCTTCCAAGGAACAGTGTGTACCGGGGGCCTCGGAGCCAGTGCTGGCTGGTAATGTTACCTCTCAAGTTTACAGCCCACTGCCCTTCTAATAGAAATGGCCAGGCATTATTAAATACACTCAGTTCTATCAAGTCACATAGCAGTGAATGATATAGCCAGAGGAATTTAGATGTAAAAAAAAAAAAAAAATAGTATAAGAGCAACCAGTAGAGTTTTATGGAGTTCTGCTTGTTTATTTTGTTTTGATACTATCGCACAAATGATGACAAGAAAAACATTCTGGATTTTGAATGAATCGGACTGTGGGAGTTGGAACATTGTCAGTTCCATGTAAAAATTGTATTCACTTTGTACTTTGTGTTTAGGGGTCAGATATCCTGCATTTTTTAGTTCCTGGATCTCTAGATCAAGAGCTGCTGCATACAAAGATCTGCATGTGAACACGATGTAAATCAGGAGATCCATATGGGCTTCTTTCACTTAGTAATATGCATGTAAGCCTCTTCCATGTCTTTTCATGGCTTGATAGCTCATTACTTTCTAGCACTGAATAGTAGTCCGTCGTCTGGATGCAAGACAGTTTATTTATCCGTCCATCTACTGAAGGACATCTTGGCTGCTTTCAAGTTTAGGCAATTACGAAGAAAGCTGCTATAAACATGTGTGTGCAGGTTTTTGTGTGCACACAAATTTTCAATTCCTTTGGATGAATACCAAGGAGTGCAATTGCTGGATCTTACAGTAGGAGTATATTTAGTTTTGTTACAAACCACCAAAAGGTCTTCCAGAGTGGCTGTACCATCCCCATCAACAGTGAATGAGAGTTCTAGTTTTCTTAGATCCTCACCAGCATTTGGTGTTGTCACTGTTTTGGGTTTTGGCCATTTTAATAGGTATATAGTTGTAGCTCGTCGTTGTTTTAATTTGCATTTCTCTAAAGACATATGATGTGGAACCTCTTTGCATATGCTTATTTCCCATCTGTACATCTTTTTTCAACTATATTTTTATTTTAAAGGGAATCCTCATCTTTAAAAACTGCTGACAGAGGCATATTTAAAAGTACTGACTTAGGCAATACTACTGAGATATTAGAGTTGGACAGTGCCTACATTTCAATTTCATAATTAATGAGTCAGAAGGGTGTTAGTGGTAGAGAGATGAGACCAACAATGGGTGTGGGAGACAGCATCATGTATGCAGGACATGCCAAGTACTTAAATACAACAATGGTAGGATGCAGGCTTAGTGATCGCTCATCGCTCGTGGGCGAGATCTCCTGGCTATATGGAGGAAAGGGATAGAAATCCTCCTAATATAAACAGTAGAAGAACCTTCTGCAAAAGACCATCACTATTAACATGACAAATGCTTGTTTCTGCCATAGAGAATTTCACTCTGAATTTCTAAATACTCCATCAGTGATACATAGGAAAGGTCTGCCTTTGAATGTTAAGGGCTTGGATCCTGACTGTGACACTAGTGGAAGGTGGGGAACAGAAAGTGCACATGGAAACTGGAGAGGGAAAAAGACTAGGAAGAAGAGATGCATCGATTCCCAAATGAGATCGAATTTAGTGACTGAAAGGTGATTTGACTGAAAAAGTAAAGGAATCTTTGCACTAATCTCTGACCTCTCAGATTTTATCATCATTTAGTAGTAGTGGGACAGAGTAATATTTTTGAAATGTTAACTTCTGTTTGTCTTCCCTGTTAAGCAGATAAGACTATACACGTTGCCACAGGGAAGAAATGCAGAGCAGAAAGCCCATTGATTTTAAGTCTCTTTCTGGATTATATGCTCAGAAATCCTTGGGCTTTAAGGTAACATGGACAAAAATATTCTCAATGAATATCATGCACCAGAGAACCCAGAGTTTAAGGAAGGTAGGTCTTCCTTGGAGATTTAAAAATCATTTCCCAGTTGAAGGAGATAAAGTTATAATGGGGAATTGTTGAGATAAGAGACCTGGGTGGGTCCCAGAGAGGTGTGCTGACCATCATTAGTGCTGTTCATCCCCTGTATCTGGTTAACCCCCCACCCTGCATTTCTCATCTCTCTTCAGACTGGGTGTAGCCATATGACTTACATTGACAAATGCAGTGTGCATGAGAGTGGTAGTGTAACTTTAAGAGCTGTAGTGTGACTCACTATCTTCCCTTCCCACTGGGGTGGTTTTTATGGAAGCACACGTAGAGATGATGTCTCCATCAGCCTGAGACCCTCAGGGAACACAGGAGCAGGGCTTCTTCAGAATATCTGCATTGGACACAGCATGAGAAGTCAGTTTCTCTCGCGTTGAGCAATTGAGGTTTGGGAGGCCTGTGTGTGTGTGTGTGTGTGTGTGTGTGTGTGTGTGTGTGTGTGTATGGCTATGTGTTTAGGCTCAGCAGGCCTTAAAAATAGAGCCCTAATGGTGCTGCAAAAGTCCAGTTGCTGGAGTGCTTAGACTGTGAGGTCATATTTCCTGGGTTGGAAACCCCACTCTGCCACCAACTAGCTATGCAATCTTTTTTTTTTTTAATTTTTTTTTAACGTTTATTTATTTTTGAGACAAAGAGAGACAGAGCATGAATGGGGGAGGGTCAGAGAGAGAGGGAGACACAGAATCTGAAACAGGCTCCAGGCTCTGAGCGGTCAGCACAGAGCCCGACGCGGGGCTCAAACTCACGGACTGCGAGATCATGACCTGAGCCAAAGTTGGACGCTCAACTGAGCCACCCAGGAGCCCCTAGCTATGCAATCTTAAACAAGTGATTTACCTTTCTGTATTTCAGTTTCCTCCTATGTAAATGGGAGTAATAATAATCCTGTGCACAGGATTTTTGAAGATTAAACAAGTTAATATTTGTAAGAACAGTTTTGGGCACATGGGTAACATACAAATGTTAGTTTTGTCTTCTCTCTCTCTCTCTCTCACTCTCTCACTCTGTCTCCTTTTTCACATCAGGCCTTCCCTAAGAGATAATCCATGACAAAGAAATGAGCTAAATTTTAATCTCCAAGGATATGAAATAGTGGTTTAACTCTTCTGAAGTTTCAAGAAAGTATCACAGAGGAGTCTTGATGAGAATACTCGAATGCCTCCTTTAATCATATCTGCTTAACTGCCCTTGTAACTCTGTCCGTGCTCCTGTGCGGCGTCTGCTGCAACTCGGCATTTACTCTTTACCAACTTCCGCATAACTAGTCTCCTGCAAGAATTCTCCTCCCCCAGCCATGCTCTTCTCCACCGCCTTCCCCAGGAAAGGGGCTGCCAAACATTCCGGAAGAGAGCTAACTGACTTTTAGACTGTTTTATCTTCATACCCGCAGCGAATCCAGAAATCTCCCTAAGCTATCTGGCTGAGTGCTGTGGGTTTTAAAGCAATCCTTTAATATATTCACTTGATTTTAAAGACAAAAACCTCCCTGGAACATTTAACCACGGGCACTACTTTTGCTCTTCTGAGGGGCTGCTCCCTGAACTTCTCTGAAGCTGGTGTTAGAGGTGGTTGGGATATATTTCCACAGATTCAAGTTCTGTGCTGGACCATTAAGCCTTTGAGGTCCAAGAAAAACCACAAAGGATCGCCAGTGTCAGGACTGAGGGAGAAACAAGCTTTGAAATATAGGAGAGGATAAAAAGCAAAACCTCTGCAGGTATATCATTGCCAATAAGATAAAAATACAGACCGAGTGGACAGTAAAGGTGAGCTTTGCAAAGCTGCTGCCCGTGGGGTGGAAAAGTTTGGGAGGAGAGGGTCAGAGAAAGGGGGGATAAAAACCCCTCCTGGTGCATTTAAACCTAAAACCTGCTGTTTAATTATACGATTAGCACAAAAATTCTTTTGAGCCTGTGGAGGTAACCGAAAAGGAACAAAGTGACAAAGTGCACAGGTAGGCATTTTGTAGGGTCCGGGACATGGAACCTCTCTCTCTCTCAAAACCCTCAGCTCTAAATCACAGCTTTCATCTGCATGGCTCATCAAAAGATCACAGATTTCGGTTTTTCCTCCAGGATGCTGACGAGAACATTTAACCAGAAATAAGGTCACACCAGTATGTGATGCAGGGTTTATTGGATTCTTCAGGTTGTTTTCCAGGGATATTTATAAGAGAAATGTAATTTTGGGAAGAAAAATATGTTGTCAATTGATGGCAGTTCTTTCTGGCTGCACATCTTTATTCAGGCAGAAGCGCTGGAGCCACACAGAAGAATTTGAGTCTCAGCTTTAACTTTTTTTGCACATAAAAATGCACCAACCGCAGTATTCTGTAGAAAGACCTGGAGTTTTTAATGCCTTTAGTTTTGTAGTTTCCTGATTTACATGGGACATTGTGCATAAATATGCAGCGTCCCACTTCCTTGATGAAAATAGGCTTTCCTATTTTATGGGCCTGCATACATTGTACTGAATTTCTCCACAAGGGACAAAATTTATGTTGAAAGCTGATCCAAGGAAAATTGACTTGAAAGGAATTCTCCAAAAGTAGCAGAAGTGTTCTCTTTGATCATAGTTCCTGGTAGCTGAGCTGAGTAGATAAGATCATGAGACATACATTAATGTCAATAATGTGAACACTTTTACAAAAAAATCAATTTAGGAAATTATAGATGACAGAGAACACTATCCACATATCATGACTTTTTATATAGAATTTTCTAGTTGCCTCCACTCAAGAGATTTGTCATGGTTCAGAACATCTTCCCAAACGTACCTTAGGAGGCTACCTACAAATTTTCCATAGTCTCAGCCTTGCTTTCTAAGCGTGGGCATATTAAACACAGATCTCCTTTAATGGGGTCTTGTGAAGACCATTGATGATTCCATTTTGTCCTGCCGCATGTTTCATCCAGCTCTTACTATAACTCCTTTGGGTAAGCTATTGTTCAAGCCCTTGGTAGAAATTTTATGTCATACCTCCTTCCATCATCCTTCCTTTCTTCCTTGTTCTCTCCCTCCTCTTCCTCCTCCTCATCCACCTCCTTCTCCTTTAGTGCTGCTATTGAATTGCTTCTAGCACAATAAAATTCTAGGCCAAAAAACTTCCATCATTTTAACTCCCCATGCGGACTTGTGATATAGCAGCAGTGATATGGAGGCTATTAGAATAGATTTATTCATCAAACAAGAGCTGTAGGCAAGTGTCTGAGGTCAGTAGCATTGGGAAACATAAAGCACACCATCTGCATCCAAAGAATTTACAGACCAGTGGGTTGTAGACAGGATGGGTAAATTGTTCAAAACTCTTCATGACTTTCTCCTTTATAGGGAATTAACCTCAACCCACCTACAGCCACAAGTGAGAAGAGTTTAAGGGTTTCCAACTTTTTTGAGTTTATTCTTTTTTTTGCCATTTGAAATATAATTATAAACAAATTATCTTTCAGCAAGTAGGAATTTATATTAACATCATTCTATTCATAATGCATTAGAGATATAAAATATAATTTTCCCAAACCATGTGAGGAGAAATGTTGACAATCAGATATGCAATGATATGAACATAGTATTTGAGTGCAAACATCACCATGAAGAACTAGGTCACAGGACTGTGACAGTTGTCATTTGATCAGAGTTGACTGTAGATCCAATGTGGGTCTGTGCATTGCAATCAGAGCAACACTTTAAAAACCAGTTGGATACCATGCTTTTCATACTAAATTTATTGTTGGAGCAAACTGACCTGTTAAAAGGGTCAGGGTGGCTACATGGTTTGTATAAACCATCTCCAGAAGTATAGTGAGATTCAGGCACATGGCCTTTAACTTGACCCCGTATAACTGACTCTACTTCTGAATTCCTTTTGGTTCTCTGAGGTTGTTGGTGTTTTGTCATGGTACTCTGTGATAGTGAAGCAACTCAGAATACACTTGCCATAGAAAAATAGTTTTTCTTAACAAACTCAGTTTTGTGACACAGTATTTTTTTTCATCTGTTTAAGGAACCTTTTTTTTTTTTTTTTTTTTTTGAGGATAAATTCCTTACCCTGGTTTTCAAGGCTTTGTGGTAAATATGTGGGGAGTCAGGTACTCAGCGTTCATTCTTATGCGCTTTTCTGCCTCACCCTTGTGGCAAAGGCTACAAGCCTGACAAGTACATTTTCTAGACAAGTTTGTCTCTAGTGTTTTGGATAGATTGACCTTCTGCCTAGTAGACACACTTATACAAGATTTGAAAAGAAAGGAGGCAGAAGCTACATTATTCTTACTTTCATTGTAGACTAGGGCTTTACAGAGATGAGTTTGGTAATGATCTCTGTGTTCATTTGCTATTTACCTGCCATAGACGTGCAGAGGAACTTTGAAGTGTTACTGGTTTTCTGTAGGTTCTTAACCTCTGGACTTGAGTTTCTGATTTTGTCCAGACGTTTCTATGGTTTGTAAGCTCCTAATTTCCTGTATTATATCCTTTTCTGTTTAAAATACATGGAATGGCTCCTCTTTATGAATGAATCCTGACTATGTAATATAAACTCTCCTCTAATAAAGACGCCTAAAAAAGGGAAAACATAGACTGATGCCATACTTTGATGGATTCCCTTGTCTCTCCCTTCCTTCTCCCTATTCAAATCTATCTAGGTCTGCCTCCATGCACTATTTCCCACTCCCAAGCCCCTACTAAATCCACATTTCTTAACTCATTTAGTGTTATTACCCTGTGGTATAAGTTTCTCCGGTTCAGTGTTAATCTTCTTTTGCATTGCTCTTTTTAAAAATCATTTTTGTCTCTTTAGTATCCCCCATTACATTATAAGCTCCATGAGACTCAGTCTATTATTTTATTTTCTTTTGAATTCCGTACAGAGGTAACATAGTATGATATACATAATGGGCTTACTAAAACACATACTGTCTTACACACACACACAACACACACACACACAAAACAGATCTTGTGGTTTTGTTTTGTGATTGTAAAAGTTATATATGCTTGTTATATACATGCTTATTTTATATGTTATGTGTTACATATAAAGAAAGTGACAGTATTCTTAATTTTCTTATTCAGAAATGATCACTATTAGTTTTCAGTACATTTTATTTATAAATATTTAATTATAATTTGAATTCTATTAGGAATGTGAACAAATTTTTTCATATCTTTTTCTACTAACACTATAAAACAAATATTTTCCATCATTAAAAATTTCACATGAGCACTGACATGGCATTACAGCACTTGATTATGCACATGCACCATCATCTAATTATTCCTCCATTGCTAAATATTTAATTTTTTTTTAACGTTTATTTATTTTTGAGACAGAGACAGAGCATGAACGGGGGAGGGGCAGAGAGAGAGGGAGACACAGAATCGGAAGCAGGCTCCAGGCTCTGAGCCATCAGCCCAGAGCCCGACGCGGGACTCGAACCCACGGACCGTGAGATCGTGACCTGAGTCGAAGTCGGACACGCAACCGACTGAGCCACCCAGGCGCCCCCTTTTTTTTTTTTTAATTTTTTTTTCCATTGCTAAATATTTAGATTATTCTACATTTTTAGTATAAAAAATGCTGCAGTAAGAATAATTGTACATCAATCTTAGCATTACAAAATTCTCAGCACACCATTTCCTGAAGAATACAGATTATTTATGAGTTACTTATTAAAAATAAGTAGTATTATATGTGACTTGCAAAGAACTAGGAGAATTCAGAGAAGTAAAGAATTCAGGGATAGAATTGCTCTCCTCAGATATTAATTTAGTAAATCAATAAATGACTAAGTGATTGAATGAATGAGCAAAATAGTCCTGTTGCTAATCCATTTCACCAGTGGCACATAAGTAAAATAGGTGGAAGCTGTGTTTAGAAATACACTTTGTATCCATATGTGTCATGTCATACACAACTAGTTTTATGCTACCCTGTGTCTGTTAGTGCTTTTGAAGCTTCTCTTACATAAAAAGTTGATCAAAGTCTGGTCCATATTAACATGTTTGTTAACCTGCACTAACATTCAGGTAAAGAATAGTAAAGGACATTATTTCATCTCTCATTTTAATTTAAGAAATCACTTAAGCTCTGTGAAATCCAGACTAAGGGGGATCCTGAGGGCCCTTCAAAAGACAACTTGGTGGCACCTTAGTGTTACGGTCAGCCTGTGCAGGGCAGAGAAGAGTAGGAAGGGGAGCACCATCGAGTGAGTATTGATGTGGGCCAATATAATGTTCTGGGCCAGAATAGAATTATTTTAAGGCTTAATCATTTTAGGGGACTGCTCTCATGGACTATAACCTAGATGAGCAATATGATGAGATAATTTCTCATTTGAGGTTGTTGCAGTGGGCAAACAAAGCTAGCTATTTCCAAGTTAGCCTCTGGGCACTCAATTCCCGAAATTGGCATTTAGCATATCAGACACTGATAGTTTCTTTTTACCATACTGGTGCTTTCAAAAATGGAAAACCACATCAAATACCAATATAATATAACGGGAAAATAAAGGTCAAATTTCATATAATAAAGGAAATCAATTTTCTCTGCTGACAATCCCTAGAACTTCAGCACTCGGGATGTGCAGAGATAGCCGCATGATGAAAAACATCAGGTGAGGAAGCTTTTTAAAAATTATAACAAATCTGATGAGCAAGATTGCCTTCAAAAACTGTTGCAGAAAGAAATCCCGAAGGAAGGAAAACACAGCATAAAATAATGTTGGTCTAGGTAATGGAGTGGGGGTTCACCTTGCAGAAACCGGTAGACAGCCTTCTCTTTTGTTTGGCATGAGTGATTAATAGCTGGTTCTGCCCATAATTTGTCATCTCACACACCGGCCTCTCGGCACTCTGGTGTATTTTCAGCCAACACAGCTCGTACTTTGGCACTGGATCTTGACAGGAACAGTACTCAAGACGGAGCATATATTTTGTTAGTGCACTCCACTGGGTGACCTAGGAGTAAGGAAATCGTAGATCTTAACAGTGGGCCTTAACAGTGGGCCACAAATGAGGTCACTCTTGGAGACAACAATAAAAGGTATATTTTCTAAACTGCTTAATATGCATCTGCATTGTTTTAAGTACTCTGCATGTATTGACTCATTTAGTCCTCACAATAACCATAAGAGAGAGGCACTATTATGGTTCCATATAGGTGAGGAAACTGAGAACATGCATAGAAACAGAAATCAAGAAACTTTCCCAAGCCATAGTGCTTAACTATCTGGGATTCACACACTACTTTTTCCTTAAAGTTTCTGTGATGATTTTCAGTAATTGTGCCAAATAAATCTTGACTTATCTGGCCCAACCATGTTCTCTGTCTCATCTTCTGTTATTGCACAATATGCTCTCTGTATTCTAGGCACTCAGATTATTTGCCGTTTTCAAAATGTGCTTTGTCTCACCCTATCCACATCTGTTTGATGTGCACTTCACACCTTCATAGGTTGGCACATTTCAGCTTCAAATTTCAATAAATAGCTCCTATTCCTAAAGTCATCAGGGATGTCTCCTTTGCAGGAGAATATAATTATTCCCTTCTCTTTTCTCTAATAATCTTTCTTCCTTGCCCTGATAGCACTTACCATGTTGTATTATTTGTCTTTCTGAATATCTCTATCTTTACAGTGGCTTTCCTTCAGAACAGGAGCAGGAACGATGTGTTACCTTTTTTTCTTTTTTTTTTTTTTTTTAAGATTCCCCCATCTGTATTGGAATGTGTGGTATCAAATATATACTTAATAGGCTTATTTTAAGTTAATAAGCCTGTCAAATAGGCTTATGCGAATAAATAGTTAGCAACAGAAATGATGACCAAACATGTGAGGAGTGGGAACATTATCAGACAAATTGGGAATAAATGGTGTTTATTTATCTGAAATTAAGATAATATATGTAATTCTGATCTGATTAGCTAGTACCTTTATTTATATATATGTCTGGGGTTGGAAACTACTGATATACTCAAGATTGACCTTGAAGCCATTCTTCCTAGAAAGACATCCCATGATTTTTGCTTCACTGCTACCTTCAACTAGAGCTCATGCCTTCAACAATTCATGACTGTCTGGTATAGTCATTTTCCATATTGATCATTGACCATGAGGTCAGAGGAACAGCTGCTGGTGGAAGCTCAGTACTCATTCCTCATGCTTCTCTATCTCACTAGCCTCTGCTTCCCTGTGTAGTTTATTTCATCCTTCCATGATATTGAGGGAGACCTTCTGGTTATGAGACATTGGCACAGAGATGTGCACAATAAAGATACAGTTCCTTTCCTCATGGGGTGGGGGGAGTGGGCATTGAAAATGTAGATAAAGAGCCACTGTTTCAAGGTCTTGGCTTCTCCACCTCTACTCTCCCGATTCTACAATTGGTAAGACCAGTTGCCAAGACCAGAAACTTTGGTTGTGATCGGTATGAGTGAAAGGGTTAAGACGGGAGGCTGGTATGGCTGGTGTAGCAGTGAAATAGTAAGGAAGCAGCATGAAAGGCCTGCCTGGCAAGGAGAAGATGTGGAGAAATTCAACAGAACGTAGCCATACTGTCTTCTAAATGGAAATACTCTTAAACTTTGAGAATAGAGACAAACAAAACACAAGAAATTAATAACAATAATAATAATAAGTGGTATTTATCTTACAAAACTCTTCTAAGTATTTTATATATGTGAACTCATATTATCTTCATAAAACCCTATCGAGTAGATAGTAGTATTATCCCCATTCCACAGGTGAGAAGACTGAGATGCAAAGAAGTGACATAAGCGAGTGAGTGACAAATGTAGGATTTGGACTCAGGCAGTAGACCTCCAGAGTCCTTGTTCTGAAATATTAAATAATATTGTCTCTTAGAAAAATACTTCTTTAAGTAAAAACAGATGTAAATTATCTTACTACACTACAGGAAAATCAAGGACATTTTATATATCTTGAAAGCTGGTTCAGCTAAATTTTAGTTATTATGAATTGATTTTCTGGTATATGGATTATTGAAGCACTTAAGCCTTGCCTTCTCTCCTGTGTCTTTGGTTCTGCTGATATGCTGTGTATGAAAGAGAACAAAGGAGAAAATCTAATTGCACCATTTCATAGAAGCCTAACCATTTAGTGCTCCTCCTTGTCCTGTTGTTGAACTAATTTTCAAAATTGATACCATATATGAAAAGCAAATTTCTGTAGAAGTTTTATAGAATTTATTAACATAATCCTGGATGGTTATTAGAGTGACTGTGGAGAGGGGTAGTTGATAAAGCTGTTAACTGTCCGCACGTTGGACATACACACTAAGGTTGGGGCATATCAGCTGTGGTAGGGAGCTGGATAGAGTTCGAAACACTCTAAGCACATGGGTGTTGACTGTAAAATAAATGTGACTACCAGAGAAAAATCAGTCTTGATAATGGTTTAGGAAAGGGGTCAATAAACTTTCTCTATAAAAGGCCATATGGTAAATATTTTAGGGTTCTGGGACACATGGTCTCAACTCTCTGGGACAAGTACTCAACTCTGCCACTGTAGCACACATAAAGCTAGACGGAATGCTTGAATAAATGAGTGTGGCTTTATTCCACTAAAACTCTGTTAAAACAAATGGTGGATCAGATGTAACCCATGGGGCCATAGTTTGTAGGATCCTGGCTTAGAACCGTAGGTGAACGAAACACTTGTTACAGAATAGTATAACTCTCCACGAGTTCTGTCGCTTCTGTTAAATGTTGCAGAGTAAAAAGGTATTGGTCAGGGTTTAAAGAAGAATTTCTCTGGTTTGAAGTCCAAGAAGTTCTATGAAGAAAGGTATTTTGACGGACATTGGAAGTAAATATAAAGTTGGAGAAGAATGGCTAAAAGTCCAAGAAAAGATGTAGGGCAACAGTTAAGGAAACAATTTTCTCACTTGAGGGTACAGGGCTGGGACCCTGACCATCAGTTGTAGGAGACAAAGAAGATTCATAGCATTGGCCGCACAGTCTAAGGCCTGCAGTCCCAACCCTGTGGTGTTTATAAGGAGACAAATGGAGGCTACCGAAGGAGCATCTAGTGCTACCCACAATGCCACCCCATGTCTGTCCCAGGATAAAAGTGAAATGGGATAGAGACCAGAACAATTTCTGGGGCTTGGGTATCTGGTACAACGTGAGGCTGGCATAATTTAACTACCTTAGGGTACATTTTATATAGACTCATTGGTTTCTTTTTTTATACTTTGTCTCTTTCTCATTTTTTAAATGTTTTCCTCAGGTTTTAAAAAAGGATTATTTGAGAAAAATTGCAAGTTTTATCTTTCATAGACATATCTTTGCTTAGTCTCTGTCAAGTCCTACTGCATTCAGTCCTTTGGGTTTCTAGCCTAGATTATTGAAACAGATTCAGAGATGGCCTCATTGCCTCTAGTTATAGTCTTGAGTGTCCTCCTCCACTCTATTATCTGTATAATATATGAAATGTGATCCTGTCATTTCTTGGTGCAAGACCCTGTAGTGACTCCCCACTATGTACCAATAAAAGCCCAAAGTCCTTAAAATGGAAGAAAAGCACTTTGCTATTTTGCACTGTGTACTTCTCCAACATTCCTTTGACACTCAGGACTTTGAACTTCATATTTGGGCAACATCAAATGGTGTTTAGTTTCTTGCCACACTGAGCTGTTTCTTGCCTCTGTACCTTTGGTCACCTCAGAATTCTTACTCCTTGATCAGACTGCCTAACTTCATTCATCATTTAAGGCTCAGATTCCATTACCTTCTTATGATCTATGCACATTTGTCCTGTTGTGCTTAAATATTGGCCTTCCTCAACTTCTCCTTCACCAGAGTGTGATCAGGACCTGTATTCTTACGTCTGTACCACAGGGCCTGGTACATACTATGCATGTTTTTAAAATCAGTCACAAATGATTAAATGTCTGTGATAAGTAGGTGAACAGAATGTTCTCAGGGTCAAGGTTCAGAATGGGGAAAGAGGAAAGAAGTCAAAACCTGGGACAGAGAAAATGGATAGAGCTTGCATAATTGCCTAGTTACTTTCAGTCTAGGGTGAGTTATAGATTAAAAACAGATGCGGGGTGAGTAAATAAATTACAAGTCATTCCACATACTTTCTTCCCAATTTTTTTTTGAAAAAAAAATGACATTTATTGTAAGAATTTGCATACTGCAGTCTAAAGAGATTTTGGCATTTGAGTTCTGAACAACACAGGTACTCGTAGGAATGCACACCTAATTTCCCCCCTGTCATAATTAATGGCATTAACTTTTAATGATGGCCTCTGCCCTTGGGTCTGCAGAAATTCAAAACAATTTGGTTGGGCATTTTAATGCACAGGAAAAAAAAATAGATGGACACATTTAAAACAGCTGAATCCTTAAGCCTTTGTGCACTTATCTGTGGCCATTGCCACACCAGCTCATTACCATGATGATAAATAGTTGGTGGTGTTATCCCTAAAGTTTTCTGTACAATTCAATGAAAATATCAATAATAACTATTCATTATTGGTTATGCCTGGCATCATGCTAAGCACTCCCCATGCATTATTCCAATTAATCACAATAGCTCTGTGATACAAATTAGGACTCTGAGGCCCAAGGCCACCCAGCAACCGAGCCAAGATTGTGACTCCAGTGACTATGCTCTTTATCATCACACTATGCATTTGCTCTAATGTATTAATTCGTTTAGGTCTTTTTATTTAAAATGCCTTTAGTCAACACAGCCACTATGGGATCTGCACACATACTAGAAGTAACATGGTCTGCTAATTCCAACCGTTTACTCACTGTGTAAGTCAGTTTCTAGTTTCAAGCTCAGGCTCAAAGTGTAGACTCTTTTATGAGATTTCTGGCAGCAAGCAGGTGAAAGAAAGAATTCAAAACCATTTCTTTTGTTGGGAGAGACACGTCAAGTAGTTGGGAGGAATTCGGACTGCCTTTCTGACATAGCTCCATTCAGCCCACAATCTAGTCTCTTGGAGAGCCTCACTAAAGTCTTTCTCATAATTGCCTGCCTGGAAGGTGGAAAATGGGATATGCGATGTCACAGCAAATGAGGGCATGTGGAACCCAGTAGAGCACGTCAGTGAAACAGCTCAGGATTAGCTAGGCACCCTCACCCATTTTCTCATTTAGTTTTTCTTCAAAAGAATACTGCATAAAATATACCACAGTAACCCACAGCTTATTCTAAAGTGCTGTCTTCTGGCAGCACGCATTAGCGTATGATTAGAGTTGAAAACTGAGAAACTAGACTTTCTTTAGCTGCTGGCCTGCTGCGTGAAATGCAGTCAGGTAACCTACCCCAGGACCAACCAAGCCACAAGCATTTATTAAGTATCTATTAGCAATGCAGCAGGGATTTGCATGGTTTGGATACCAAAAGAGTATCTAGAGCAAAGTTTCAGTTTAACCCTAGCAATACACAAGTCAAAATAAGGCATTTCAGTGCTTAAATGGCTGATAGAAGCTGTGGCAATTGAGAAGATAAATGGATGAATGACAGCTGGACTCAGCGGGCATAATGAGTATTTATTTGCTCTTACTGCCCACAATCTACTCATCTTTCTCCATTAAAATAATGCAGAATTTTTCTGGGGAATCATGCATCACTCACTCTCAGTCCACTTAGTTTGGGTGATAACTAAGACAAGAATGGGCACATGACTGATGGCAGCCAATGAGATTTTTTAAAAATTCCTAGGTTGCCTGTGGTTGAAGCCAGTTCATTTTTTTATAAGACAGTTTGCATTGGGTTGCTTGCTACTTCCAATGAAAGGATTCCTAAGTTGGGTTTTTCTGCCTCTAGATAGGGCATAATAGATTTCTATTTCTGGGTAGGATACAGGAGTGCTGACAGGGTGATGTTCCCACTGCAAGAGCTTAAAATGGATAGATAGATTACAAAATTCATATTTCTGACTTTATGAGAGAGCTGTAGAAGTAGCAGAGATGAGATAAACCATAACTCGAGAGAGGAGAAGTAAACTACTCACCTCCAGCTGTTTTTCAGCCTCGTTCATCTGCCAGTTTGGAGCATGATCGGAGGACTAGACTTGCTGAAGGGGCAAGACTCTGCTGAGGGGAGGAGTAACCACCTAAGCTTTTTGCAGTTGAATGGG
This sequence comes from Lynx canadensis, assembly GCF_007474595.2. Taxonomy (NCBI): domain Eukaryota; kingdom Metazoa; phylum Chordata; class Mammalia; order Carnivora; family Felidae; genus Lynx; species Lynx canadensis. The sequence continues at coordinate 170,558,405 of NC_044303.2, forward strand.
CCTAGTGTGGCAATTTGGTAACTTGTTCTGGAGTAGCAGGGGAGGGAGCTATGCTAAAAGTATGCAGAGTAAAGTATCCAGATTTTCTTGGTGCTTGCTTGGGAAGTGAGATCTACCAGTGAGGGAGTTTGCATCAATAACATTACCTGCCAGGAACTCAAGAAGTTAGCTTGGGGGCCGCATATATTGTCTGAAACTTACAAAGAGTAATCGCTTCTCGGCCTTTTGGCTAAGATCAGGTGAAACTTATAAAGAGTAGAAATAGGCATTTACTGTTCTGAGGCTTGGTAGGCAGAGTCCTATCAGGCTGTCAGAGTTCTAATAAAAAATCTAAGAGATGCTTGTCCTTAGAGTAGTGACAATCAGAAATGTACTGAATATTATAAATATTGCAATCTAGTTTTATCCCTAATGAGTTTCTAATTAGATTGAGATGATCATGCCCTCACTGTATTTACTTAAATGTGGAGAAAGCACTCTCTGGTGAAAGATAAAATGATCTGGACCTTCTATGATTCTTTTGTTCATTATACCTGGCATACAATTAAAAATTAATAGACCTGTGAAAAGGCAAGATAATGTGACCAATAATTATATAGATGTCAGTCCACGAATGATCTAGGTAACAGAATTAGCAGACAAAGTATTATAAATAATGTATTAAAGAAATTAGAGGAGAGGACCAAATAGATAAAGGATATCTATACACATGAAAGGATAGTCATTCTAGAACTAAAACAACAGCAACAGTAGCAACAACAGCAGCAATGACAAAACAGGGCTCCAAAAGAATACTGGGAACAGTGTGGATACAATAGAACATAGATACAACTTCAGCACAGGCAGTTTAAAGCAGGTCATTAGAAAACATCCAAACTGACCCACAGAGGAAAAGAGATGGACAGAACAGAGAGCAAAACACATGAAATGAACTTAAAAATATATAGTATGTAACATATTTCTAAAAGGGGCCCTAAAAGGAGAACCCACAATGAGAGAGCAGTAATTAATTTGATAATGATTAAAAGTTTTCAAAATTAAAATTCATCAACCCAAAGATTCAAGAATTTAGCAAGTAGAAAGTAGGAAAAACTGCTATAGGCACGTCACAATAATTCTGGAAAAATACAAAAAGAAAAGAATCTTACAAGCATCCAGAGAAAAGCCATATTACTTTCAAAGAAAACAAAATTAGATTGTTAGCTGACTTGTTTAAAAATGCGGTGAAAGCCAGATTGTGGTGGAATAGTATCTTTAAAGTGCTGAATGACAATACTGCCAAATAGAAGTATGCATTCTGCAAGAATATCCTTCAGAATAGCATGAATGTTTTCAAAGATTGAGAGAACTTTTCTTCAGTAAGCCTGCAGTAAGAGAGAACCTAAATAAAATTCATCAGGCAGAAAGATGATCATAGAAACAAAGAAATGCAGGAGAGAAAGAAAAATGCCAGAGAGGATAAAAGATAAATGCATGATAAATATTTTAATAAATATAGGAATATATGTATATTCAAATATAGGTGAATATTAAATATCTGTGGAGATTCATTTGGATGTAGAACTAAAATCTGTGACAATAATAAAAGTCAGGAGTGTCAAAGTCCTGACGCATATCAAGTGGTAAGTGCAATAAACTGAGTTCACTATGTAATTCAAGGGTGTGTTTTGTGATATCTACGGGTACTGCTAATAGAAGAATATAAGAATATGTGAATACACTCAATAAAAAGAAAATATAGAATAATAAAATACATGATTAACCCAGAAGAAATTGAGAATGAAGAAAAAGTGAACAGTTGGGAAAAATAGAAAAGGAATCTTAACAGAGTAGGTATGTATGACCCTATTATTAGAAATTACTATAACTATAAATGAACTAAATAGTCCAATAAAAAGCTAAGACAGGCTGCGTAACAGTGAAAGTCCCAGACCTACTTAAGGACATAGAAGGTTTTGAAGTCAAAGGGTGGAAAAATATTTTAAACACCAACCAAGAGAAAATAGCCAAGCTGAGAGTCAAAGTAGACATGAATAGCAAGAAGCAAGAGTATTTTCTGATAAGGAGGTTAACCCAACAGAAAGACATTCCAGGCTGAAATTAATATGCATTCGACATCATAGCTACAAAATAGATAAAGCAGAAAACAAATACAAAGCAGAACTAAAGGACATTAGAAAATTCCTACAATTGAAGTTGATTTAACAAATATACAGAAACTCAGTAATGGTATAGATCTGAACCACAAAATTAATAAACATGACTCAGTTGACATACGTAGAGCACTAGAATTAGCTTTAATAGAATTCAAGTCATTTTCATGTGCATATGCCAAAACTGACTATATGTTCGTCCAAAAAGAAAGCCTCAAAAATTTTAAATGATGAAAATGATTCAGTCTGTTCTATGACTGCATTGACATTTAGCCAGAAGCCAATAACAAAAGCATGATGAGGAAATTCCCAAGTTCACTGAAATCAAACAATAATCTTTTAAATAATCCCTGGGTAAAAGAAGCAATCAAAATGGAAATCAGAAAGCATTTTATATGAAATATAAAGAACTTATCAAATCAAAACTTTTGGAATGAATCTAAATCGGTGTTTACAGGAAAATTTTTAGCTTAAATGCATTTAAAGAAAATAAGATGAATATAAATATTTTAAGCTTTTATTTTTCAAGAACCTAGAGAATGAAAAGCAAATCAAAGCTATGGAAAATAGAAAAAAATATATAATGGCAGAAATAAGTGGTAAAGAAAAAATCATACATGGAAGACAGATAACAAAGACAAATTTTTTTTTAAGATAACTGAAATTGAAAATTCTTTTTTTAATTTTTTAACATTTATTTATTTATTTATTTATTTATTTATTTGAGAGAGAGAGAGAGACAGACAGACAGACAGACTGTGAGCCAGAGAGGGGCAGAGAGAGAGGGAGACCAGGCTCCAGGCTCTGAGCTGTCAGCACAGAGCCCGACTTGGGGCTCAAACTCATGAACCACGAGATCATGACCTGAGCCAAAGTCGGACACTTAACCAACTGAGCCACCCAGGCACCCCCTGAAAGTGAAAATTCTTAATGATCAAGCATGATAAAGGAAAGAGAGAAAGAGTGAGAGTGCACACTAGATTTTATCTTCTAGATAAAAAGCATGTTTGAACTTTAGGCAAATAAATTCAAAAATTTAAATAAAGTGGACAATATCGATGAAAAATGTCACATACCAATGCTAACACAAGTAGAAATAGACATCTGAATAATCTTTTATCTGTTCATGAATTGGAAATCTGATATTAAAAAATTATTTTTCAAAGATGCATATGGCTTCACCAATAAATTCTTTTATTCTCTCAAGAAAGAAGAACACTGAACTTGGACAAACCGTTCTGGAGAAAATTCAATGAGGAATCTTTTTCTAATTATTTCTATGGGACCACCTTATCTTAATTACACCACTTAACAAGGGTATTAAAGGAAAATTACAGACCAGTTTCTCTTATGAATATGGATGCAAAAATCTTCAACAAAAATTAGGTAGTTGAATCCAATAGTGTAGAAAAAAAGGATAATACCTTACAATCAAATGTTGTAGACCTATAAGGTTGATTTATTATTTGAAAGGTGAATCAATGTAATTCACCACATCAATAAGAAGACAGTGTAGTGACATCATCAAGATGGTGACATAGGTCATTCCGGACTTCAGGTTTCCCTGATAAGGAGACCAGGTAGCAACTATCTATAGACAAGACACTATTGTGAAAATTCCAGAACCCAAGGACGAAACTGAAGCATCCCCTTTGGACAACAGAAACCTACAAGGACCATATTGGAAGAATAAGAGGAGCAGCTTAACTTTGACTGCATGGACTTGCCCCTAAGCTAGCAAAGAGCTGCACTCAGAGAGCTTCCCTGTGCCTATGGCTTATTTCTAGTGGGGGAAAAAGGCACCTCAGGTGGACGTCTAGGTTCTCCAGCATTGTGGGACTCTTCCCAGAAGGCTTAATCGAGTCTCACCTCTCAGGGATCATTAGGGGAATCTGTGGAACTCTACCACTGAGGAATCAAGAGATGGGAAAGGCAGGATAGGACTAATAGTAACCAGAGCTCAGATCTTGGTGGACTGTGTTCCTGTTTGCAGAAGTGCCTAAGCAGAGATCCCAGCCAGTAGCTCTGCCTAACTGTAAAGCTGAGCAGCTGGCCCCATTCAGCCAGGGAGCTCCACTGGCAGTTCTGCTTGATTTGGATCATCAACCAACAGGCCATACTAAGCATGGAACCCATTGTATGGTTCTACCTGGGCAGGGGGGAGAATTTGCAGGGAGCCAAGACAGCAGTCCTGCCCAATGGTTGAACGTAGCTCCTGAAGTCACAAAACCAGGGGCACTGAAGAGTGATCCAGAGCAGCCCTAGGGCACTGCTTATGGTATCGCACACCCACGGAGCCCAGCCAGCAGCAAAGCCCAGAATATGGCCCTGCCCAGTTGCTGAACAAAGCCTACAGTCTTGTTCAGGCAGAGAAGCAAGTCAGGGACCCCACGCAATTGCAGACCCGTCAGAACAGAGAGCCCAGGCAGAGACTTTGCATGTCTGCACAGCACAATCTTCAGCCCCACCCACATGCGGAGTACAGCTGGCAGCCCCACCCACACAGAGAGCCCAGCCGGTGACTTTGCCCAGCAGTAGAGGGCTGCCAACAGCCTACCTGCCAGTGAAGCCCAAGCTGTCCTTGGGGCAGCCCAACTCCAGGGCACAGCCTTTGGCCCTGCCTGAATGCAGAGCTTAGCTGGCAGCACCTCCTGATTAGGCAGCACAGTCTGAGGTGCTCCCAGACCAGGAGCAACTGTAGGCCATGGCAGGCAGCCATGCCCGACTGCAGAATCCTGCCAGTGGTAGTGCTCTGCTAGGGCGCATACCCTGCAACCCGGCCCGACTAGAGGGCATTATCGAGCCCGGCTGCTGGCCTCACCTGGCCACAGAACATAGTCAGCAGTCCTGCCTCACCAGGGAGCCCAGCCAGTGTCCCCCCCCCCCCCCGAGTGTGGAGCCTAGCCAGCTGGGGATCTACGGCATAGCACAGGGACTATAGTTAACAACATTGTATAGTAGAAAGTTGTTGATATTGGATATTGAAAACTCTCACCACAGAAGATACATTTATCAAATTTACATTTATCACACTGTACACCTAAACTCCGGTAACATTATACTTTTAAAATATATCTCGGGGCGCCTGGGTGGCGCAGTCGGTTAAGCGTCCGACTTCAGCCAGGTCACGATCTCGCAGTCCGTGAGTTCGAGCCCTGCGTCAGGCTCTGGGCTGATGGCTCGGAGCCTGGAGCCTGTTTCCGATTCTGTGTCTCCCTCTCTCTCTGCCCCTCCCCCGTTCATGCTCTGTGTCTCTCTGTCCCAAAAATAAATAAACGTTGAAAAAAAAATTTTTTTTAAATATATCTCAAAAAAGCTGGAAAGAAAACTAGAGAGAGAGAGAAATTCCATGATCATCTTTATGTAAACTGTACCCTAATGAGTTAAAAATATTTAAAAAAAAATCATAACTTATCCATTAGGGAGAGCCTATAGAAATTACTTCTTCCTTTAAGTTTATTTATTTATTTTGAGAGAGAGAGAGAGCAAGTACGCTAGCAAGCATGGGGGAGGGGCAGAGAGAGAGAGGGAGAGAGAGAACCCCAAACAGGCTCCATGCTGTCAGTGCAGAGCCTGACATGGGCTCATTCCCACAACCGTGAGATCATGACCTGAGCCGAAATTAGGAGTCGGACCCCCAACCGACTGAGCCACCCAGGCTCAGTAATTAAGAAACTACTTCTTAATTTACATCTTCACGCATTCATAAGAGAAGTGCCTGTTGTCTGAGCTACTAGGATTTTCCACCAGAGATATTGCAGATAGAATTCCTGCATTGGATCTGGGGTCCTACAGAAAATGACTAACATGGCGTCTAACTCCCTGAGCCCATGATTCACATTTTTCATCAACAACAAATCAAATTGTAGTATCAACTTCTTTCTATGTCCCCAAATTAAGGATATTTTCAATTCAGAGAAATATATAGCAGTTATCAATTTATTTGATGGTGGTTGCCTCAACTGTATACAGTAGGAGATATTTTTAAAAGTAATCCAGGGGTGCCTGGGTGGCTCAGTGGGTTAAGCATCCGACTTTGGCTCAGGTCGTGATCTTGCAGTTCAGGAGTTCCAGTCCCATATCGGGCTCTTTTGCTGACAGCTCAGAGCCTGGAGCCTGCTACAGCTTCTGTGTCTCCTTCTCTCTCTGCCCCTCTCCTGCTCACATTCTGTCTCTCTCTCAAGAATAAATAAACATTAAAAAAAATCAAAGTAATCCATATATGCTCTTAACATGTGGGCTATAAAGTCCCTCACTTTTGATTTATCCTAACAATGAAACAACAGAAAGGACAATTTAATACAGTCCTTAAGAATATGAGCTTTGGCATCAACTTACCCATGTTTGAGTCTTTATTCTGTTTTGTGTTAGTTGTTACCTAAGCTACTGGCTTCTCAAAATTTTTTGCCTTAGTTATTTTATAAGGGAGACCTGGGCTCTGGTGAACTCTATTACCTGTAACTTCTTACAAATCAATTGAATGACCTCCTCCTCCAAGGAAAAAAAAAATTCCCCAATTATTTTCTCATTAGTAAAATGAGAATACTAAAAATAACATACTCATTGAACATTTATGAACATGAAAAGAGGTAATTTATGTAAACTTTTAACACAGTGCCTGGCACATACATATTGTGTGCTCAAAAAATAGTAACATATATATTGATCATTATTCTCATTTCCTTTCTTGTAAACAACAAAAGAAGCATAATTTTTGACATACTGGAGGTATTTTCCTTTTAATTTTTTAATATTTATTTATTTTTGAGAGAGCGAGGCAGACAGACAGAGCATGAGTGGGGGAGGGCAGAGAGAGAGAGAGAGGGAGACACAGAATCTGAAGCAGGCTCCAGGCTCCGAGCTGTCAGCACAGAGCCTGATGTGGGGCTCAAACTCATGGAGTGTGAGATCATGACCTGAGCCAAAGTCAGATGCTTAACAGACTGAGCCACCTAGGTGTCCCTATATTAGAAGTATTAAGGACCTTTTTATTTGACTCTCATGACCACTATTGACTTTCTCAACAATACTTTCTTTTTTACACTTAGATAAGGTCATAAATTAAAGGTCATTTCATCTTGCTGGCCTCCATACCTAGTCCAACCACCAAGCCATACTTAAGCACAGTGAGATTGACCATAATAGCAAGGCCCCCTTCCTCTTGGATCTAATTACATTTCTAAGAATGAAGACAAAATGGAAAAGGTGTTAATTAATTTGTATTGCTTTTCTTTGGTGGCTGCAGGGAATAAAGGGTGCTTTTATTTGGAAAAAGGCAAGCTTCACATGTGGCCCAGAGCTGGGTGGATGGCACATCATGGCAGTTAGGTTTTATGGAGGCCACTTTCTCCATGTGCCAGGACAATCCCAGCCCAATAAAGAGGCATATGTACAAGTGATTCATACAGAAGAATCTGATCTTCTTTACTGGATCTCTTGGTGTAGGTTTATCCTCTCTAATCAGTTTCCTTTATGCATGAACATTTACTGTGATTTATGTGCCTAACAATGATTAGGGTGAATAGGTTTGTTTGAATACATATGACAGATGGCATCTTTGTGGTGACCAATGGATGAGCCTTCCATTTCTAGACGCAGTGGAGAAACTTTTTACCAGACTCTAGTTAAGCTCTAACACAGCTCAAGAATATGGTGGTGGATAATATCAAAGACCAGGTTGGACTATCTGAAAAAATCTCTTTCTGCTCTCCTGGCCACTTGCTTTGACTAATAGAATTTGACTTTGGAGGTGTCATACCCTGAATGTTTGTGTCCCCTCAGCATTAATATCTTGAAACCTTATCCCTAAGGTGATGGTATTTGGAGGCGGGACCTTCGGAGATGAAGGCTTTTCCCTCTTGAATGCAATTAGTGATCATATAAAATAGACCCCAGAGATCTTTCTTGCTCCTCTGCCACATGAGAATACAATGAGAAGATGACCATCTATGAACCAGGAAGCTGCTCCTCACCAGTTTAATCTATGGTATTCTCATTACAGCAGTCTGAACAGACTAAGACAGAAGAGTGAATGCCACCTTTGGTTGTATGGTCCCAGTAAGTTCCTGGCTTAGTTCTAGGCTCGTAGTGATTTCTGAGAATAAGACAAAGTCTTCCTCTCTCAGGTGCTGTAAGAGTTTCCTTCACCTGACAGCACAACCTCCCATTCTGAATAAGCAATATGTTTAAAATGTCAAATGCTCCTAAAGTAGGTAACATGTTGACTGTCAAATACTCCTAAGATGGGTAACACATTGACTTAAATTTAGTCTAAGATGTAAATGTCTATCATCAGCGACTTTCTCAGACCACTTGTTATCTCTAGATGGTTCATAGGAGCTGGCGGTAAGAATTCTCAAGGGAAGACAACAGTATAGTCTGAGGGAAACCTTTATCATTTAATTTCATCCAGTGTTAGCCTCTGCTTTAGCTAGAACAGTATTTCTCAAGGTTTTGAGGAGCTGGAAAAATGCACTTTTCGGAGCCCCATCCCACAAGTACCAAATCAGATCTCTGGGGGTGGGGGGGCTGGGGTGGGCAGGACTCAGAAGATGTGTTTTTGTAATAGTGTTTAAGTCCCCACATGATCCTTTGCACACTCACATTTGAGAGTCTGTTTCTGGGTAATCATCTCTGTGAGAGTATGCACACTGTCGTGCACACCCATGGGGAAAGGAGGTGCCGTGCAGGACTCTGTGGGTGGGTGTGAGTTCATGCTCTGCCTGCTTGCTTGGGAAGGATGCCATTTAGGGGGGTGTACTCGAGCAATCACTCCTGACTCGTTGCCTCTGCTCTCCGTATTTATAGCTCCCAGCGTGGCTCATTGCAGCCACCAGCTCCTTCATCATTTTAATATTTTTCCCAGTTTCTCTGCCCACTGATCATATTTTTCTGTTCCAAACTATTTAATTTATTAATACCTCCCTGAAGAATGTGCGGCAATTGTTGTCTGCTGTGCCCAGGAAGAAACACACAGACACACAGCCCAACACCACAGCTCATACTGGAGAGAGGAGATGATTCATCCCTGCTGCTCCCACCCTATCAGAGAGGCTGGTGTTCATATACGTTAGTAAGAGTAAGATACCAACATCATCTCCACCCTTTCCATTATACTTTCAGGTGCGGCTGACATTTGCCTGTGAATTTTTCAGTAACAGCCACGGGGTGCTGCTCCCAGGTCCAGCTCGACTCTTTGCTTTTGTACCAGCTGGTCCGCACACCTTCAGCCTTCAATTGCCCACAGCACAGCTCTCTGAATCCTCTGTCTTAGTTCTAAAGCTTTCTTTGAAGGCCCTGGGAGAGCGATCCTTAGTGGCATCCCCGCCTTGCTCCCCAGCTCCTTTCCTTTATGTTCCCCCCTTTCTCAGGCCAACCCTCTCTTTGTGTCTCGGTGGTTATCAGCTTGCAGGGGATACTCCATTGCAGACTGAAACAGGCTGTGGGAGAGGTCACTTTAGCTGAGGTGAGTCTGGCCTTGGGAATAAGCACAGACCTCACATACTGGTCTGAGTATGTGCTAAGCCTCCGGCATGGTCACTTCATGTCACTGACTGACAGACAGGTCACTTCCTCCTACAGCCAGAGGAGCTCTTGGCAGACTCACTTGACAGTCTCCTCAGATTTGCTGGAATCTGCAAAGAGCCTCCTCAGTGCCTCGGATGCAGAGAAGAACATTCCACATGGGGAACCTTTATTCTCCTGCCTCATTAGGCTGTACAATAGCTAACAGATTGCACACACCACCTGCCCCTCCCTGCCCCAAGGCCTGCTAGTTTAAGGGCAAACTGTAAGTGGCCAGGCTCATGCAGGCTTTACAAGAGCAATGTTATAAGCCAGAAGGATGCAAGCAGGTTTCACTTTGTGCACAGACGGCATTTTAAAATGGATAAATCTTTCTTCATTGTGTAGCATTTCAAAAGGAGAGTAAAAGGCACATGCACAGTAACAGATCTTTTGAGTATGTGCATTTGTGAAAGACACAAAGAACTCTAAAAATTGCGTTTCTCTTTGACCAGACTAAGGATATCAGCCTTTGCCTGAGGCCACGTGGTCAGGGCAGCAGCGTCCTGGGCAGAGCACCGCTACCCCCCCCCCCCCCCCCCCCCCCCGCCGCCTCCCCTTGCTGTCCCAGCATAGCCTGGGGCCTCTCATCACTTAGTGACATTGACAGTTTGGGGAGATAATTAACATCCTAAACAATGCTCGAGTATTGTCGATAACATAGCTTAGTCAGTTCTAACCAGTGACATTAAATAGGAATATGAAAAACTTTTAAAATATCCTACGAACGTTTAGTAACGTCATTGCTACTGGTATCATAGGTTCTTTGCTCTGTTCCTTGACATGAAATTTCTCCTTTCCTCTACAGGATGACATTTGTAAGAGATAACATGATTCAGATGAAGTTTTATTCAAGGTTGGACCAGACAGGCTTTTTATACTTCGTTATTTTCACTTATTTCTGATACTAATTTAAAGCCTGTTGGGTGTGATTGCTGTTACTCTTTCAGTTAAAACATTCTCCGTGTGCACATATGCACATGCAGAACTCATATGCTAGTTGTTTCCATTCCAGCCAAAAGCACAGATATGACTGAAAACACCTGATCTCTACTTTTAATCGTTCTTCGCCCCTCAACCTATTTTGGGCCCTGGAGGACAGAGCTATCATTGAGAGTGATTGCAAGAAGAGCAGATTTAGGATGGTGACTGGGAAAGATGAATTGAAAACATAAAATAGAACAACAGGAGTTCATTTGCCAGGTGATAGCTATGGAGGCAAGAGAAGGCCGGCTCTCAGGAGAACCACAGAGGAGAAATGGCCCAAAGTTAAGAACAGGAAATGAGCGGAGGAGTAGATCCACCAAACTATTGATCAGCCATGGACCTGGTTTAAAGAAGCGGATAGCTTTAAGGGGTGCCGAAAGGCAAGGCTAGAAACATGTTACCTTCTTCTAAGTGCATTTGCTGGCTGTGGCTGGAAAAAAGATGTACGCACACAGAAAGTTAATAAGACAAAGACACCCTTTGTTTGATCACATCTGTGCCTGATGGCCTCAGAGCAAATAGCTGGGGATTGTCAAGAGCTGGCAAATGATCACTGTTTGAAAACAGGTATCTATCACAGGGAAATATCACACAAAGCCACAGCTTTCTTATTTGATGCTCTGCAAACACCCATCACCTTCAACTGTGACAGCTACCCCCACATGCACAAACTCTTTGAGAACATCAGCATCCTTCCTTGAAGCCCCACAAACTCTGGCTCATGTTGCCAAGTGGTATGGACTGAATGATGGTGCCATCCCCCCAATTCACATGTCGAAATCCTAACCCCCAAAGTGATGATAGTAGTAAAGGTATTAGGCCAGGAGGATAGAGTCCTCAGGAATGGGATTAATGCTTTAGGAGAAGAGACCCAAGAGAGCTTGCTTCCTTTCTGCTCTCCTTGCCTTTTTAGAATACAACGAGAGGACAGCCATCTGCAAACTACACCTTGATCTTGGACCTTTGGGCCTCTAGAACTGTGAGAAATGAATTTCTGTCGTTGAAGCTACCCGGTCTGTGGTAATCTGTACTAATTAAAGACCCAAAGCTAACCCAGCACTCTGTTGTCTCTAGGCCCATTGTAGAAGCTCCCCTAATAGTAGCAAGCTAAAGGGCCTTGGTGTGGCAAGTAGGCTGAGAAGAGTGCCCTTCTGCATGAATGAAAAGGCTAATCGCCACCGCCATTCTGAATGTTCGTATTAGAGATGGGACTGATCAAAGTGTGGTAGAGAAACAGAATATTCTTATAAACCCACATACTTGTTGTGTTTACATTAGCAATCTGTGTAGAAGCCTCTATAAATATATTGGATCCAGAGTAATTGCTTCAGGTTCTCAACATAATTTCCCTTCTTATTGGAAAACAAAAAGGTTTTTGTTTTTCCAAGTAGTATCCAAACGTTCTTCTTTCTTTTTATTAGTTAATGGTGACCCATACCTCTCCTTTGTATCCATCTACCACTTCCTTTAACCCTGTGCTGTCTGATTTATGTTCTCACAACTGTATTGAAATTTCTCTCTTGAAAGTTACCAGTATCCTCCTCTGCCTTATGATAGACAGTTTTCCTTAACAGCACCATTTGACTTTTGGGTATTGGTTTCTCTTTTACACTTCCTGTTTGCCTTGATTTCTGTGACCTGACGTTTTCTGAACTCATTTATTTCTCTTGTTGCTCTTTTTCTATACTCTATTCTCCCTTGTTTTCTTGTCCCTCGTTCCCTGATCCTCAATGATGGTGGTTCTTGAAGATTCCTATCTTGACCTCTGCTTCTAGCCCTCGTAGTTCATCTTTAACTGGGATCATTTATTTTCGTATCTCCAATGTCACTGTGGAGATGAGCATTTCCAAAGTGGAAATCAATAGCACCAATTTTATATTTACAATATGCGTCTCATATTTCTGAAATTATAAACGTGTCAGTTTACCTTAAAGTCAACATAAATCACCTTTAAGTTAACATTTTTCCCCTTAAATTTTGCTTCCTCTCCAAACTATTGCAATTCCCATCTTTCTAGGACTAACTTCCTATTGTAGGTCCCTACCATTTGTGCCTTCTAATCTCTCTTTCCTACTCCTGCCACTCTTTTTATGTGTCTCTGAAATCCATCCCATCCACTCTATCTCCCTTCCCACCGACCTCATCCAGGGCTGCATTTCTGTTTGCCTCAATTACTGCCAACCCCATTCTGAGCATGTGGTTGGAGATGATGTATATCAGAGCTGAGGTGGGGGGGATGATGGCTGGCCCCTGTCACCCCTACCTATGCTCTGCCCATTCTTTCCCCCTCCCCACTTTCCCAAAACTATCTTTGGGCTGAGCCTTCAAAGGCGCTGTCATCAAGGCAGCCCTTGGGCATAATGCAGTTGAACTGGTTCCCAGCCACACTAAGAAATAATTTGCATTGTGGGCAATCAGGAGTTGTGGGAGGGATGTGAACTTGGGGCTGGCTTGGGTCTTGTGAAGGCTTGTGAATTAGGGCAAGTCTCTGCGCCTCAGTTTTCTAATCTGTAAAATGGACATATTAATGCATGAGTCTGTGGTGTTATGGTAAGGATTGGGCAAGATGGATGTAATGTTTTCCCTCGGCTTGAATAGAGTTTAGATAGGCTTCTTCCTGCTTCTAGGTCCCTGACTTCCCTTTCCCCTAGACCTTTATGGAATCCAGATGACCTATGATTGCCCTACCCCTCGCTCAAAACCTCTCCTGCCCTTGGATTCAATAGAGATGAGTCCAGATTGAGTCCCGAAAACATTTTGAAAATACCAACATGCCACGCAAGTCCCTCGTGTGATTGCTATGATCCCTTCAGCGATATATAGACAGGATAGAAAATGTATAGAGAATTCTTGATGCTTATCCCAGCAGTAGGAAAAGTTGGGGATGAAGGAGAGGATAGGGTCCTTCTAGCATTCTGAGTTATCCAGAGCCCTTGCAAGGTATTACAAGCCATGAGGCAGGCAGCAAACTGAAAGTACTCAGGTTAGCTCCAGACCTGAAGCACCTGCTGGGCGGCAGAGGCCTCCAAAACCTGCCAAAGGGCCAAGGGGGGGTGAAGGCAGCTGGGTTTTCTTAATTGCTGAGGGTAGATCAATGTTACAGAATTCCTTTAAGGCTTATGGTCCACACCCCTTTGTGCCTTGGACATTTCCTGGCTTTTAGCGTAGGGAGGGAGAGATGAGAAGTAAAATTTATGGTCATAGTTAATGACTACTTTCCTGTCTCCCTTGCATTATACCAAAGAAGAAGAACCCAAACCAAACAGCAACAACAAAACCCCAAGTTCAACCATTTCCATTTTCATCTATTCTTAATTTGGGGCCTGGAGCTGGTACGGCAGGGGTCCGGTAAATGAATTTCCTCACGGGAGCCCTGCTGCTCTCTGCCTCAGGCGGTTTTCCTAGAGCACAGGGGTTTCCAGAACCACGTCAGTCCAGGGCTGTCTTCCCCGCCCTCTTGGACTCTCCTCTCTCCCTGCCAGGAATATAGGAGGACCTTGGTTCCACCTTTTTCTCAGCCATAGCTGCCAAGGAATGAACCGGGGAAACAGAAGCCTTGTTACTAGGTTGTTGTCTTCCTTCAGAGTATCTGACCAATTACTTTCCCGGAGTCTGCCTGTTGTAAGATAAGGGGCTGGTGTGGGTGGAGGGAGGCAGCTGTCTGATAGTGATGACTGGTCCTCCAGTTATTCAAGAGAAAGTATTTTGAAAAGTATCACTGCAAAAATAACAGCATCACCACATTTAGGGCTACAAAGGTCTGGGAGAGGACTTATCCAAGGATAGGGTCTCATGAGAGACCCCAGATGTAGGCAGGAGAGAGAGGCGGCACTGGGTTTTCCCTGCAGTCTTCACAGTGTTGCGCTGGCGGTAAGGGTCCTTCGCTCTTCACCCCTGTGTCACAGTCAGGCTGTGCCCACAGGGACCCCAGGCTGACAGTTGAATCTTCATTTGGCCCTGAGATGTTTCCCTGGATCTCTTTCTGCTTCTCTACCATGATAAACTGGACTGAACAATGCCAGCAGTGATGATTTTAAGATCATCTATTTGCCTTTAAAGCATTCTAGCTCATTGTGTGCATAAGTATATCATTTTTGTCAGAATAGACCCCAGATGAGCCGGGTGTTACCCTAGCCACTTTGGGCTGTATGTTCCTACGAGCCAACTCTCTTCTCTGCCCACATTCCTCCCCCACAAAACATAAGCACACACGAAATCCTCTGCAAGCTCCTAAACATTTTTGTGTTAGAGTTCTTATCCTTGTGGTCCTCTTGGCAAACATCTCGTCCCCCACTATTACCAAGCCGACAGCTGGGAAGTAGCCTTCTTTGCATTTAGCTGAGGTCAAAGGTAAGGAAAAGTAAGCAAACATGTTGTAGAGAAATCCTGGGAAGTCTATTTTTTCCATTCCTCTTTGCTTATACTGATGCTTAGAATGTGACTGTGATGGTTGGGACTTCAGCAGCCTTTTTGGGCTGCAATACTGAGGGCCACACCTTGGTAATCACAGAAAGAGCCGGAGCCTTTGATGACCATGGAGCTATCATTTCAGCCCAGGTCTGACTACTTCTATCCTTTTCTTTCCTGATGTGTGTGAGAAATACACTCTTATTAGTCCTTCCACCTTCACTTGGAATACTTTTTTTTTAATCTTATCTTAACTACATCATCATCATGTGCTAACACACTTTTCTCCTGTTTCTATTCTCTGTTATATTTCTATGGTAGTTCCTAGCAACCTTATATATCTTCTACCATTTTAACTTTTCCCTTAAACAAACTTCAGTGGAAACCAGTATTCCAGGAACTATGCCAGGCTATTGGAAAACAAGGATTAGTAATATAATACCCCATGGCTGTGAGACATTGACCAGACTCCCATTCTAAAGAAGTACAGGTGAATGACAGCAGATGAATATCGCTACCACACAAATCAGCTTTGCTTTTGGCATATAAAAAGAACTGCTCTGGTCTCTGGCCTTGAAAAAAAAATGTAGCCTAACAGAAAAGGAGAACAGAAGGGCATAAAATAATGAATGTTTACAAGCATTCAGGGAGAGAACTGGATTAGTGCTTCTTCTCCATCAGCAGTGCCCTCACACGGAGCCCAAAACTTTCAAATTGATTCCCTCCTCCCTTCACTGGTTGGGAACAGTCCAAAAGCAGGGCGACTATGAATGGCTAGGCATCTGCAAAACAGCTTTTCTTTTAATTCTTGTGATTGTTGTAATATTTATTTGAAATAAATGTCCTTTCAGTCCTGGAGCCCTGTTAGCGCATTCTGGGAACATGGCTAAAAAGCATGGAAGGGGAAAATTACCCTATTCCCCCCGCTTCCTCTAATCTAGGGTTTTGGAGGTTGTGATAGGTGCCAGAGCATCCTGAAAAGCCAGGTGTTCTTGATGTTTACAAATGGACGCCGAGCGGCAAGCTTGTGGGGATTACCATGGCGCAGCTTTGATCTAGTGCATGCTGCTTGCAGGTATGGTGCGTTCTGGCTGTCCGTGGACCGTCTTTTAATCCTCACAGCCACTGCATGAGGTCACATAGCCACCGTCCTACAGAGGAGGAGACCAAAACCTAGAGACGTGAAGTAACCTGTTCCAAGTCACCAGGCAGCCAGCACAGGTGGAGCCTGGATTTGGATCCCAGCATCCTGACTCCAGAACTCTTTGTTTTTAAACATGATGCTGCAGATTGTGAAGTGAAAGCTCGAAGATCTAAGAAAGGATCAGAAACTTGTCAGGACTCAGAGATAAAACCCTAGGAGCAAGCTGCCTCCTTGCCTTCTTCCTTCTGTCATACAGTTTGGGAGTTTATGATGTCGTGGGGGGGGGGAACCATTGGGAGAGTAGGTAATTTCAGCCTGGAACACGAGACCCATCTCTGAGTCAGCCTTGACCCAGGCCAAGTTGTGGGCTGATAGTGGGCTGTGCTTTATGAACAGTAAAGGCACATAACACTATGTTGCTAGGCAGGCTTTGCCTCCCACACACACTCGAAGACAATGTTCATTACCCCAAGACCACAGGGACCATTGCCACAAGGAGAGGTGGGAGACGTGGCCTGGCTACTTGTGATTCTTCTCCCATGTTCTTCTTTCTTTGGAAGCTGGGAAATAGTCTTGCCGCTTGGCCTCTGTCCTCAGCTCTTGTGCGGCTGGGCCAGCTGAAAGATAACCTGTCAGAGTGGAGGCCACACGGACACATAACTTTTATTGCCATGGAAGACTGTCTGGGTCAGAGATCAGGCTGATTATACTCCTAAGTAAATAAAGAAAAGTAATGGTCTTTGGGTTCACTCTTCCTTTGCCAGGAATGTTCTCCCCTTCCTGTAATTCAGCTCTCAGCATAGATGTTACCTCCTCATCCAGGCTTTCTTTGGGCAACCTGTCAGAAACATTCCTCCAATATCATCCCCTCTTGTTCTATTTCCTTCAGAGGATGCATCTTTACTCTCTGAAATTATTAGTTATGATCAGTAATTATAATGGTATATCATAGGTTATTTTATTTTTTAAACATTTTATTATTTTTATAAACGTTTGTATATTTTGAGAGAGAGAGAGAGAGAGAGAGAGAGAGAGAGCATGTGCGGGTCGGGGAGGGGGAGAGAGAAAGAGAGAGAGAATCCCAAGCTGAGCATGGAGCCCAGTGCAGGGCTAGATCCCATGACCCTGGGTTCATGACCTGAGCTGAAATCAAGAGACAGATGCTCAACCAACTGAGCCACCCAGGCTCCCCAATATATCATAATTTATAATGATATACTAGTTATTACTACTTATCACTAGTTATATAGTTATAACTATATATAACACTAGTTATATAGTTATAACTAAAACTATAGTCTCCTTGAGGACAGGGGTCTTTTTTCTTGTTCAACACTATATTAGCTTCTAGAATTAGTACCTGGGATACAGAGGGTAGTTATTTAAAATCATGGTTAGATGAACAAATGATCGAGTCCCATTATTTTCTTTGGTTACAACTAGCAAAAACAGTCTGTAAAATATAGCTAGAGTTGACAAAATCTGGAGAAAAAGTTTTAGTTTGCATTTCCCTTTACAATAAAGTCCAGAAAGTGGGAAGTTTCTTTCCTCCACCTGACCAATATGTGTGCTGAATAGGGGGCCAACCAACTTCCTTTTGATAATTCTGACAGAAGGACCATGCATTCCCTCTGTCATGACCCCCATTCTGCCAGAGGAAAAATGGCAGTGTTTGTAAGCTGATTCTGTTTCCTGCAATTTTCTTGTACTACTTTTGCATCGTGTGCATGTGCACACGCCCACATGCATGGTGCTATCGAACACACTATGTTAGAAGGGACTTCAGTATCTGTCCTACTGCCAGATGAACCCAGTAGGAGAATGTTTGTGATGTGGGCCAAATGCTAGTCGAGGTGAGCTGGGAACGTTGTCAGACAACTCCGTACTGGAACCCTTGCTTACCAGATACCACCCAGTCATAAGAGGAGGACATCCTGCAGGTTTCACAAACTTAAAACAGAAGTTAAAGTTCTTTTTGCAACCCAGGATGAAGTTCTTTGTATAAGCTGGTGGCATTTTCCACCTATCTCCATCTCTGGTGCTACCAGGGGGCCTAAACCACGAAGAAACACATGGATTTGTTTCCCAACTGATTAATCCTATAAACCATCCATTATTCATTGTGAACCTGCTGTGCTCAGCTTCAGTGCTAGATGCTGTAGGGGATAGAGACCACAGGGGCTTGCACTCTAGGATTTTATATTCTGAGGGCAGGTCTGGGACTAACTCTGCTTAATATAGAATATACTTAAGGCAAAACCGGCTGTCAGGACAACATTGTAATTGTTACAGCTTTGTTTCAGGTTTGCAAATCTTGTGTCCAAAAAGAGATTGTAAATTACGGGATAGTGTGATATACTTCCATATTTTTAGTGACAGCAACTTGTGCAGTCCTGAATACATAACAGACTCTTAAGGAGAAAAAAAATGATGGTTTGAATGTTACAGAGCCTGATAGAAGTTGGTCTAGGCTGCTCTTTCGCTAATTGAAAGGAATGGATGGTGGGGCAGAATTTCTATTCTACTCCCAGGGCACATTCCAAGAGAAAGAGTCACATGAGTCATCCCCAGAAGCACCACTGAACTGCTGAAAGAGATTGGCTTTTACATTGACCCAGAAAGTTTCAAGGTGTCCCTAGAAAAGGTGACACCTGTGAAAATGTCCCCGTCATGTCCAGGGGACCAAATCGTGCTTTGACCTTGCTATCCTGGCCTCTCTAATTAGTTACACTATTGCCAAACTCTCAGGAGCCCCGGCTCTGTCCCAGGCCTGAGACACTCCGCATGGCCTCTGTGCCATTGTCTGCCTGCTTGTGTTGTCAGAATGCCTGCTCTTTTACTGAGTTTAAGTTTGCCCTTCTTTTGTTCAATTCCTTTTTCTGACCGGCTACCCTGAACCTCATTCAAATGCCATGTGCGTGTTTTTGAAACTTGGCCATTTAATTCACAGAAGAGCCTTGGGAAAATTTTAGGTTTCAGGTTGTGCAGGGGTCACGTTGCTTTGAGTTTCAGCTTCCAATTGATGTTTAAAAAAGACTCAAAGAGGGACTCCAGCTGCACCTTCTGAGTTTTACCAGGTGTGTTAGCAGAAGCCAGCAAGAAAAAGAGGCAGATTGCAGTCCTATCACACTATTTCAAATGGATTTACTGCACTTGTTAGATGGTATTTCATAGATGGTTATTACTGTTCATCACAATAAACTGAAAGTATAGGAAAAGAGGAATTAAAAAGCAGTTGTGAAAATGATTGGTTCTATGTTCCTGGGACCCCAAGCTGGGATCTGGGGAGTTCAAGACTCTAACAGTCTCTGCTTCAGGTTATCTGTTTTTTCAGCCAAGGCATTTTAAGATCCCCTAGTTTCAGCAGACCTCTATGCCCATATCTGTCTAAGAGAAGGAAAGAATCCTACCTTTGTTCCCAGATCCTTAGGACTGTGAGGGGATGACTCAGTGAAGAGATGCTCTGGAAATTCAAACTCTTTGGAATCACCGTAGCAGAAGTAAGGTAATATCTCAAGAGGGCTCACACCTTTTTTCCTGAGCAGTGTTGCAACCGACCACTAGAAAGACAGCTATTGACTGTTTTATTTTGAAAATGTCCTTTGGAAATTAAATTTTTCGTAGTCAAACCTGACTTCCACTACCCCTTGTTGTGCTCTGGGGAGTGTATAAGACCCCATAGACAACAAACTGAGAGAAGTGGATGGGGTGAGCCTCCCTGAGTCCTGGGTCCGGCCAGAGCCTCACTGGAGTACAACCCTGGGGGTCCCTTTTCATTATGGGTGGATCCTCAGGGATCTGCTTCTCCAGTATGCCCACCTATGGTTTGGTCCCTGAGTATAAATTTGTCACTGAAGAATTATTCCATTGTTAAAATAGATGTCAGGTATATGAGGACGTAAAAAATTTGGTAGGAGAAGGGTTTTCTGTTTAAAATAGAGGAAGGTAGCAAGCGTAGCACTCATGTTGGCAATCAAAACTTTTTCCTTACCATTTTAGGTCTCTGTTGGTTCATGGTAAGAGTCATGCTTTTAGTTACATCACCTACAGTTCATAATGAAACCACTAGACCTTGAAGCCAAGTCATGTCAAGTCGAAAGTGTTTTAAGTTCTTCATGCGTCTAAAACCTCATCTCAACACAGAACTTTTATTTTCCCTGAAGCTTTTCAAATTGACTTCTTTCACAGGGAAAAAAATCTTTGCATGCATTAAGTTCTTTGGACTTCCCTATTTTTATTTCCAAACTGGCACATTATCATTTCCTCTGTCATACACAATCTGGCCTTATTGAATTCTTTGCCATTTGATCTCCTTAAGTAGCTCAGCTCCGTCAGCCTCTTCTCTGACATTGAGAGTTTTTGCCTTATGCTGAATATAAATTACCCCATTCTAGTTGTATGAAAAATTAGAGTTTCAGATTTTATCTGATTTTCTCATAGTATTAAACTCCAAGAAAATATTCACAATAGCTGATCAGATGATCTGATCAGATCTAGGTTTGGGTAAGGACCAAATTTGCTGGCTCTTAAATTCTTCAGTTGGCTTTGTACTTTGTAGCTTATGTACATTATCTTGGTTATTGTCTCTTGAGGCTTTGACATTTTGTCCATCAAAAGAATAAATGCCCTCTCTGCTTAAGTGATTTTATTTATAAAATGGAGTAATTAATGGTACCTGCTTCATTGGATTAGTGGATTAAAAGAGATACTACATGATCAGTATTTAGAACAGTACCTGACATATAAAGACTGCTCTAAAATGTCCAGTTGTTGTTGTTGTTGTTGTTATTATTATTATTATTATTATTATTATTAGGTAGGTTGTTGAAATGGGCATGGGTACACATTCTTTACATGATATTTGGTTCCAGATATCAGATGTCAGGAATGTTGAGATCATTTAGGATAGACTAGGACTCTTAAAACATAATGAAGTGATACAAAGGCCCTCCATCCCTAACCTGAAGGCACCCTAACTAGTCACAGTCACATGGCATTATTTTGCTCTCCCTAATAAGAGAACACTGCTTCTTACTTTTTTTTTTTTTAACTTCATGCTCTAACCATGTGTTCTTGCTTAGTGTAATGTCTCTTGTGTTAATTACATTGTGTTATTTTTTAAAATGCCCACTTTTTTCATAGACAACTTTCACAACTAGAACAACTATTTTCTATGTCTTAAATTTATCTATCTATCAATCTGTCTGTCTATCTCACACAGTCAGAAGAAGCCTGAGGTCACTTAGATCCTCCCTCTGCAGTCAGATCAGATGCCAATTCAGTCACCTCAAGTAGATGAGACAGTCTTTGAAAGTACCTCCAGAGAAGGGCGTGGCATTCTTTGTAATTTATGTCAAAACCCTAAATAGAATTTTTGTTTGTCTTAAATATTGTCAAGCCTTATTAGCCTTGCTATTCTTTGCTCCAGTATGTTTCTTTAAAGACACTTAAAACAATTTGTTTAAGAAGCATATTGTGGGTTGGTTTTTTTTGTTTTTTTAGCCTTTAAATGATGTCTCCACTAATTTTTCTTTATTAAGATGGAGTTCACAGTATCTGTTAAGCTCGGGTGACAGAAAACCCAATTCAAACAGACTTAAGAAAGATTTAATATATAATTTAATTGAGAACAGCAGCGCTAAGGCAGCTTTAGACGCTGTTTAAGCCAAGACTCAAACAACATCATATATATCATAAAATCATCAGGATTTGGTTAGAGTCAGTTTTCTGCTTTCCCATTGGTTTGATTTTCCTCCAGGTTATCTCTTCACTCCACAAGATACTAGCTACAAAAGTTCTCCACTTTATTCTCAGCTGGTAGTTCAGAGGGAAACAGAGGACCTAAGCAAAACAAAGTTAGGTGTTTACAAACATCATTAAGAATTCTGGTAGAGATTTGGTGATAGGGTGAATCCTTTAGACAGGTGGTAGGGTAAGAACATTTTTGAAGGTGGTTTTTAGGCCTAAATGAGGAAACAACCATGAAAATGTTGCTCAAAGATTGCTCAAAGCATAATAAACATCAGGTGCAAATGTCCTGAGACACAAATGAGCATGACATATTCTAAAGGTAAACAAAATGCTGGTATGGCTAGAACTGTAAGTGGAATTTGGAAGAAGAAAAAGTCAGAAGTTGGCAGGGTCACACTTTCTGGATTCCTATAGGCCATCACAAAAAGCCACTGGAATGTTTTCAGCCAGGGATGAATTGGTTTGAATTGGCTTTCAAAGGCTAATTTTGGATGTTTTGAGGAAGATGGACCATGGTTGAGTGTTTTAACCTAGTCCTCTCACTCCCCCATGCTGTGGGAAGTAGAGGCTAAGACAGGAATATAGTGCATTCACATAGGGTATACGAGAGATGATGATCCTAGGGAGCCTGAGTAAGAGACCAAAGGAAAAGAAATAGCTATCTAGAAGGTAGTACAATTTCCAGAAATAGTCACCTTATTTCTCACCACCTCTGATAAGTTACTTGCCCTTCTCTGTACCAGTCACTCAGGGAAATACGCAGATTGAATATGACCTAGGTGTCACTTATTTCACTCCTGAGTCTGCAGTCAAGCCTTTCCCAAGTATGGGAGCTCACAGTGGGAGAGGGATGATTGCTCAGAGGGGAACTGAGGTACAATTACCAGAAAAGTGATGAATGGATAACAGATGGCATAAATAATAGATGATTTTCATAGTTACTCTTCCTTAGATTCCACAGAAGATACGGTCCAAAAACAGTAGCAGGTGGGTGTTATGTATTAGAATTTCTTTATTTTATTCTTCTATGATATTGGATGATGGGCTTTTAATTTTTATTACACCTAAATAATACAGATGAAAAAACACAGATGCACAGCACTGATGATGGAAAAATGTTGAAAATAGGAAACTCAATAGCAGGTTTTGAGAAGACACTCTACTGGACTTGATTAGATAACATTATTGTAATTTTTGCTGAGCAATTTATTTAAGGCAGGGCATTTATTTAGCATTTGATGCATCTATAAAAAGAGCCTTATCTGTTGAAAGAAGCACCTTAAATATTTTATATCTCCCGGTTAATTTGGATCCGAGTATATCATAAAATCATCTTTGAGCTAATTTCAATTTCAGATTATTTTTAAAAACCCTACCTCTTATTCTCTCTCTCTAAAAAAAAGGAACACGGGAAAAGTTTTGAGACTGGAGGGTCTGACACCACAGGTGAAGATTAAAGAGTGACACATCTGTGTGTTTGTGTTTGGAGATCGCTAACAAGGTGAGGCTCGGGAGAGATGTGCCTATCATTCTCTGCAGCAGAGGGTCAGCAAACAGAGAAAGAACTCAAGCCAGGAAGCATTTGAAAGGTTCCCACTAAAAGATTTTAAAAAAATGGAGAAACCACAGACTGTGAAAGATAATATTGTTAAAGTTATGTGGAAACATTCCCAAAGAAACGAAAAAAGTGAAAGAAGAAATGACACCCCAAGCAGAGAGGAATAATGTTGCACACATCACTCAAAGGTCAGATGGCTGAGCACATCCACTTGCAGTGCTGAGAGAGGAAGGGGGAGAAGTATTTGAACTTGGTCCTGTGTCCACCGGCTGTCCTGCAGGGATGGCTCTCCCCTGGGAGCCTGGTCGATGTTTTATTGTGGAGGCCCAATTTTCTAAAAATTAATGTCTTTATCCTGTCCTTATTTGCTACTTCATTTCCTATCACTGTTCAAGGATAAAAGCTTGATTTACTATTGTTGGAGGACATACTTTCCTGGTTGGGGCATCTAAGATTTTCCACCTACTTCTCTCTGAAGGCCTTAAGGAATTTCATATCCCCAGGCTTGGAAGCTCTTTCTCCTAAGAAAAAGTTGTCAAAGTGCAGATGGGTTTTGTTTTTCAATATAATTCCCATGGGGAGATTGGGTGCAGCTAATCCAGAGAGATCCATTTCTCTGGCTCAGATCTTCAGTAGTCTCCAAATTGGAGCCTGGGCCTGAAGATAAGTTAGGGAAGCAATGAAGGTAGACACAGAACGTAGCAAAGACTCTCACTGCAAAAGAGAACAAGCAAAGGAAAACCCTGCATTGATTTTTTATTTGCTGAGGTAAACAACAACCACAAAACACTCATTGTTAGGACAAAGACATCCTGAAATCTCAGTAATTTCACAAAGTGAAATGTTCTCTTGCTCTTCGCAGGCCTGTTCTGGTCAGCATGTGAATGGGTGGGTGGGTAGAGGGGTCAAGTGGGAGAGGATTCTGCTCTCCACAATTTTAAGGAGCTTGTGCCTCTGTCTTCTGAGGTTGCTGAGTCTTCTCCATTCAGCTGGCAGATGAGGGAAGAGAGCTAAAGTCTCATCTGGGGGAGAGGTGTTTGGAGGGGGTGTCATCAACCAGGCCTGGAAGAGATACAGTCACTTTTACTCATATTCCATTGGCTGGACTCAGCGCCCGTGGCCGTATCCCAGTGCAAGGACACTGCAGTACAACTGTTTCCCATGTAGATACCAGCAAATGTGCTTGTGGCTTCTCCTGCCCCAGCCCATTGACTCGCCCAACTCATCCCCTGCATCATGGGTGGGAGAGGGCTAATTCCATTTCACAAGAGACAATTGCCAAATTTGCAGGAATTTTGCCAGCCGGTTGTTAAACACAGCCATTATTTAACAACAAATGATATAAACCCATATACAAATATTTAAAACCTACTAATTAAAAACTAAGTAGTTTAGAACTAAAGATAAGTACTGAAAACTCATATCTTCTTATTTCACTACTTTTTTTTCTTTACTTTTGAGGTTATGTCTAATGTGTCTGTGTGGTAGAAACACTGCCCATCTCTCCCCAAATTCACATTCGTTGACTTGAGGCTGCCAGCCTCCCGTCAGCCAACGTGGGAATAGGTCACTTTAGCAACAGGCAAATGCTGCAAATCAGGGATTGACTTACTGTTTTGTTGATTGTCTGGACTTAAGAGAATGCCTGAGAAAATGTTAGTAACTCAGATTAAATTTAAAAGTATGTTGAGCCCACAGCCTTTACATAGTGGATAGCGTCCAAGTTGAGGAAATATTCTTTCAGTATTGAACACTGTTCCCCAATTCAGCAGAGAACTTGTCTGCATTGCTGATGAAAGACTGCAATTCTGACATATGGTAGTACTAAAACCAGAAGGGGTTTGATTTAAAGAGTCTAATTTGTATAAGGGTGAGAGATAGTTTGAAAAGTAGGTCACCCATCAAATTTAATCTCAATAAATTTATTAGGTAAAGTTACCAGATTGGGATGTGACTCCAATCATCAAATCATGGTTAACTGGTAATTGTAGGCTGGCCAAGGATAGAGGGATTTGGCAAAAATCGGTGAAACAGTTTTTGAGAATCGATTGGCTATAGGAAATCTACAATAAAGAGTATGTTATATTTTGTTATCATTTGCAAATTGTGGACTAACATTGTTCTTATCAGTAAAATTTACAATAAACTTATGTATGTATATCTGTATGTCTATATATACATACTGTATGTGTGTGTGCACATTTCCCCCCCTAGAGACCACAATAAACTTACATGTTTATGTATGTACATATGTCTATATATGCATATGGTGTGTGTATGTATGCGCATTTCCCCCCAAGACCATAATAAACTTACACATGTATATATGTATATATGATATGTCTGTACATACATATGGAGTATGTGTATGTGTTTGCATGTTTTCCTCCTAGATACCACAATAAACTTGCATATGTATGTATATATTATAAGTGTATATGTATGGGGTGTGTGTGTGCACATTTCCCCCTAGAGACTACAGTAAACTTACATATGTATGTATCTGTGTGTGCATATGCATGTGTGTGTGCATGCGAGTGTTTTCCCCTAGGACCTGCTGTTAAATATTTACCAGCACACCGCTTACCACAGCCTGGTGTCATTCTCCGCACTGTCTCTACCTCTCCCTGATCTCTCTCACCTCCTTGCTGTTTCTTCTACTTCCTTCCTTCCTTCTCCCTCCACCTTTCACTTGTATGTCTGTCTTCTTCAAAACCCACCTCAAGTGTTAACGGTCTTCGGTTTTCACCCTGAACCTCCCAGAGGGAACTGAGATGTCCCTTCTCTATGTTCCCACAAATGCCTTAGGGGCTAACTGCTCTTCTGGCTTTCATGGTTAGTATTGTCTCACTTTGGGTTATGGTTATAATACATTGAAATGTATATGTAAAGAATATGGTGCTTTACAATTTTTATAAGTTATATGATATATATGGACTCTTCCAAATCTTCCTTTTTTTTCAACTCCACCTTTTGTGTCTGAGATATATTCATTTTGAGGCCTGTAGCACACTTGTTGCCCCCAAGTAGCATTACCATTATATCAGTCTACTGCATTGTATCCATCCTCCGCTCACGTGTCACTTTTTCCACTTTTCCACTATTAGAAACACTTTACCACTAGAGACACGACGCATGACTTTCCTAATTTTCATGTGCATAAAGACAAAATTACCCTTTAAGACAATACCAAATTATCTTCCTTATTACTACTACTATTGTTATTATTATTATTTTTTTTGAGTTTATTTATTTATTTAGAGAGCCTCAGCGAGGTAGGGGCAGAGAAAAGAAGAGAGAGAGAATCCCAAGCAGGCTCCGCACTGTCAGCACAGAGCCTGACATGAGGCTTGAACCCACAAACCATGAGATCATGACCTGAGCCAAGATCAAGAGTTGGACGCTTAACCACCTGAGCCACCCAGGTGCCCCTGTATTATTTTATTAATTACTACTTTCTGTATGACCAGCAGTGTATATACATTCCTATTGATCTCAGTTCATCCCTATGCTTTGACCACTTATCAGACTTTCTCTTATTTTTACAGTTTTGAAGCTTTTCCTTTCACTTTCTCGTTCGTGTATTTTGATAACCATGAGTCCATAATTTTCATGTATTTATTCACTTATATTATGGCTCATGTGCCTTGTTTAAGAATTTTTTTCCATCCTTAGTTTGTAAAGTTATTTCTTCTAAAAGTTTTTAAAACTTTGCTTTTCCCCTTCAAGTGTAATCTAATTTTAGATGACTACTTCTTTCCCTGGCTCCATTTATCCAATGGCCTATTCTTTCACCCTCATCCATCATAGGTCAAGTTTCAGGGCTCTGTATTCTGGGGCATTGCTGTTTATCTGTCTATGCATTAATGCCATGCTATCATAATCCTAATAATTAAAAAGATAATTTTACCTAGAAAGGAGAGTTGTTGATCTTGTTCCTATTCAGAAGTATCTTCGGTATTTTAGGCGATTTTTATTCTGTGTCCTTTTAAACTAAGCTTGTCAACTCCATGAAATACCTTGTTGACAACTGATAGGACTTAGTATAATTTTTAAGAGAAGTGACATCTTAACATTTTTATATCTTCCTCTGTGTGGACATAACCATTCTCTCTTCTATGTTCCTGTATTCCTCTCACTTTCTTTGTCTTTCAGTAAACTTATAATTTTTCCCATTAAGATCCTGCACATTTTGTTAGATTTCTGCCTAAAAACGTCTTATCACTGTGAGTGCTGTAAATAGTGTCTTTTAAAAATTACATTTTCAACTATTTGTGTGTGTATGCACAGATGTGTTGTATTAGACCATGTAGAGCTAGCTACCATGACAAAAAACACCAAAGCAGTGTAAGGGCTGTTCATAAAACAGTACTTGGAAGGCCAAGAGGATGGAGGAAGGCTCTCCTTCATGCCAATACCTGGGACTCAGGCTGACTGAGGTTCTGTCACCTTCAACACATGGTTTCCAAAGTTGCTTGGAGAATTAAATTCATTGCACCCAGACAGAAGAGGAAGAAGTGTGGAGAAGCACTGCTGGAGGGTTTTTGAAAGCCTGGGGTTGTATATAGTGTACATCACTTTTGCTTTTATTCCAATGGACAGAATAGACACAGTGCCCCCGTAACTGCTGGTAGCAGGAGATATAAGAAGTGAAGTCTGTGCCTGGAAAGCCAGTTTGTAGAAATTCTGCATTCCTCAACTGGAGACATGCAATTCTACTGGAGAGCTACCTGTCTCTGCCCAAGTCTATCTCACTGGTCTCCAACTACACCTTCATACTCTTATTCCCACATATGGACCACTTTCCTCCTCAGAAGGGTTACCCCATCTGGCTCAAAGTTCAGAATCTCTGGACAGTGCACTGACACTCTTTAAGGTTTTCTTTCATAGCTTTAAGGGTCCAGCAACCCAGGATCTAAAGACAGTTCTTCTCCTCGGGTAAGATTGTGGGGGGAGGGATTCTAGGATCCATTTGGCCTCTATTCCAGATTATATAACTTATTACCCCTAATTCTGGGAGTGCTGATGGCCGACAGCCCTCTGCTGCTTTGCCCAAAGTCACAGCACCTTTCCAGATCTATTGACCATTCAACTTGAGAGTAAAAGACCAGTTCTCTCAGCCCATCTCAGAACAGTGCTAAAGGGACAACCCACCTGTAGGAACCCCCATGGGGTGGCTGAAGCTTCCAGTGAGACTGTAGAATGGAGATCTACCTCTTTTCTCATTTCTCCTTGGCTTCTCTCCTCAGGTGTTGTTCCCAAGAATGTTTTCTAGTAACCTCCTGGTGCTAATGTCTGTCAGGGTCTGCTTCCTGTAGAAGTCAACCTGTGACATTTCCAAAAAGCAGACTTAGGCTCTAATTAAAGAATTTGTTCGCCTGTCAGGGTGGGGGGACCTCAGAAGTTTCACCCTATAGAGCTACCCCATTGTTATGGATTAATGTCTGTGGTGGTTTTTTATTCTTCCCTGTTCTGAATGGAACCTGTGCGTGGCTATTATCCTTTTCCTGCTGCACCACTGTATAATGTATTGCCTCTGATAGGGGTGGTAGAGTATGGGATAATAAAAGGGTGGCATGTGGAAATTTTGGGAAACAGTCTTGGATCCTGATTATGACTGTAGTTGCATGAATTGATACACTTGATGGTATTTGACTAGCTCTAATATAAAAATAAATAAGGAATATATAAAAAAACTTGTAAAAATCTGAATAAAGTATCTAGTGAATGAATTATGTCAGAAACAACTTTATAATTTTGATCATTTTACTATAGCTATGTAAGATGTCTATTATTTGAGGAAGCTGGGTGAAGGGTAGACATGAACTCTTTGTACTATTTTCCCAACTTCTATGTAAGTGTAAAGGATGTCAGAATCAAAAGTATTTTTATTTATTTTTAAAATTTTTTTCAATGTTTATTTATTTTTGAGACAGAGAGAGACAGAGCATGAACAGGGGAGGGTCAGAGACAGAGGGAGACACAGAATCTGAAACGGGCTCCAGGCTCTGAGCTGTCAGCACAGAGCCCGACGCGGGGCTCAAACTCACAGACTGCGAGATCATGACCTGAGCTGAAGTTGGACGCTTAACCGACTGAGCCACCCAGGCGCCCCTCAAAAGTATTTTTAAAGAAGTTTCTTACCCATTGCTTTTAAACTCTGGCTCATGGTGAATATTGATTTAAAATTATATAAAGCTTTTTTTTTTTTAATTACATACATACAGCTTTTAAGGAGGGTGAGAGAACTGTCTGTTTCCACACTCACAGTTGCTATAAAAGGAGCTTTAAACTTACGGGTGAGAGGGTGCCATTAATTGTCTCTGTGTCAGTTACTGACCATGATAGAACATTGGGTATGTCGAACATTACACTTAGCCTCCAGTTCTCAGCCACTAGGACTCTACCATGTTTGATCCGCATGCTTCCTATAGACTAGTTTTCCTGCATCTGTGAGCTTTCCAGAGGCCACAGACTTGGGGACACTGGAAGATAGCATATAGTTATGGGAGAGAATCCAATCCTGTTCTGAAAGAGCTTATAATTTTATTTGGGAAGTAGATGGATCACATGAAATAGCTAAATGAATATATAAGTAAATATGGAAAAAGAAAAATGGTTGAGGAGGAAATATGAGGAAAGGGCATAATTTTAAACGAACTGGCTTTAACACAAAACAAGTGTAGTTTGGTTTTGTGGTGGGTTTAAGGTGGCTGAAAATTCTTTGGCATCCCTCCCATCAAGAGTTGGGTCTCTTTTTTGTTCCTTCACTGAGGTAGCTTTAACCGGTGAAATGCAGTAGAAGTAACATTATGCTAGCTTCCAGTTAGCCCGTATGAGGTCTCGCAACTTCCTACTCCCTTGGAGCCTTGAGTCTTCTTGTAATAAGTTCAGATATCCTGTGGAAGAGACTACATGGAGATATAGAGGGGGTGAGTATAGTTCAGCTTTCCAGATGCCCCTACCAAAGTGTCATTCCTATGGCTAAAACTGTTTTAGAGCCTCAAGTCTAGTCCAGCTACTAGCTGAATACCATCTGGTGACCCAGTCAACACTTGTGGACAGAAGAATCACCCACTTGAGCTCTGCCCTAGTTCTTGACTCACAAAATTATGAGATGGGTTTGGTTAGGGAATGAAAGACCTGAAATAAGGGATTTATTACAGAGATTAGGCATTATAACACTGTGAGAGAAGCCAAAGAATAAGGCTAGAAAAGATGGTTGGAGGATCAGAGAAGTCACTAACTAGGGAATATGAAGGGAGAAAAGTCTAAGTGTCTTAGTCTGTTTGGACTTCTATAATGAAATACCACAGACTGGGTAGCTTACAAAAACATAAATTTATTTCTCATACTTCTGGAGGTTGGGAAGTCCAAGATCAAGGCCACTACATGGTTGTGTTCTGGTGAGGGCCCTCTTGGTTCATAGATGTTGCCTTCTCTGTGCTTTTCATGGTGAGGAGTCTCTGTGGACCTCTTCTATAATGGCACTAAATGACCTGATGAGAGCTCTTGTGACCTAATCACCTTCCAAAGACCTTACCTCCTCATTACAGCAACTTTGTGGATTAAGATTTCTTTGTTTTTTTTTTTTTATTTTTATTTATTTATTTTGAGGCAGAGAGAGAGAGAGAGAGAGAGAGAGAAAGAATCCCAAGCAGACTCCATCCTCAGCAGCGAGCCTGATGCATGGCTATATCTCACGACTGTGAGATCATGACCTGAGCAGAAAACAATAGTCGGACACTTAACTGACTAAGCCACCCCAGTGCCCTGAGGATTAGGATTTCAACATGTGAATTTAGTAGGAGGCACAAATATTTAGACCAGAGCACCAAGTCAAGCTCTTGCTTCTGCAACAGGCATAGGCTGTAATCACTGTAGATTTCCAGGACAGGCAGTGGGAAAGAACAAGCTGGATATAAATCAGGAACATAGTGGAATCAGCTGGGACAAATGGAATTGACAAGGACAAGCTGGAACTTATATCAGTCTCTCCCTACATCTAATCTTGATGATGGAGGAGATCTGCAGAAGGGTTTGGGGCCCTCTGCTGCAGAGCTGCACGTGTGCCTAGAAACAAGAAATTTGGTGGGAGGCTACAGATCCAAGTTGCTGCTGCCTAATGCAACAAGGGAGCCATCAAATCATCAGCAGAGTGCATGAGTTTTAGAGGCTTCTTCTGAGCTTAATGCCCACTACTACACCCCACCTCCAAATCTCATGCAAATTCCCCTGTGGTAACAGAACCATACAAGGCAGAGAGACCTATGAAATATAGTTCTTGCTTAGCTAAAACACCAGTCTTATATTTGGGTTTGCTACATACTATGTAGAGGCTTGTGACAGTCAGAATAGAGCTCCACAGGCCTGTTGGAAGGACTGAGCGAGTTAGGAACCACCACCACATCATGCATTTTAGAATTTAATAAATGTACAACCAAGACAAGCACAATGAGTTGGTTGCTTTTGGATATTTTATGAGCCAGAAACATAAATGCGAATGAAAACTAGGATCCTTGGCTCTGAGTCCACCTGCCTCCTCTATACTAAGTTAAGGAAATAGTGAATTCATTCATGTTACTCTGTGCCTTATTTCATAAATCCTTTGGAAGCTTGGAATTACTTAAATGTCTTCTTTTTTCTCCATAGAGGAAGGTTTGTTACATTAGCTCTTTCTTTCCTGGTAAGATCGAAAGTCACATCATTAGCAGATATCACCATTTTCATTGCTCCTCAGGGGACCTGATAGGTTGGAACTTAAGCACAGGTGTTCAGTGAAGACCATACCCTGTGATTCGGGTTAAATGTGACATAATTTTATAAGTACTCAGACTTTTCACAGCAAAGCAGCATTATCGAATATAGAAGCTCTTTAGCGGCTTTTTAGGATTTAGTGCAACCTCAGAATCTTGACACTCTGCGTTTCTTTCGAGGGCAAACTTGAGCTTTCCTCTCTTGCTGTTTTCATGCCTAATGAATGTGTTTTTCTTGAGAGGCTTTCATGTCACGTTATTTCTCACCCAGAGCTACGCTTTAATGTGTTATCTGGGAGTGCAACTACTAGAACTTTACAGTGTCATTCACTTAGGTAGGCGTGGGGGTTGCTGCAGCAAAAGAAGGCCAAAATCTTTCCATTTACCATGGAAGAGTCCCCATTGAAAAGGGAAAGGGGTTGTTTTTAATTTGTATTTGGGCTATAGTCTTATGAAGAAAAGAAAGAAGGTGTTCCATTTCCATTATGCCATTATGGGATTTCAAATAATATACTGTACAAAGGTGATTACAGTTCATTTTAGACTTTGTGAGAACTCAGCCAAGAAGTCTCAGTCTCTCTTGAGAGCTTGGGTTGCACAGAGAACAAAAGGAATTACTGGTTTCAGAATGGGGAGAAAATAACAATATCAAGAAAGACACTCCCTCTTTTTTTCTTAGTGCTTTGGGAGAGAACTCCAACAATGTTCTTAAGTTATTCCCAGTGCCAGTGGGATGGCTACAACAGACTTTCGGTTCTAGGGATTTGGGGGCTCCTACTGGGTAATGAGCACCTAGACTAATAGCCCTATTGGGGATTCAATTTAGAGTTTTATTTAAGGTAATATCCACTTCCATGGGAATAAATATTTTTTATCTGCACATAGGGTTTGGCTCTTAGGATTAAAACAAAGTCATCTATTGGGTAATTTTTTTCTGAAATTTCTTACCCAAGCTAAAACAGCAGCAAAGTCAAACCCAGCTTTTTATGATGATGTTGATCATCATCATCATCATTAACACCTTCATTTTCTTTTAGTTCAGAATAGCTTATTCTTTAGAGCAAACATAAACTGATTTGACTCTATGCACAAGAGCACAATAAATGCTAAGAGAAATGCTACTCTGCATTAACAAATGCATTGCATTAGAGTCGACTAGTAGTCTCTTGGCGATAGAGATGTTACTGGATGTCATTATATTTGGATTTAGCTATTGTGACCTTTGGAGGCTAGCTAACACAGAGGAAGAAAGGACAACATATCTTATTGTGCAGACAATGCACACTGTAAGACAGGTTGCAAAAAGCTATTGGTTTCGTCACATAAATCTCTTTGCCTCAGAGAGGTTGGAAAGATCTTAGTAATTCATGGGCACAAACTTTAATTTACTGTT
Organism: Lynx canadensis; assembly: GCF_007474595.2. Taxonomy (NCBI): domain Eukaryota; kingdom Metazoa; phylum Chordata; class Mammalia; order Carnivora; family Felidae; genus Lynx; species Lynx canadensis. The sequence continues at coordinate 170,592,117 of NC_044303.2, forward strand.
TTTCTTGGGTGCCGCTGAGGGATGGTAGGAGGGAAAAAACCTTTCTATAAGGTGCACTGTTCTATTAGGAAAGACAAGATATGAAGAGAGGAGTCAGGGGTTTCTGATCACTATCCATTTGCTTATTATCACGAAGATCAAATAAAATTTCTTTGTGCATAATTGTTTGAAAAACCTTGCAGCATCATTAATTTTCTTTTGAACCACACACATATACTGAGGCACTAGATCAGTACTTTGAATGGTTACATTTTCTGTTGTGTCAGGATAAATTGAAGAAAATTGTTTTCATGTATATCTCTTTATGGGAACCCATTTTTTTTTGGAGTATCTCTTGAGGTAACGTATGGGATAGATGAAATGGGTTCAAGGATCTAGTGATTGAGAAAATGGGCAGAGATGGATCATGTTTCTTCTTTTTTCTTACTGAGATTACTTGTGATTTCAAAATATGAAATATTTTCAAAATAGGAAAACCAGGTAGAAAGAACAACCTCTTTGAATTATGATCTTGACCTTGTTTGCAATGTACTTAAAGAGGCCTGAAGCATTTGGACTGTGGTTTTGCTTCTGATAATGCTATATGGTTCCATTTCCCAGAACTGCGGTGAAGCAGCATTATTATTATTATTATTATTATTATCATTATCATTATCATCATTATTCCCAGGTATCCTTGGAGTGCAACAGCATATTGTCTCTAGTAGAGACTAAACCCAAAGCATGAACACTTCATCATCTCATTTACCACTTGAGATGGCTATGTCAGAGATGCAAAGCCACGGGGAGCTCCTTGGAAAGAGATTTCTCAGTATTCAGGGCACCACTAGAAGTCCTCACACCTGCTATTCATAGGTGTTTCTGGCACTGTTTTGCAGACATAAGCCTCCTTTCCCAAGACACTTCCTAAAGAGAGGCTCTCAAGGCAATACTCTAACACCAGCACAAACTCTAGAATGTTCCCAGGATCTCAAGAGCACAAATCATGCTGGCAAATAACATTTACTATATAAATCAAACAGCACATTCATTATCTCCAAGGACCTTGAAACTAGCCCCGGAAATTAAGTTGAGTTTGAGGCTGCCTCTGTACTGCTTTGCGAAAAACGGCAGGGAATCAGAAATATTGTCATGGGCACCTGTAATACTGTGGTGTGAGAATGTAGCCCCCAGTGAAACTAGTGATTTATACATCCTTGAAAATAGTAATGACGATTAAAACCAAAGAGAAGAGTTTCTCCCTTCTCAGTAATATTCCCAAGTAAGTAGGAAAATCACATCAAAGAGCTAAGACCATGAAGGAAGTTTCTCATAGGCCCTTTTTTCATGGCACAGCAGGAGGAATATTCCAGATTCAGGGCCTATGCCTCAGGAGCTGATATATAAAGGACAGCTCACAATAGGTACAAAGTGGGACATGCTACAAAACAGGCACACTTGCCATTTCCCACTTCTCTGTTTTTGGATAGTAGTCAATTGTTCTGAAACCTTAGGCATTGTATTTGTGTGATGGGAGTGTGTTAAAATATTAATTTTTATTTGCTTTTCCTAAGTTTTTTCCAAGCAAGTAGACAGCCCCTTAGTATTTTCATTCTTCAAAGAGTTTTCGTAGAGCTAAAAAGCAGAAGCTGCCTAAAGCCTGTGGTGGTTTCTTCTGTAATGGCCTAAGTTCTTTGAAGGAATGATGCCCCTGTCTCAGAGGGAGGAGGGGGAAACCCAGCCTCTCAGGAGAAACCAGTGCAAATGTCCTGGATGCTGCAGCATAGCAAATGATGTTTGCAAAACCCTAGGGAAAGGAGGAGCCGCCGCAATGACTGTGGTGGTACTCAGGATTGGATTTAAATATATTTAAGAAGACTATATATGATATTTCCTATGTACTAGAGTTTATGGGATGAGTTTCATACCTTCTCAATTTTTGTAGGTCTTGGCAGTTACAATGTGCTATCTTGTATATCGTTTGCATAAGTCATTCTACAAGATTATAAGCTGCAAGGGTATACTAATTAGTAAGCCACTGTCCCTCAGCTTCAAATGCACCCTTTTACACCCTAGTTTGTGATTTGGCCCTGAGACTCTACAGTCACATGAGGTCTACCACCTCTCTGTTAGGCTTTGCCAGTAGGGTAACTGGCAGGAGGTGGAAGGCTCGAAAGGGAAGAGGAACACGTCCCTTCCTGTTTGCCCTCTGTTCTTGTCAGTGCCCCCTGGAAAACTCCTGCATCTCAGCTGTGGCATATCATTCTCTAGGAGCACTTGATTTAAATTTTCAGTTTGCCACATCACAAAACCAATGACATTGTGTCCTCTCACAGAGCCTTATTGTCATGGGCACCCGTAGCCTTCCCTCCTCAGAGATCTGGTCACCAGTACCACACAGACTTTCTGTGAGCTGAGTCACTAGCATCTGCTGGCTGATCTCTCCTCAGAGGTCTGAGTGACAAATCTGTGGGTCTCCAAAGTTCTAAGTGTTAAGAATTCTAAACTTTTCCATCTGACTCTTCATGCTGAGGGGTGAATCCTTAACCTACTCCATTTAATACTTGACCATATCTCTTGTTATGTCTTTTCAGTTCTTCAGTAGCTGGTTAACTATGCATACATTCTGTATATGCTCTTCTCCCTATTAAGGTAACTAGTATGGTTTCTGTCTCCTGACAGGGCCCTGGCAGACACAACAGGAATTTCTCCTGTGTGCAGCACTTTTGTCTCTGATGATTAGAATTGCATCTTACACTCAATACATGCTCAGTAAATGTACCTTGGTTTGATTTAATTTGTTGCCATAATAATGCAAGAGGATTGTCTTTAAAGCCTAGTGGTAAAAACCAAGAGCTTTGGAATTTGACAGAGATGGGTTCAAATACCAGTTCTGCGACTGTTTTATTTTAAGCAAATTATTTAATCCTTCCAGGCCTTCATTTCTTCATCTATAAAATAGACATAAATAAAGTGTCTATCTCGTAGTGTTGTGAACATCAGTAAGTCATTGTAAGCAAAACTGAGCACCTAATAAGTGTTCAATAAATAGTAGCTATTATTATTTGTACAAAAGAGAGGAAATTCAGAAGGAGAAGGGAAGTGAGTTTGCAAAGCAACTTAGCCTTGAAGGAAGGTTGAAAGAGGGAAGAAAGGAAAAAGATTAGGAAAACAAAAGAAAGCAGAGTGTGTGATGAAGTCATAGGGAAGAATGGATGGTAATATAGGGAGTACATGGGTGAAGGTGACTGAACTGATTTTAGGTGAAACATGCAACCTTAAGATGAAGGCTCCATCATGTATTTCATTTTGTCCTTTGTCCTCTTAAAAAAATCATGACAAGTCACAAAGATGTTTAATTTATGCAGTTTAAGGCAACTAAATTACTGAAAATCAAAAATTTCTTCATATTTAACTGCTTATGTTAGAAACCTACCTAAGGGAAGATTACATATTCCATTGCCTTCTTTTACTCTTCCTACTGACTTATACTTTAGTAGAGAAATGTGACTTCCTACCTTGATAACATGTCAAATGTTTCCTCTTATCTCTTCCTGAAACTTCTCCCTTCTTTTTCTGTTGAACTTAAGAGTCTATGCCATTAAGCATGTGTCTTATAACAATTCTGTCACATCCTTAAATTGTACTGTAAAAGCATAAAGTTCTCATTTGCTCAAGCTGAGATTTCCGTCTCAAATGCGTGGAATGACAGGCTGCAATTTGTGTACAGGTTCACAAACCAATAATTGGGCTGAGCTCATGGCATGTGCTCTTACTCCTGGTCCATTTTCTAGTATTTGTACGTTATGCTGGATGCCAGCTATAAATTAGTCAATGCCCACGCAAAGCATGGTGGTGACTTTCAAAATAGTATTTCATGTCTTCAGAGGAGGTCTCATGGACCAAACTACTCAATGCATGTTGTCTTTGACAAATAAGTCAGTAAGGAAGACATTAAGTTGAGCTGATCTGTAACAATTGCTCTGGTTTAAAAAAGAAAAAAGAAAAAAGCCACCGTGCTTGCCACAGCACATATATGCACACCACTAATGCTGCTCTGAATGTTGTTCAGATTTGTTTTTCCCGATAACTGAGTCGTCCTGGGTGACTGTGATTAATGAAGACAAGGTCAATGGTAAGAGTAGACATCAAAAAACCTATAGAATAAAACCCAATTCCTATTTATTATTGTCGCATATATGCATGTATGTGTACAGGTAAACATGTATATGGTAAGTACACAAATAGTGTGTGTGTGAATCATACATTTCTCTCTTATAATCTGTCATCCCCTCCTGGAAATGGAAGGAAAAAGTATTGTGACTGCTGTAGGTCCTGTGAAAGTAACATCAGAGATGGGCTTCCTCTTATCTGTAGTCCTGCTGCCTGTGTTGGTGTGTATATGTGCGTACACATACGTATGCACACATGTGCACATGAGTATATGCATGTGTGTGAGAGATATAGGAAGGGAGAGAGGGAAAGAGAGAGATTTAATGGTTAAGCTAGAAGACAGAGGCACCAGGGCAAATAGACATGGTTATCAGGATGCAGAGCTGGTAAGATGCCAAAGCAGATTCTGCTGTTCATTTAGTCACTTGTTTTGTTTTTTAGGTTCCACATATGAGTGAAACCATATGGTGTTTGTCTTTCTCAGTCTGACTTATTTCACTTAGCACTGTACCCCCTTGTTCCATCCATGTTGTTGCAAATGGCAAGATCGCATCCTTTTTAATGGCGGAGTGATTGCATGGTATGGTAAGAGACAATAGCTAGTCTCGTGGTGAGCACAGCAGAAGATGCTAAATCGCTATGCTGTACACCTTAAACTAACCTAACAGTGTGTCAGCTATACTCAAACAAAAAAAAAAAGATACAAAGCCAGTAGATTAGAAATGGTGAACAGAAGGTAGTGTCCTTCAATATAAGTGACTCTCAATGACTGGTCATTTATGTACAAAGGATGAGTTTTCATGGTCAGGAACAATTTGAAGGATATAGGACAAACCACAGTGCAATTGCCAGTCTGCCTTTTTCTGAAAGACCCTCAAATTATCTTTTCTTATAGTTTTCTGCTTATAGTCTGCCAGGGATTAAAGATTCAGATAACAAAATTGTTAGACTGTTGTTCACATTAAAGATAAAGCAGTTTTGAATGAAATCGTATATGTAGAATGTTCATGGGATTCAACCCACAGGTGGTTTGATATGGGCAATGGGTTCTCAGAGGTCTTCATTTTATGTTTTTGAAGGAGAGTTAGGATTTTAAGGAATGCAATTTACCATGTATGGAATGAATTAATTATTATATTTTATTATTAAACATGTTTGTTGAACAAGCCTGAATTAAGACTATGGAGAACTATACATCTTTTCCAATACAAGTATAATTTCACAATTACCTGGAAATTTTAAATTCAAGAGGCTGTAAACTAATAATAATTAGGCATTTTATTAGGAAGAATATTTATAACCACATGAAGAAAAAAGTATATTTAAAATAGTAGCCTTCCTTAAAGAATTTTTTAAATAAATTATGGCAAACAAGTAGCTAAATATTTAATTAGAATGAAATAAAATACTATGAATGTACTGTAAGAGCTCTGCACTGAGCAAGAGGTTAAAATTCAGTGTCATCTTAAAAAGTCAAAGGGTAAAAACTGCACTTATATGAAAATTATTAGGAATGCATTTCCAATTAAGGAAGCTTTGAGTCCTTGCTCTGAATATCACCTTCTCATTCCCTCTGGTCCTACCCAAATCCACATTTAATAAATTTCATTTTATTTATTCGTTTATTAATTTATTCAAAACACATTACTGAGGCGTCCACCATATGCCCAAACTATTCTAACCATAGGTAATAGAGCAGTGAACAGGACAGATACAGCCTCTGTCCTCCTGGAGCTTCTGTTTTAGTGGAGGAGACAGAAAATAGCCTAGTAATCTGAGGTATATATTGAATGTTTTCAAAAGAAGATCTCAAGAAAAATAAAGTAGAAAAAGCAAATGGGAAAGGAAAATATGGGGGCCCATATGTTACATATTAGATGTGGTAGTAAGTAAAGTGTCCTTGAGGGGTGACATTTGATTAGTCTTGAATGCAGTGAGGATGTGAACCACAAAAGGACCTGAGCTTACAGGTAGAAGTGACACCCAGTTCCAGGACCTGAGGCAACAATAAACCTGTCATGTTCAAGGAAGAGCAAGACCTTAGGCAAAGGTGGAGTGAGGGAAGTTAAAATGGTAGGAGATGAGGTTGGAGGGATGTATCAGTTACGTATTATCTATTACACACACTCAGAATCCCGAAGCACTAACCATTTGCTGGGTCACAATTCTGCTATTTGAGCTGGGCTTCACTGAGTGGCTCTCCTGCTAACCATGTCTAGGCTACAGTCATCTGCTGATTCGACTGCAGCTGATGGTCTGAGATGGTCTCATTCACATGTCTGGTGGTTGGTGCTGACCCTTGGCTGAGTTATGTGTCCCCACCACATGGTAGTGGCAGTATTCCAAGAATGTAAGCCTTAATTCCCAAGCACTTAACAAGTGTCTCCATATATCACATTTACTGATTTCTCAAAGACCAAAGTAAACCACGTGTTCAAGCACAGGGTCAAGGTGGAAGGATAATTCACTGGGCTCTGAGTGTGAAAATATACCACAGAAGGCATGAAGGGGCCAGGCAATTTTATTCCTTCTTATCTTCAGACTGTTTTCTTCCTTTTCTCTTCCCTTAATGCTCTAGACTGCTTTATGGCTTTCACAAGAGTTTAGATGAAGGCCCTGCCATCCTTGAGAAATTAAAAATGTTCCTCAGCCTGTTCACATAATGCTACACACACACACACACACACACACACACACTCTAATATTTTAATGGACTAATTAGATCAAACGCTTGCTGCTGGAAGTAACCAGCCCCAGTTTCTGGGGCAGCAGTGACAGCCCATGGGCTCTGAATGGCACACTAATTTACTCTAGTAGGCTATTTGAGAAGTTCTGACTTAAAGGATTTAACTCCCAGATTCTTCCTCTAATACTTTACTTGAGTCCCACCACTTTCAGATAGTAAGAACAGTTAACATTCATTTGAAAGACACTTCATTCCGACCCAATATTCATTATCCTCTTCTCTTCTGCTTAGTAGAACACAGATTTTGTTTGAGGCAGGAATGTGCCGTTACCAAGCAATGAATCCTGATTGATCTAAGTCAGTCTTAGGGAATGTTTCTTTCCCTTTCGCAGGGTTTGTTTGAATTAGGAGTATCTCATGCTATCAATCTAGCTAAGGAAGAAATAAGGGAATACTGCTAGAGGGGGTCATTCAGTGGAAATCTTCAACTTTCCTAATTCAAGGTACAAATAGTGTTTGTGACATCCTTTCTCTATCATTTTTTTCTTGGATATGGACATGATGCCTGGAGATGTGACAGCCATCTTGATAGAAAGAGAGAAAGACTGAGAGTTTGCCAGAGACACTGGCCTTCAAATCTCTATTAGTCTCTTAGGGATGCTGCAACAAATTACCACAGTTGGGGTGGCATGCACCATCAAAGTGTCTCAAGGTTCTGAAAGGTGTGAGTCTGAAATTAGTGTGTCAGCAAGCCATGTTCCTGCTGATGGCTTTAAGGAGTATCCTTCCTTGCCTCTTCCAGCTTCTGGTGGCTCTAAACAATCTTTGGCATTCCTTGGTTTATAGATACTTCCCTCCAATCTCTGCCTCCATTTTCACATCTCCACTCAGGCTTGACTCTGTAGCCTTCTGTTCTGCTACATATTGCAGAAGCACGTATTGACCTCAAGGTGCCATAAAATCAAAGGAACTGAAATGCTGAGCTAACATCTGAAGGACAGCTCCTCAGAAACTTACCTACAGAGACCTTGTCTGCTGAGAACTTAGTGCGATGGGGTTGTGTGAAAGTTGGAGGTGGTTTGCTATCATAGAAAACCTACCCCACCCTGACTTATGCACTATTTTTGCTGGATAAAGAAGAAGGAGAGGCTCCAAATATTTATATGTTATATTCTTCACACATGCACCTTCTCATTTAATCATCCAACAAACCCCATAGGTAAGCATTATTATGTCTGTCTTATAGGCAAGGATACGATGGCTCACTTCTCTGAGCCAACAAGAGCCCACAGCTACTAAGGTGGGAGAGTTAGTGCTTAAACTCAGTCAGAGGCCATGCTCTTAGGGTCCCCATCTACATTGCTCCGCAGTACTCATCACCCCACCAGATGAGCCGCTGGACTCTTGATGCTCATCATGATGCTCCCATATCTGGTTAGTACCATTTGTGTTCATGGCCTCATCCAGATGGTTGTCTATCAAATTTAACCTTAAATCATTACTGCACTATATGCTAACTACTTGGACATAAATTAGAAACTAACTAAATAAATATATTTTAAAAAGTTAACCACAGAAGAGGTGTTTTTCTTGATTTTATGAAACTGTTATTTTCTGCTGGTTATAATGATGTGAGAAAACTGATTAAAAGAGCAATTGGCCTGTAGTTAACAATACTATATTGTACGTTTAAAAATCGTAAAATACTAGATTCCATGTTAAATGTTCTTACTACAATAACAATGAAAAATGAGAAATTGGCTCTCTCACAAAATATGCACAGATATGCAAATGCACACATGCACGTTATTATGGTAAAAAGGCTGTGCAGTTACTGAATCCACACAGTGTTTATATACTTATTTATAATGTATAGTATTTTATTTCTAACTAGACATTGAGTGGTCACACATTCATGGATTAAATATGTTCCAGTGATGTACACAGAACTAATCTATTGAAGGCATAGGTAAGCCAATCCATGTAAAATGAGATTAGTTCATGTGGGATGAGATACATTCAAATGACCCGTTTCATTTCAGTCCCCCCTTTCTCAGTTGATTGGTTCAGCAGAAATTTTTCATTTGTCCAAACTACTCCATGATCCATTCTGCTGATCTCTCTCTCAGTTGCCTTTAGAAGTTGTAAGTTTCCCTTCAGACTACTCCAACTCTTATAATACCACACTTCACAAAGCTTTATGAAGCATCAAGTTTTGTCCCTGAAATAAAAGTCTAGTTACTTTCATTGTGAATGCTTTCCTTCAGCTGGGTGGAATGGAAACTTTTACGTTTCTGTCTCTTCAAATAACTATCAGGTCACATAGAGGCCTCAAAGAAATCAACAGAAAACCTTGCTGCTCGACACATCAGTGGTTCTAGCAATTGTTAGAAAGTGAATAGGGTGCATTTTCCTGACATAAGCTACCTTCTTTTTGGTTTTGCCTATGCCTTCAAATTCAGAAGCTGTGAATCAAAAAATAAATGCAATTTGCATGTTATGTTAAAAGTCGACTCCAATATTGTCATTTAATGTGCATGATTTCCAGATAGATAAGTAGGAACTGTATCTATGACCTCTGGCCTCGAGACTTGCTAGTGCATTTGATAAAAATTAGAGTAGCCAGATGGATAGCAGTTGGATTGATTGTAAGTTCCTGATAAAGTAAACCTTTTAAGTTTGAATCCTGCGTTAAAGGACATCAGGACAACCAGCTAGAATTATAAAAAGTATTAATGTTCTGAGCATTCTTACAAAGCAGAAGAAACACTTTCCAATTTCTTTTTGTTTTCACTCTATCATAGGCTCCTTAAGTTGTACTTCAATATAAGGCATTAGCTTATATTTGAAGACATGTAATTACATGCTTACTGCTTAGGGCTGGTCAGCATGAAATAAAAATTCGACAGTAAGTGCAATAGTGACTCCGTTCTACAAAGAGAAATCAACTATTTCATATGACACCCCATACCAAATTTTCTAATTGTGCCTTTCCACAGGATATCGATTCAGTTTCATATCTTTTGTTGGGAGGAGTGAGTCAGGCTGCTGGTAGCAATGGCCTCTAAAAGGTAAAGAAGTCCAAATTTACATAGTTCCATGTTCTTGGTTGCCTATGCCAACCATAGAGACAACCCAAAGCTGAGTGTGGAACATTTTGGTCCTAGAATCCTGGTAAAACTACATGTACTTTACAGCAAAAGCCATGTATTTATTACAGATTATGAGATTGGTATGGTTTATATATTTGGGCCATTTCAAAGCTCCCAAAGAGTCTATTTTATAAGGAAGATAATGAATCATAGGACATTTGCTATTCATAGAAATAAAATGATTCTTTATATGATATTAACAAGAATAAGAATCTTTTTTTAAATTGAGACTTTGATGTATGCTTTGGTGCTCAACTATTGCATAAAAACATACTCCAAAATTCGTAATTTAAAATTAAACCAAATGTAATATGAAAAAATATTGGTAAACCCGTATATCTGATAAGGGGTTAATATCCAAAATGTATAAGGAACTCAAATAACTCAGCAAGAAGCAATAACCTGATTTTAAAATGGGCAAGAACCTGAATAGACATTTCTCAAAATGTACATAGAACTAAATGTACACATGGCCACATTATGAGAGTGTATGAAAAGGTGCCCAACATTAATAATCACAAGGGAAATGCAACTCAAAACCATAGTTAGATGTCACTTAACACCTGTTAAAGTGGCTGTTACAAAAAAAGAAAGAAGATAACAAACAAATGTTGCTAAGAATGTGGAGGAAAAAGGACCCTTGTACACTATGGGTGGGAATATTACCGAAAACTATGAAGGTCCCTCAAAAATTTAAAATAGAACTACCATATGACCCAGCAGTCCCACTTCTGGGAATTTATGCAAAGGAAATGAATCAGTATCTGGAAAAGATACGTTACCCCTATGTTTATTGCTGCATTATTCACAGTAGCCACAATATGGACGCAACTTAAGTGTCCACTGATAAATTAATGGATAAGAAAATGTAATTTATATACATTATGTTAAGTGAAATAAGCCAGACATACAAAAGAACATACTGTATTAGCTCACTTACATTGGCATCTAAAAAAGTTGAATTCGTAGGACAGAGTTTAGAATAGGGTGTACCAAGGGGTTGGGAGTTGAGGGAAGTGGGGAAATGTTGGTCAAAGGTACAAAATTTTTGATATGCAGGATGAATAAGTTGTGGAGATCTAATGTACAGTATGGTGCCTATAGTTAAGAATACTGTATTACATAATTAAAATTTTCTAGGAAAGTGGATCGTTATTTATTTCACAAAAAGGAAACATAAACCCAGATAACTATGTGAGGTGACGGGTATGTTAATTATCTTGATTGTGGTAATCATTTCAAAATGGGTACATATATTAAATGGTCACATTGTACACCTTAACTGGATGCAATTTTGTCAATTATACCACAGTAGAGCTGGAAAAAAATTAAAAACAAAAGAATTACTTTCTCATAAATCATAATTGGGCAGGATTTGGTGTGGTCAGTTTACCTCTATTCTGAGTGTGGCTGATAGATCCACTTGTAAGCTGGCTCACTCACATGCTGAACAAATTGTTGATGGCTGTAGGCTGGAAGCTCCCCTGGGCTGTTGGCAAGAAGTCTTGATTCTTCTTCACGTAGACCCGGCTATGCAACTGCTTGGGCTTCCTCATAGCACAGAGGCCGAGTTCCAAGAGGGAGAAAGCAGAAACCATTAGTCCTCTTAAAGGCTAGGCCCTAACTTGACAGAGCATCAGTCAAAGCAGTCCCAGGCCAGCCTAGATTCAAGAGGGTTAAGGAATCCATTCACTTGATAGAAGAGTGACATGCATAATACAGGAAAGGAATGAATGGATAGTGACCATCTTTGCATACCAGCCCCCACACTGTAATTAATAGCATTGGGTTTGAAAGTGGAAATGACATTTGATCTTGGGTCAATATGATCCCCTATAGTCATCACAGGAGGTTTTAGTAACTCCTTTTCAAATTGTTGAATAATTAATTTCCCTTGGTAAATGTCCATTACCAGTGTTTATTTAAAAGGTAAGGAAGACTGGTGTCCAGCCCAAAAGTCTTTTGACACAGAGAACAAAACCAGTTTGAAGATGGGACACTTGACACCACAGTCTGGCCCTCCTTCAATAACCTTCTGATCTGATAGTGTTGAGAACAACCTGGAAATCTGACTAGTTTTCTGGATTGTCATATTTCTCAGTATGATCATAACTAATATTAGGTACTTTCTGGGCTAGAAATGAAAAAAATATTAAAGATCAAGATAAGAAATAGCAATATATGAAACACAAAATAGCTGAATTTGCTGGATTTTGACTCAGAATAGAGGAATAAATGCCTGCATCCACAAAAGTAATGTTTTTACCTAACTCCTTTATAGAGAATTTCATCTGAAAGATGTTTCTCTCCAGGAAAAACTAAAATAAACATTTTTGGGTGAGGTCACCAGTTTCATATCAACTTGGGCATTTTAAGCTTAATGTAATATGGTCAGTAGAATTGAGAAGGGTTAAATCAGGGTTTATCAATCTTGGCACTATTGACATTTTAGACTGGATAATTCTATGTTAAAGGGGGCTGTTTTGTGCATTGTAGGATGATTAGTAGCATCCTTGGCCTCTAGCCACTAGATGCCAATAGTCCCGACCAGTTGTGACAATCAAAAGTATCTCCAGATGTTGCCAAACATTCTCTGAGGTAAAATTTTCCCATTTGAAAACCACTGGGTTTAATAAATTATTATTAAAGAAACACTTTTTTTCCTCTGAGGTGACTTCTTTGTCTCAGTAACATTCCTGTCTGCCCTTTCATAGCCAGTGGTATCTTTATGAGCTAGTTTTATCTTCCATTTAAATAATAAAAAAAAATGCTCCTTCAACTTAAACTGAATTGATATTTCAAGAAATATAAATGAGTGTGTTTGCTCATTCTTAATGCATTTACCCCGGTGCTATTTGTGGATACCCCCAATAAGTGACTTTTAATTTAAGAATGTTAACAAAGATGATGGGCATTGAGGAGGGCACTTGTTGGGATGAGCACTTGGGTGTAAGTGATGAACCATGGGAATATACCCCAAAAGCCAAGAGCACGCTTTACACACTGTACGTTAGCCGTTTGACAATAACTATATTTAAAAAATGAATAGAATGTATTAAAAAGAATGTTAAAGAATTTATAAATAGAACTATAAGCAAGACTTATGATCATAGTGCTTGAAAGAGCCTCCGCAATCACCTATACAGATTCACATGACAGTAGAGCTGAGAAGGGCTTTAGAACACATTTACCAACTGCTTATTTACAATGAAGAAATTGAGGCTTACAAAGATCATTTGACTTAGTCACATCTTCAGGCTTAATATAGGCAAAATCTAAAGTAGAAACCCAAATCTCCCCATTTCCAGCTCAGCTCTCTTTACTGTCCCTTGGTGCTTTTCAAGGGAGCCTTCCCATATTATTTTCATGGTGCAGTATTTTATATAAACATATGCTACAGTATTTTTAGACAGAACCCAATAGCACCGTGGGTGTAAGATTGAAAAGCTACAGGAAGGGAGGGGTATTAAGGAATGCTTATTTCAAGGAAATTTTATGTTGTGGAGTCTCTTATGATGAGATTTTTAACTGTATCAGTAAGCACTTGTATATGTATTTTCTGTTTCCAGTGTTTGGCTATGACTAGATCTACTTCTGAAACTATTTCTTCTGCTCTCCCACTCCCAGTAGCTTGGAGAGATTATTTGGCATTGACACCATGCCCTTGGGTGATTTGCCTTCCTATTTAAAAACAGGTGAATCTAGTTCCAAAGTCATTCCCTAGGGTGACATTCACATTGTAGCTCGAATCTATTTGACTGTTTTCCCAGAGAAACTAGGCCAAGGAGCAAGATAAAAGGGGGTGCTAGCAGCAGCCCACCTTGCAGTGGTATGGAAGAAGCATCTGGAGAAAAAGGCTGCCTCAGAGAAGTCCTCAGGGCCAGTACTTTGTCAACAAGTTCTATTGTCCTCTACTTCTAGGCTCCTCCCAAACTTGTCTGTGGGTGTGCTGCCCTGACAATATCCCTGATCCCTGATTCTTTTAATTCAGCCAATCCATTTTACATTTTACATTTAACCTTTAAAATTTAGATGACGTTTTTAAAACATCCATTTGTTGTGAGACAATTTACTGACCCTAGCAAGTGACCCTAGCAAGGATGGGCATGTGCTAAAGGAAGGTAAGGCATATTCATCTTATTCTGCAGATTGGGAAATGCAGCCACAAGAAATCAGGATGTGTCTGAAGACACACCATTTAAGTAGTGACACTACTGACTCAGTGTTTTCCCCTAGACCCTACCCTTCCAAGACTAATTGATGCACCATCCTTAAGACAAACTAAAAAGGAGTAAAGTATTCATTATTTTTTTCTACTGAAAAAGAGAAAATCTGAGATGTGGAGTCACAAAGTAAATGTAATAGTGTGGGAGGAAGGAGTAAGTATTCTCCATTATTTTTCATCTTCCTCTCTCTCCTGATAGTATTTGAAAAAATAATTTACTAAAAAAATAGAAGGATTAAATGAAACTATCATTGTTATTCTAGAACTTGATTAAAAAGGTGTGGGTCAGGGTCAGTGTTCTAGTAGAGCAATAGTTGTGAATTCTCAACAAGGCAGTTTCTGAAACATCTGGCAAGGTGAACAACTTCAACTCTCTTGGAGGTAGGCTGGTATATATGCATGGATGAGTAGATGGTTGGGTAGATAGGTGAGCCACAGACAGAAAACTTAGGCTTCTTACTATATTATAGTTTAGAAGTCAACTTTCATTGGCTGGATTGAAGGTCATATGATCAGTTTTTCATTCTGTCTCATCATTGGTACATATGCTCCCTCCCCCCACAAATGCATTCAGCACCTATTACACCTCTGGAAACGGATAGACAGTTCTGGAAACCCTTTCCAGCTCATACCAAAGAATCATGCTGTCTTCCGAAAAGGAGCAAAGAAAGATTATAAAAAAGGGGAATGTACAGCCTTTTCTATTTCATCATTGGTAATCTTTAGGAGTTAAAGCAACTAGGTACTTAAAATTCTTAATGATTACCAAAAGTTTGTATAATAAAGTCTGTATTACTGCGGTGCAACTGTCTTGATCTTATCTCTCTTTGTATCCATAATTTATGTTCAATTTAACTGATAATCAATTTACTGACTGAATATATATGTGTAAACCCAGAGCATAGAAACTTCTTTTTCTAGCAGTTTAAAAATCAATATTTAACATCCTCTCTGTAAAGGCTTATATATAATTGGTTCCAATAAGTTTCCAAAATTAGTTCTCTATGTGTTGAGGACCAGAGTAATTCTGTTTAGATCAGTTAGAACAATATGCCTATTTTTAACAGTTTACATAAGAAAATTTTGTTAGTTGTCAGAATGCAACAAACTTGTTAATCTTTTGAAATGATGGGAAAACATTTTTAAAGACTAATGTACATGAACATTTTAATAGCCTTATATATAAAGGGAAAAATGAGAACAATTAGTACTCCAGAACAGTAGGTTAAATTAAGGTACATTCAAACAGTGCGGGCTATGAAAAAACAAGCCAGCCTTCAAAGATTTCATTAATTGAGAAATGCTCATTAAAAGTGACATGTATTGATCTCTGGGTTTGTGTGTGTGTACAAAGATTATTCTCTGGACTTTCAGAAAGTACTTTTATATAGGACAGCACACTACTAGGCTACTGGCCATTCTGATAGAGGATAGAGTTTAGAGTGTGACCCCAAACAACAAACAAACAACTCCAGTAATTCTGGCATTTACATAGAACCCTTCCTTGATTTTCTCACTCAGATCTCAGAACCTTGTCTTTCTAGATTCTCTCTCTTAAAAGGCCATGGAAAGTGTAGGGGTCTTAGAGAAAGGGAAAAAACAAGGCCTGTTAGTCTAATCCCAACCAGAGGAACTGACATAGTCCTTTATCAGATATGGTCATATTCCCTGGGAATGGGTTTCCACAAAGAGGTTTAAAACTAAAGCCTATTAGTAATACTAAGAGTAGCTGCTCTGAGGTTTGGAAGTTTATGGTCCTTGCTCTCTCTCAATCTCACGCATGATATATTTTACATAGAAAAATTCAGTCTACCAACAGTATACATGATACATATGAAATATATCGAAGATGTGACAGTTATAATTCAAAACATCTACAGTGACGGTTTCCAAACAGAGAAACCATCGGTAGCTTCTATTATTTTTCTTGAAGTTTTCTGTTTTCTATAAGTTTTTTTATCAGAACTATTACATGTATGCAGACTTTTATGCACAAACATACATGCCTTTAGGAGTAAAAAAGAAGTGAGGGTGGAATTTATTTCAAATTCTGGGGCAGGTCAAAAAGCATAGACCATATAGGCCAACGGCTTCTCCAAGAAAATAACGCTGTGATTCTGCTTGAATATTAGTTTAGATCAGTGTTCATCTGGTCATAATTTTATGCAGGGTCCGTAGCACTACAATTCTGTACAAAGCAAAGCACATTGTTTAGGGTCTGCCCAATAGCATACCCTTATTTAAAAAGGTTGGTTGGTTTCTGCTTAAGGATGAAAAGAGCAGTTCACTGAGCAAAGATAAAGATCTATTTGCTTGGCTCGGTTTTCTCAGGGCCAATGATACAGGAACTGGAAGCCAAAATGTCAGGAGAGCCAGCATTTCTCCCAGTTTCTCACCTTGGTGAAGCCAAATGAGTTCTTTTCAGTCCGATTTGGAGGGGCACAGTCACAGGAGGTTGTAGCCACACACAATGAAAGCAGATTAGGCTGGCCCTTGTGGGTGACAGATAATTGTCCCTGCAACACCTCCTTCCGGGCCTGGAGGCATTTGTAGCCAGATTCTTAGCATGGATGGCTTTCTGTCTCCAAACTCCTGCCTGGTAATTTTGTCCTTCCTCTCTTCATAGGGGTCTCAGTTGAGTTACTGATACAATTCTGTATAAAATCCTACCCCTCTTAGCATCCAGATGGAAAGCTGAGCACTGAGAGAAAGAATAGAATGAGGAAAATTGGACTTTTCATGTCTCAACCCCTGAAACTGGTCCTTTCCCAGAAATATACACCTACTAGCGCCAGAGACTATTCGGGTGTTCATCAGTTGTCCACTTTGGTGTTCAGAAATCCGGTGATTCCAGGTCATCTCAAGGATGGTGATGTTTCTGAGCTATCTGGGGGAGTCTGGAGAGCTATGGGCATTGCTCTATACATTCAGAACCCAGTTCTGTCTCCCCAGAGACCTCTGAAGCATCACTGATCTGGAGATGGTCTTGTTGTCTCAGTCAGTACCAAAGCCAATGTCAGACTATAAAATCAATCGCAGGAGGCACACTTTGCTAACCCAGAAGACCTTTAATTTCATGAGAATCTGTAGGTGGTCATGGTGATTTGAATGCAGGGCTTTATAGTTGGCAAGTATACTGTGGTAGAATTCTGAGATGGCCCCCAAGGTCTCTGCCCCTGGTGTATGTGCATTGTATAATTTTTCTCCCCTTGTGTGTGCACAGAAGCTGTGAATATAATCACAATCATTCCTATGATGAGATTATGAATCGGTTGACTTTAAGTCACTCAAAAGGGAAATCATCTGGATGGTATTGACCTAATCAAATTAGCCTTAAAAGGTTCTAGACCTGTCTGGAGAGAGATATTTGAAGCATAAGAATGTGAGAGGGTTTAAAGGGAACCGTGGGGTAAAGACTCAAGAGTAGTGTTGAATAGAATGATTCCTGGCCAACACCAGCAAGAAAAAGAGGATTTCAGTCCAAGGCTTGCAAGGAACTAAATTCTGCTAATAGCCTAAATGAGCTGGAAGAGCCCCCAAGCATCAGATGAGACCCATAACTAGTTGACCTCCTTTATTTCAACCTGGTTAAACCTAGCTAATTCATACCCAGACTTCTGACCTATAAAAAATGTGAGATAATAAATGTCTATTATTTTAAGTTGCTAATTTTGTGGTAACTTGTTACAGGGCAATAGAAAACTAATAATACCTCAAAGTTCATTTAGTTTTGGTGTAAAAACCATACTGATAGTGTCAGTAAAAAACGATCATGCAGCTTCTCTTTAATTACCTTCAGTTCATGGAACATATTCTCTCTCACAGCAGCTCATTCAATTGTATGAAAACTTTTGGTTATCAGGGACTATGGCCTTTTCATATTGAGTTGACACCTGGTATGTAATTTTTACTCATTGATCTTAGGTCTATATTCTGGAATGAATTAAAAATCCCCAATCTTTTGGGGCACCTGGGTGGCTAAGTCAATTGAGTGTCTGACTTTGACTCAGGTCATGATCTCATGGTTCATGGGTTTGAGCCCCACATCAGGCTGTGTGCTGACAGCTCAGAGGCTGGAGCCTGCTTCCAATTCTGTGTCTCCCTCTCTCTCCCCTGCCCCCATGCTCTCTCTCTCTCTCAAAAATAAAATGTTAAAAATTTTAAAATTAAAAAAATCCCCAATCTTTCTATCATATGCTAGTCTGTCAATTATCTGAAGACAGCGATCATGGTCTAATAGGCCTAGTATACTCTGTGTAAAAATCCAAACTCCTAAATAGCCCTAATTTGATATTTTTCTAGATATCTGTCAACCTATACATTCAAATTTATCCACATTCTTAAAACAGGACACCTAAAACATTATCCAAACTGTGGTTTTGTGCTTTCATCACCTCTCTTATTTGTGTATGGAGGAACTAGTAGTAATATACTCAAAATTATTTATTTTTATTTTATTCAAGTATCCTTAATATACAATGTCATATTAGTTTTAGGTGTACAATAGAGCACTTCAACAATTCTATACATTACACAGTGATCATCATGAAAAGTGTATTCTTAATCTCCTTCGCCTCTTGACCCATCTTCCCACCCACCTCCTCTCTGGTAACCACCTGTGTGTTCTCTGTAGTTAAGAGTCTGGTTTTGGTTTGCTTCTTTTTTTCTTTATTTTGTTTCTTAAAATTCACATATGACTGAAATAATATGGTATTGTCTTTCTCAGACTTAGTTCACGTAACATTATACCATCTAGATCTATCCATGTTGTTGCAAACGGCAAGATTTCATTCTTTTGTAGAGCTGAGTGATATTCCATGTGTGTGCATGTATATACATATATACATGTATATACATATGTACACAATTATATGTAAGTGTACATGTATATATACGTATACATACAATATACATATACATTCACATATACGTATACCGCATCTTTATCCATTCCTATATCGATGGGCACTTGGATTGCTTCCATAATTTGGCTATTATAATAATGCTGCAATAAACATAGGGGCACATGTATCTTTTCAGGTTGGGTGTTCTCATATTCTTTGGGTAAATATCTGGTAATAGAATTACTGAATCATATGGTAATTCTATTTTAATTTTTTGAGGAAACTCCATACTGTTTTCCACAGCAGCTGCACCAGTTGGCACTCCTACTAGCAGTGTACAAGGGTTCCTTTTTCTCAGCATCTCAGCAACAGTAGTTGTTTCTTGAGTTTTTTATTTAGCCATTCTGATAGGTATGAGGTGATATCTCATTGTGGTTTCGATTTGCACTTCCCTGATGATGAGTGATGTTGAGCATCTTTTATGAGTCTATTGACCATCAGTATGTCTTCTTTAGAGAAATGTCTGTTCATGTCTTCTGCCCATTTGCAATTGGATTATTTGTGGGATTTTTTGTGCGAGTTGTATAGGTTCTTTATATGTTTTGGATCCTAACTGTATAGGATATGTAATCGGCAAATATCTTCTCTCATTGAGTAGATTGCCTTTTAGTTTAGTTTCTGTGGCTGAACAGAAGCTTTTATTTTTATGTAGTCTCAATAGTTTATTTCTGCTTTTGTTTCTCTTGTTTCAGGAAACATATCTAGACAAATGTTGATAATGCCTGTGTCAAAGAAATTATTGCCTGTGCTCTCTTAGATTTTTATGGTTTCACATTTAGATCTTTAGGTCTTTAATTTAGATCTCACATTTAGATCTTTAATACATTTTGAATTTATTTTTGTGTATGGTGTAAGAAAGTGGCCTGGTTTTTTCCTTTGCACATAGCTGTCCAGTTTTCCAAACAAGAGGCTTTTCCCCATTGCATATTCTCACGTCTTTTGTAAAAATTATTGACCATATAATTGTGGGTTATTTCTAGGCTTTCTGTACTATACTGTTGATCTATGTTTCTATTTTTGTGCCAGTATACGGTTTGATTACTACAGCTTTATTGTATATCTTGAAATCAGAAATTGCAATACCTCCAGTTTCGTTCTTCTTTCTCAAGGGTGCTTTGGCTATTCATGGTCTTTTGTGGTTCCATACAAATTTTAGGATTTTTGTTCTAGTTCTGTGACGAGTGCTGTTGGTATTTTGATAGGGGATTAGATTAAGTTTGTAGATATCTTTGGGTATATAAACATTTTAACAATACTTGTCCTCCCAATCCACGAGCATGGAATATCATTTTGTTTGTGTCACCTTCAGTTTCTTTCATTACTGTTTTTTTATTATTTTTGATGTTTATTTATTTTTGAGAGAGAGAGAGCACAAGCAGGGAGGGACAGAGAGAGAGGGAGACACAAAAAACCAAAGCAGTCTACAGACTTCGAGCTGTCAGCATACAGCGTGACACGGGGCTCAAACCCACTAACTGTGGGATCATGACCTGAGCCAAAGTTGGATGCTTAACTGACTGAGCCACCCAGGCTCCCCTTCATCACTGTTTTATAGTTTTTAGAGCACAGGTCTTTCACCTCCTTGGTCAAGTTAGACCTAGGTGTTTTGTTCTTTTGATGCAATTGTAATGGAATTGTTCTCTTAATTTCTCTTTCTGCTACTTCGTTATTAGAAATGCAACAGATACGTGTACATTTTGTATCCTGTGACCTTACTATTTCATTTATCAGTTCTGGTGGTTTTTTGATGGAGTTTTAGGGTTTTCTATGTAGAGGATCATGTCATCTGCAAATAGTGAAAGTTTTACTTCTTCCTTACCAATTGGGATGCCTTCCTTTCCTTGTCTGAGTGCTGTGGCTAGACTTCCAGTACTATGTTGAATAAAAGTGGTGAGAGTGGACAATCATTGTTCCTGACCTCATGAGAGAAGCTCTCAGTTTTTCACCACTGAGGATGATGTTACCTGTGGGTTTTCAGACATGGCCTTTATTATGTTGATGTATGTTCCCTCTTGACAGATTTTGTGGAAGATGTTTATGATAAATTGATGATGTACTTGATGTCAAATGTAAATTGATGTCACTGGTCAATTGATGTCAAATGCTTTTTCTGCCTCTATTGAAAGGATCACATGGTTTTTTACCTTTGTCTCATTGATGTGATGAATCACCATTCATTTGTGAATATTGAACCACCCTTGCATCCAGGAATAAATCACACTTGATCGTGGTGAATGGTTTTTTAAATGTATTGTTGGACTCTGCTAATATTTTGTTGAGGATTTTTGCATCTATGTTCATCAAAGAGAGTGGCCTGTATTCTCTTTTTCTGTATCTTTATCTGATTTTGGTATCAGGGAAATGCTGGTCTCATAGAATGAATTTGGAAATTTTCTTTCCTTTTCTATTTTTGGAATAGTTTAAGAGAATAGATATGAACTCTTCTTTAAAAATGTTAGGTAGAATTCACCTGTGAAGCCATCTGGTCCTGAATTTTGTTTGTTGGGAGTTTTTCATTACTGAGTCAATTTCATTGCTGGTAATCAGTCAGTTAAATTTTTTCTGTTCTTCCTAATTCACTTTTGAGTGGTATATGTTTCTAGGTATGTATCCCTTTCTTCTAGGTTGTCCAGTTTGTTGGCATATAGTTTTTTTATATCTTCTTATAATCCTTTCTATTTTTGTAGCATTGGTTGTTATTTCTTATCTTTAGCTTCTGATTTTGTTTATTTGAGTCCTCTCTCTTTTTGAATGAGTCTGGCTAAAAGCTTATCAATTTTGTTAATATTTTCAAAGAGCCAGCCCCTGGTTTCACTTAGTTGTTCTATTTTTTTTTTAAATTTTTAAAAATGTTTAGTTGAGAGAGAGAGAGAGAGAGAGTGCGCACAGCGCATGTGCGTGTGCAAACGGGGAAGGGCAGAGAGAGAGGAAGAAACAGAATTCGAAGCAGGCTCTAGGTTCTGAGCCATCAGCCCCTTGATGCAGGGCTTGAACCACGAACCATGGGATAATGACCTGAGCTGAAGTTAGATGCTTAACTGACTGAGCCACCCAGGCGCCACTGTTCTATTGTTTTATTAGTTTCTATTTTGTTATTTATTTTTTTTTTAATTTTTTTTTCAACGTTTATTTATTTTGGGACAGAGAGAGACAGAGCATGAACGGGGGAGGGGGCAGAGAGAGAGGGAGACACAGAATCGAAACAAGCCTCCAGGCTCTGAGCCATCAGCCCAGAGCCCGACGCGGGGCTCGAACTCACGGACCGCGAGATCGTGACCTGGCTGAAGTCGGACGCTTAACCGACTGCGCCACCCAGGCTCCCCTATTTTGTTTATTTTTGCTCCAGTCTTTATTAAGTCCTTCCTTCTACTGGCTTTGGTTTTGTTTGTTCTTCTTTTCTAGCTCCTTTGTGTAGAGTTTGTTTATTTGAGATTTTTCTTGCTTCTTAGGGAGGCCTATATTGCTTGTAAACATCCCTCCTAGAACCACTTGCTACATCCCAAAGATTTGGAACCATTGTGTTTTCGTTTTCATTGTCTCCACGTATTTTTTTGACTTCCTCTTTGATTTCTTGTTTGACCCATTCATTATTTAATAGTATGTTATTTAAAATCCATGTATTTGTGTTCTTTCCAGACTTTTTCTGTGGTTGATTTCTGGGTTCATAATGTTGTGGTTGAAAAATATGCATAATATGACTTTCATCTTTTGAATTTGTGGAGACTTGTTCTGTGGCCTAATATGTGATCTATTCTGGAGAATATTCCTTGTGCTTTAAGAAGGATGTGCATTCTGCTGGTTTTAGGAACGTTCTGAGTATATCTTTTAAATCCATCTAGTCCAATGTGACATTCAAAGCCACTATTTCTTTGTTGATTTTCTGTTTGAATGATCTGTCCATTGATATAGTGGGGTCTTAAAGTCTCAATACTATTATTGTATTACTAGCAATTATTTCCTTTATGTTTGTTATTAGCTGCTTTAATGTATTTCAGTGCTTTCGTGTTGGTGTGTAAGTGTTACAAACATTATATCTTATGTTGGATTGTTCCCTTCATGATTTATATAGTGTCCTTATTTGTCTCTTGTTATAGTCTTTATTTTAAGTCTATTTTGTCTGATATAAGAATTGCTACCCTGACTTTCTTTTCACTTCCATTGCATGATGAATGTTTTTCCATCCCTTCTCTTTAATCTGCATGTGTCTTTATTTCTGAAATGGGTCCATTGTAGATAGCACAAAGATAGGTCTTGCTTTCTTATCCATTCTGTCACTCTGTCTTTGATTGGAGCATTTAGTTTCCATTTACATTCAAAGTAAATATTGATAGGTATTACTTATTATCATTTTGTTATTTGTTTTGGTGGTTATTTTTATACTTCTCTTGTTCTCTTCTCTCATAGTTTGCTGGCTTCTTTAGTGATATACTTGGATCCCTTTCTCTATTTATTGTTATGTATATATTTCTGGTTTTTGTGGTATCTATTGTGGTTACCATTAGGTTTGTATGTAACATCTTCTTATATAGAAGTCTCTATTAGTTGATGGTGTCTTAAATTTGAACCCATTCTTACTTCTCTCCCCAGTTTTAAGTATATGACATCATACTTTACATCCTTTTATTTTGTGAATCTCTTGACTGATTTTTATAGACATACTTAATTTTACTTGCTTTTTTACTCCCTAATTTTCTTACTTTTGTTTATGATTTTTTCTTTGTTCTCGGAGAGTCCCCTTTAACATTTCTTGTAGGGCTGGTTAGTGGTAATAAATTCCTTTCCTTTTGTTGGGAAACCCTTATCTCTCCTATTCTGAATAATAGTCTTGCTGGATAGAGTATTCTTGACTGTAGGTGTTTTTTCTTTTAGAATTTGAATATATCAGCCACTCTCTTCTGGCCTGCAAAGCTTCCGCTGAAAAATCAGCTGCTGGTGTTAGGAGGTTTCATTTGTATGTAACTGTTTCTTTCCTCTTGCTGTTTTAAAAAATCTCTCTGTATCACTACTTTTTGCCATTTTAATAACTTTGTGTCTTGATGTGGACCTCCTTGGGTTGATTTGTTGGAGACGCTCTGTGCCTCCTGATCTAGATTTCTGTTTCCTTCCCCAGATTCAGGACATTTTCAGCTGTTATTTCTTTCTTTTTTTTTTTTTTTTAATTTTTTTTTAAACGTTTATTTTGAGACAGAGAGAGGCAGAGCATGAACGGGGGAGGGTCAGAGAGAGAGGGAGACACAGAATTGGAAGCAGCTCCAGGCTCTGAGCCGTCAGCCCAGAGCCCAACAACGGGGCTCAAACTCACGGACCGTGAGATCGTGACCTGAGCTGAAGTCGGACGCTTAACCGACTGAGCCACCCAGGCGCCCCTGTTATTTCTTCAAATACATTTTTTGCCTTTGTTTTCTGTTCCTTCTGGAATCCCTACAATGCATATGTTATGTTTGGTGATGTTGCTGAGGTTCCCTAAGAGAATTTTCATTTATTATTATTTTTCTCTATCTTGTTCAACCTGATTGCTTTCTGTTATTTTGTCCTCCATGTTGGTGATCCATTCTTCTGCCTCCATAGCCTACTATGTATTCCATCTACTGTATTTTTACTTTCAGTTACTGAGTTCTTCATTTATGATTGGTTCTTTTTTGTGTTTCCTATCTCTTTGCTGGGTGTCACTGAGGCTGTCCATTCTTTTCTCAAGTCCAGTGAGTATCTTTATGACCACTACGTTAATTCTCTGTTAGGCATGTTACTTATCTTCATTTCATTTAGGTCTCTGGCTGTGATTTTTGTCCTGTTCTTTCATTTGGAACCTCATTTTGTCTAAGTCTCTGTGTCGTGCTTCTCTGTGTTAGGAAGTCATCTACATCTTCTACGCTTGTAAATAGTAGCCTTACGAAGAAGAGGTCCTGTATTGCCCTGCTGTACAATGGTCCCTGTTCACCAGAACCCGTGCTTCAGGAGTGGTCTCCTATGTGGGTTGTGTTTGCCCTGCTGTTGTGGCTGAGCCACTTTTGTCTTCATTCCAGTCATCTGCAATGACTCTTTTTGCCTGTTGTGGCCAGGATTTGGTCTGTGTGTTGTTAGCTGGCCAGTCTGGGTTCCCTTGGGCTTGAGTGGAGTCAGGCCAGGGTTTTTCCAGAGTTGCCAGAACAATGAACTGCAGAGTACTTTCCTTGTGTTGTCCCTGAGAAATTTTCAGCAGTGGACGGGGGGCCTGCAGTCAGACCTGATGTGTGTTCAGCCCACTGCAGGGATTGCAGTTGGACTAATATGTGTGGTTCTCTTCCTCTGTCCCCAGGAGTGAGTTTGGAGTGTGCTGATCCCTGTCAGGGATGCCTGCTACTGCCAGGCCTGTGGCGCTACTTTGGATGGGTTCCAGCCAATAGTGTATTGGAGAGACAGGTCCCCAGGAGAATGGGGGGGTGATGCACAGTGCCAACAAGGGTCTGTGTTGGTCCAGCGTACTCTCCACAGTTAGAGAGTGTTGGTGCTGTGCTGGTTCTTGTAGGTGTCCATGTATTCAGGTTATCCAACTGAGAGGAAATGGCACCTGCCAGCTCTTTTGTTATTGGAGAAGTCTCCCAACAGATTATTGCTCCCTCCAGCAAATGCTCTGAGATTAATAAATAAGTCTCCTTCCTGTATACCTCAAGATTTTTTCCAACTGCCACTTCTATGCATATCTCAGTGGGGTTGTTTGTTGTGCTGTCTCTTAGAGGGTGGGACTCCATTTCCTATAGCCCTGTAGGCTTATCCAGATCTCAGCCTGCTGATTTAAAGTTCCAGGTGTTAAGCCCCACTGATTGTAAGACCTCTGTTTTTCAAAGCCAAATGTTACGGGTATTCATCTTCCCCATGTGAGTCCCACATGCCTGGGGTGCCTGCTTTGGGGGTCTGCTCCTTGTTCCTCCCTCCCAGGGACAGTCCCGCCAGTCATTTGGCTCCCGGACCATGTCTTCACCCTTCGGTACCTTCGTTTATGTGGCCTCTTCTCTAACCTTTAGCTGTGGAGAGTCTGTTCTTTCAGTTTTTTTGGTATTAATTTCTGGGTTATTTTACACTGATGTGGGTGTTACCTATTGTATCCATGGGAACAAGGTGAGCTTAGGAGTCCTCCTACTCTGCCATTTTCCCTGGAAATTCTCAACATTTATTTTAAGTTAGGGGCCCTGGAAAATAGACCCTAACGCAGAGTTCCACTTGCATTGTGTTCACTGAGGGGCGCTCTCAGGAGCAACATTAGGGAGGTACCGAGGAAAGCAGAATTCGGCAGAGGAGATGTGAAGTGCGATGCAAGTGCAGTAGAGACTTCCACCTACTCCCCAGAGAGCTCTGGAACCCCAAAGGCCTTGCAGAAGTGGCCTAAATTGAGACAAGAGACCTGAGCCTTATAGCCTCAGATCATCCAATCACTGGATGTAACCTCTTCCTGGGGAGAAAGTAAAGGCCACCACCTTTAGCTGAGGCTAATTTTCCAGGGAAGGACTAATCTATGAGCCCTTGGCTGGCAACACCCCTGGCAGCTGGGGAAGGAGTTCTCAGGAGATGTGGGTGGCAGCCAACAGCAGTCACTACAGTCCACTTTTTTGTGCTACTCAGATCCACATGTTTCATACAAAAATTTCACTCCATCAGGGAAAGCATTCCAGGATTCTGGTTTGTTACACTCCTGGGGAACTAAAATGAGGAAATGGAGTAGCATAAACTACAGCTTCTTGCTACTGAAGTTTATTGCAGGATGCACTTAATACTCATTTTTTTCTCCCATATTCTCAGTTTAGATTCTCCTCAGCTAGCATCTCTTGCTAGTCTTGGAGGATTATTTGGTCAGATGGACTCAAACTCTAATCAGTGAAAAGTTGGAGCCCCTGGTCACCATGCCTTCCTCAGGCCATGTTTGGCTGCATTTATTCATTGACTGATCAAATCAGGCAGGAGAGCAAAAAAAGAAAACAAATCAATCAACAAACAAACAAACAAAAAAAAGGTGCTCCAGGGAGTCACCTGGATGTCCAGGTGTTCTGCCCTTCCTCCACTGTGAAACAGCTCACTTACCTCTTCCTTATGACAAGGGTCAATTCACCCTGACATGGTACTAACTCTTCCTGGCTTATTTTTCTCTTAACACAGGGGACCTGAAGCAATCAGGTGGCAGACATAGCTTGAAGTTTAACATGATCCTTTCTGTGTCTTCTGGTAAAAGTATTTTTTTTCTTGGGATCTAGGACCTGAGACAGAGCTTAGAATTGTGGTGAGAAATACCAGAATTCTCTGAGTGGGTCACTGGGAATAATGTTAAGCATAACTATTGTTTCTGTCTCTTGATTCTTGGACCTATGAATCTCACATATTGGGAACATAAGCACTTTGTAATGGTGGGTTGATTTAGGGCAAACACTCTGTTCTGGTGGGTGGGTATCAACAAGGTATCATAATGAAGATACCACAGCTATGTATTCAAAAGGCTATGAGTTATCATGTTGGGCTGAAATATGTGATAGGATTAGTGGCTTCCATAGTCATGGGCCCCATACCATACTTCTTTTGTTGTAAAAAAGTATGGGACCCATACCATACTTCTTTGTTGTAAAACAACATAGGCAGATGCCATGTTATACAAGATCCTGTTTCAGTGAAATCATAACTGTGAATCCTCAAATAAGCTAGCTAGCTGAGACCTTGTGGGCAAAAAAGACAAATCTATACCAGAATAAGTGTCAATTTTAGTCAAGAGGACATCCTGCCTCTTTTGACAATTCTACAAAAGTGAAAGAGGTTCATGCAATAAACTTGCTCTTTGAGGGATTGTACGCTACCAGGGACTCAGCATTGTTTTTGCTTCTGGCACATTGGACATTTGGGAGTGGCAGAAATTAAATGGACCTTTGTGAGTGGGAGTTCCATACATAGCCAACACCCCTGTTACCAAAGTGACCTCATTATGTATATATTTACAGGCAGTGAAGTGGCTGGTAATGAGGCAGGTTAAAATCAGCTGGCTAAGTTGTTCTGTCTAGTTCATCAGACAGTCTCTTACATAGTGAGAAAATCTGGTGGCAATTCTCATACAATATGAATAGCTTCGCCATTTGTGCCTATTTCCTTGGGTATTTGTACATGCCTTTTTTCAAACTTCTTTGTCTCAGTCTTCCAATATTTGTCCATCCAGTCCCCATATTAATAAACCAAGCCATTCATCACTGTCAATGAGTTAGTATATATTATTATATCAGGCTACTTCTCTATCTACATAAAGCTCATAATTACCAGGCTCACTATTTGAAGCCTTGCCCATCAGGCGGCTTTCTCTCACTACTCTCTTTTAGCAACGTACCACACTAGCCAATGGTGAAGTGGCTCATTTTTTGGCCTATACCAACATACTCAGGCAAGCTATCCATGAATCATTCTTACATGTTTTTTTTTTTTCTCTCTCCTCTGTAAACTGGTCATAAGGATCCCATGACGCCATGGATGTGAGGAGAGGGACAGAGACAGTGCACCAGTGGTAGGTGTCATAGGGGTTTGTAATACCTGTATATGTGGTTAATTTATGCTCTCTGGCCTTGTTCATGCCAGTTCCTAATGTACCTCTTCCATCTTATGAAGAATTGCTGTTGTGCCCACCCAAACTTATGGCATGATGGATATAAGAGAAATCAGTTCATGATGGTTAGTCTGGCTACACGTCACCTGTGTTTCCTGATATTGCTCTGCCCCTCCAGGACTGAATAACATAACAGGAAACTATTTTCCAAATGCTAAAACCTTGGCATATCCTTTCTCTAAGGTGTGAGTCTGCTACTGAGGCTTTCATAAATTACAAAGGGCATCTCCTTTCACAACTAGATCTGCTAATGTCTGGATACTGCCTGGATCTAGCAGGTTGCATAGGCCAGACAGCAGGACTGTTTGCACTGCAGCCAGGAAATACATTAGAAGCCTTTCCCGGCTTGTCCCTTAAGTTGGGAGCCATCTGTGTCACTAAAAAATGGTCAGAAGGGCACCTGAGTGGCTAAGTCAGTTGTTAATCATCTGACTCTTGATTTCGGCCCAGGTCATGATCTCACAAACTGTGAGATAAAGCCTCGCATTGGGCTCTGCACTGAGCATGGAGCCTGCTTGGAGTCTCTCTCTCTCTGCCCCTCCCCCATTCATGCTAGCTTCTCTCTCTTTCTCAAAATAAATGAACATAAAAAAGGAAACATTTAAAAATTTTTTAAAGATAAAAATGGCCTCACATCCAGAATTTGAGCAAGGAATCATTACTTTTCATTGAGGTGACTGCCTTCAACTTCCTAATCTTTCATTTTTCTTTTCTTTGAATGCATAAATTAAGTAGTAGACTTGTTGGCTAACATCTGTTTTTCTTCTAGCACTTGCACATTCTATATATCCTTGTGTGCCACTCTGGGCATGCCACTCATTTAGACAATTTTATCTCCCTTGCTTCTGATGGTTAAGTGCCATTGCTTGATTCTAGTATTCTGAGATTCCTTTCATCCCCATTGCTATGAGAAAGTAATAGCATTTTGTATCATTAGCCCTGACCTACAAAAGAGGGCAAACTGAATTTCTCATGATTTCCATTCCTTATTATTTTAGTAAACAGGATGGATTATATATAAGGACTTGCTTAAAAATTAAATATGGGGAATGAGAAAAGAGAGGTATAGTGGGTGACTCCTAATTTTAGGCTCAAGCAAGGAGTTATGATGTACCATTTACTTCTGCCTGGAAAAAACTACAAGAGTAGCTTTTTTTGGTTTGCTTTGGTTTGCTTGGTTACCCTGGTACATGAGGAAAACAATTACCTGCCCTTAATTAGAAGTTACTTACTGAGGCCTGAGTCAGAATCAAACTAACATCTGGGTTGGGACAACATGAGGTAAAGGAAGAAGTCAGGATACATGGCATACCTCCAGTTCTTCCCATTTCTTTCCCATATTCCATATGGCTCTGTTTCTTGGGTTCTGGAAGCAGCTGCCTTCAGGATTTGACATCTGCATGGAAAGTCATTTTGAGAAGGAGATGGAAGAAGGTGCCACTATTGCCATTAGAAATCATGGATATTCCAGGGATTAATTAAGACACAGCCCTGAAGAGCATACTCAACTGGAAATGGATCTAATATTATTCCAAGGCTAGAAAACCTGACCTTCTCTGCTTTACTCATTAATGGGGTGGATGGTTCTTCTACGGCATTGCTACAGCTTCCCTGAAAGAATTAACCATGAGATTCGAATGCTAGTTTGTCAGCAAGCTTTCCTCACACCGTGATTATGGGGGAGACTGAGCCAGCTGCCTCATTAAGAGCTTGGCTTTTAGAGCAAATTATGTCAGAGAGCAGTAAATGGGTCACACCACTATACAAATGGGAAAATGAGGGAGTGAGGGGAAGTTTTGATTTTTCTAAATTCATGTTGAAAATGCCAAAAGTGTAAAAGAGGGGTACTGGCTGATCGTGTGACCAATTACATGGAAATCTGCCCTGCGACACAGAAAAATAGAGCACAGAGATTGACTCTGGCAGCACCTGTGTTCATTGGCATGCTGATAAAATGATGGCAATCGGATTGAAAATAAGATCCTACAGGCAAAAGTGGTTTTTAATGGTCCAGCTCTCCACCTCTGAAAGATTCATTTTAGCCCATTTATAAAGGATTATATAGGAAAGACCTTTCACTGGAAGCCCTTCTAGTGTCCCTCAGCCTTCCCTCAGATAAATGTTGAGGCAGCTTTCAACTTCTATCTGGGATACACTGAGGTTTTTTTTAAGTTAAAGCTCTCTTTTCTCAATTCACTAGAGATTTGGGGTCTCAGAGATCTTTGATGTTTGAATTCTCCTACATTAGATGGTTTCTTACATCGTAGGAAGATACTTTCTAATTTAGAAAATTTAAATTAGAAAAGATATTCTCCAAAGCAGTCAAACTCACACCGTTAAGTTACCTGAGATGGTAAAAAATGTGCCATTCTCAGATGATAAAGGCCTCAACCAATTCATACACCAGGAATGAGAAAATAGGTGGCAGCTAAACACTGGGAATAGGGCAATTAGGATTAGAAAAATCTTTCCTCATTGTGCTCTATTTATATTTGTTTTACAAGTCTTGTATTAAATAATTACAGACCAATTGTAAAGCAGTTAGGTCAAGAAATATGTTATTAGAAATGGTTTCTACCTTGGATGGTATGGCAGAGAGGATAATGTTGCCCAAACATGTCCCCATCCCAATCTCCAGAATCTGAGAATATGCTACTTTACATGGCAAAAGGAATATTACAGATATGATTAGGGTTGAGGACTTTGAGATGGGGATATTACCCTAGATTATCTGGATGAGTCAATGTAATCACGTGGGTCTTTAAAGTGGAAACCTTTCTGCCTGGGTCAGAGAGAGTTGTCACAAATAGATTGAAAGGGTCAGCGAGATGTACTGTTGCTAACTTTGAAGATGAAGAAGTGGGGGAGGGGCACTAGTCAAGAAATGCAGGGAGCCTCTAGAATCTAGAAAAGGCAGGGAATGTATTTTCCCCTAGAGCTTACAGAAGGGACTAGAGGCTTGCAGACACTCAGTGAGACCCATGTTGGATTGCTAACTTCCAGAACTGTAAGGTAATAAATGTGTCTTGTTTAAGCTGCGGAACTTGTGGCAATTTGTTAGAGTGGCAATTTTTAAGAAAAGAATGCAGGATTATATCTTTGATACATTTTACTATAACTCTGAAAATCTTTGCATGTGTAAATATCCTCTAATCCTCAAGAGATGAAGTACAAAAGTGTGGGCAGATGGCCATGGAGAAGCCATTTTCTTTTTAAAACAAATTTTTATATTTTGCTGTATTTGTGATTTTAGAAATAATTCCTATCCAAAATAGAAATACTGAAAAAATGAATAAAAATATAAATTACAAGATAATATATAGGGCCTTAGAAATTTCAGGTTACCTGTGTGTCTCAGTTGGTTAAGGGTCTGACTTTGGTTCAGGTGATGATCTCATGATTTATGAGTTCAAGCCCCATGTCAGGCTCTGTGCTGACAGCTCAGAGCTTGGAGCCTGCTTTGGATTCTGTATCTCCCTCTGTCTGTCCCTCCCTCTCTTGTGCTCGCTAACTCACTCTCTCAAAATAAATAAATAAACATTTTTTAAAAAAGGGATTTCAGCATTCTTTGTCAACTACTATCAGCATATTGTTATAATCCTATTTAAACTCTTAAGTAAACACATATACACATTTGTATATGTTACATATATACACAATAAATATGTGTAAACAGAATATTTGAATTTTATTATATATAAAGAAAAAAAACTATTTAGAAATCCTTACTCTGCTCCAAGATTGAGACATCTAATCAAGTGTAAAGTCTGTTTTACTGAGCCCCTTAATAGATTTGTGAATATACTTGTATACAGTTTTCATAGTCACCAAGCTAGAAATTTGGCAGTCATCTTAGACATCTACTTCTTCCTCATTCCTCCCCCCAGTCCATCTTCAATCTCTGCCAGTGTTATAGGTTAAGATGTTAAATCTGTTTTTCTTTCCTTCTCTATTACTACCTCCCATGTCCCAAGCCACCATCATAGTCTACTTGGACTATATCATTAGCCTCCTATGGTGTCTCATTCTGGCTCTCAAAAGCAGATCTTCACATGAATCCAGAATGATGTTTCCAAAATATGTATCAAATATCATCCTAAGTAAATATTTCAATGATTTTCCATTGCCCTTAGGATCAGACCAAAATATCCTGAATTTGACCAAAAATGATCTGCATTGTGTGCCTTCTCCCAGCTTCTCCAATTTTTTCTTATGTGGCTGAATGCTTTGGGGATATTTAAAGAAGTTTTGAGATTTGTGTCTGGATCACTGTGTATAGAGAGGAAACAATGCAAGAAAAAGACCCCATGGATTAATTTTAAGAACATTTTCACCAGAGATGCCCCTGATGAAAATTGAGTTTCATACTATTTATATTTCTCTTAAAAAATTAATTCCAGTATTGTTAACATACAGTGTTACATTAGTTTCACGTGTATAATGCAGTGACTCAACAATTCTGTACATTACTCAGTGCTCATCGTAAGTGTTCTCTTTAATCCCATCACCTATTCACTTATCTTCCACCCACTTCGTTAAGGATGTGTGTTTGTCTCTTTCTTTCTGTTTTGTTTCTTAAATTCCACATATGAGTGAAATCATATGGTATTGGTCTTTCTCAGACTTAATTTCACTTAGTATCATACCCTCTACGTTCATCCATGTTGTTGCGAATGGCAAGATTTTATTCTTTTTTTTTTTTTTATGACTCAGTAACATTCCGGTGTATATATGCCACATCTTACTTATGTGTTCATCTATTGGTGGACACTTGCATTGCTTCCATATCTTGGCTATTGTAAATATGCTACAATAAACATAGGGGTTCATATATCTTTTTGAACTAGTGTTTGGTATTCTTTGGGTAAATGCCCAGTAGTGCCGTTACTGGATCATAGTGTAGTTCTAGTTACACATTTTTGAGGAATCTCCATGTTTTCCACAGTGGCTATACCAGTTTGCATTCCTCCCAGCAGTTCATGAGAGTTTCTTTTTCTCCCATCCTTGTTACACTTCTTGTTTCTTGTGTTTTTTATCTTGGTCATTCTGACAGGTGGGAAATGATATCTCATTGTGGTTTTGATTTACATTTCCCTATTGATGAATGATATTGAGCATCTTTTTATGGCTCTGTTGGCCATCTGGATGTCTTCTTTGGAGAAATGTCTCTCCATGTCTTCTGCCCATTTTTAAATTGGATTATATGGATTATATGTTTTGGGTTTTTTGTTTTTTTTTTTGTTTGGTTTTTTTGTTTTTTGTTTTTTTTTTTGGTCCTGAGTTGTTAAAGTTCTTTATATATTGTGGATACTACTCTTGAATTTGTCATTTGCAAATATCTTCTCCCATAAGTAGATTGTCTTTTAGTTTTATTGATCATTTCCCTAGCTATACAGAAGCTTTCATTTTGATGTAGTCCCAATAGTTAATTTTTTTGCTTTTGTTTCCCTGACTCAGGAGACATACCTAGAAAAATGTTGCTTCAGCTGATGTCAGAGACATTACTCCCTGTGCTCTCTTCTAGATTTTATGGCTTCAGGTCTCACATTTAGGTATCTAATCCATTTTGAGTTATTTCTGTGTTTGGTGTCAGAAAGTGGTGCAGTCTCATTCCTTTGAAAGTAGCCATCCAGTTTCCCAACACCATTTGTTGAAGAGACTGTCTTTTCTCCCCCATTGCATAATCTTGCCCTCCTTAATCAAAGATTATTAACCGTATAATTGTGAGTTCATTTTCTGGGCTCTTTATACTGTTCTATTGACCTATGTGTCTATTTTGTGCCAGTACTATATCACGTTGATTACTACAGCTTTGTAGTATAATTTTGAAATGTGGAAGTATGAGACAAGACCTCCAGTTTTGTTCTTTCTTGAGATTGCTTTGGCTCTTTAGGGTCTTTGTTG
This sequence comes from Lynx canadensis, assembly GCF_007474595.2. NCBI lineage: Eukaryota > Metazoa > Chordata > Mammalia > Carnivora > Felidae > Lynx > Lynx canadensis. The sequence continues at coordinate 170,626,744 of NC_044303.2, forward strand.
TTACATACAAATTTTAGGATTGCTGTTCTAGTTCTGTAAAGAATGTTGTTGGTAATTTGATAGTAGATTTCTTTGAGTATGTGTGACGTTTTAACAATATTTTTCCTCCCAATCTATGGGCGTGAAATGTCGTTCCATTTGCTTGTGTCATCTCAGTTTCCTTCATCAGTGTTTTATAGTTTTCAGAGTACAGGTCTTTCACCTCCTGGTTAAGTTTATTCCTAGGTATTTTAATATTTTTAGTGCAATTGTGATGGGAACTGTTTTGTTCATTTCTCTTTCTTCAGCTTCATTATTATTAGGTGTATAGAAATGCAATGAATTTCTGTACATTGATTTTGTATCCTGTGACCTTGCTGAATTCATCACCAGTTCTAGTAGTTTTTTGGTGGAGTCTTTAGGGTTTTCTGTATATCGTATCATGTCATCTGCAACAGTGAAAGTTTTATGTCTTCTTTACCAATTTGGTACCTTTTGTTTCTTCTTTTTTCTGATTGCTGTGGCTGGGACTTGCAGTACTATGTTGAATAAAAGTGTAAGAATGGACATCCCTTATCTTGTTCCTGACCTGAGGGGAAAAGCTCTCAGTTTTTCACCTTGAGTATGATGTTTGCTGTGGTTTTTTTTCATATAAGGCCTTTATTATGTTGAGGTATGTTCCTATTAAACCTACTTTGCTGAGGATTTTTATCATGAATGGATGTTGTACTTTGTCAAATGCTTTTTTTGCATCTAATGAAAGGATCATATGGTTTTTATCCTTTCTCTTGATGCAATGTATCACATTGATTGATTTGCAATATTGACTCACTCTTACATCACAGGAATAAGTCCCACTGATTGTGGTGAATGATTTTTTTTTTAATATATTGTTGGGTTATGTTGCTAATATTTTGTTGAGAATTGTTGCATCTATGTGTTCCTCAGAGTTTGGGCCGGTAGTTCCCTTTTTTTTTTTTTTTTTTTGTAGTATCTTTATCTCATTTGGTATGAGGATAGCGCTGGTCTCATAAAATGAATTTGGAAGATTTTCTTCATCTTCTGTTTTTGGAATAGTTTGAGAAGAATAGATATTAACTCTTGTTTAAATGTTTGGTAGTTTGGGATGAGCACTGGGTGTGTATGGAAACCAATTGTCAATAAATTTCATAAAAAAAAAAAAAATAAATAAATAAATAAATAAATGTTTGGTAGAGTTCACCTTTGAAGCCATGTTCAGTCCAGTCCTAGAACTTTTGTATGTCTGTATTTTTCCTTTTTAACTAAAAATTATGTGGTAAATATTTTTCCATATATTAGAAGTTTCTCAGATGAAGTAGAACAGAGAAGGAGTGACTTTTGAAGTGGTGTGGTCCAAGGGATCCACCATATAAGAGAGCAAATAATGAGGAATTTGTAGATATTGTCAAAACAAACCCTAGGATCTGCAGTTGCTGCCGATGGTGGGGTCCATGGTAACTACTTCACCCCGTGGTCCCATGGAAGTGTCTCCTCTTCCTGCCTAAACAAAGTGAAGGAAAATAAGCTACCATGTATTAAGAACTTATACTATGCCAAGCACTCACCTGAAGTATACAAGAAAGGCAATTCTAATCACAGTCATTCTGCAAGAGAGGACGGAAAGTCCATATTTAGCCATTCCTCTGAACAGGAAAATCCATGGAGAAGTCATGGGGCTAGGGAAGATTATTAGGGCAAAGTTCCATGCTCCAGACAGGCAATGTGCCCTTCTTTTTTAGAAACCGATGGAAAAAGAAACAAAGGGTGAGAACAAACACACGTTACTGAGAGTTAGATACTGATGATCTTGTAGCCCATTTTTACATCCCCACTTTTACATCCACTAACATACATCCAGCACATTGACTTGATGTGTTTTTATTATTTCCAAATTTTAATTGGTTTATCCCATCTTGGTCCAGAAATGTTTTAAAATAGACTATAGGCTGTATTTAAAGACTATAAACTACAAAAGAGACACCATTTATTGGAAGAAGGTGAAAAATTGAAAAGAAAAGTGTCAGGGGTCATAAAGTAAACGGAGAACTAAGCAGAGAAAAGTGAAGCCCTTGGATAGTTGTGGATTCAAAAGCACCAAATGCTACCGTGTCCCACTTACAGGCAGTGGTGATTCAAGCCCTGATAAGGGTAGGCTAGTAGGGCTTAGCCATAAGTTGAGGCCTTCATGGCTCATAGACCAAATCTCATCCTGTTTGCTTCTCAAGCATCTTCTAACACTTCTTTCAAAAAATTCATCATACTTATGGTAACCTGTGCAATGTTTATTTTTAGTGTTTAACTATAAGCTACATAAAAATTTCATCTGGAACGTTTAGTACTATATTCCATCACCTAACACAGAGACTAGCATTTATTAGTTACTCAATATGCTTCTTTTAAAATTAATGAATACTTGATCAAGGCAGAAGAAATCAGATAGAAATATGGGGAGAGTTAAAATGGATTGAACCAGAGCTGGAATAAAGTTTCTTTTTCGAAAAATGTGACTTATGGTTTATACTATGCAATTATATGAATGGTGTAATGATATGGATGCTGAAACAATCTCTTGTTGTTGGATATCATGTTTACCTCCCATAGCACTGGAGGTAAATCTACTGAATATCTTCATTGACAAATCTTGACCCTCATCACAGCTAGACTGGATTTCTAAAGTGAATTCATGTATTGAAGGATGTGAACTATTAGACATAAAGTATTGCCTTCTCCCTAAGGAATAATTGCCTTAAATACTATCTGGAATTTATATTCCTCCTATCTTTTGTTATTCAGTCTCCTCTTTCAGGGATCATTTTAAACTTGTGGACTCCCCAAAAACTACTGCATATTTTAAAAGGTACTATGTTCTGACCCTCCCCACTTTTACATCCACTAACATGACATAACTTTGAAGGCAGAATAACTCCTCCTATCCCTGAGATCTTTAATGCCATTTTCTAATCTCTGGAATCTGTGATAATGTTGTGTTGCATGGCAAGGAGGAATTAATGTTATAGATGGAATGAAGGGTACTAATCAGCTGACTTTAAAATAAAGAGATTATCCTGGATAATTTAGGGGGCCTGATGTAATTACAAAGGTCCTTTAAATGCAGAAGAGAAAGGCAGAAGAGTTAGCATCAGAGTGATGTGATCTGAGAAAGACACAGATGGCCATTAATGACTTTGAAGATTGAGAGGAGCCAAGAGCCAAAGAATGCAGGCAGCCTCTAGGAGCTGGGAAAGGCAAGGAAAGAGATATTGGCTTAGCGTCTCTAAAAGGAACCAGTTCTGTTAACACCTTAATTTTTTTCTCACTGATTCCTAACTTCTAGAACTGTAAGATAAATTTGTGTTGTTTTAAGCCACCAAATTGGTGGTAATTTATTATATCAAACACAGGAAGCTAATATAACACTCTTGAGCTTCCAAGGACCCAGCTCTGCCTAGCCTCACCTGTGCCCTCTTTATCTTGGAAAATATCACTTTCCCATTCCGGAAGCAGGTGTTCAGCCAGATGTCCATGCTACTGTACCTTCTGCTTATGGTTGTGCCCCTCATGACACAAAATTAAAAAAAAAATACAGAGGAATAGGATTGTCAGTCTAAGTTCAAAACTCCAGTTTGGAATTTATATCCATTGATGTCCAGCATATCAACTGATACTGACAAATATCAAACCTTGGCCACAGCCCTCCTTGTTTGGCTCTTGTCCAGAGCTCTACCTCCTTTGATAGATGCTAATCACATATTCTCAAAAGACAAGAATAATCTATTAATACAGCTTCTTAACCTATTTCCAAAGCATGCTCTTTCTTCCTGACAGACTCCAAACTGAAAAATCCTTACACATTTTTAAATACTTACAGCAGCAGACTTGGGTATGGCAGATGACCTTAAACAAGGTGATTGCTTAGCCAATGTTTATTGCACTCTCTCTGTCAACAAATCCCAAAGAGGAGATCAGTCTCTGTGTGAGTCTCACTGGGAAACAGATTATTGTTTTATGGGACCCTGGTTGCAAATCGCTGTGAACTCCAACATCAGTCATGGGCTGCAGCTTCAGTGTAGGAATTTAATAAATGAACACAGTCCTTGCCTAAGAGCAATGCTTATGGGTCAGACGCTTAGTCAATGGTGCCAGTGTCAGATCCAGACTCAACTCATGTTTGATGAGTGCCCACAGTGTAACAGACACTGTGCCAGAAGTTTTCCAATTATGTCACTAATTCTCACTAAAGCCCTTATTTTGCAAAGAAGTAAACTGTGACTCATAAGGGTTAAGCACCTTTCTCCAGCTCACACAAGCTGGTAAGTGACAGAGCCACTATTTGAACCTCCAGTCTTTTGATATGGATTCAGCGCTCTTTCCACTCTACACAGTCCCTGCCTCACAGCATTTAGACTAGAAGTAGGGGAAGCACAGGCATAAGCCAGCTCCCTGCTGCAGTCTGGCCTGATGGCCAGTCCCAGGCTCTGTACAACCCCTCTCTTTCTGTTGACGTACCCTGCTCACAGGCTCCCATTGTGGCTAACACAGAGCAAGAGACTGTTGGTACAAGCCATGGGGAAGACAACACAGCTTTAGCAGCTAGGGACAGAAAGTGTGATGCCAAGGGGAGGAAGAACATATTTTGCAAAGGGAAAACTGATTATCCAAATGCAGCCCCATAGAGGGAATTATGCATTATTTAAATAAATGGGACTAGAATCGTAACACTATGGCACTGGAGAGGACCATAGACACCATACAGGTCTTTTCCTCACTTCAAAGATGAGGAAACTAGGGGTAGGAAAAATTAAGTTTCAGGGCCAAAATTTTACATGATACAATCATGGAGGTTGCATTAAAGCCTCACAATTTAGGACAATGGTTTTTGTTTATACATGATGTTTTCTCTCCTAAAGGACTACAATTTTAAATAATAATACTATATAATTCGGCTGTGTAATGTTCATGTGTTCTTATGGAAAAATGTCATTTCTTTATATAACAATATCCTGTTAAAATGACTAAAAAATGCAATAGAGCTCTAGCAAATTTTGCAGCTGTTTTTTGCAAGACCCCAGAGTAGAATTGAACAAGCAAACAGACATGATTTATCTGCATGAGTGGAATCCTTTGACTGTGGCTTTTCTTCAAACAAAACAGTTAAGGCAAAATAGTGATCATATACTTAAAGGCAGATATATCTTTCACAGAACTATAAACTACCACTGTTAATGATGATGAAATGGCAACTGAAGAAAGCATAAAGATTTTCTTTCTAAAGCAGCAAAATGGCCAATAACTTTATCCCCAATGCCTACATTTGCTATATGTAAGTGAACAATGAGAAGGATAAGCCAGAATAAAAGCAGAACAGGCAATCCTGGAACAGTTTCTAAAGTGACTCAATGCGTCTGTACATCTTAAGTTGACTATGAAAATCCCCCACTATGGATTCCATCATTGATCCTGATTAAGAACTCTGATGGCTTTTGATTGGCGGTAGTAAAAATAAAAACTATGAAGAATGAAGAAAAGAACTTTGCGTGGTACTATATTCTATTAAATTGAATTTGATGTAATTGGCTACTGAGTGTCCCTTTGATTTTGATTTATATGCACATTAGAAAACTTCACTTTTTAGGTGTACTCTATAGAGTTGGTAAAATAGAGTGTTCATGGTAATTTCCCTGAAGCTGGGAGGCAAAAATTTGTTCAGGAATATTAACTCTTATTATACCACTTTATTTTAATGAGAAAATAAATTTTCAACTCCATGTAATGCTGACGTATAGTACTTTATTCTAAATATATAACTTGCTTTAAGTTTGATGAACATTTGTACTAAAAGAGTACCAGGTTCCAGTTCATTATTAAGTAGTCTTGTTCAGAAAGTTTTGTCTTTGTCATTGCAGGAGCCTAAAGAAATTTTGTTCAGTTTGTTTTAATCTAGATAATTTTTAAAATCAGAAGTTCCCAGGATTGCAACATCTTTCACTTTTTATCTGCATGGATAACAGAATTTTCAGTTCCTACCCACTTGAATAATTGTCTGCAATTGGAGTGTACAAAGCCCATTCATTAAAAGATAGCATGCTGAATTCTTTGGTTTCGAAATAAACCACCCGATAACTTGATGCAGTGGAGAATTGTTCCCTTTTAGGTGGTCAGCCTAAAATCTATTTTCTTTTGTCTCAATCCACAGGGGACAACAGGCAGCCCAAATCACTTTAATTCTCTCTAGATGAAATAGGCAACTGTATTTGCATTCATTTAATTAATACAGCTACTTACAGATTCTTATTGCCTAGTAAAAGTAGATCAGTCACAAGGAAAACTAATCCCATTCAAAGCCTAGTATATTTTTATCCAGAACTCAATAGAATTTCCCTTTTTATTCTTAATGATTCAGTGGTACTCATAATTATATTGCTGACCACAGTGATTGCTGTAGTTGACAGAATGTACATGGATATGCGTGTGTGCGTGCACTGGAATGAAGGTATATGTGTAACCGTACATGCTTGCATACCTGGAAAATGTTAATATAAATTGAAATCTGAACTAGAAGGCATGTTAGGTCTTTTCAAAATGAGTCTTGAGAATTTGGATCCTCAGTAACCTAACTCTTAGAATGGGCATCAGGAGTGATACTGAGAGTTCAAATTTGATTTCAGGTCATTTTGTGAGCTAGTAATTTGTTACTTGAAATTTTCCAAAACTTCGTCACTTTTTTTTTTTTTCACAATTCCTTCAACATCCTGGCGAGGCTGCTGTTGTTTTCCATCTCATATAGGAAACAAACTAAATATGGAATGCTGTAAGGATGGAATTATGTTTTTAAAAAAGGAGGGGGAGATGGGAAACGAAGACTCAAGATCTCATTCTGGCAAGTCTTGGCAGAGTCAGGCTGAGCTCTAATTCTGGGTAGAACGAGGACCTACTTGGCAAGGGCCTGTGTTCGTGGTGCCAGCGCAGGAAGGCAAAGTGTGGGAGGAGAGCGTGGACACACTTCTCTGGGGACTTCAGTTCACTTCTTTGATTCTTGCTTTTGGCTGGATCTCTTTGCTTGGCTCAAAAGTTTGTTTTTATTTTGGCACCAGTGACTTCTTAGGGATCTTCAGGAGATTATTCTAAATTTAAGAGTGTAGCTTAAGATGTTTCTACTAAGTTTAGCAGTGAGAAAACACTAAAAATGTCCACAAATAAAACATGGACGAGAAGTGTTCTTCGGTCGTTGGAAAAAAGAAAACATATTGTGTTGATATATGTGCATTTATAGTCACTACAGACATTTCTTGCCACACTAACCTCAGGGTTATAGGTTACAAATGATACTCACCCAAAAGATTCTACATCTTTATGGGATAGTATTGAAGTAAGAAGATTGGAAAGGAAGTATCAGAAAACACTAATAAAAGTAGTCCAAGAAACTACATTATAATGAAAATAAATAAAATCACAGTATTCTGAATTTGCAACATGGTAGGCTAAATAATGGGAATACATTTCCACTAAAAACATCTAAAATAGCTAAGTTTAATATTGAAACACTAATAAAAATAGTTTAGGTAGTCATATTAATTTCAGACAAAATAGCCTACAATGAAAAATCATTAATAGAGATAAAGAGTGTCACTTCCTAATGATAAAAGGTTTAATTCACCAAGAATATGTAACAATTTAAAATTTTTATGTACTTATTAATTCATTTTCATATTTTTAAATCCTAAAGTGCTAGAACTGCAAGAGAAATATACATGTCCACACTTTGAGGATGTTTTTAACATCCCTCACAGAAACTGAAAGATCAAGCAGACAAAATAAATATGTAAAAATATAGAAAATTCTAACAGCATAACAAAGAAGCTTGAAGTAACAGACACATAAGAACATTTCCACTCAAATGGCAGAGACCTCACTATTTTCAAAAATAGGTGAAAATTGTAAAAATTGGCCACATACTGGGGTCTGTCACTTACTGTCTTTCTGCCCTTTGAGGTAATTTTTTAAACTCTGAGTCTCAATTTCCTCTACTTTAAAATGAAACTAATAGCAGTTACCAATTGTGAGGATTGTATTAAGCAATGTATGTCAAACACCTGGAATGTACAGGGCAGCTCAGAAAATGGTATCTATGCATTGTCCTAATATGTACCTCATCTGAGTGTCAAAGACGAGCATCCTTATAAAACTGTCCTAATGTTTTAAGGATTTGGAAAGTAAGCTTATATTCCATTTGTCCCTAGTTTTTATGGTTTTATATCATTCCCATTTTTCTTGCATTTTCCCTATGCTTCATAGTCTAAATGTTCCAAATATTTAACACCAAAAGGTTCTCCTCCTGGTTTTTCAATCACTGTAGCTTACAACAGTTACATTTGAAACTTATTTTATAGGAAGTCTCTGTAATCTCTGTAGTTACATTCTACTTTGTGAACATAATAACACCAGTTGTTGCTGGATGGTGAGTGCACGGACATTTCTAGAATAGCTCCAGTGTTCTGAAGGAGCTATTTTATTCAGAGGTCACAAATTCTTCCCCATGTAGATTCTAATTCACTTTCAACAAATGATTACAGTAGCCAAATATATCCAGGTCGTTTGTTCATAGTATTCAGAGAGTTCTGATATTTGTTTGTTTGCAGAGTATATATGTAACTTAGCCAGAATACAAAACTCCTAGAAAGGTCCAAAGTTAATATTCATCTAGTATTCAACTAAAGCTCTTAGCAAGCATCAAATATAGTCAGTGCTCAATAAATAAATGTTGATTGGTAAAGGACTAATCAGACACTGGATTAGATAAAGGTTGAGGAAGAACAAAGAATCAGTAGGTAAGAGCTAGAAGGGAAAGGAGAGATGGAAACAAACTTCAAAGGGTGAACATTCTGGAAAACCTTGCAAGTGAAAAAATAACTTAGGAAGTGCATGATTATGAGTAATTGTTCGCAGGTCATTGATGATGTAGAGAGAATGTATGTATGATATAAACCAGAGCTGCAAGCCAGCTGATTTAATTTTTTTTGTTAGCAGTGGCACAGACTATAAAATATTTATGTTCATACTCTAAATATGTATTCCTGGAGTAAATAAATAATTTACTGTTCAGGCTATAAATTATTTACTCAGTTATTCCAAATATATATACTATTTGCATTTTACTGAAAGTAAAACAAATAGACTGGTGGTCTTTTAGGGTTCTAAAATAAAAAATAAGGGGGAAAAATTAAGATGTAAGCTACAGTAGGAAGTTTTCTGTAACATAGGAAAAAATACCAGAGAACACCTCTAGATACATTGGAAAACCAAGAAAACTTAGCCTTCCTTGTAGAAAATATCAGCTTTACTTAATATCCCAAATGCCCAACCGTGAATTATCTGGATTTTCATTGAAATTTCTGAGCTTGGCTTCTGGAAAGAAAACTTGGTACAACAAGAACTTCTTTTTTTTAATTCCTTTAATTCCTTAAGGCTTACTCTGACTTCAGAGCAGTAAACAAGATAATGTCCTATTTGGGTTGTGTGTTCAGTAAAGTGTGGCTCTATGGTTGGCTCATTCTTTGGAATCCCTCTGCCGAAGATTTCAAATCTCCAGCAATGACTCAGAAGAAAGCTTCTTCTTGAATAAACTTGCTTTTTTATTAAGCATATTATCTTTTGGTTGGCCAAACAATTCAGACTCATTCCCTTGGCAAACAGAATTCTGAATTAGAGTCATTTTTGGACACATCTGTTCCCAATATCAAGCATAGAATCATGCCTTCTTGTCTCCCACACACAGGCTGAATGTGCCATACCGTGGCTTGTGGGAGTTGAATATACAGTGACGGAGGATGTGGGTCTGCTGCCCAGAGGCAGTAGATTCTACTGCACAGAATTCTTATCTTGACCCTTGAGACAAAACATGATGTTAATTTACAAATAAATGATTCTTCCTTATTAACAATTCCTCTGAGGAACATATTTCATACTGCATACTGACAAAGATAGCTTCTAGAGGTTTCCCTCTTTTATATAGGTGATGTTGGGCAAGTTAACTTCTGTGTATCTCAGTTTTCTCATCTTTAAAATGGTGATAATAATGTTATATACCACGGGCTTGTTAAGAGGATTAAAAAAGTTAAAATACACAAAACACTTCAATAATAGCTTGTGCATAGTAAGTGTTCAATGGGTGTTAGATGTTGTTATTGTTGTTATGGGTTAATATTAGTTTTATTTATGAAATTTTGAGGTTAACAAATGAATTTTCATTTTGTTTCCTTTGCCTCAGGAGACATGACCTAAAAAAAATGTTGCTATGGCCAATGTCAGAGACATTACTGTCTGTGCTCTCTTACAGGATTTTTATGGTTTTAAGTCTCAAAGTCTTTAACCCATTTTGAGTTTATTTCTGTGTATGGTGTAAGAAAGTGGTCTAGTTTCATTCTTTTATATGTAGCTGTCCAGTTTTTCCAACACCATTTGTTGAAGAAACTATCTTTTTCCCATTGCATATTCTTTCCTTCTTTGTCATAGATTCATTGACCTATAATTATGGATTTATTTCTGGGTTCTCTAGTCTGTTCCATTGATTTGTATGTCTGTTTTTGTGCCAGTACCATACTGTTTTGCTTACTACAAATTTGTAGTATATCTTGAAATCTGGGATTGTCAGACCTCCAGTTTTGTTCCTCTTTCTGAACATTGCTTTGGCTATTTAGGGTCACATGTGGTTCCATACAAATATTAGGATTGTTTGTTCTAGTTCTGTGAAGAATGCTGTTGGTATTTTGATAGACATTGCATTAAATCTGTAGATTGCTTTGGGTGGTTTGGACATTTTAACTATATTTCTCCCCCCAATCCATGAGCATGGAGTATCTTTCCATTTGTTAGTGTCATCTTGAGTTTCCTTCATTGGTGTTTCATAGTTTTCAAAGGTCTTTTCCTTGGTTAAGTTAATTCCTAGGTATTTTATTATTTTTGGTACAACTGTGAATGGGACTGTTTTCTTAACTTCTCTTTCTGCTGCTTCATTATTAGTGTATAGAAATACAACAGATTTATGTATATTGATTTTGTATCCTGTGATACTAGAACAAAGTACATCATTTCTTGTAGTTTTTTGCTGGAGTCTCTTTAGGGTTTTCTATGTAGAGTATCAAGTCATCTGCAAATAATGAAAGTTTTACTTCTTCCTTACCAAGTTTGATGCTTTTTTTTTTCTTTTTCCTGTCTGATTGCTGTGGCTAGGACTTCTAGCATTATGTTGAGTGAAAATGATGGGAGTGGACATCCTTGTCTTGTCCCTAATCAAAATAAAACCCTTTTGAACAGCAAAGGAAACTATCAACAAAACTAAAAGCTTTATAACCTACTGAATGGGAGAAGACATTTGTAAATGACATATCTGATAAAGAGTTAATTTTCAAACAAGACCATATACAACTTAGCACCAGAAAAACAAATAATTCAATTAAAAATGGGCAGAAGACATGAACAGACATTTCTCCAAAGAGCATATACAGATGGCCAACAGACACATGAAAAGATGTGCAACATTACTCATCATCAGGGAAATGCAAATCAAAACCATAATGAGATATCACCTAACACCTGTCAGGATGGTGAAAATCAAGAACACAAGAAACAAGTAAGTGTTGACAAGAATGTGAAGAAAAAGGAACCCTACTGCATTGTTGGTATGAGTGCAACTGGTACAGCCACTGTAGAAAATAGTATGGAATTTCTCCAAAGATTTAAAAATTAGAACTATCATATGGGGGTGCCTGGGTGGCTCAGTCGGTTAAGCACCTGACTTCGGCTCAGGTCTTGACCTCACTGTTCATGAGTTTGAGCCCCGCATTGGGCTCTGTGCTGACAGCTCAGAGTCTGGAGCCTGCTTTCGATTCTGTGTCACACTCTGGCTCTTTCTCTCTCTCTCAAAAATAAATAAACAATAAATAAATTAAAAAAAAAAAAGAAAGAGTTACCATATGGTCCTGTAATTCTTTTACTGGGTATTTATCTAAAGAATATGAAAACACTAATTTGAAAGGATATATGCACCCCTATGTTTATTGCAGCATTATATACAATAAATAAAGCTGGAAGCAGCCCAAGTGTACATCCATAGGTGAATGAACAAAGAAGATGTGATATAGATATGCAATGGAATATTAATCAGCCATAAAAAAAGAATGAAATGTTGTCATCTGCAACAATGTGGATGTATTTAGAGGGTATCAGCTAAGTGAAATAAGTCAGTGAAAGACAAATACCATATGATTTCACTCATACGTGGAATTTAAGAAACAAAACAAAGAAAAAGACAAATAAAAGACTCTTTTTAAATTTTTTTTTATTTAGAATCCAAAGCAGGCTCCAGGCTCTGAGCTGTCAGCACAGAGCCTGACGCTGGGCTCGAACTCACAGAGTGTGAGATCATGACCTGAGCTGAAGTCATGAGTCACACAGAGTGTGAGATCATGACCTGAGCTTTACTGACTGAGCCACCCAGGCACCCCAACAGACTCTTAAATATAAATAACAAACTGGGGGCACCTGGGTGGCTCAGTTAAACGTCTGACTTCAGCTCAGGTCATGATCTCGCAGTTTGTGAGTTTGAGCCCTGCATCAGGCTCTGTGCTGACAGCTCAGAGTCTGGACCCTGCTTTAGATTCTGTGTCTCCCCCTATCTCTGCCCATCCCCTGCTCATGCTCTTTCTCTCTCTGTCTCTCAATAATAAATAAACGTTAAAAAAAAATTTTAAGAACAAACTGGTAGTTTCCAGAGGGGAAGTGGGTGGGAGGATGGGTGAAATAGGTAAAGGAGATGAGGAGTATACTTATTGTGACGTGCACTAAATAATGTATAGAATTAGTGAATTACTATATTGTACACCTGAAACTAATGTAACACTATGTTAATTATAGTGTAATTAAAAAATAAATTGTAGAGGCGCCTGGGTAGCTCAGTTGGTTAAGCATCCGACTTCAGCTCAGGTCATGATCTCACAGTCCGTGAGTTCGAGTGCCGCGGCGGGCTCTGTGCTGACAGCTCAGAGCCTGGAGCCTGCTTTGGATTCTGTGTCTCCCTTTCTCTCTGCCCCTCCCCTGCTCATGCTCTATCTCTCTCTGTCTCAAAAATAAATAAAAACTTAAAAAAAATTTAAATAAATTTTATATTGTAATATAGCTTAAAGTCTGGAACTGTGATGCCTCCAGTTTTGCCTTTCTTTTTCAACGTTACTTTGGCTATTTGGGGTCTTTTCTGTTTCCATACAAATTTTAGGATTTTTTGTTCCAGCTCTGTGAAGAATGGTGGTGTTATTTTAATAGGGATTGCATTGAATGTGTAGATTGCTTTGGGTAGTATTGATTTTTTTTTTAACAATGTTTGTTCTTCCAATCCATGAGCATGGAATGTTTTTCCATTTCTTTGTGTCTTCTTAAATTTCTTTCATAAACTTTCTATAGTTTTCAGAGTACAGATCTTTTACCTCTTTGATTAGGTTTATTCCTGGGTATCTTATGGTTTTTGGTGCAGTTGTAAATAGGATCAATTCCTTGCTTTCTGCTGCTTTGTTATTGGTGTATAGAAATGCAACCAATTTCTGTATGTTGATTTTATATCCAAAGATGCTCCACATCACTCATTATCAGTGAAATACAAATCAAAACCACAATGAGATACCACCTCACCCCTATGAGAATGTCTAAAAAGAACAGCTCAGGAAACAACAAATGCTGGCAAGGATGTGGAGAAAGGGAAATCCTTTTGCACTCTTGGTGGAAATTCAAATTGGTGCAGCCCCTCTGGAAAACGATACAGAGTTTCCTCAAAAAATTAAAAAATAGAACTACGGTACAACCTAGCAACTGTACTACTAGCTATTTATCCAAAAGATACAAAATGCTGATTTGAAGGGGCACATGCACCCCCATGTTTATAGCAGCACTATCAGCAATAGCCAAATTATGGAAAGAGCCCAAATGTCCACTGACTGACGAATGGATAAAGAAGACATGGCATGCATATGTATATGTAAATATGCATACATATACACACATATATATGTATATACACACATCAATATGTATATATGTATATAATGGAACACTACTCAGTGATCAAAAAGAATGAAATCTTGCCATTTACAACAACATGGATGGAACTAGAATGTATTATGCTAAGCGAAATAAGTCAGGCAGAGAAGGACAAATAACATGATTTCACTCATATGTGGAATTTAAGAAATGAGCTAAACCATAAGAGACTTTTAAAAACTGAGAACACTTAAAAACTGAGACACTTAAAAATTGAGAACAACTGAAGGTTGGTGGGGGATGGGAGGGAGGACAGGGTGGGTGATGGGTATTGAGGAGGGCACCTGTTGGGATGAGCACTGGGTGTTGTATGGAAACCAATTTGACAATAAATTTCATATTAAAAAAAAAGAAATGTAACAGATGAACATAGGGGAAGGGAAAGAAAAATAAATAAAAACAGAGAGGGAAGCAAACCATAACAGACTCTTTTTTAATTTTTTTTTTCAACGTTTATTTATTTTTGGGACAGGGAGAGACAGAGCATGAATGGGGGAGGGGCAGAGAGAGAAGGAGACACAGAATTGGAAACAGGCTCCAGGCTCCGAGCCATCAGCCCAGAGCCTGATGCGGGGCTCGAACTCACAGACCGCGAGATCGTGACCTGGCTGAAGTCGGACGCTTAACCGACTGCGCCACCCAGGCACCCCTTTAACAGACTCTTAAATACAGAGGGGAGGTGGGTAGGGGGATGGGCTAAATGGGTGATAAGCATTAAGGAGGGCACTTATTGGGATGAGCACTGGGTGTTATATGTAAGTGATGAATCACTGGGTTCTACTCCTGAAACCAGTACTACACTATATGTTAACCTGAATTTAGATACATAAATTTAAAATTAATTTATTAATTTTAGGGGTGCCTGGGTCTCTCAGTCAGTTGAGTGTCAGCTTGGTTGATTTCAGCTTAGGTCAAGATCTCACAGTGTGGGGTTTGAGCCCCATGTTAGGCTCTGTGCTGACAGCACAGAACCTGCTTGGAATTTTCTCTGTCTCTCTCTGCCCCTCCCTTGCTTATGCTCTCTCTAAATAAATAACAAACAAACAAATAAATCATCTTTTAAAACTAAAGGAATCTTCCTTATAAATTTTGGTAATTAGGGTAGTATGAGCCATGTTATATGATCAGTAAATACATTTTGAATAAATTAATAGGTGGTTATGTATGAATAAATGGATTAATTAACAAATTAACAGATGGAGTGAGATGCATACATCAGCACAGTGAGCTATTAAATTCTTGAGAAATCAGGGTA
This sequence comes from Lynx canadensis, assembly GCF_007474595.2. Taxonomy (NCBI): domain Eukaryota; kingdom Metazoa; phylum Chordata; class Mammalia; order Carnivora; family Felidae; genus Lynx; species Lynx canadensis. The sequence goes on from NC_044303.2 coordinate 170,642,081, forward strand.
ACTGACTTTCAGCATGTACACACATGTGTAACTATATAATATAATTGTTATATAATTAATAACTTATAACAATGTATGTATCATTTAACCAGAGATCCCTTTGTCAATCCTGAATAGATAAAATTTACCCCCACTTTGACAAAGAATTGAAAAAATGTTGGTCTGATTTTACTATGTGATAGGCTGATGCATTTACCTAGAAATTTGTAAAAATGGTGCTCTCAGAAAGGATAATTTAACATCTTGGTAGCCTTTTGATGTTACATTGTTGGGTTTCCCTTACAAGCTTCATACCAGTGAACCTATATTACAAACAATAATCTTTGGGTGATGGAATAACGACAACAGGTCTCTGTCCTAGGAACAACCATACTTACCTTTCTGTGGAAACTCTAGTGTCACTGTGTCTTCCTACTCCTTCATTGATAATACTGCTACCAGGAAATCTGAGAACATGCAGTGTGATAGAAGTTTATCTGGTTAGAACTTGTGGCAGCCAAAGGGGGAAAGCAATGGCAACATTTCTCTGAGTTTCCCATGAGCAATCCAGGGCCCAGATCTGGGCTAGGCTTGACGCAGTTGCCAGCCTATTATAATGGGTAGGGCGAGGAGTTGCCTGGATCACAGCTAGGTAAAAAAAAAAAAAAAAAAAAAAAAGTCAGTGTTGTCAGATGAGAACCATTGGTGGCAAGAGAAAGAAGTAGCCTATCTTATCAACAGGCTATCACAACCTCAGCTTGAGTGTAAGAGGGGAGGGTGGAAGCCAACAACAAAGAATCTGTCCTATGAAGACTCAAAAAGGGAACTTTCCTTGCTCTGCTTATTTCTATATGTACAAGGATTGGGGGTGAGTGCAGAGAAGAATATTCATCTAACCTTGATCTGGCCTAAAACTCTTTCTTGGTCCTCACTTCTTCCTTGATATTCACTCTGTCCCTGAGCCTTATCAAGTTAGTGTTATTAACTATAACTAATGGGCTATCCCAAAGGGAAAGAATAAATATTCTTTATTTATTTAATGGGTGGAATAAAGGAAAGAGTGAGACACAGGGATGGGATGTGGTAGGGACCTCCCTTGTGTGTAACACTTGTTCATAAAGCTGTGTCAACATTTTGATTTGAATGTCATATCAAAATATTTTCACCTCAATTATTTTTACTTTTAGCAACTTTCCAATGAGAATTGATATGTTTCCGTACATATTCATTAATAGAGATAATGCTTTATGTCACTAAATTTTTTTCCCTATAATTTAGAGTTCAAAGTTCCATAAGTGTCTGCCTCCTCTTCTGTTTTTCTTTTAAAAAATTCTTTGGAAAACAGAGATAGACACAAAGATGGCGGCGTAGGAGGACGCTGGGCTCACCGCGCGTCCTGCTGTTCACTTAGATTCCACCTACACCTGCCTAAATAACCCAGAAAACCGCCAGAGGATTAGCAGAACGGAGTCACCGGACCCAAGTGCAGACGAGAGGCCCACGGAAGAGGGTAGGAAGGGCGGCGAGGCGGTGCGCGCTCCACGGACTGGCGGGAGGGGGCAGGGGCGGAGGGGCGGCTCGCCAGCCAAGCAGAGCCCTCGAGTCCGGCTTGCAAAAGCGGAGGGGCCTGACGGACTGTGTTCCAACAGCAAGCGCGACTTAGCGTCTGGGAGGTCATAAGTTAACAGCTCTGCTCGGAAAGCGGGAAGGCTGGAGGACAAAGGGAGGGTGAGCTGCGGAGCCCCCGGACGAAAGAGCTCAGTTTGGCGGGGAACAAAGGCGCTCGCCAGCGCCATCTCCCCCGCCCATCCCCCAGCCAAAATCCCAAAGGGAACCGGTTCCGGCCAGGGAAATTGCTCGCTCTGCGCAAACACCCAACTCTGTGCTTCTGCGGAGCCAAACCTCCGGCAGCGGATCTGACTCCCTCCGGCTGCCACAGGGCCCCTCCTGAAGTGGATCACCTAAGGAGAAGCGAGCTAAGCCTGCCCCCCCCCCCGGCCGCCGTGCACCTTGCCTTCCCACCCCAGCTAATACGCCAGATCCCCAGCATCACAAGCCTGGCAGTGTGCAAGTAGCCCAGACGGGCCACGCCACCCCACAGTGAATCCCGCCCCTAGGAGAGGGGAAGAGAAGGCACACACCAGTCTGACTGTGGCCCCAGCGGTGGGCTGGGGGCAGACATCAGGACGGACTGCGGCCCCGCCCACCAACTCCAGTTATACACCACAGCACAGGGGAAGTGCCCTGCAGGTCCTCACCACACCAGGGACTATCCAAAATGACCAGGCGGAAGAATTCCCCTCAGAAGAATCTCCAGGAAATAACAACAGCTAATGAGCTGATCAAAAAGGATTTAAATAATATAACAGACAGTGAATTTAGAATAATAGTCATAAAATTAATCGCTGGGCTGGAAAACAGTATACAGGACAGCAGAGAATCTCTTGCTACAGAGATCAAGGGACTAAGGAACAGTCACGAGGAGCTGAAAAACGCTTTAAAGGAAATGCAAAACAAAATGCAAACCACCACGGCTCGGATGGAAGAGGCAGAGGAGAGAATAGGTGAACTAGAAGATAAAGTTATGGAAAAAGAGGAAGCTGAGAAAAAGAGAGATAAAAAAATCCAGGAGTATGAGGGGAAAATTAGAGAACTAAGTGATACACTAAAAAGAAATAATATACGCATAATTGGTATCCCAGAGGAGGAAGAGAGAGGGAAAGGTGCTGAAGGGGTACTTGAAGAAATAATAGCTGAGAACTTCCCTGAACTGGGGAAGGAAAAAGGCATTGAAATCCAAGAGGCACAGAGAACTCCCTTCAGACGTAACTTGAATCGATCTTCTGCACGACATATCATAGTGAAACTGGCAAAATACAAGGATAAAGAGAAAATTCTGAAAGCAGCAAGGGGTAAACGTGCCCTCACATATAAAGGGAGACCTATAAGACTCGTGACTGATCTCTCTTTTGAAACTTGGCAGGCCAGAAAGAATTGGCACGAGATTTTCAGGGTGCTAGACAGCAAAAATATGCAGCCGAGAATCCTTTATCCAGCAAGTCTGTCATTTAGAATAGAAGGAGACATAAAGGTCTTCCCAAACAAACAAAAACTGAAGGAATTTGTCACCACTAAACCAGCCCTACAAGAGATCCTAAGGGGGACCCTGTGAGACAAAGTACCAGAGACATCACTACAAGCATAAAACATACAGACATCACAATGACTCTAAACCCGTATCTTTCTATAATAACACTGAATGTAAATGGATTAAATGCGCCAACCAAAAGACACAGGGTATCAGAATGGATAAAAAAACAAGACCCATCTATTTGCTGTCTACAAGAGACTCACTTTAGACCTGAGGACACCTTTAGATTCAGAGTGAGGGGATGGAGAACTATTTATCATGCTACTGGAAGCCAAAAGAAAGCTGGAGTAGCCATACTTATATCAGACAAACTAGACTTTAAATTAAAGGCTGTAACAAGAGATGAAGAAGGACATTATATAATAGTTACAGGGTCTATCCATCAGGAAGAGCTAACAATTATAAATGTCTATGCGCCGAATACCGGAGCCCCCAAATATATAAAACAATTACTCATAAACAGAAGCAACCTTATTGATAAGAATGTGGTAATTGCTGGGGACTTTAACACCCCACTTACAGAAATGGATAGATCATCTAGACACACGGTCAATAAAGAAACAAGGGCCCTGAATGAGACATTGCATCAGATGGACTTGACAGATATATTTAGAACTCTGCATCCCAAAGCAACAGAATATACTTTCTTCTCGAGTGCACATGGAACATTCTCCAAGATAGATCATATACTGGGTCACAAAACAGCCCTTCATAAGTTTACAAGAATTGAAATTATACCATGCATACTTTCAGACCACAATGCTATGAAGCTTGAAATCAACCACAGGAAAAAGTCTGGAAAACCTCCAAAAGCGTGGAGGTTAAAGAACACCCTACTAACGAATGAGTGGGTCAACCAGGCAATTAGAGAAGAAATCAAAAAATATATGGAAACAAACGAAAATGAAAATACAACAATCCAAACGCTTTGGGACGCAGCGAAGGCAGTCCTGAGAGGAAAATACATTGCAATCCAGGCCTATCTCAAGAAACAAGAAAAATCCCAAATACAAAATCTAACAGCACACCTAAAGGAAATAGAAGCAGAACAGCAAAGGCAGCCTAAACCCAGCAGAAGAAGAGAAATAATAAAGATCAGAGCAGAAATAAACAATATAGAATCTAAAAAAACTGTAGAGCAGATCAACGAAACCAAGAGTTGGTTTTTTGAAAAAATAAACAAAATTGACAAACCTCTAGCCAGGCTTCTCAAAAAGAAAAGGGAGATGACCCAAATAGATAAAATCATGAATGAAAATGGAATTATTACAACCAATCCCTCAGAGATACAAACAATTATCAGGGACTACTATGAAAAATTATATGCCAACAAATTGGACAACCTGGAAGAAATGGACAAATTCCTGAACACCCACACTCTTCCAAAACTCAATCAGGAGGAAATAGAAAGCTTGAACAGACCCATAACCAGCGAAGAAATTGAATCGGTTATCAAAAATCTCCCAACAAATAAGAGTCCAGGACCAGATGGCTTCCCAGGGGAGTTCTACCAGACATTTAAAGCAGAGATAATACCTATCCTTCTCAAGCTATTCCAAGAAATAGAAAGGGAAGGAAAACTTCCAGACTCCTTCTATGAAGCCAGTATTACTTTGATTCCTAAACCAGACAGAGACCCAGTAAAAAAAGAGAACTACAGGCCAATATCCCTGATGAATATGGATGCAAAAATTCTCAATAAGATACTAGCAAATCGAATTCAACAGCATATAAAAAGAATTGTTCACCATGATCAAGTGGGATTCATTCCTGGGATGCAGGGCTGGTTCAACATTCGCAAATCAATCAACGTGATACATCACATTAACAAAAAAAAAAGAGAAGAACCATATGATCCTGTCAATCGATGCAGAAAAGGCCTTTGACAAAATCCAGCACCCTTTCTTAATAAAAACCCTTGAGAAAGTCGGGATAGAAGGAACATATTTAAAGATCATAAAAGCCATTTATGAAAAGCCCACAGCTAACATCATCCTCAACGGGGAAAAACTGAGAGCTTTTTCCCTGAGATCAGGAACACGACAGGGATGCCCACTCTCACCGCTGTTGTTTAACATAGTGCTGGAAGTTCTAGCATCAGCAATCAGACAACAAAAGGAAATCAAAGGCATCAAAATTGGCAAAGATGAAGTCAAGCTTTCGCTTTTTGCAGATGACATGATATTATACATGGAAAATCCGATAGACTCCACCAAAAGTCTGCTAGAACTGATACATGAATTCAGCCAAGTTGCAGGATACAAAATCAATGTCCAGAAATCAGTTGCATTCTTATACACTAACAATGAAGCAACAGAAAGACAAATAAAGAAAATGATCCCATTCACAATTGCACCAAGAAGCATAAAATACCTAGGAATAAATCTAACCAAAGATGTAAAGGATCTGTATGCTGAAAACTATAGAAAGCTTATGAAGGTAATTGAAGAAGATTTAAAGAAATGGAAAGACATTCCCTGCTCATGGATTGGAAAAATAAATATTGTCAAAATGTCAATACTACCCAAAGCTATCTACACATTCAATGCAATCCCAATCAAAATTGCACCAGCATTCTTCTCGAAATTAGAACAAGCAATCCTAAAATTCATATGGAACCACAAAAGGCCCCGAATAGCCAAAGGAATTTTGAAGAAGAAGACCAAAGCAGGAGGCATCACAATCCCAGACTTTAGCCTCTACTACAAAGCTGTCATCATCAAGACAGCATGGTATTGGCACAAAAACAGACACACAGACCAATGGAATAGAATAGAAACCCCAGAACTAGACCCACAAACGTACGGCCAACTCATCTTTGACAAAGCAGGAAAGAACATCCAATGGAAAAAAGACAGCCTCTTTAACAAATGGTGCTGGGAGAACTGGACAGCAACATGCAGAAGGTTGAAACTAGACCACTTTCTCACACCATTTACAAAAATAAACTCAAAATGGATAAAGGACCTAAATGTGAGACAGGAAACCATCAGAACCTTAGAGGAGAAAGCAGGAAAAGACCTCTCTGACCTCAGCCGTAGCAATCTCTTACTCGACACATCCCCAAAGGCAAGGGAATTAAAAGCAAAAGTGAATTACTGGGACCTTATGAAGATAAAAAGCTTCTGCACAGCAAAGGAAACAACCAACAAAACTAAAAGGCAACCAACGGAATGGGAAAAGATATTTGCAAATGACATATCGGACAAAGGACTAGTATCTAAAATCTATAAAGAGCTCACCAAACTCCACACCCGAAAAACAAATAACCCAGTGAAGAAATGGGCAGAAAACATGAATAGACACTTCTCTAAAGAAGACATCCAGATGGCCAACAGGCACATGAAAAGATGTTCAGCGTCGCTCCTTATCAGGGAAATACAAATCAAAACCACACTCAGGTATCACCTCACGCCAGTCAGAGTGGCCAAAATGAACAAATCAGGAGACTATAGATGCTGGAGAGGATGTGGAGAAACGGGAACCCTCTTGCACTGTTGGTGGGAATGCAAACTCATGCAGCCGCTCTGGAAAGCAGTGTGGAGGTTCCTCAGAAAATTAAAAATAGACCTACCCTATGACCCAGCAATAGCACTGCTAGGAATTTATCCAAGGGATAGAGGAGTACTGATGCATAGGGGCACTTGTACCCCAATGTTTATAGCAGCACTCTCAACAATAGCCAAATTATGGAAAGAGCCTAAATGTCCATCACCTGATGAATGGATAAAGAAATTGTGGTATATATACACAATGGAGTACTATGTGGCAATGAGAAAAAATGAAATATGGCCCTTTGTAGCAACGTGGATGGAACTGGAGAGTGTAATGCTAAGTGAAATAAGCCATACAGAGAAAGACAGATACCACATGGTTTCACTCTTATGTGGATCCTGAGAAACTAAACAGGAACCCATCGGGGAGGGGAAGGAAAAAAAAAAAAAAAAAAAGAGGTTAGAGTGGGAGAGAGCCAAAGCATAAGAGACTGTTAAAAACTGAGAACAAACTGAGGGTTGATGGGGGGTGGGAGGGAGGGGAGGGTGGGTGATGGGTATTGAGGAGGGCACCTTTTGGGATGAGCACTGGGTGTTGTATGGAAACCAATTTGTCAATAAATTTCATATATATAAAAAAAAATTCTTTGATCTGTAGGAGTTAAAATATTAATACTGCTTTTCCTTAAGATAGTGAGTGATTTTTATTTTCTTTTGTGTGCTTTTGTGTACTTTCGAAATATTATACAAAGGACCTCCATCACAGTAGTAATCAGAAAAAAACTATTAAAGTCATAATGGAATTGCAAAAGAAAAGCACACAATACTTCCCATGAGGCCCACCTCTGGCTTTCTTCCATGAAAACATTTTCTCTCTGCATGTGAGTTACAAGAAATTGCTCAATGCTTTGTTATTCTCATTTCCATTAAATCTCTCTTTTACATGACCCCCCCCCCATTTCATCACCTCTGCTTCTATTCTTGTAATAAGATAGTTCATGGAGGGAAAAATAAAGATGCTGTTTGTCATTGGTGCTATTAGACACTTCCTCCAACTTTATGGTATTGATTGCTACTCTATACACTCAACTGCACCTCCTTACTCTCTTACTCTCCCCCCATCTGATCACTTCACATTTTGTAGCTGGGCATGAACATAAAAGGAGAAAGCCAGACAACCTCCTTCCATCTCCTCCACCTCTGGAGCCACCTCCAGTTTGGCACAGGATCAATGAGTGTGATGCTTAAGTCATGCTCAGTTTCTTCCTCTCCTCAGCATGATACATGGAAAACACTTCGCTTTCTTGGTTTCCATTCATGCCTAGCCATTAGCTCTTGGAAACTGATTTTTGGTCGTTTACCCTTGTTTATTTCTTAACAATTCAAAAGAGAGCAAAGATGCCTTTTCTATACTCCTTGCACTTTCTATTTTCACTGCTAATTCATTGTCTGGGCTGAGTTGCTTAGAGAATGTTGCTGCCTTGGTAGGCTACTTCTCTGTTTTTCCTGCCCTTAAGTCTTTCTTTCAGGAATGGTGTTTAGCTTTACTGGGCCAGGTACTTTACTCCGTGGAGCGTCTGGGTGTGGCTGACAATTGCTGGATCTTAGTTTCTTCCCTATCTCCCATCCTTTGTTCCTCTTTATTAAGCATTTCCAGGTCCTTTCTTATTAAAGAGTATTCACAGTGAGACTGCTAGAAAGAAATTTCACAGTCAGATCATAGGAAAGAAAGGAAGAGCCACCTTTGGGAAGAGGAAAGCTACATATATTGGAGACCTAAACAACCCATACTGTGATTCCTGGAAAACATTCTGAGGAAATGTCCTGACTCTAAATACTTTCTCCCAACAGGGTGCCTGGGTGGCTCAGTCAATTGAGCATCTGACTTCGGCTCAGGTCATGATCTCATGGTTCGTGGGTTCAAGCCCTGTGCTGGGCTTGCTGCTGTCAGTACAGAGCCCACTTTAAATCCACTGTCCCGCTCTCTCTCTGCCCCTCCCCTACTCATGGTCTCTCTCTCTCTCTCTCTCTCTCTCTTAAAAATAAACATTTAAAAAAAAAACTTTCTCCCATCAGGCATGGAGTAATTAATGAAGAGTCATCTACTGTTCTGTCTGTTGGAACACCTTCCTCTTACACACCTGCCTGACCAATTTCTACTCATCTTTCAAGGTTCAGCTCAAACAACTGTAATCCTTGGAATTAGTTATTTCTTCCTCCCTTAACTCCAATAAATACCTTCACCTATAGCCCACTCCTGTTTAGCTAGGTGAACTATCCTTAAACTCAGTTTACCATAGTCTTTATCATCTTACACTGAAATTATTTATTTTTCCACTAGACTGTGAGAACATTCAAGGGAGGTTTCCTTTCCTTTTTATCCTTGATACCCAGCATGAGCTTGGAGCACAGTAGCATTTCCATATGTGTGGAATGGATAGAAGTTTGTGGGTCTGGTTCTTCTGTTGCAGGTTTACAGACACAGAACCCATGGCAGAGGACAAAGGCCATACTATGTTACAGAAGTTCTTCCCTGTTGATTCAAGTGGCTAGTGACATCTTTTGCTTGTTTGGAAATGTGAGTTGCAGATAGGGTCAGGTTATCCTGAAGATAAGTCTCCATTTAGCCTCTGGGGCTCCATTGCAAGGTTCTCTTCATGGAAGAGACTGAACTGTACCACTGTGCTCTTCTTTTCCAACTGTCGGCTTTGGCAATCTTATGCAACTTTCATTTTTTAAAATGTTTATTTATTTTTGAGAGAGAGAGAGAGAGAGCGTGTGTGTGTGTGTGCGCGTGCGCACGCGCGTGCACGCAAGTCAGGGAGAGGCAGAGAGAGATGAAGACACAGAATCTGAAGCAGGCTCCAGTCTCTGAGTTGTCAGCATAGAGCCCAGTGAGCCTGATGCAGGGTTCAGACTCACAAACCATGAGATCATGACCTGAGCTGAAGTCGGGTACTTAACCAACTGAGCCACCCAGGTGCCCTGCAACTTTCATTTTGATCTATGTGATTCTTCATCTTCAGTGCTGGCAAGAGCAGGATGAGTAAGAAAAATGTCTCTAATGCTTCACAACAGCTTGGCAGTCCCATGCAGCTTTGGAAATCCAGAGACAATCCCAACATTGGCTGTGCAGTGACATAACTCCAAGTGTTTTAGCTCTGAAAAATGAGTTCAGTTTCTGTCTGTGAGTTAACACTTTGCACACACTTTGTTGTTACTATGTGGAGACAGTGTCACAGGATAAAAATGCCAGAACTGAACAGGCTTCTTGACATCATAATCTTATTTTTCAAGAGAGGACTGGTAACCTCTCTTGAGGTAGCCAGAGAAGTGAAGTTATTTGCGCAAGCTCACACAGCATTTGGTAATAAAGATTGAAATAAAATTGGAAGGCAGGTTTCTTGTGCCCATTCTAGTGTTTATTTTAAACACAGTTGACTGACTGAACACTTTAGCCTGGAGGGGAGGGCTCATAGCTTAGAATGGAGTGGGGAAAAGTGGTGGTAGTGGTGGTGGTGAACTGTGCAAAGAATGGTATGTAACCTTAGGCAGCTATGGAACCTCTCTGGGCCTTAGTTTCCTTGTCGTTAAAGTGTGAATGATAATAGCTACCCTACCAGCTGTTTTGAAGATTAGATGACATCATGTCAGTACACTGCCTGGCATAAAGCTTGGCCTTAGGGGACACTCAGTAAGCAAGGGCCCTTATTATCAAGCAGCATTTGTTCCTCTTTGCCCCATTCCAGCTCCAGACAGCTTCCCAGGGGACAGTCAGTGCAGCAACCCACTGGCTACAAAGCATTCGTGCAGGACAGATCTGTGAAAGGGTTGAGAGCAAATCCAGTGTGTAAGAAAACAACCAAACTCCCATAAAGCCTGATTATTTACACTGTTTATTAATAGCCCTGCTCCTCCTTCTCTCCCCCGGCAACAAATTAGGATCTGACTTGAGGTATCGCTCTGGGAAGGCAGGGCCTCGTGTGCATTTCTGTGGGGGGTATCTCCTGCATAATGCATCCTGGCATCTAAAGGGGGCCTGGATGTCTGCCCGCTCTCAGCTTCCTTTTGTATCTCCCATCATTACCCATAAAAGCCTTCATTATGATTCGGGTCCCCTTTATTGCACATATAAATAAAATCTGACAAAAGTGTAAGTAAATCCTTTAGTGGTAAAAGCTGATAGAAGAGGGCAAAAATTAATTTTATGCATGAAGAATCTCATTAAGTAGTTTCATGGAAATAAAAAGAACTGGCATCAGAGACTGGTGGGGTGCAGGCTTCTAGGGTCTGCAGGTTCTGCAGCCTTGCCAGGGAGGAGGCAGTGCGCCCTGGCTGCTCTTCTTGGTGGCCTCCAGGATGCACGTGGCATCAGAGCCAAACCTTGTGGAAAAGGCTTTGATTCCAAGGCAGGCAAAGGCCCCAAGGCCCTTCCACTCAGACTCTGGAGAAGCCCCACGGATGTGAGTGGGAAGGGATCATTGAGGGAGAGCCCTCAGAAACCCTGTGCCGGGCAGAGCAAGGCCAAGGCATACGCCTAAGAAAATAGCATTTGAGATGCCTACAGCTAGCTCTAACTCCTCCTCTGTAGGACCCTCCAGTGCTAATTTTACCACCACCTCCCTCTCTACCTGGGGGCTAATCTCAGGGGAGGATGAAGGGTAGGGTGGAGGCCAGCAAGGGGAGGGGAGAAGGGAAATGAGGTGCAATGGAGGTGGGTGGTCCAGAAAAGCAGGATTCATCTGCTGGGGGCAGGAAACGTATATACAGTAGGCTCATATGCTCTGATAGTGAGGTCCAAGCTTCAGTGACTGATTCCATATTCTTTTTTTTTTTAATGTTTATTAATTTTGAGAGCGAGAGAGAGCACAATTGGGGCATCAAGAGTTGGATGCTTAACCACCTCAGTCACCAAGGCACCCCTAGTTCTTAATTGATTGATACTTTGCATTTTTTTCCCCGGTTTTCATTCATATCATGTGAGGGCAATGATGTGATCAATGTGTTTTGTTTACTTCCACCCTGGAAAAGAAATCATTGACATAAAAACAAAAGTAATCTGTTCAGTCCATCACCTTTCACTAGCTTTCTGCTTCCAGCCACTGTAGGTTCCAGCCTGGGCCATTCAGCAATACATGATGAGTTTACCCTAGATGTAAAATAACTCATTATCAGCTCTTTGTGGTTTCAGTGTACAAAGACCATTTCATACATAAGTAGCTTATTGCAGATAGTTTTAATTGGTTGACTGTGTGTGTAAGTACAATAGGTTTTAATACTGAAAGTCTGTGGACAAGATAGGTTTTAAGAAAGGATTATGTTCTTGGCTTATTTTCCACCATGACTGCATGTCTCATAAGGAATAGACAATGAGATAACATGGGAGCTGTATTGGATATTAGAAAAAAATAAGCAGTAAGAAGAGTAATAAAAACAGGAGGGAAAGAGCAATCCTTCAATAACAATTCCTTATTGGTGTTTAAATGTTCCAGGGAAGTTGCATCTGTAAATCCCTGAAACATGCCGAGAAGACACACACTAATGTTTGTCTGTGTGCTTGGGTTTTGACAGGGCAGAAATAGTATTAGAATAATGGTCAGAAGGGAATTGAATTCGGAAGCAGCAGGAAGTTTGAACTGAGTTCGAATCTCAGCTCTGTCTCTTAGTATGTTCAAGACCTTGCGTAAAATAGTTAATCTTTCTGGGCATCAGTCTGCTTAGAGTTCTTTTGAGGATTGTGGAAAGCTACACAGAGCTTGTTCTACCACAGGCTCTCCATAAATGACAGCTCTTAGGCGTCTTTAGGGAGCTGAGATTGGATGTGTAAGGTGAGCCAGATTGTAATCTCTGGGCCTTTTCCAACCATTTGCATCTGACTACTCCTTCATCTCACTGCATATCTTCTGTTCCATATGTCATGTCTTCGCTTTGATGAAAGTACCAAAGTGATTAGAATAAAGAGCAAATACATTTTTGAAATGTCAGCCCCAGAGCATTGTTTGGATATAGTTTCCAAGTTCCTTTCCAAATTGTTTTCAAAGAATTCAATTTTCTTTCTTAACTGTGCTTGCTGATCAAGGCACCTGCTTCATTGGTTGGGCTTGCCGTTGGCTTTATAAAACTCTGTCTTCATTATAAGCTGCAGCACAGTTGCCTTGTCCTCAGTTGCTGGCTTTGCCTTTTGTTTTGGCCATGACCAAAAACATAATATTTTACCTATTAACACCTCATTTAAAATGAAAAAAAATAGCTAAGTATCATGCATGCAATTTATTAGGGAATTTGTAATTAAGGGAAGATAGTTTTCTTTGGTAGTAAGATCATCAAATCTACCTAAGTTATTTGTTGCTCTTTTAGAAAACTGTGCTTTAAGGCAGGCTTAACGCTTTGCAAAATGCGAATTGAGCTATTTTTAACTAGGTTCTTCTTCATGCTCATTAACCTCATTGAACCATTGTTTGACAAAGGTGGAACATGAGGTGAAAGAAATATGGTATTCCAAACATCCCACCTTTTGTGGGACTTTAAAATATATGGGATGTTGGAACTCACTCCCACATATCCAGGTGTATAGCTTGGTAAGTTCTCTTGAATGACCCATGTATGGATGGCTTCCTTGTATCTGGGGAACATTACCCTAGTCCAAAACCCACATTTCACAATTGAGGCTATTAAGAGAAAAGAAGAATCAAAGCAACTATCAAGCTCACAGAGATAGATAATAGCAAACAGGTTTCTGCCTCCTGGGGCCATTCTGAATCCACTACTTTCATACTGCTCCTTGGAACATTCGTTGATGTTATTATCTGCATGGAGTTTTAAAAATGATTTCTTTAACATATAACTAAAAATGTAACTTATCCTGAATCATAGAAAATAATATTACAATGTCAAAATGGCAGAGCACTATCGTTACAATCGAAGATGCCTCCCAGGGAATCCAAGTTTGGAGAGAGAATGGACAAGATGTAGGAAATCTCAGTTTTGCTTTCTCAGAAGTTTCTTGAATGCACCTCCCCTTTATCTAACATATTAGATCTCGAGATGGCCAACCACGGGCATCTTTGCTTATTTAGCAACCACATCCCACTCCTACATTGATGAACCAACTGGTGGTGTAATTGGCCAACCTATGACACTGACTGGTTTAGCTGAGAGGAAGAGCCAGGCATGCAATCTCACAGCTTTGAGGAATCAGATCATCCAGGTGATAGAATCTCTCTACCCTTTACACCTCTTTTTTCCATTTCTGCCTGTCTTCTTCTCTTTAGACTGTTTCTGGGAGTAGCAGTTGGGATACATGTAATAAATTTGTCCAATAACTGCAGACTGGCTGGAGTTAGGACTGATGGTAATCCCTGACCCTTCCTCAGTTTCTTTTTATGCTCCCTGGGTCAGCAGCAGTAAACTCCTGTAGTACTTTGTTCCTCTCCTCTTTGTCTCAGGTCTCCTTTTTCATGATGATGGCAGAAATGAATTCCTTTTGCAAGTTTTAAGTGTTTGAATTCTTCTGAAGAACCTCATTTTAAAGGCATTTTCTATGTTAAGGACATATTAAATTCTGAGCCTCAGTTTCCTCATTGGAAAAATGTAAGAGTTTAGCCATTAACATAGTGTTTGGTCATCAATACAAGTCAATAATAATAAAATAATAACTACCAGTGTCCTTATTACTATTAATTATATTAAGAATTTTGATACAGAAATGTTTTTCTTGTGAAAGATTCCAAAATCTTTCTACCACATACAAAAGTAAATATGCTCAGCCTGCAGAATTAGCAGCTTTTTAGCCTACATTCCCCAAAACATCTTATATTAGCAGAACCTATTTCTTCAATGCATTTATCCCAATGTATTGTATTGTAAGTACTTGTTTTTAGGTCCTGCTCTTTTATTGGATTTTGAGTTCTTCAAGGACAAATGCCATGACTTAATTCACTTCTGTATCCTCAGGTGCCCAGTGCAGTGCCTGGTACTCAGTAGGTGTTCAGAAAATGCTTGTTGAATGAGAAGTTCTCAGGCTTAAGAAGATAGTGGGTAGTCATGGCACCTAACACAAGTGTCTCCTGTTTAAGAACCACAGACAGTCTGGACTTTGAGTTTGGGTTTTCCACATTACCAAGGAATGATAATCAGCTTTGTCCTCCTCCTCCTCCCTGCCTTATAACTCATGCTGCTATGGGTTAGAATCCCTGGCAGGGATAAGGCAAAAAGCGACTCAGGCAAACTTGGCAAAGTGCTATAAATTTGGATAACAGGCCTACTCAGGTTTGGTGTTTGTGTTTGTTTCTTTGTTTAATGAGTCCATCTGGCATTTTTCTTCTGTTTATTGGAGTCCGATAGTTGCAGAACTTTCTTTTTTTCTGGTTTCATTTTACTCTCTTCTGTTATAAACGCATAGAGAGATCCACTTAGTTGGGAACTTATATTAATCTGGTATTCTACAGCTATGTGGCCATTTGCTATGGAGGGAATTGTTTGCAAGAATTATTTTTAGCATTCAGAGGTTTCTGCATAGATTCCATACACTGGCCTTTTGGTTTAATAGTGATTTTTAAGAAGGCACAACTGACCTATGCATTCATCCAATAAATATTTGTTATAGTTCCAGTAAATTAGGCCAAGATTTTCCTCTACAGTTACTTTTGAAGATAAAGCACCAGGTAAGCAGAAAAGCTTCCTGGTCTCTAGAGCTTTAGCAGATATTTAATTCTCTTTTGCAGAATGGAATCAGCCAATGTTACAAATCAGACTCCCAGAATCCATCAGTGGTTACAACCTAGGGCCTTGGCAGGTAGGAGTGGGTTACACTGGATGATGTGAGGAGAAAAAAAGCAATTGTTGCCCTCTGTACCATACACGCTCTACACCAAATGCATTTATGCTCATCTTACTGATTTGGTATCTGGACTCAAACAGAGCCTGCCCACTTTGATTTGCTCCTTTCTCTTAATGATTTCCAAAGGTAACAGGAGAATTGCAAATAAAGGAACAAATGAGGAAAGGAATATACACCCTAAGTAGTTTTTAAACAATTCATCTGGAAAGCTTATGCACAGCTGCCTACGCTTCTGAAGGCCATTACCAGTTCCTGGAAGGATAATATCCCCACTTCCTGTTCACTGCATTTATCTTCTCTGCTTGGCAGGAGAAAACCATTCTGCTTTGCCTTGCAGGAGATCAGGGACCAATTTTCATCTCACCTGCTTTCATCTGAGCTCATACCACCACCTAGTAGGGCGCTGGGCATGTAGTGTTCAGTAAATATTTGTATGCTTTACTCAGTGGTGCTATTTTCCTCTGTACTAATCAAAACAAGACAAAGTCATTTGAGTCTGAGATATCTGGTCTATTTAGAAACAGTGGCTAGGAGGATTCCAGGCACCTTTAGTAGAACAGCACACTATACCAGGTCACAGCCATTTTTTTCACATTAGGTGTGACTCTAGCCCCCCAAATCAATACATGTGCTCTGATGTTTACCATCCCTAATGACTACTGGATGTACTTTGTAAAGAGTAGAGTGACTCATTAGGTTCCAGTCCTGACTCTGTGTGACCTCAGAAAAATTACTCAACTTTGTTGGACATTTATTCTTTATCTGTACAACAAGAAGGTTGTGATAGATCGTTTCTAAGATTAGAATGGCTGAGATTTTCTCTGGGTACCAATACCACTCTTCTGGAATGCCCTGCCTGGAGCACTGCCACATTATGGATCAAAAAAAAGGAATATGTGGGTTGAATATGATTTCTGCTGTCCAGGTGGAATGGTGACTGTGTAGATTGAGTGTTACACATATACCAGCTGTGTTCTGACTCTTATTAGCTGTGTGGCCAAGGACAAGTTGCTAAATTGGTTTTCTCATCTCTAAAGGAGCATAACATTAGTACCTAAATTGTGGAGTTGTGATGAGATTTAGATATGGTGAAACATACAAAGCACTTGGAATAGTGACTAAGACATGGTATACACTCAGTAAATGTTGGCTATTATTATTGCTGTTGTTAATGTTACATTTCAGTTATATACTTAAGATCTCTTTTAGCTCGGATATTTAATTATAAGCCAGTACTTGCACTTGATGAAAAATACTGGACCAGACTTAAGGTATGCATTAGAAGATGTGATTTTTGGATAATCTGTTATATGTATTAGTGATTTACCACTAGGGGTCAGGAGCAATCAATCTTCATAGGAGGTTGCAGCTAGGTTAATCCTAATCCTACATCCAGTGGACTGTCAGTGATGATACATCCAACTGGGGTTTGTTCTTATTTTTGCTTTTCATTTATTTACCAATTCATAAAATATACAATTAGTGAATATCTACTATGTGCCAAACACTGTTGTAGATACTGGAGATAGAGTGATAATTAAAACAGACAGGAATTAAAGTCTTCAAGAACAGGAGTCTTGAAGACCTTAATTCTAGTGGGGCAACAGACAATACATAAGTAAACAAAGAAAAAGGTCAGTCTCAGATAGTGATAGGTGCTATGATGGCAGTAAAACCATCGTATGGTAGGGAATACTTTACACTGGATGGTCAGGAAAAGCTACCATGGGAACAAATATTTGAGCTGAGTTCTCATTTGTTAGTAGGAATCCGCTACCTGAGGGCATGAGGAAGATTATTCAGTGGGAACAGCATGTGTGAAGGCCTTCTTGCAGGAGCTCTGTGTAATCAAGGAACATAAAGAAGCCCAGTGTGGTTGGAAGAGAAGAAGGGTAAGGGCTGAGTTGGGGAGTTAAATACAGACCAGATGGTTTGGGGCATTAAAGGTCCTGGTTAGAAATTTAGATTTTGTTCCAAATGTATTGAGAAGCCATCTGAATGTTATAAACAGGGAAGCGACACAATCTGATACACATTTTTAAAACATCATTCTGGTTTCTCTGTGACAAATGGATTTTTGCAAATGAAACTGAAATCAGGTTAACCAGTTGCCACTAATCCAGGTAAAAGCAGAAAGGGCTTGGAAGGTGAAGAGAATAGACAGATTTGGGATATGTTTCAGAGGTGGAGGCCGAAAGATTTGCTTCCAAAAGTGTTTTAATATCTTAGGTGACATTTTTCTCACATCTGAAAACTTCTTAAAAATCTGCATGCCCACCATTTCCTTAGGTATCTTCATTAGTCTGTAAGAATTCTGCTTGGTGTTCTCAAAGCCTGAATGCATTTATGCCACTTTTCTGAGTATTCATCTTAAGAAAAAAAAATTGTTGCTCCCATGCAACTCACACACTCACCAACTGAATCAATAGGCCCTGGGCTTGGGCTCTTAGAGATGTCTCTATGGCATGCATTTATTTATTTATTTATTTATTTATTTATTTATTTATTTAACATGAAATAAATTACTGGAAGTTCACAGCAAGTGATTAAATGCCCATTAAACCCTCACTTGTTAGAGAGGGAATATGAATGAACCTGAATTCTTAAACCAAAGAAATCTTAAAGCGTGCAGCATTGCACCTCTTTGGGTGGCTATGTGTTTGGGGCCTCCTTGCTTCCTGTCTTCCTTTAGAGTACAGGAGATTGAACTAGTCAATTTACAATGATTGACTTCTCCCACAGAGACTTTAATCCTAGTATCTCCCTTGCTATGCCTGTGTCCCTGCTGCATTTTTGTCTATTAAATTTTTAATTTTAATTCCAGAATAGTTAACATACAGTGTTATGTTAGTTTCAGGTGTACCTTATTTTCAAGACAGGTTATCTTCGATTCCTCCCATCCCGGAGGACGGACTGGGAGCTCATCAAATGCCTTTGCTTCCATTCAAATGAGTGATGCAAGTCTGTTTTTATTGACCTTTCTTCTCTGGTCACTTTCACATTTATGTGCAGACATGTTTTCCAGTAGAGTTTGACTTTCACTGTGGGTAAAAGTTTGGCTGTTCATTTATGAAGTGTAGAATATAAAATATAATTGATCAGCTAATCAGTATGTGGATCACTTGGATCTTTACATTTATTT
This sequence comes from Lynx canadensis, assembly GCF_007474595.2. Taxonomy (NCBI): domain Eukaryota; kingdom Metazoa; phylum Chordata; class Mammalia; order Carnivora; family Felidae; genus Lynx; species Lynx canadensis. The sequence goes on from NC_044303.2 coordinate 170,660,686, forward strand.
TTAAAATTCCTAACCTTTCTTCTCTATTGTAAGCAGAAAGGACATTTATTGGAAACATAACAGGTAGCTTTTAGAATACAAGGAAAGACTAAGAGATTTAGAAAATGAGCATATCTGAGGTCAGATGGGGGTGAGAACTACCGCCAAGATCATAGTGTGCGAGAGCTGCCTGCACTGCTCCTATTGCTGGTCCGACACCACCACCCCGCCTCGCTGCTCCAGCACCCCAAGACGCCGGGTGATCCTGCCGATGCCCACGTTTCCATAGGTAGAGCTGCCACTGTTTTCCAGATGCCAGTGCTCCTCTCCCTTGCTGCCTCTGTCACAACCAGACTGAGTTCTGGACCGTTCCTAGGCCTCTGTGTCACTGCCTCCAGATTCAAAGTCCTATGAAGCTGTGGCCCATTGGAAGCCATGGGACTATGTGCCCAGGCTCAGCTGGCAGGTATCAGGAGAGTTAAACTGGTACTTTTGGCTTCTCTGGTCAGAGGCAGCACTCTACATTTTAGTCTTTAATTCTGGGCTGTAAAATATATATATATATATACCTTAGAGATTCCTTTGATGAAAGTCTGTTGGGAGTAATTTGTTTAGTGTATGACAAACTTAAGTGTCTATATTTCTCTCTTTTTCCGACAGTTTGATATCTAACTGACATAATAAACTGCATGCATTTGAAGTATGAAGTTTGATATGTTTTCAAATACATATATACCTGTGAAATCATAACGACAGTCAAGAGGGTGTATATATTCGTCACTTTCAAAAGTCTTCTTCTGCCTTTCCCTGAGTCCTCCAAAGCAACTATAGGTTAGTTGGAACTTTCTAAAACCATGTGAAAATGCAGTCACACAGTATGTATTATTGTTTTATATCTGACTTCTTTCACTCAGTGTAATTATTTCAGGTTCATCCATGTTGTATGTACCAACAGTTCTTTCTACTGCTGCGTAGTATTCCAGTGTGTGTGTGTGTGTGTGTGTGTGTGTGTGTGTGTGTGTCACAATTTGTCCACTCACCATTTTATGGATGTTTGGTTATGTCTAGTTTTGGGCTATTACAAATAACATCTATCAATATTTGTGTACAAGTTTTTGTGTACACATGTGCTTTTATTTCTCTTAAAAAATACCTAGGAATGGAATGTCTGGGTCCTATTTTAGGTACATGTTTAACCTTTTAAGAAACTGCAAAATATTTTCCAAAGCATTTGAATCATTTTACTACCAGCAGTGCTGGGAGAAGTTCCAGTTGCTCCAGATCATCCCCAACTTTTGATATGGTCAGAAATTGACATAGTCTCTCACATATTTACAATTCATGATCCAGTGTAAAGGAGAACATGTACTTTCTAATGCCATATATAAAATATAGTAGCGCCCCCCCACCTGTCTGTGGAGGATATGTTCCAAGACCTCCAGTGGATACCTAAAACTGTAGATCGTATACTGAACCTTATATATACTATGCTTTTTCCTAAACGTACATCCCTGTGGTAAAGTTCAATTTATAAATTAAGCACAGTAAGAGACTAACAAAAATAACTTATAATAAAATAGAACAATTATAATAATATTCTATAATAAGAGTTAGGTAAGTGTGGTCTTTCCCTCTCAAAATATCATATTGACCTCTACTCACCCTTCTTCTTCTTGTAATGATGTGAGATGATAAAATGAAATGAGGTTGAATGGCATAATTTGTCATAACTGTAGGCTACTGTTGACCTTCTGACAATACAGAAGGAGGTATGAAGGAGGATCATTCGCTTCTGGACCATGGTTAACTATAGGTAACTGCAACCATGGAAAGTGAAATAATGGTTTTGCATTCTGCAGATAAGGTGGGGAGGGGGATTGGGAGGGGTTACTGTATTAAGAAATCATTCTAGGGGCGCCTGGGTGGCGCAGTGGGTTAAGCGTCCGACTTCAGCCAGGTCACGATCTCGCAGTCCGTGAGTTCGAGCCCCGCGTCAGGCTCTGGGCTGATGGCTCAGAGCCTGGAGCCTGTTTCCGATTCTGTGTCTCCCTCTCTCTCTGCCCCTCCCCTGTTCATGCTCTGTCTCTCTCTGTCCCAAAAATAAATAAAAAACGTTGAAAAAAAATTTTTTAAAGAAATCATTCTATCAGTGTGCCAAGCATTATCCTATGATGTTTTGTCCAAGAGAAGAGAGATATCGTAATTTGAAGTTTCAACAAAGAAAACAATAGATGTCTTGAGTTTAAGGAGCACAGAAAATGAGTGAAAACCTAGTAACATTTCCAATAAGTCTTATGAATGATACACAAGGTAGACAATGTAAATCTGGCTTTCTGTGTCCACAGGGATCAAGACAGGAAGGGGAATAGTGGTTCAAGATAAAAGACCTGTAGTGTATAGTGCTACCAGTAAGGAACCTCTGTGCTGACCCAGAAGTACTCAGTGTGAAGTAATAAATGAGTCCTCGAATAATTCTCTAAGTCAAGGGGGAAAAACCAATACAGTGGCTTTTTAGTATACCATTAAAGCTTAAAAGCGCCTATTGGAAGTCCATACTTTATCACTTAACTGATAACTATTACTTATGGTTAACAGATTCTATCGGTGAATCATGTATATAACATGGAAAATACTAAATTCAAGAGGTATTCAATTACTGCCAAATGAAAACACCCCTCGTCTAAGTTTTCAAAAATGTTCTGTGTCATCTCTATATATTCAATATTTGTGTTTAGGCCTGGTGCTCCTTCAAGAAGGTGCTGAACTGGTGGAGATATACTTGATATATAGTTTCCTTAGTACAATCAAAGATGGTAGTGATTTGGTTAATATTCAGACAGAAATGTAGATGGTTATTTTGAGGTAGCAACTTATCTTCTGCCTCTTTAAAGTCTAATTTTTCTTTGTATTTTTACCTTCAGTATGGACATGACATTTTAATAGTGGTAAGAATGATATGATATAATTACGGGTTGCCGATGCCTTACAGAAATAAAGTCCATTGCATGATGGAGTATAGATTGGTATGGGATACTGATGCCTCTCCAGTGTTTCAGAACGTGGACCAGTTAAATTGTTTTCATCTCTTGTAAGGCTTTGAGTAATTATCTCATGAAACTTATATGAAATTATAGCTATTTTAAATAAGTACTTGATTGAGAGGCAGTGTGGATGTTTGAGTTCTGAAACAAAGGTGAGGAACATCATTTGGCAACATTTCAAATGTCTGGCTTGACATTGAAATGTTAATTCATCAGCTCTACCTTACCTACCTGGTTTCTCTCTAGCTAATTAAAAAAATTTTTAATGTTTATTTATTTACTTTTGAGAGACAGAGAGAGAGCAAAAATTGGGGAGGGACAGAGAGAGAGGGAGATACAGAATTCTTAGCAGACTCCAGGCTCTGAGCTGTCAGCACAGAGCCTGACACAGGGCTCAAACCCAGACCTTGGGATCATGACCCAAGCTGAAGTCGAACACTTAACTGACTGAGCCACCCAGGAGCCCCATCTCTCTATCTCATTAAATTGCTGTGATAGATTCCCTTTCTGGTAAGAAGTCTTACCTGCAAATGTAAGCATTGCTACCACACTCTCTCAGGTGTAAACTCTCCTTAAAACTAGGCATATGGGCCTTGGCTTTCATTGCCCATCCTTTCATTCCAAAATCCCAAGGCCAGTGTTCCATCACATGACTGAAATAGTCTTTAATTCCAAGTGCCAAGTGGCATGGTTCTATGAGGACCACAGGTACTGAAAGATGAAGCCATTTTATTTTACATACTCTGAACTTGCCTGATTGATTCTCTCATATTCATTGCATAAAATCAGGATGGCTTCTTTGTTCTAAACTTTAGGCTACACTGAACCAGAAAAGAAAGATCAGAAACAGAAAATATTCTGCAAATGGGTTTCCTAAGGAAAACTCTATAACCGCAATTATCAGGAAGCTTCTAGGAATCTCAGCAATCGCTTTGGGAACTCATGGGAAAAGTGGTACTTCTAAATATATCCATCCCAGGAACATTGGTAAGCAAGGCCTTTAAAGTAGATGCGCCAGGAGTGAATTTTCTCAGTGAACACCATTAGTAGATCATGGAAATTTTCCATATAAAAGTTCAACATTGCAATGGTATATTTCTCTCATTCATTTCATTGAATAATTGGGGGTTCTTGTTTTCTTTATGACACAGTGACAGAGCTAAATATTTGCTAAGGATATATATACTCAAAACTATTTTTACAACTAGGGAAGTAGAAAAAAAGGTAGGAAAAAAATCATACAATGACTAGTACTAGTGAAGACAAAAAAAAAAAATCAATAGATAAACAGAGAACAGAGTTATTGCCGTGTGACAAGGAAAGAACCAGACTATGATTCATGACATCTGGGTGGGCCTTCATGCTCTGCTAGTTTTTTCTGGGGTGGATTTAGGCAAATCAAGTAATCTTTCTGGACATTCCTCACATATAAAATTACACTGTTCAACCAACATTATGGGATTCGTTTTTTCATGTAATCATATTTCTGAAGGCAGAGATGATACAAAGTGAGGTTCTTTTACATTTTAGTTCCCACTCCATTTCTTATATGAATTACCAGTAACTTTCTATATCCTGGGAGGTACGCTCATCCAGTTTGCTCCTATTATGATGTTCCCCAAAAGACATTACAGATACAGGTGACAGTCACTGTTTTTTGGCTAGGTGGACATATTTTGAATCTTCTCCATTTTCATCTTCATGATATTCTAGGAAACTACATTTTCTTCCTCAGCTTCCTCCACAGAGGTAGTCATGTTCTTCAATTCTGAATAATGAAATGTAACCGAAAGTTTAATGGAGTTACCTGGGGAAGTTTCTCTTTCCTGCTTGTGTTTTCTTCTCCCCTCTTATTGCTCTTTCAAATATTCCATATGATGATTCCATCTGTTTCCTGAGGAGACCATCTTGTTTCATGTTGAGCCACTGAACCTACCAAAAACCACCTCCTTCCAGACTTCCAGTTGTATATAACAGACAAGTAACATCACCTGATTTTATACTGCTGTAAATTAGATTTTACATTACTTGTATTTTAATGTAATCCTGATACAGCACACCGTGAAGTAATATACATATAAAACTTCGTGATTATCTAAGGATAATTGGTGCTGAAAAGACCACTTAAGGTGAAACCATATAAAGCAGGACCATCAACATCATAGTGAATAGAGATAAAGTATTTAATTGGAATTTTATCTTAGAAAATGAAACTAAAATTGGTGAAAATGATTTAATGAATACCTAACATTTAAGTTATAATTATGACTACAGGCAATGATACCATTATGATTTTTTAAAACAGTTTTACCAAGGTATAACTGATATGTCACAAAATTTACCTATTAGTAGGTTCACACGGTTGTACAATTATAACCATAATTCTATTTCAGAGCACTTCTATCACCCTAAAATTTTCCTGCATGCATGTTTTTTAGTCAGTCTCCACTCTTGCCTTCAACTACAATCATTAATTAGATTTCTATGTTTATAGAATATACACCATATTCAATCATGTGTGAATGATTGAATCATATACAATCTTGTGTGAATGACTTCTTTCATTTAGCATAGTGTTTTGACATATATTCATGTTGTTTCATAGTGTTTTGACATATATTCATGTTGTTTCATGAATAAGTAACTTGATCTTTTGCTGAATAGCAATCCATTATTTGGATATACTACATTTTGTTTATCCATTCATAGATATTTGAATTGTTTCGTAGATATTTGAATTGTTTCCTTATTTGAGTTATAATGAAAAATGCTGCTATAAACATTGGTGAACAAATCTTTGGGTAGACATAAATTTTCATTTTTCTTGGGTAAATACTGGGAAGTGAAATCATTGGATAACATGGTAAGTATATGCTCAACAATTTAAAAACCTGCCCATTTTCCCAAGTGACCCTACCAATTTGCATTTCCACCAGCAATGGATGAATGTTCTGGTTTCTCCATATGTTGCCCAACACTTGTGATTGTCTTTTTGTTTATGGTCATTCTAGACAGGGTAAAATGTTGTCTCATTGTGGTCTTAATTTTCATTTTCGTAATTTCTGAAAAGTTGAGAAACTTTTCATGTAATCATTGTCCATTTGTATGTAAATTTCCCCCCACTTTAAAATTGATTTTTTCTATATTATTGCATTGTAAGACTTATTTATATTTTCATACAAGATACACAGCAATTTTTTATATATATCACTTGAAAATATTTTCCTCTCATTCTGTGGCTTGTCTGTTCATTTCATTAATGATGTCTTTTGCAGAGCCTATTTTAAAATAATGTCAAATTTATCAATATTTTCTTTTATGATTAAACTTTTAGTGTTATAATTAGAAATATTTATCTAACCTAAACTCACAAGGATTTTCTCCAATACTTTATTCTTTTTTTTTTTTTTTTTATGAAATTTATTGACAAATTGGTTTCCATACAACACCCAGTGCTCATCCCAAAAGGTGCCCTCCTCAATACCCATCACCCACCCTCCCCTCCCTCCCACCCCCCATCAACCCTCAGTTTGTTCTCAGTTTTTAACAGTCTCTTATGCTTTGGCTCTCTCCCACTCTAACCTCTTTTTTTTTTTTTTTCCTTCCCCTCCCCCGTGGGTTCCTGTTAAGTTTCTCAGGATCCACATAAGAGTGAAACCATATGGTATCTGTCTTTCTCTGTATGGCTTATTTCACTTAGCATTACACTCTCCAGTTCCATCCACGTTGCTACAAAGGGCCATATTTCATTTTTTCTCATTGCCACATAGTATTCCATTGTGTATATAAACCACAATTTCTTTATCCATTCATCAGTTGATGGACATTTAGGCTCTTTCCATAATTTGGCTATTGTTGAGAGTGCTGCTATGAACATTGGGGTACAAGTGCCCCTATGCATCAGTACTCCTGTATCCCTTGGATAAATTCCTAGCAGTGCTATTGCTGGGTCATAGGGTAGGTCTATTTTTAATTTTCTGAGGAACCTCCACACTGCTTTCCAGAGCGGCTGCACCAATTTGCATTCCCACCAACAGTGCAAGAGGGTTCCCGTTTCTCCACATCCTCTCCAGCATCTATAGTCTCCTGATTTGTTCATTTTGGCCACTCTGACCGGCGTGAGGTGATACCTGAGTGTGGTTTTGATTTGTATTTCCCTGATAAGGAGCGACGCTGAACATCTTTTCATGTGCCTGTTGGCCATCTGGATGTCTTCTTTAGAGAAGTGTCTATTCATGTTTTCTGCCCATTTCTTCACTGGGTTATTTGTTTTTCGGGTGTGGAGTTTGGTGAGCTCTTTATAGATTTTAGATACTAGCCCTTTGTCCGATATGTCATTTGCAAATATCTTTTCCCATTCCGTTGGTTGCCTTTTAGTTTTGTTGGTTGTTTCCTTTGCTGTGCAGAAGCTTTTTATCTTCATAAGGTCCCAGTAATTCACTTTTGCTTTTAATTCCCTTGCCTTTGGGGATGTGTCGAGTAAGAGATTGCTACTTTATTCTAAAAGATATATAGTTTTAGCTTTTCACTTAAGTCTAAGATTCATTTTGAGCTTATTTTTGTGTGTTATATGAAGCAAGGACTTAAGTTTTTTGTTTAAAAATATGGCTATCCTGTTGCTCCAGCAGTTCTTTGAAGAGTTTTCCCATGAATTTCCTCACCACCTTTGCAAAAATAAATTATTCATAAATCTGAGGATACATTTCTGGACAATTTACTTCTGTTTCATTGATGTAGATGTCTGATCTGATGCCACCATTACCTGATATCAGGTAGCATAGCATGTCTTCCAATTTTGTTATTTTTCAAAATTTTTTTGGCTAGTCTAGGTCTTTTGCATTTCCACATAAATTTTAGAAATAGTTTGTCAATTTCTTCAAGAAAGCATGATGGCATTTTGACAAGGATTGAATTCAATTATATAGATTTATTTGGGGAGAACTGTCATCTTAAAAACATTTGGTCTTCCTCTTCTCAAATACGTTATGTTTCTCAATTTATATAAATCTTTAAAAATTTCTCTCAGCAATGTTTTATAGTTTTCAATGTGTAGGTTTCATACTTTTTTTTTGTTAAATTTTTTTTCCTAAGCATTTTAACATTTTGGTGTTATTTTAAATGTAATTTTCTTGATTGTACTTTTGGATTTTTCTTTCCTAGTATATAGAAATTTAATATGCATTGATCTTGTATCTTGATATTTTCTTAAATTTGGTTATGGACTCTAGCAGATTTTGTGTGAATTTATATTGGATATTCTATATACAATATCACATTGTTTATGAATGATAACAGTTTTATATTTTCCTTTTCAAAACGTATGCCTAGAACTCCTTTCATATCTGCCCTTTGAAAACCCTGTAGCATCATCTCTGTCCGCTCCATTTTTATTCATTACTCTCCAGCCACACTGACCTTTCTATCCTGAAACTCATCTGCTATCATTTCTGTCTTAGGGCACTTGCACAAGTTACTCCTTTCCCTGCAACACTCTTCACCAAAATATTTCAGGCTGCCTCCTTTCATTATTTCTATCATTCATGTTTCAAATCAAACATCATCACATCCAAGAACTTTCCTGGCCACGCTACAAAAGTGTCTAATGCTACAACCATTCTGTATCATTCTGTAATTATTGAGAGCACTTGCAATTCCTCCAGCATCTTATTTATCTTTTTACATATTTATTTTCTCTCCCCCAGTCCTCAACTTGAACGTATTTTCCTGAAGGACAGTAACCTTGTCCATAATTTCCACTGCTTGATTCCAAGAATACTGTTTGTCTCACAGAAAGTGTATTTTTTTCCTTTTCTTTTTATTCCAAGATTGATGGGATTAAAGAAAAAGAGAGAAAACTTTAAAGCATGCAAACAAAAACTATTCATGAGAGTAACTTTCATACTTTAGTTATCACTATAAAATGGACTGGAAATTATCACAGGAATTAACTGTTCTAAAGGGAGGAAAAGGCATTAAATAAAGGTAACCTGATACATTTTGGTTATATGTTAGAGCTTTGAAACACTACAGGATATAATATCTTGGTGCACTCATGCATGGTTAAGGGGATTGTCTGTCATATTTTGGAGTCTGAGGAAGAAATATTCAGTTGCATCTGTACAGATTCTTTCTGTGAGTTAGCTTGGGAATTAGGAATGCAAGCTCTAGATCTGGAAGTTTCTATAAAGCACAGACCAGCTCATGACATATGGGCCTGTGGCTTGACCTTTGTTCTTTTGACCTATGCCCATCATCTGCTGGCTACTCAGCCTGAAGCTAAAACAAAGGATCAGCAACATAAGATGCAGTGCTCTAGGGCTAATGGAGCTGACTCAGGACCATGGGGACCACTCAGGCACACCATAGCATCCACTGTTGGCCCTGCCAGCTTATTTACTAGTTTCCTTAGTGTCATTGTCTTGACAAGTAACTCTGGGAATTCAGTGCATTTTTCCCCTTCAGCTAGACACCGCCAGAATATTTGACTCTCTGGATGTGTCAGGCAGGCTCTGTAATTAAATGGCTCAGCATTTCTGTTTGTCAGGGTGATATAAAATAAGGGGAAAAATGTTTGCTTTGTGAAGCCCTGCCATAAAGCCTTCAGGAAGGATTATACATCATCAGGCCTTTGGCTCCCAAAGGAAAATGCTCTGAAAGACAAAACATCTTTGGTGTCAATTTTCAACCAGAAGAAAATTGAATGAAATGAAGTTTGACATATGGAATGGTTTTCATAAGTTGTTTCAAATGTGAGTCACAAGAAATGTCACTTGGAGGATATGGCAGAAGATCAGCTAAGATACTTCTAATAATTTGAATAGAGCCCGGAGCTGACTTACCTTTGTGTGTTCACGGGCCATGCCATGGCCCACATTCAGTTAAGGAAAAACTGGACCCATTCATCATTTGTGATTGCAGAATTTGTATTTGTGTCTTATGGTTGCTTCTTTAGAAAAGGAGGCTGAAACCAGTTTGGAAAAACACTTCAGAAGACTGTCTTGACTTTAATGTACTTACCTAAACCCATTACTTGAAAATAGCCCTTTTATCAAATACTTCCATCTATGTACATATTTTTGAAAATTCTTTTACACTGGCAACTTTCATGTATATATATATATATATATATATATATGAATATTGTATATATATATATATATATATATATATATATATACAATAACATAATGAAATATGACCACCGCAATTGCATCTTGAAGTCATATTAGAAATTCAGTTTATTAAATTAACTCTGATATGCTGTGATGAAGCATAGTTAGGACACAAAGCCAAAGACTGTAAGAAGTGTGTATTTCTCAGAAAGTATGGTCATGTATACATATTTGGGTGTTCACTAATATGATTCAGTTGCAATCACATAAGGTATCCATAGTTGGCTAGCCTCAGTTCTAGATTCAGAATACAGCCAGACTCATTTTTTCTTAATAAGGATTTTCCAAGCCTGGTACCATATATTTATTTGTGTGGGTATGAATTAAACTAGTATATCCTCTTCCTCATTGCCTCTTTCCCTATTCTTAATCCCCAGTTTCTCCAGACTCACAGTAATATGTAGGTTTGTTTCTGTTGTCCTGCAGTTCATGGAAAGTTAAATGAAAAAAAGGTGACAAAGCCAACATCGTAGCTCTCGATCCTGCCTCACAACCGCAGCAAAAACAAGAAATGAGTGAACTGACCTTCCCTTGGAGAGGTTTGGCTAGAAGCTGGATAGAATTGGGGCCTAATGGGCCCCCAAAGTTTCTTCCAATATGTTAGATGTAAGAAAATAAAAGGGAGATTTTCATTTTATATTTGTGAACATGTGTCAGTGGCCCTCCCCTAATGTTTGAGCCGTTATAATATGTAATGGTTTGTACTTCCTTTTTGGATTTCTAACATGTCAACTTAAGATTCATAGAGAAAAATTGGTGAAAAATTGGTCCTCCAGGTGAGAAAAGCCCATCATTACAAATAACAAACATGCAACGATACAGGAGTGGATTGGCTTCCTATCTGCGTTCCCTACACCCTGTTTTCCTAGGGTTTTTTTTTCTGTAGTAACTAGGGCAATTCTGTGTGAGAGCTTCTATAGCTGTGTTTCAGCCTCCCACACAGCCCACATGCTAATCCTTAGTGGATTTAAAGCACCAGGTCCTTTAGTATTAGTCATGCTGATCAATTTTAATTGAAAAAGGCAAAGCACACATTTTACACAGTATGGCACAAGGTACATCCACTGATGGAGTTGCTAGGAGGGAGGCCAGAGCATTTCCTACATGCTCCTCTCCCAAGAATCCTGTCCCCTTTTGATGGAGTCTGTATCCTGGAAGGAATACACTGAGAGTGCAAAAGGAGGAAAAGGGTCACTGGCCTGCTGGCCAGGGCAATCAAGTCCTCTCCCTGGTTGTCTTCATGAAGAAGAATGTCACAGCCATATCACACTCTCTGTTGCATCACTTAAGAGAAATCAGGTTCACGGACACTGGCTTTATTGTGCCCTATTAATAATGAGTACCATTTGCTAAACAGGGAGGCTGAGCATTTTCCATATATGATGGCATTTGCTCCTTATAGTGAATCTGGGCCCCGGACCTATATAGTCTAGGCCTACCTGATGACTTTCCCACACAATGTACTCTGCCAGGTTGATCTTTCTTAAATATGCTTCTTTCCCTCTTTTTCCATGACTTTCGTCTTTTCTCTCATAGTCTTGATCTTCAAAGTCCTCTTTGCCTGGCAAGTTTTCTGGACATCTTTGCATAGCCGGATTCTTATTTTTCTGTTCTTCTCTCAAATGTTATATTTTCAGAGAAGCCTTTCTGGACCACCTGGTCTAAAATCAATTCCTCATCTCATCATCGCTCATTACTACATATCCTGTTACTTTCCCTTAGGGCACTTTTCACAGTGTATAATTGTCTTGTTTCTTTACCTTACTTGACCATCTTCTTCCCCAGCACGTAAGTCCCATAAGGAGAGAGAGTTTATCTGTCTTCTACATCACTGTGGCATGATTACCACAGACATGATTGCACCTAGTATCTCTTCATCCATCATTCATGGCAAAACACATCTATAAGTCTGGAATATTATCATCACAGAATAGATTAATGAATTGCATTTTAGAGAAGCAACTGACTTGCCTATAGCTACTAAATGGCAATATAGGATTTGAACCCAGGTTTGCTTATATTAGTTCTAGTTGTATAAGTTGACTGCAGAGCTACAAACATATTTTCCCTTCAGAATTACCTTGCAATTTCCCCAGAAATTTAATTCATTCATGTAGATTCTCTGCCAAAAAGTCTGATCTGCAACTAATCGTTTATCTAGATAATTTAGTCTGATTTCTCATAGCTCTGTCTAAACATTTTTCCCCCCTCCTATGACTGCTTGCCATTTTCATTACTCCAAAAAGAAATCCTATCCCCATTTGCAGTCTCTCAGCATTTGCTTCTCCCCATCCCCGGTCCCTGGCAACCACTAATCTACTTTATGACTCAATATTGGATATTTAATATAAATGGAATCACACAACATGAGCCTTTTGTGTCTGGATTCTTTAATGTTGCATCTTTTCAGGGTTTATCCATGTTGTAGCGTGCATCAGTTCTCCATCCCTTTCATATGACCAAATAACATTCTCTGTACTACATTCTTTTTATGCACTTATCACTTGGATAATTTTAAGTAATGGTACTGTGAACATTTGTGTACATGTTTCTGTGTGGACATATGTTTACATTTTTCTTAGGTATTTACCTAGAAATGGAATTGCTGGGTCATATGGTAACTCTTTGTTCATCTTTTTAAGAAAATGCCAAACCATTTTCTAAAGTGACTGCACCATTTGATATTCCCACAAACAATGTGTGACGTTTTCACTTTCTCTACATCTTTACCAATACATTTATTGTTCATCTTCTTGATACTAACCATCCTAGTAGGTATGCAAACCACAATGAAAATCTCATTATGGCTTTGATTTGTATTCCCCCAGTGACTAATGATTTTGAGCATCTTTTCTTATTGGTCATTTGTTTATCTTCTTTGGAGAAATATCTATTAAATCCTTTGCTCATTTTTAAATTGGGTTATTAGACTTTTTAATTTTGAATTGTAAAAATTAAACTCAGAATAGAAGTTCTTGTCTAGTATATGATTTGCAAATAATTTCTCCCAGTTTTGTGTTTTTAATTTTGATGAAGTCCAATTTATCTATTTTTTATTTTGGTGTTTGTGATTTTGGTGTCATATTTAAGATACCATTGCTTAATCCAAAATCACAAGGCTTTACACTTAGGCTTTCTTCTAAGAGTTTTATAGTTTTAACTCCTCCATTTTGAATTAATTGTATATGGTATGAAGTAGGAGTACAATTTTTTTTTTTAATTTTCATTTTGCATGTGGCTATCGTTGGCTCAGCATCATTTTTTGAAAGGACTATTCTTTCTCCACTGAATTGTCTTGATACCCTCATTAAAAATCATTTGGTCATTTAAGCAACAGCTTATTTCTGTTACAAAACCAGCTCTTATTCCCTTATTTTCTGAAAACTTCTTGATTTTTGGAGATGTAAGTTCCACATCCCTATCCTGAGAATCTCAAACCACATTCTCTGGACAAGTAATTCTTTACTTCTGGTTCTTAAATTTTGTTTTAGGTTGGATTCTCCCAGAAGCAGACGCTAAAACCAGGATCTATGCAAGTTGATTACTTAGGAAGTATAGAAAATACTGGTTGAGAGTGGAGAAGAGACACATGTAAGGGATGGAAGACAATAAAGAGTGTACTATTAGGTCAGCCCCCAGAGTGGGCAACTGAGGAAACCTTGTGGGGAAACAATGAGAAATCACCAGAACGTTCCTTCAGGTTGTGCTGCTTAAGACATGAAGGACCTCAGGCGTTTTACACAACTCTTGATCATCATTGGTTGAGGCTTGCTCCTGAAAATCTTAATTCTTTGGAACTTCCAGCCTTATGTACAGGAGAAGAGTGACTCCCTGCAGTGCTTGGGAAGGTTTTAGGCACAGAGATGCAGATATTTGTAGTTAGAAGGGGCTGGAGCATACCAAACAGTAAGGTCAGACAGATACGGGAAAAGCATTGTCTGTGTATGCTCCACAAACAAAGGAGAGGTTCTCTTTCTCAGTGGGTGCTTAAAACTCAGGCCTCACCTAAACAGGTGCAGCCTTCACCCCTTGCACCAATTCCAAAGATAGCTAAAAGGAACACAAAGCAAGAGAATAGTATCAAGATACACTTACAGCAAGATACCATTCTGAGCTGATGTGCTGGAGAAAAGAAAGCTTAATTCAAATGCAAAGCAGCAGGAGGGTGAGACACTTTTATATTTGAAGTCGTTGTTTTAGTCAGGAGTCTTTGGTTGCAAGTGACAAAAGCTAAATTTACTTAAACAAAGGAGAACTGTGTTGGCTCATATAATCAAACTATAGAAAGAGCAGGAGGCAGCTGGCCTTTGGGACTTCTGGAACTAGGGCCTCAGATACCATTGTGATTCAGTCCCTGCATTGTAGCTTTTATAAATTTTCAGCTCTTCTAAGCAGAAGAAACATAACTTTCTGCTACTTTGAGCTCTCTCCCTTTTAGCTCTCCAGTTGGAGAGAGATGGGCATTTCTCTGGCAACTACAATTTAAAACATTCCCTAATTTGGTTCACTTTGATAACACATCCTGGTACTAACCATTCTGTCCAGAAAGATGTTGCTCTGACTTGGTTCATAGCCACGTGCCTGTGGCCTGAGAGTAGGGTCTGTTACCAGGAGAGCCATAAAGCTGGGCAGTTGAAGTTAAAAACCATTGCTCTCTAGGCAGGGGACGGGACTGGAAATCAAAGGTCACACAAAAACAAATAAAAAACATCTTCCTGTCCTCTGAGTCCTCTGCACACTTCTAATATCCCAGGACCTGCAGCCCACCATGGAATACTACTTCAAGGCCTTATAGAGAAAACACTTGCTGCTTTCAATTTCCTTCTCATGGACAATGTATCCTATGATGTTCCAGCTCCACTGAGGTTACTCATGTGGTGAGACAGCTGATTTCCTTGCTAGTTTGTTTGCAAAGGGGGTAATGAACAATCTGAAACAGTCTCATTGATTTTTCTCTTTAATGGTTCAAATACTGGTTCATTAGGAAAGAAGTTGCAAATTTCATTGCTGCCTAGTTACCAAGAACCATTCAGCTGCGTTAGAAATAAGTGACATCAAATATCAAATAATCAGTCTTGGAGCAAATATTAGAATAAGAAAGAGCTTTAAAATGCTTGGGAAACTCAGCAGTGATTATTTCATTGCTTCCAAGTAATTATCACCATTCATATTCCTCTAGAATCCTTCAGACTGCAACAGGATCCACCACCCTTTCTGGGAAGGAAGAGCTTGGGCTCTCTGCTTGGGAAGGAGCAATCTATTTAAGAAAAAATAAGAACACTAAAACTACTTTTACTAGTGATGTGACAAACATAGCAAGTAGTTACATGCTAATTCAGGCTATCACCTTTAATTAGGACTTGAGGAGGCTGAGTTCTGCTGTCTTCAGTCTTTGGAAATGAGCACTCATGATCAAAGAGCTATCTTCTTTAAATAATTCAAATAGGTATCCATTTTAATTAAAGAAGATATTGAATATTGGATATGAAAATGGCTGTTTTTTGGTTTTGTTTTTTTTTTAACCTTTAGATTTGGCGGCGGCTGCTTAAATGAATAGGTCCCTGTACAGTAGGAAACAGCATCTGGCGCAGTCCCTCTTCAGGGCTGAAGATCAAGCACACACTCCGCTGGAGGCCTTCTGTGATCCCAACACCTCCCTCAGATGGAGCAGGTGGGAGGAAGCCCCTTCCAGAGTCTCCTGGTGGGTCCCTGTACTTGTCTCAACAGCTGCCGGAGGACAACCAATCTGGTTCTGCACTTCTGAAAAGGGGCTACTTTTCTCCCTGACCCAAAACAAGAGTGGTTTGGAATGCTGCAAAGCATTTGATGAATCATTAGACATACCCTCAAAATTTCTTGAAAAGGTCCCTGTTGAAAAGATTCAGCCTACAGAGACCTGAATGTATCCCATGTACATTCATCATAAACAAGAAGCCTGCCCTGTTCTGCCTTTTAAGGGAGAGTAAAAATGCCCATGAGAAGTGTCTGGCCAAGAAGTATTAGACTGCACAATTTCAGCTGTTCCCAAACTTTTGTGTAGTTTCCTCTTACTTTGTGTTTCATTATATAATTTTCTCTCCTCTCAGTTTTCTGGTACTTTCGTCCTTTCTCCTAGATTCCCAAGCCAGTAGAACGCAGCAACAGTCACCAGCACACCAATTCACAGTCACATTCAAAAGAAAATTAAAGAAAAAAAAAAGAAAATTAAAGAAAGACAGAAAGGGCAGAAAGAAAAGAAGTGTGGAAGAGGGACTTCATAACAAAGAGCACATTTCATTTAGTTATGTTTTCTGATTTCCATTTGCCTATAGGGTTCCCTTTTAGCTGCTAGGGGGCAAGAGGGTGGGGAGCCATGGTCTTTTTCTTCCTTCTCCTCCTTCTTTTAAATGTTTACAGATCCTGATTAAACTCATCAGTCCAAGGTGGTTTTATTCATCTAACATTCCATTAAAGTGAGAAGGACAGATTAAATTTCACTGCCACTCATTTTACAGGTGGATTCCATTAATCAATGAAAATCCATAAAAATCAACCCAAGATAATACTCTTCTTATATGTTTATAAAAACCCAGTAGCCTACTATGGGTTTTTATCTCTTCTGATGAGATTCCCTGGGCTCCTGTTCAATGGATCAGATTTGTATCTTGTCCCTTTCATACTCTCTGACTACTCAACATCTTCTTGTCCCTACAGGTCAAACTCCCTTGCTCTGATTAACTTTTGGCTATCTATCACCAACTGGACTTTTGGAACTTTCTCTGAGGTGGACTTTAACAATTGTTTTCTGGCCTCATGCCCTGTGCTGCAAATATGGGCAAGAGTTTCTGTGTCTTTCAGTCATGGGTTCCAAATGCAGGCTGCTTTCTTTACTTCCCTCCTTGGCCTTACCCCCAAAGAAGGAAGATCTTGTGAAGAGGGGTTGGAGACCATGCAAATAACAGTTTTGATAAAGGAAAATAAAAATAAATAGAAGCTAAGACTTCCAAGTAGTGGTAGTTGAGGCGGTGTGTGCAGTATATGAGTAAGCAGGCAGAGGCAGAGGAGAGATGATATTGTAAAAGTGAGCAAGGTGTTTTAAGGATGGCAATGATTTAGGGTGGTTAGTATCACACTGAATGAATCATATGGTCATGTGAACTTAATCATGATGGGAGAAAGAAGAGTAAAGGAGATGATGGAAGAAGTCTCAAAGCAGGGGAAAGTGTTCCATGTCAGAGACATCAAAAAAAGATTTTTAAGACATCTAGGTAGTTGCGATATAATTAGATCAGGCTTGTGTTTTTCCCAACATCAGCAAAGACTAAATCAATGTGTGTGAGCAAAGAACTCATACATCCACGACCACAGGATGATGAGTTTGAAAACATTCTCTTTTGAAACAAACCTCAGATGCTTGATAGCTCTGGGAGCAAAGTTTGTGCTGAAATAAAAGTAAAGTTTGTTTTAACAAATGCATTGAATTCTGAAATGAAGCTCAGCCGGCATAAAAATTCAACATCAATTGCACACAAACATATTGCATGACCTTGCATTAGAATAAGCCTTTCAAAGGACTAGATGTACCATAAATTGAGCAAGAATCAAGCTCTTTTCTAAATGCCAATATCAGACAGGTTTCAAGATTGCCATGCTTCCACTGGAGCTAGGGAAAACACTGACACTAGAAATAAATGGGCCATTGGCTGTCACCACTCAGGAGCTCAGGTTCATCCTTTCTCTTGCCACAGTGAAATTCATAATAAAATGCCAACAAAAGTAAAAAGCAAGTCAGACCTGTCTGTAGCAGCTACAGAATAGGCATCTGCTATGATAATCCTACACCCCCCCCCCCAAAAAAAAAAACACTGGCACTCTTGTTAGGTATGTATATCTGTCAGAGAAGGAGTCATCCTGTGAGGGAGAAGGAGTGACTTCTGCAGACTCTTATCTCCTGTCTTCGGGAACATTAAGAAATAAAAGATGACTATGCCTTCCCTGGCCAGTCCAATAACCAATTGAGTTTTTATGTTGAAACCACTTTCTCTTCCTCACTTTCCTTGTTACTTCCCTCTTGCACATTCCGTGACTGTCATATCTCTGTTAAACATCAGAAGTGATGAGTAAAAATTGTTTGACTTAAACATTATCTTGCTGCAAAAGATTCCTACTTCATAGAAGAGAATGACCAGATATTTGGCCAAAAGGATTATCTTTTGACAGATTTTCAAACTGTCAAAGACAGTTTGGAGGACAAGTCGTAGTCTGCCATCTTGCACACTTTGCAGAGTGACCCGTTATTACTGCCCCCTTGGATGAATCAACCTTAGCTCAGTGTTGTAGTCCAGTCCCAAATTACATCTTTTGGATGGGGAAATCTGAACTGAATTTGACATAGCATATGCTACTAATCCCTTTTGTATTCTCCTTATGCCCCAACATGTCTTTTTTTGGCCATTAAGGAAAATTTTGAAGTAGATGGAATCCCATCGTAAGTAGTGAGGAATGGCCCAGGCAGCATTGAAATATTCCCTTGCAAGTGCCTTATTCCTGAGACACAGGAAAGCCAAAGTAAAGACCTGGTGTGGATATTAGAACCTGGTTATATATGACATGAACAAACTTCCATTTACCCCGTTGGCCTCAGGACTCTGAATGCATCTTAAAATATACTGTTTTGATATTTTAATAAGAATGTTCTTTGGTGATAATTATATAATACCACAAAGGCCACATCCCAAACTAAAGAAGAGAATTTGTGTGCTGGAAATGGTCACCTTTGGGAAGATTCATCTGCCATGTGCATGTTGATAGCTTCAAAGAACTGGACACAATTCTCTCCCCAGCTCCATTATAGCACACACGCCACAGGCATTCATTGCCTCTGACAGGAGTTAGAGCCAGCGGAGTTTCTTCGAGACACTGCTGTCACAATGATGCCACAGTGGTTTAGACCTTTTGTTTGTTTATTAGCTTGTGTATGTGTAGCACTACATGCTTGCTTTATTTTATTCCCTCTGTTTTGCAATAAACTATCATGGCAGGGATTGCCTTTTTTGCTGCACTGCTTGTAAGTATGCCCTGAGGCTAACAAGCATGGGCATATCTGATGAAAATGATGAGATAACTGTGTCAAACGCTGCTGGAGAAAGGCTGTTATATGTCTGTTAGCAAGGTCTGAGGCTCCTGTGTGTGTGTGTGTGTGTGTGTGTGAGAGAGAGAGAGAGAGCGAGAGAGAGAGAGAGAGAGGGAGAAATTTCTGTCGGACATACTCTGCATTCATTCATTCATTCTTGCAACAAATATTTATTGAGCCAAGGTGCCATTCCAGGTACTGGGGATAAAATGAGCACACAAAAAAGCAATGATCCATGCTTTATAGAACTTTCATCTGATAAGAAAGAAAGATATTACCCAAATAATTTTAAAACATGATGGGTAGTATTAGTTGGAAAAGAAATACAGTATGCTGAAGAATGCTCAGATCTTAGGTTAAATAATAATAATTAAATGAATTTGGTTAGAGATTTTAGAAAGGTTATAATTCTGTGCTCAAGCATATTAAGGGATATTGAAAATACATTTTCTTGATGAAAATAAAATCTACTGATTCAGTAGAATTAGAAGAAATTGTTTTTGTCAGAACATGTGTTGATCATCAAGATGTTAAGTCAATTTAGAGATTATGTAGACATTTATTGTATTATTATATATTTAAAGATTAAGTTAAGATAAAAATGTATAGATGACACTGCACTTACAATCACAAAAGAATAGGAATTACTGAGGTGGAGTTTACAGGAGTTTTGTCAGGGGTAGGGTAATAAATTAAGAGGAGAGGGGCTTGGTGGATGGATGAGAGAAACACGCAGTTTTCATGCTTAAGGATATACTGAGCATGTTGTATGTCCCTGTGTCTCTTATGTATGCATCCTATGACATATGCATCATTAGCCCAGCTAGAGAAATGGTAGAGCTCGCATTGCCTTGTCTGTCCTACCAGTTAGCCTTTTGGGCTGTTTTGTGTGAGGAATCCCTGATACTGAAATAATTCTCTAGGTGGTATTACTAAATTCGTTGAGGTTTCTAGCTGTTGCGGCAGCCTCATGTTTCAGCTGCTCTCCCACCTCCTTACCTCCCAAAAGAGGACTGGGTCAGCACTAAGGGGCAGGAGAGGGATGGATATATAGATAAAGGAAACATAATCTTGATAAAATGGTCAATGAGCAGAAGGAATAAGAGAGGTTAGAAAGTCTAGCATCTTGGTAAAAGGAAATATTGGTGGGCTGAATAAAACTGGGGTGGTGTCTCCCTCTTTAATTCAGTCAGCTACGGTGAAATACCATGGACTAGGTGGCTTATATAACAGATATTTATTTCTCACACTTCTGGAGGCTAGGAAATCCAAGATCAAGATACCATCTGGGATTCCTGATGAGGACCCATTTCCTGGCTTACAGACAGCTACTTTCTCACTGTGTCCTCACATAATGAGAGAAAGAAAGAGACAGAGTGACTGGATGTGCTCTGAGATCTCTTCTTTTTATAAAGAACTTAATCCTACCCTGGGGGCCCCACACTCATGACCTCATCTAAACCTAATTACCTCCTGAAGGGCCAACCTCCAAATTAGGTGGCTTCAATATACAAATTTGGAGGGCATAACACTGAGTTCGTAATAACCGCATTAAAAACTTTTGCTCTGCTAACTTAACATGGAGTCACTCTGTCAACATAATCGGTGTATTTGTATGTCTGCACCTAAAACAGACTGCTTATTGTCCCTTAATATCTCATTTTCCCTCTTTCAATAACAATGGAATATCTAATAATTAGAAGTCAGTTGTTGAATTTCCCTATATCTTGTGATTTTCTAGGTAGCCTTTCCTTACTGATTTCTAGTTAGTTCTCTGATGGTCTGACAATGTCTCTTGAATAATTTTACTACTTTAAATTTGTTGAGGTTTGTTTTATAGTGCAAAATACGGTCTATTTTGAGGAATGTTCCACATGCACTGAAAAGAATGTGTATTCTGCTATAACTGGGTAAAATGTTCTAGAAATGTCAGTCAGGTAATGTTTGTTGGTAGTGTTCTTCAGATATTCTCCATCATCACTGATTTTGTTTCCTTGTTCTATCACCTATTGAAAGAGAAGTGTTGAAGTATTCAAATGTAATTCTGGATTTGTCATTTTTGCCTTTCAGTTTCATCACATTTTGCTTCAGGTATTTTGTAGCTTTGTTATCCAATTCTTGAAGAACGTACTCCTTTCCACTCTTCATCATGTGATATACCTCTTTATCCTTTATCTGCTGATAGTATAGCTACTTTAGCTTCCTTTTGATTAGTATTTACATGGAATATCTTTTTTCTTTTTTTAACTTTTAACCTATATTTTTATAACTAAAATTGATTTACCATAGATAGCATATAATTAGAACTTGATTTTTTTTATTAAATGTAACATTTTTTTGTCTTTTACTTGATGTTTTTAGACAGTTTACCTTTAAAGTATTATTGATATGTGTGGATTAAAGACTATCATCTATTAGCTGTTTTCTCTTTGTTCCATCTTTCAAACTTTGTTCTTTTTCTCCTTCTGCCTTTTAAAAATGTTTGTTATTCCATTTTATCACAACTATTTGCTTATTGTTTATACTCCTCTTTAATATTTTAGTGGTTCCCCTAGAATTTATAAAATACATCAAGGGGCATCTGGGGTGGTTCAGTCAACTGGGCGTCCAACTTCTGCTCAGGTCATGATCTCACGGTTTGTGAGTTCAAGCCCCATGATGGGCTCTGTGCTGACAGCTCAGAGCCTGGAACCTGATTTGGATTCTGTGTCTCCCTCTCTCTTTGTCCTTCCCCCACTCACACTCTCAAAAAAAAGGAATAAATGTTAAAAAAAATTTTATAATATACATCAAATAATTTATTATGACTTCACAATAGTGGAAGGTCCTTACAATAGTATATTCCCAACTCCTTCCTTTCATTTTCTGTGCTATTTTTTGTTATATATTTTACTTTTATATATGCTATAAATACACAATGTTTTGTTACTTTGTTTGCTTTAGACAGCCATGTCTCTTTTATGACCAATTAAAAATAAGACAAAATGATTTTTTTTTTTTTTTCAACGTTTATTTATTTTTGGGACAGAGAGAGACAGAGCATGAACGGGGGAGGGGCAGAGAGAGAGGGAGACACAGAATCGGAAACAGGCTCCAGGCTCCGAGCCATCAGCCCAGAGCCCGACGCGGGGCTCGAACTCACGGACCGCGAGATCGTGACCTGGCTGAAGTCGGACGCTTAACCGACTGCGCCACCCAGGCGCCCCAAGACAAAATGATTTTTAACTACATTTAATATATTTCCAATCCACTTCATTTCTTTGTACAGACTTCAGTTCTGTTGGGTAGCCTAATGCTGCTGCCTGAAGACCTTCCTTTAACATTTCTTCTAGTATGGATCTTCATGTTATTAATTTGCTAATTTTTTGCTTCAGAAGGCCTTTATTTCTTTTTTGCTCTTGAAAATTGTTTTAACTAGATACTGAATTCCTAGTTGACAGGATTTTTTTTTTTTTTTTACTTTTCATTTAAAAAAATGTAACTCCATTTCCTTTCAGTTTGAGTAGTTTCTCATGAAAAGCCTATAATTCTTATATATATAATTCCCCTCAGTATGTAATATGTCCTTCATTTCTTATTACCTTCAATATTTTCTCTTTGTCTTTGGTTTTCAGCAGTTTGAATATAATCTACCTAAATGTCTTAGTTTGTTTGCCAGCTTATTTGTTAGTTTGCTTTTGTTTTTATCATGCTTGGTGTTCTCTCACCTTCTTGGAGCTGACATTTTGTTTATGTCATTAATTTTGCAAATTTTTCAACAAGTATTTCTTTAATATTTCCTGTGGTCTGTGTTTTCTCCCCCCTTCACTTCTCTTTGTGTTTTAGATTAAGTCATTTATATTGACTCATCTTCAAATTCATTGTTTCTTCTACTCAGCTGTATTAAGTCTCTGATAAGCCCATTGAATGCATTCTTTGTTACTCTGCTTTTCATATCCAGAATTTATTTTTTTATTCAAATTCATGCTAGTTAACATATAATGTATTATTGGTTTCAGGAGTAGAATTTAGTGATTCATTAGTTTTTATGTTTATTTCTTATACTGTCTCTCTCTGCTGAATTATTTATCTGGTCATCATGTTGTTCTCCTTTTCCTCTAGAGCTTTTATCATATTCATGATATTTACTTTAAATTCTCTAATAGTTATGGACAACATCAGTAGCATATCTGAGTCTGGTTCTATTGATTGCTTTGTCTCTTGACAGAAGTTTGTTTTCATTTGCTTTACATGCCTCATAACTTTTTGTTAAAAGATGAAGTTGGCCATCTTGTGTAGGAGAGAAGAGTCTGAGGTAAAAACTTTTGAAGGCTGGAAATGGACACTTGTCTCCTTTTGGTAGGCTTTGTTTGGTGTGTGTCTGTGTCTCTGTGTGTATGGTGGGAGTGGCTGGGTCATTATTGCTATAAGTTTAGCTGCATTTTAGAGTTGTTGCTAGGATTACTCTTGGTATAACAAGCATCAAAGCCTCCAGAATAACTTTCTATTTAGCATGTGGGCTGGTTTACCAGAGCGTTTTTCTTCAACATCAGCTCCATCCTCAATTTTGGGCCTTCCTTTTGCATTATGACTCAGAAAGGGTCTCTCTGCATGCTTCTGCTCCTCTTCAAGCAGTAGACCACTTTTGTTCTGTTTAAGTGTCAGTCCTCGGCAGATACCATGTTGCTGAGTCTTGGGGGTAGGTCTTTCTCAGTGATTTTATTCACTCTCAGCTGCAGGTCTGGTCCCAGCAAGTATTTTCATTCCTTTTTCAAGTGTATAAGGTTTTGTTTTATTCCCTTCCCCCAGCATCAATGGGTTTTCATCAGTGCCTTAGGGCATCAGGTTTTATTTCTCTGCCTCTAACAGCCTAAGCCTTTTATTTCATAGAATATACAGGGGAGAATGACCTGTGTTTTCCCCCCACAGCCCTTATTTCTCCAGACCTACATCATAAGGTCTACATGTTTAGTTCTCTTGTGTGAGACCCTCATCCTTTACAGAAAGTCCTGTGATGAATGGAAGTTCTCTTTGTGCTTATATTATCCAGGGGTTCTTTATACTTGCCAAACCACAGTTGGCCTTTAGCAATTCATTTAAGAATTAAGTTTAATTCTTACCTGTGACAGATAACATCTATCCTAGGTAAGCAAGTGTTCATGTCCTAACTCTTGCTGGATGTGTTTTCCTTGGATTTCATGTTAGTAGGTGATCATCACTTCTCTGCTGCATTCAGGAAAAGTTATTCATTTTCAGATTATTTGGTGTTTTTGCTGCTCCTGCTGTTGTTATTGTTATAAGTGCAAAAGAAATGCTCTTTATAGCATTCTACATCCTGAGTAGAAACTGAAAGTCCCAGAACACACAATATTTAGCTGGGCATGTGACTAGTTGGAGCTAGGGCTCTGTTTCCTGGCCTCTCTTATGGCTAGATCTGGCCAATTATATGTACATGGAAGATGTGCAACTTCCAGCAAATATTCTTTTTTTTAATTTTTTTGATGTTTATTTTTGAAGGATAGAGAGGCAGAGCATGAGTGGAGGAAGAGCATGAGTGGAAGAGCATGAGTGGAGGAAGAGCATGAGTGGAGGAAGAGCATGAGTGGAAGAGAGAGGGGGAGACAGAGAATCTGAAGCAGTCTACAGACTTTGATCTGTCAGCACAGAGCCTGATGTGGGGCTAGGACCCATGAGCTGTGAGATCAGGACCTGAGCTGAAGTCGGACGCTCAACCAACTGAGCCACCCAGGCGCCCCTTCCCCAGCAAATATTCTTAAAGGCAGAGACAGGAAGCATGGTCTTTTCCCTCCTTTTCCTTGTTCTGCTGACTCAAATGCTGCTGACATGAGATCTGAAACTGATGCAACCATCTTGTACCGTGAAGTTAGTTTAGTAAAAGAGGACATACCTGGTAGTACAGGAAGATAAAAGGAGCTTCATATAGCACTTTGCCTATGCAGATATTCACCTCAGTAAAAAAAAAAATAAATGAAATAACTTGTATCTAGTTTAATTTGCTGGATATTCTCTTTTATCACTGAACCTAATTCTAACTTCTTTTATAAGCATTCATATCAGTGATTAGCAATTAGCAACGAGATGAGGCAGTGTTTGGATACCAGTGTCCTGGTTATCATTTCTGGTGCAATAAACTTTCTCTCTCTCCATCCCTGCCCCCTTAACCTTTAGCACCCAGCCCCCAGCTGAGAGGTTCACATATCATTGGTGCTCAATAAATATTCATTAATGAAAAATGGAGGCATACCATCTAACTTGACTTCTCCAGATGACAAATTTGCACTGATAAATTTTTTGTTATTTTATATAATCATGATTTGTAAACCCCATCCCACCTGCACCATTTAATCCCACCCTCAATCTTTAGAGATCCATAATACGCAGAATGAGTTCTTTTTCTTCCCTTTTGGTTTTTCCCCCTCTTAGGGATATAAGTAGGGCAAGAACAGTTTATAGGGGAGAGGAAATGAGAAGCAGGGAACTAAAAAACTCATAACTGAAAAAAAAGTCTCCTGATAACTAAGAGGTAGCTCCAAATCATGTACTGGGATAACTCTTTAACTCTTTGATTCTGGTTGAGTGTTAGGCTGTAAAAGTGTACTTGGAAGAAATACTTCTTTTCCTTTCCCAGAAAGCTACTATCTTCAAGTTATTTATATCCCATGCTGAAGAGGAAAACAGTAAGACAGTTCTGCAATCTGTCACTGGACCATCGAGCAAATGCTTGAAGCTCCTACCAAGTAGCCAAATGTGGCCTGAGAGCACCTGTGCCATCTTAGGCAAACTCTGAATTCCTTAAGACCAGAATCTATGCCATCTGTTTAAATTTCAAATGTCATACCATAAAGAACATAATATGTAAGATATTTCTTACACCTACAGCTGCTGTTACTGCAAAAATACCAGAAACTAACAACTTGGAGGATTTAATTGGAGATGAAGGAAACTGTATTGAGAAATAACGTCTCTCCATGTAAGAAGCAAAGAAAAGACATGTTTCTCTTTTCTCTGTATTATTAGAACTTGTCTGCCCTCCTCAGCACATCAGCCCTAATGATGCTGAAGTCCATGAAAGATAATTGCCTTGAGTCATTCTCTAGCCACAGAGAAGGTAAGATTAATAAAGAACATTTGTTATAATTTTGCAACCAATTTATGTAATGGAACTCATAATAAATAACCACATTTAACACAAGCATTCATCAAAGCCAATTTACACATCAATTTGTTCACTATGTGTTAAACCAACCATTTATAAGAAGAAGTTGGTTTCTTCCTGTGTCCCCTTTTCTCTCTGTTAAAGTAAAAATTACTGGTAGATATGGTAATTTGGGGGGCTTTTATACAGGCAGCATTGATAGTGATATATATTACTTCTCAGCTGTTGATACATGATGTATAATTTTGCACAGCATGTTGCTTCTGTCTGGACTAAGAGCAAATTATTGTTTTTAAAATATAAAACCATTATTGATAGTCTTTTCTTCTCTCAATAACTTGTCACCTCAGGTGAGTACAGTTCACCATAAGAGAGGCTGTGTATTTTCATAGACTGTCATGTCTTAATTATTCACAGAAAAAGGGACAGGTGCAGTCTACTAAATGAAATTCACAAATTATCTCCAAGCATTTTATTAATTAAACACCATTTAATTAATAAACCATTTTCAAGTTACCCTATTCCCAAGCTTTCGCTAACATCGTCACCTCTGATGTTTTTATCTTCCCACTGCTGCAAGGATATGATGGCTCTCATCTGTGTATATCCTAGAAAATTCTGCCACTATATAGTCACAAATCTGTGTAAAAGGAAAAAATGGATCCCAATCTGTATTCACAAAGAAAAATTGAAGTCAAAATTGTTGCTGATGTGTGAAACAAACTTAAATAAGAAAAAGACCAGTCATAAATGGTTAGTGGTGCCCATTGTGGTAGGCCAAATAATGCCCCCCCTTAAAATGTCCATATTTTAATTGCAGGAGCCTATGAATATCTTACCTTACGCAGCAAAAAGGAATTGCCAAATGTAATTAAATTAAGGCTCTTGAGATGAGGATGTTATCCTGGATTATCGATGTAATCACAAAGGATTCTTATGAGAAGAAAGCAGAAGGTCAGAATTAGAAAAATGGAGATATGTTAATAGAGGGGGAGGTGGGAGGAATGCAGGGTTTTGAGCTGAGGAATATGAGCAACCTCTAGAAGCCATAAAATAACCATATTCCTATGGCATTCCTCATTTATACCTTTGAACAAGGACCATGTGTATCTTTGTTCAGAGGTACCAAATATTCCTATCATGTCAGTCCATAAGGTAGACTTATGGAAGAGTAATAAGAGATACTTGGGATCAAAGTCTCTGTTTGAAGAACATATTTGATGATGTTTCTGGGAATTGATACTGTTGTTATAAAGATGGCAGTCACATTGAGAGTGATATAACTCACTTCCCTTCTACTTCTTATTTTTCAACCTTAGAAAGTTATTTTTACCATGAAGGCAATGTCTATTCAGTAAGGTATTTCTGAATGACTCTTGCTTTGGGAAGAACATAAAATGCTAGTCTTTAAGTATTGAATGCAATAAATTATACTCTAATTTACCACTTGAATATGTCTTTTAATGTCAAATTTTGCCTGTTGCTTATCAATCTGGCTCTCATAGTATGAACCACAATTCACTTTTTGTCTTTTTTGCTAGTAGTTTCATGTATGTTAATCTTATTTCCCTCCAGAGGTAAAGTTTCTTAGATAGACCAGGTGTTCTATGTCCTTAAGAAGCCCTCCATAAATTTTTGATTGGTTAAAAATAGACTGTATTTTATTTAAACCACAGTTTTATCAGTGCTTTTGTCTGAGATAGGTCATTAATTGTTCTTTCAGTCTAACGATACTGAGGTTAAGTGTTTGAAACAAATGACATCTTCAGGATTGTTTCACACAGTTGCTTTTTCTTCTGAATTTGTACTAATTCTTTTGAATTTTATCTCTCAAAAATGATTTTACTATATTAAATAATAATTAATTCTAAAAATAAGTCTTATTCTCTCCCTTGAAAAGGAAGAGGTCTTAATCCTTTTCTAAGGATCTTCTTAATCCTTATTTCAATATTTTTATGTCTTAGAACTGACATGTTGATTTCTAATGTCTTTCTAAGACAATAGCTTCTTTTTCTTTTTAAAGTTAATTTACTTGTTTTGAGATAGAGCGAGCGTGTGCGTGCAGTGGGGGGAGAGAGAGAAAAGGAGGGAGACAATCCCAAGCAGGCTTCATGCTGTTGGCACAGAGCCTGATGCAGGGCTCAGTCTCACAAACCATGAGATCATGACCTGAGCTGAAATCAAGAATAAGACACTTAATGGACTATGCCACCCAGGTGCCCCTAAGACAATGGTTTCTGACCTTGAGTCACAAACTCCAGAAGGTCTGTGAAGGTGTTGCATGTAGGTTCTGAGATGCCCAAGGCAGCTGCATGTTTGAGGGTATGAGCGGGGTTCATGGCTGATGCCAAAAATCCCACAGCCTCCCTTGCTTTTTGCTCCAGATAGATTGTATAGGCCACTTCATAGCCCCTTAACCCTAATGTCACATACCAGTTACTCTGATTTAGTTTGGTGCTAAATGAATTTGTAAAGCATGTAAGAAGATGTAATATCACCAAACAAGTCCACATGCTGAAAATGCCAGACCTATGTATCCACGTGGCTACATTAAGCCAGAAAATTCAAAACGATTCCTTAATCTCTCATCAGACCTATAAATATGAGATTTCTTCCCATTTCATGGAAATTCTCCAATGAACAGTAACTATAGTCACTGGGGTTATTGTTTGAAAAGACAATAAGCTTCCACCTGTCTTAGTAAAAATAAATTAATAAGTAATTTTAAAAATAGGAGCAAAAGCCACATGGTTCTAGTGTTGGTAGCTATAGTGGTGGTTTCTAGTGAGCAGAAGTAGCAGAACTTCTGTGGTCCATTACACAGTGTAGGCAGAGGCCTAGAGTCTTTTCCTTAATCTTCCAAAGATTCTGTGAACTATAGAATCTTCAGCCCATTCTGCTTAATCTATCAGGTTCTGTGGTCTGCTATGAGCACACCATTTAATCCAGAAAAGTGGGGGGAAAAAAAACACCTTACAAGGCATAAAGAAAGAGAAGACAACTGTAAGAACTAAACTTTTTGTGACAGTTGACTTTCTTCTGAGCACAGCCATTAATCCTGCTGTCAGCAGGAATAAATATTCTTCCTGAAAAAGGTGAAAAGCTGCATTCTTGTAACAGTGAGTGGTGGTGGCATGCAGATGAGAAGGAGCCTTCAGAGCCCAGACCTCCTATTTGTTAACTCTACTTCAAAACTTCAATAAAATAAGCATTTTGGTTTTTATTTATTTAAAAAAATTTAATGTTTATTTAGTTTGGAAGGAGAAAGAGACAGGTCATAAGCTGGGGAGGGGCAGAGAGAGAGGGAGACACAGAATCCAAAGCAGGCTCCAACCACTGAGTTGTCAGCACAGAGCTCCAAGTGGGGCTCCAACTCAACGAACTGTGAGATCATGGCCGGAGCTGAAGTTGGACACTTAATTTACTGAGCCACCCAGGCGCCCCCATTTTTTAAATGTTTTTTCTTTTAAAACTTTGGAGAATATGCTTAATCTCTGGGAGACACTGAGGCCACAGAAAATTCAAGGTATTTTTATTGATTAATTTTTTTTAATATTTATGGTGGAAGAGGATAGATTTTATAAAGAAAATGAGGCATGAAAAAGAGAAAAAAAAATGAACTCCAGTCCCTTCTGCCTCAACCCCATTTAGAACATTAAAATAACATATTTCCCACAGGAATTGCTTTATCCCCTCATGACTGACTTACACTTTTCCAAAATTCCCTCTGGTTGCCTCTTTGCCCAGCACTACTCAGATTTCTGTGCCCTGCACAGACAGCCATATTTCTCTGATAGGACTGGTCAGTCTCAGTATTTCGGACCACCCTCAGGAGATTTGTTTCTCACTGCCTAACCAACCATGGCTCCATTGCTGCTTCCTCCTTTACTCCATCCCTAGAAATAATGCAATTGTGTATCAGGGCCTTCTCAGGCCTTGTTCATTATTCTACCAATACCCACTTCATCCTTCTTGCAAAATCAGTGTGAACGCATTCCTGCTAATCTGAAAGCCATCTCCAACTTATCCTGCAGCTGTCCTCCCCACCCCTTGTGTCCTATGATTCTCCCCACTGCTCTGCCTTTTAAATCACTGGAGTGGGAGGTGGGCTCTGCAGCATTTTAGCTCTTTGCTATTTCCATCAGCCCCTAATGTGACTCCAAAACAACACACATTAAAACATAGTGTTCTTTTCATACAAGCACAGATTTAAGACAAATTACCCGGTTTGCTCTTTTTTTTTTTTTTTTTCACATGGCTACCCCTAGGATCTTTCTTTCTAGGTATTCTAAAGCCACTACTGAATTTTGCACATACTCCCAATCCAAGGATTAGTCTATTTTCCCCAGACTCCCCACATTTATTGACACTGATAAAAGACCACTAAGTTGTGTACTTTGTGGTGGTGGAGGTGGGAACACACACAAAATAATCCTTGCCCTTAAGACTTGGAATGCTTTTACAAAGGGAATTCTTTTTATGCAGCCTGGGGCCCACCTTCCTTAGCCCTATGCTATCATAAATAGTTGAATGTTGAGTAGCACATTTATAATAGTTCTCTTATCTGTCAGCTCTCATTCACTCTTCCTTAGGCCAATGTAGATGAGTGGAAAATGCACAATTTAGGCAGGCTGAAGATCATATTCTGGATGTTGCCCCTATAAAATGTGTGATTTTGAACCAATTATTTAACTTCTTTGCATCTTGGTTTTCTCAAATGTAAAAATAGAAATGATATGTCATGATTTAGCTGACATTTTGATGTGAAAATTAAAAACTAAATGGGATAATGAACATATTACCTGCCACATTACCATTATATGCTCAAACAAATAACATATTATTTTTCTGTATTAATAAAAAATCAGATTTACACTCAGAGAGCTGGCATATTTCATTGCAATGATGGAAGCCTGGATTAATCCAGGTCAAACACAGATAAAACACATCTTGCTGCGTGCATCAGTGACCAAGAAAAGTCAAATTACCAATTATTCCATTTTCAGATAGTATATTTCCAGAATCCAAATTAATTATGTTATGGTATGCAGGATGACTGGGCTAGAAGGAATGAACTGCTTAAGACCAATAGTGACATTTATTAGAACAAAAATTGCCAAGAATGAGCAGAATCTTCTACTTCCTTGGACATATTTAAACCAAAGTGGCATATCTTTTGGGATCACTGTTAATCATCCTAGTTGATGTCCTGCTGTATTCTTTTGTTTCCTCAATGATTTTAATCTAGCCCCTAAGTAAGGTTGAATTGTTTCTTTCCTCTCTGTAATCATTAACATATAGACATATCCTCTTTTGTTTTACCTCCCACTTCCAATCTTTTTCCTAAAAGCAGTGTGTGTCAAAAACCACTTTATGTCTTAGTATTTGGGAGCCTCAGGCCACAGTAGAAAAATGCTCACTATCTGTTGTTGCTGTTGGGTATAAATGAGGCTGATGTATTTTGGAAACTACCTGTCCAAAGCCACTGTAGTTTGACTAATGGATCTGAACAGTGATGTCAATCTTATTCTCTTCTTTGTTTGAAGATGCTCAGTGGCAAAACAGTGATTCATTTTTCTAGGTAACTCATGAAGTAAAATGCGGTAGTCTAAAAGCAACTTGATACGAATGCAACATTCTTTTTTCAGCTTTGAGCACTTTCAGGATCTAAGATGAATAGGCTTTGTAAATTTGGAGTTATTAATACTTAGGTTTCTTTAATTTATTTCTATATATATAACAGGATGACCAAACCATTTACTAACCAAGCCATGATTTAACTGTCTGGCCTAGCAAAGTGCAACAATATGTCCTCCCAAGCTCTTTGCAACAGACTTCTTCCCCCTCTCTGTTTATCCTCCATCATTTGCTGGGCCCTGCAAAATCCCATCAGGTAATCCTTCGGGATTTATTCCATGCCCATAGTGGCTTGTTCTAGCTTATGAGTGTGATTTGAAAAATTATTTTGTTTGCTTAAATGTGTCCTTAATAAGTGTTTTTAAATTATATCTTACCATTTTTTATTTTTTAAATTCCAGTATAGTTGACATACAGTATTATCTTAACTTTAGGTATAACAATATAGTAATTCAACAATTCTAGGGGAGCCTGGGTGGCGCAGTCGGTTAAGCGTCCGACTTCAGCCAGGTCACGATCTCGCGGTCTGTGAGTTCGAGCCCCGCGTCAGGCTCTGGGCTGATGGCTCAGAGCCTGGAGCCTGTTTCCGATTCTGTGTCTCCCTCTCTCTCTGCCCCTCCCCCGTTCATGCTCTGTCTCTCTCTGTCCCAAAAATAATAAACGTTCAAAAAAAGAAAATTAAAAAAAAAATTCTATACATTACTCAGTGCTCATCATGATGCTTGTACTGTTAATGCCCTTTAAGTATTTTATCCCCCCCCCCCCCCCCCCCCCCCCCCGGTAACTATTAGTTCTCTATAGTTAGGATCTACATTTTGCTTTGTCTCTTTTTTCCTTTATTTCTTATATTCCATATGAGTGAAATCATATGCTATTTGTTTTTCTCTGACTGACTTATCCTTATCTCATTTAGTATTATGTTCTCTAGATTCATCCATGTTGTTGCAAATGGCAAGATTTCATTCTTTTTTATGTCTGAGTAATATTCCATTATATATATATATATATATATATATATATATATATGATGTGTGTGTGTGTGTGTATGTGTGTGTATCTTTTGAAATCACTGTTGACCATCCTAGTTGATGTCCTGCTGTATTCTTTTGTTTCCTCAATGATTTTAATCTAGCCCCTAAGTAAAGTTGAATTGTTTCTTTCCTCTCTGTAATCATTAATATATAGACATATACACTTTTATTTTACCTCCCACTTCCAATGTTTTTCCTAAAAGTACAAGCATCATGATGAGCATTGAGTAATGTATAGAACTGTTGAATTACTGTATTGTTACACTTAAAATTAAGATAACACTGTAAGTCAACTATACTGGAATATATGTGTGTGTGTGTGTGTGTGTGTGTGTGTGCGCGTGTGTGTGTGTGTGTATACACGCATGCACACACCACAGATAATGCTGCACTAAACATAGGGGTGCATATATCCTTTCAAATTGGTGTTTTCACATTCTTTGTGTAAATACCCAGCAGTAGGATTACTGGATCATATGATAATTCTATTTATAATTTTTTGAGGGAACTCCATACTGTTTCCACATGGCTACACCAGTTTTCATTCCCACCAAAAGTACACTAGGGATCCTTTTTCTCTATATCCTCACCAACACTTGTTTCTTGTGTTTTTGATTTTAGCCATTCTGACAGATGTGAGGTGATATCTCATTGTGTTTAGGGGAAAAGACCTCAGTTTTTCACCTTTGAGTATGATGTTAACTATGGGTTTTTCATATATAGCCTTTATTATGTTGAACTATGTATTCTGTGTTGAGGGTTTTTAATCATAAATGGATGTTGTATTTTGGCAAATGCTTTTTCTGCATCTCTTGAAACAATTATATAGTTTTATCCTTTGTTTTGTTGATATGATATGTCATATTGATTGATTTGTGAATATTGAACCACCTTGCATCCCAGAAATAAATCCCATGTGATCATGGTGAGTGATTTTTTTAATGTATTGGTGGATTTGGTTTGCTAATATTTTGTTGTTGAAGATTTTTGCATCTATGTTTATCAGAGATATTGGCCTGTACATCTGTTTTATTATAATGTCTTTGGTTTTGGTATCAGAATAATGCTAGCCTCATAGAATTAATTTAGAAGCTTTCCTTTTTTTTTCCCTATTGCTATGAGACAGTTTGAGAAGAATGGGTATTAGCTCTTCTTTAAATGTTTACAGAATTCACCTGTGAAGCCATCTGATCTCAGTTTTGTTTGTTCAGAGTTTTTTAAATTATTGGTTCATTTTCATTGCTGGTAATCAGTCTGTTCAAATTTTCTATTTTTCCTCATTCAGTTTTGCAAGGTGATACATTTCTAGGAACTTAACTATTTCTTTCAGGTTGTCCAGTTTGTTGGCATATAATTTTTCATAATATTCTCCTATAATCCTTTATATTTCTATGGTGTAAATTGTTATTTATCCTCTTTCATTTCTGACTTTGTTTATTTGAGTCCTCTCTCCCTTCTTCTCTTTCTCCATCTCTTTCTTCTTTTTTGTAATCTGGCTAAAGGTTTATCATTTTGTTGATTTTTTCAAATCAGCTCCTGATTTCATTGATCTGTTGTATTAATATTTTTTAGTTTCTATATTGCTTATTTCTGCTCTACTCTTTATCATTTGCTTCCTTCTTCTGCTTTTGGGTTTTGTTTGTTCTTCTTTCTCTTGCTCCCATAGGTATAAGGTGAGGTTGTTTATTTGATATTTTTCTTGCTTCTTGAGGTAGGCCTATATTGCTATAAGCTTACTTCTTAGAACTGCTTTTGCTGCATCCCAAAGATTTTGGAGCAGTGTGTTTTCATTTTAATTTGTCACCATGTATTTTTTTAAGTTTTTATTTAAATTCCAATTGTTAACATACAGTGTAATACTAGTTTCAGGTGTACAATATAGTAATTCAATACTTCCATGCAATACCTGGGGCTCATCACAACAAGTACACTCCTTCCTTAATCCCCCTCACCTATTTAACTCATCCCCCACCCACCTCTCCTCAGTTTGTTCTCTATAATTAAGTCTGTTTCTTGGTTTACCACCCCCTCTTTTTTTCCCTTTGCTTATTTTGTATCTTTAATTCTACATATGAGTGAAATCAAGGTATTTGTCTTTCTCTGACCCACTTTTTTCATTTAGTATAATACTCTCTAGCCCTCTCCATGTTGCTGCAAATGGCAAGATTTCATTCATTTTTTATGACTAGAGATATATGACTCTTTTTTATGACTTAAAGATATATGACATTATATCCATCTCTTCTTTATCCATTCATCAGTCTACAGATACTTGAATGTTTCCATAACTTGGCTGTTGTAAATAATGTTGCTATAAACATCAGTGTGCATGTATCCCTTTGAATTAGTTTTTTTTTTGTTTTCTTTGGGTAAATTCCTAGTAGTACAATTGCTGGATCACAGGGTAGTTCTTTTTTTCACTTTTTGAAGAAACTCCATACTGTTTTCTAGAGTGGCTGCATCAGTTTGGATTCCTATCAATAGTGCAAGAGAGTTCCCCTTTCTCCACATCCTTGCCAACACCTGTCGTCGTTTCTTGTGTTGTTGATTGTCCTATTTGTAATTATATAGTTTTCTTCTTTTTCTCTTGCTCCCATCTTTGTTTTAGAGTCTTTTTTGTCCAATATAAATATTGCTACCTAGCTTTCTTTTCACATTAATTTTAATGATAAGTGTCTCTCCATCCCCTCACTTTCAACTGCATGTCTTTCAGTCTAAAGTGAGTCTCTTGTTGGCAGTATATGGATGAGTCTTGCTTTTGTATCCATTCCTTCACCATATGTCTTTTGATTGGAACATTTAGTCCATTTACATTCAAAGTAATTGTTTATAAGTATGATTGCCATTTTGTTACTTGTTTTGTGGTTATTTTTGTAGTTTTTCTCTGTTCCTTTCTTCCCTTGCTCTCTTCTCTCATGTTAAGTTGGCTTTCTTTAGTGGTATACTTGGATTTCTTTCTCTTTATTTTTTGCATATCTATCACTGGTTTTTCATTTGTGGTTACCATTATGTAGCAGTCCATATTAAATGGATAGTCACTTAAGTTTGAACCCATTCTTATTCCCCCAACCCCCGTTTTAGGTACATGGTGTCATAATTTAAATTCTTTTACTTTGTGAGTCCCTTGACTTATTTTAAAGATATCTTAATTTTATTGCTTTTATGTTTCCTGCTTTTATTACTGTTATTTATGATCGTTTCTTTCCACTACCCTCATACACTCAGAGAGTCCTTTTTAACATTTCTTGTAGGGCTTGGTTTAGTGGTGATGAATTCTTTCGATTTTTGTTTGTCTGGGAAACTCTTTATGTCTCCTTCTATTCTGAATCATAGCCTTTCTGGATAGAGTATTCTTGGCTGCAGATTTTTCCCTTTCAGCATTTTGAACATATTATGCCAGTACCTTCTGGCCTGCAACGTTTCTTCTGAAAAATCAGCTGATAAGCTTGTGGGGTTTCCCTTCTATGTAACTATTGTTGTTGTTTTTTTTTTTTTCTTCCTCTTGCTGCTTTTAAAATTCCCTGTTTATCACTGCACTTTGCCATGTTAATTACTGTGTATCTTGGTGTGGGTCTCCTTGGGTTGATTTTTCATGAAATTTCTGTGCCTCCTGGATTTGAATATGTGTCCTTCCCCAGATTCAGGAGTTTTCAGTTATTATTTCTTCAAATACATTTTCTGCCCCCTTCTCTCTCCCCTCTCCTTCTGGGATCCCTATAATGCAAATATTATTACTCTTGGTGGAGTTGCTGAGTTTCCTGTCTATTCTTTTTCTTTTAATTTTTTAATGTGTTATTTATTTTTGAGACAGAGAGAGACAGAGCATGAGTAGGGGAGGGGCAGAGAGAGAGGGAGACACAGAATCTGAAGCAGGCTCCAGGCTCTGAGCTATCAGCACACAGCCCGAAGCAAGGCTCGGGCTTGCTCACAGACTGTGAGATAATGACCTGAGATGGAGTCGGACGCTCAACCTACTGAGTCACCCAGGCGCCCCCTGTCTATTCTTATTTTGCATGTTTTTTGTCTCTCCTGTACAGCTTGATTGCTTTCTATTAGTCTGTCATTCAGATTGCTGATTTGTTCTTCTGCTTCCTCTAGCCTTCTACTTCTTCCATCTAGTGTATTTTTAATTCAATTATTGAGTTAAGCTGTTTTTTTTTTTCACATTTTTTATGCCTTTGTTGAGGGTCTCACTGAGGTCCTATGGTCTTTCAAGTACAGTGAGTATCTTTATGACCATTACTTTTAATTCTCTATCAGGAATGTTACTTATCTCTCTTGTGTTTGACTCTCTTGCCATTGATTTTGTCCTGTTCTTTTATTTGAGGCATATTCCTCTGTATCCTCACTTTTTTTTAACTCTGTGTGGCTGTTTCTCTATGTTAGGAATGCCACTTACATCTCCTTCTCTTGAAAGTAGTGGCCTTATTAAGAGGAAGTCCTGCATTGCACTGCAGTACAATGTCCCATGTTCCCCAGAACCTGGCACTTCAGGGAGGTCTCCTATGTGTGTTGTATACACCCTGCTGTTGTGGCTGAGCTGCTTTTGCCTTTGATCAAGTCATCTGTGATGCCTCTCTTTTGCCTTTTGTGGGCAGGATTTGATCCCCCGTGTTGTTAGTGGGCCAGTCTGGGGTTACTTTGGGTTTGAGTTGAGTCAGACCACGCATTTGCCAGAGATGTGGTAGCACCAAACTGTAGGATATTTTCCCTGTGTTGTCCCCTAAGAAACTTTTGTTGTTGGGCGGGGCCTGCATTCAGACCCAATGTATGCCCCAGGCCACTGCGGGACTACAGTTGTACTCTTTGTTGTGGTTATTTTTCCCTCTTCCTGGGGTAGGAGTAATTTTTGGTGGTGCTGGTCCCTATAAGGGCTGCTTTCACCCTGCCAGGCTTGTGGCACCTCTTTGGATGGACTCTGACCAAGGACATATTGGAGAGGGCAGGTCCACAGTAAAATATGAGGCCAAGGCACATGATGTTAGCAACATTTGAGCAGATCTGCTGTGGGAGGAGATCTGGAACTGCTTTAGAAAACTGCCACAGGGTTGGGGGGTGTCCAGAGGAGAACATGAGGGCGGGCATGCAGTGCCGCAAGGTCCTGCCAGAGAGGACTTGTAACCTCCAAAACTCCAAAACTCCTGCTGAGCCTTGCCAGGTTGGAGGCTGTGGATATGCATTAGGACATGTGGGGAGGCACACAGTGTTTGCAGTTTGTACGAGTCTGCTATGGCAGAAGAACTGGAGCAGAAGGCCTGGATGGAGGAGTGTGTCCACAGGAGAACACAATGATGCACTGTTAGCAAGTTAGGTAGAGAGTGTTGCTGCTGCACTGGTTCCCCCTAGTGTCTATATAACTAGGCCAGGGCAAGTCAGAGCACTGGTGCCTGCCAGCAACTTTGTTCCTGGAGAAGTTTCCCAAAGATCCCTGCCACTCCAGCACACACTCTGAGATTAGCAAACAAATCTCTCTCCCCTATTCTCCAGGCATTTTTCAAACTGCTGCTTCTATGCTATATCTCAGCAAGGCTGTTTGTTATGCTGTGTCTTTAAGAACAGAGACTCAGTTTCCTCTCAACCTTCTGGCTCTCCCAAAGCCAAACCCACTACATTGTAAAGGTCCAGGTATTAAGCCCTGCTGATTGCAAGAACATGGAGAATTACGTCCTTCTTGTTTTCAAAGCCAAATGTTATGGGGATTCCTCTTCCCCATGGGTTCCCTATGCTGGGGCTGCTTGGTGTGAGGGTTCATTTCTCTGTGCCCAAGGCATCCCCTCCTCCCATGGACAGTCCTATGGGTCTGTTTGGTTCCTCACCATGTCTCTGCTCCTCCAACCCTCTTTGATGTAGCCTCTTCTATACATAGCTATGAAGAGTCTGTTTTTCCAGTATTTGGGTCTTTTTCTGTGTTATTTACATGGATGTGGGTGTTATCTGGTTGTATCTATGGGATGAGGTGAGCTTAGCGTTCTCCTATTGTGCCACATTCCCCAAAAATCTCTGAATAAGTGTTTTATATGTCTCAAATCTATATAAAGTATCATAGCCCAGCTTCTCTTATAGGTCAAGAATAGAATGCACACATATTTTAAAAATCAAATTGGTCACCCATATATAATAAACAGATTATTGCATATTTCAGGTAGACATCAATATTTTGGACCACTTTTTTTTAATCAGAATATCTAGCACTACTCAGCTACCCTTCCTCAAAAGCAGCAATTGAAAAGAGTGAGGAGTGTTGCCTCTTGTGAAAGGCAATATTCTCCAGTGTCTGAATCCTTATGATCCTATTGTTTCTCTGAAAATGAGGGCGAGTTTCAGTAGCCATTTGTCATTGCACTGGCATTGATGTTTTCCTTAGAATCAAGCACTCTGTCTTTAGGCATGTCTCCATCAGAGGTAGAAAATGAAAAGAGGTAAAGAAGAGGAAGTATAAAAGTGGGCTATATTATTTCTTCATGGAAGTGAAAGTATCACAGATGACTCACCCATTTGCATCCTTGCTCATTCCCAACAGATACTTCAATTTGCAATTCCAGTTATAAACCCTTCTGGATTTAGGAACCCAAGCACTGCCATACTGATCCATCATTTTCTCTACATAGAAGATTGCTGTTGCTACTTGAGATTGCTCCCTGACTAAATTTTTCACATCTTGTTACAGTCCCATAAAGTATCAACTTCTACTTAAACAGCTTTTTCAGAACTTTTATCTAAATACTAAAATAAATATTTGTGCTCTGAAGAAAGCAGAGACATATTATGGAGTAGCTAACCAGTCTTAAGATCATCTACCATCTCACTGACTTGTCACATTTGTAGGAGTGATTTTCTTTGGTGCAAATAAGATAACCCTGGGGAATTTAATTAAAGGAAATTTATTAGAAGAGCAGGGGATGGCACCACAGTCAGTGAGAGGACTGAAGAGAACCCGACCCAGCAAGATGGAAACAGATACAGCTCAGAGAAGTTGGATGGCAGGAGTGGATGACAGTTTTATTAACACACTGCTGATGACAAGCAACATCTCCAAAAGTTTTTTTGGTTTTTATTCTTCTATCCATTAACTCAAGATCCAAAGTTCAGATGTCCAGATGGTCTGCAGTGAATGACACATGTCTCTAAGGGAAGGAGGGCAGTATACCTTGACTGACAATCTCAACAAAGCTACAGACAGTGAAGCAGAGGTAATTTTGCTAAAGAAAATTCAGATGCCTGTGGCCAGAAGAAAAAGGGAATAGTTACCAGAATACAGCTTAATTCCACCATAGGATCTGTTCATTATAATCTAGCAGATGATTTCTAATGTCTTTTAATTCTGCATTGTTTTGACAGAAAGAAAAATAAGATGACTCAATTTGTTCTCTTGACACATTCTGAACTTATATTTGTACTCATAGTTTTATATTATTGTCAGAAAAATTCTTCCCAAATTGACTGAGCTTTAAGGACCAGATACCTACATCTCTCCTGAAATAATTAAACACATCATTCATAGTGCAGTTTTTTAAATCAAGGAGACATTAAGACAGACACAAGATAAATCCTACATGGGATCTTCATCAAACACTTTCTTCTCCCACTCCATCATCTGTCACCTTCTCTTCTGCCACTTTCTATCCCTCTCTTTTTACTCAAGAAACTGAAATAAAGATAAGGGTAAGAGTTTATAACAAAACAGAATGGAGTCAAAAAGCAAAGGAGAAGCCATGTTGGAGGCAAAGAATTTGAGTAGATTTTAGAGAAAGAAAAAGAATTTTGAGGTATGTAAGTTAGGCCTCTAGCAAATTTAGATGTCGAAATTAAATTCATATATTCCATTTTACTGCATTTCATTTTTGACACATAAAGAGGGCAAGATGGCAGAGGGGTGGGGGCGGGTTCACAGTCCACAGGGAGTGTGGCAGAAAGAGGGGTGGAGAGGGAAAGGTAAGGTTGTCGTGGTCAAGAGGCAAAATAGGAAGGAAACTTCATGCATGGAAAAGTCCTACACCAATCCACAACCCTCATCACTGTTTTGATCTTGTAAGTAATTCTTCCCTGCCTCTCCTTTCTCCCAGCTTAGAAGATTTGCTTAAAGTTACAGCCAAGCGCTGCTCAACATATTCCCCTCTCCCACACCTTCCCTCCTCACTCTCAGCCCACACCACACACAGTGGAAAAGCAGTTTAGAGATCTCTCAGCTCTCCCTCACAGGCCCAAGCTGCAAATGAATATTTCCAGCCCACTACAGGATCTGTTCACCATAATCAAGCAGATGACTTCTAATGTCTTCAAATCTGTGACGTTTTGATACGAAGAAAAATAAGGTGACTCACTTTGTGCTTTTGACACAGTCTCTACTGATTGCCTTTCATGGTTATAAAATCATACGCTGTCAACCTGACTCCTAGCAGAAAAGGTCCAAGCCCCTTGTATAAATAGAAAAGATTCAGTCTTGATATTTCAATTCCAGAGAAAATTTTAAGTAATGAATGTCTTGTACTGGGCATAGAATTAGAAAGTCTACTTAAACTACCATAAGGCAGATGAATAGATCTAAGTGTCAAAATGTATTTGGAATTTTCCCCCAATGTGTATGGCCCTCTTTACCATCACTCTCAGCCTGATAAAACCTACTAATCTACAGTGCTGACTCAGGATAGAACACATGTTTCCCCTCAGGATTTGCTGGGATAGCTGAGGATGTCCCATATTCTTACTTTGATCTGTGTAGTTTCAGCTATCCATAGATTGTCAGAAACTAAAAAAATTCCTTGGCAGAGAGCTGCCAGGGACCATTCATGGCTCAGGAGATTTAAAAAAATGATATCAGAGAATATCTAAAGCTTATGAGCTGCAGACTGGCTGCACAGATTTGGTAAAAGCAGAGGAATTATTTATGCTGGAGGGAAGAATTACAATAGAAACACATAGGGATTTGGGCTGATGAACTCAAAACTTAGTTGAATTTAGTACATACTATGAACCTCTGTTTTTAATATAATTCAAAAATCTTTAAAAAGTAGTAAGCTGGAAGTGATCAGTGTGCAGCTTGGGCCTGTGAGGGAGAGCTGAGAGATCTCTAAACTGCTTTTCCACTGTGTGTGGTGTGGGCTGAGAGTGAGGAGGGAAGGTGTGGGAGAGGGGAATATGTTGAGCAGCGCTTGGCTGTAACTTTAAGCAAATCTTCTAAGCTGGGAGAAAGGAGAGGCAGGGAAGAATTACTTACAAGATCAAAACAGTGATGAGGGTTGTGGATTGGTGTAGGACTTTTCCATGCATGAAGTTTCCTTCCTATTTTGCCTCTTGACCACGACAACCTTACCTTTCCCTCTCCACCCCTCTTTCTGCCACACTCCCTGTGGACTGTGAACCCGCCCCCACCCCTCTGCCATCTTGCCCTCTTTATGTGTCAAAAATGAAATGCAGTAAAATGGAATATATGAATTTAATTTCGACATCTAAATTTGCTAGAGGCCTAACTTACATACCTCAAAATTCTTTCTCTAAAA
This sequence comes from Lynx canadensis, assembly GCF_007474595.2. NCBI lineage: Eukaryota > Metazoa > Chordata > Mammalia > Carnivora > Felidae > Lynx > Lynx canadensis. The sequence continues at coordinate 170,703,311 of NC_044303.2, forward strand.
TCTACTCAAATTCTTTGCCTCCAACATGGCTTCTCCTTTGCTTTTTGACATCATTCTGTTTTATTGTCTTTATTTCTGTTTCTTGAGTAAAAATAGAGGGATGTAACAAAGAAAGTAAAAAAGAAGTGACAGAAGAGAAGGTGACAGATGATGGAGTGGGAGAAGAAAGTGTTTGATGAAGATCCCATGTAGGATTTATCTTGTATCTCTCTTAATGTCTCCTTGACTTAAAAAATTGCACTGTGGGGGTGCCTGGCTGCCTCAATTAGTAGAGCATACTACTCTTAATCTCGGAGTTGTGAGTTCAAGCCCTACAATGGGGTAGAGATTACTTAAACAGATTTTTTTTTATTGCACTGTGAATGAAGTGTTTTTTTTTTAACTTTTTAAGTTTATTTATTTATTTTAAGAGAAAGAGAGGGAGGGGGCAGAGAGAGGATCCTAAGCAGGCTCCACGCCATCAGCTCAGAGCCTGATGCAGTGCTCAAACTCATGAACTGTGAGACCATGACCTGATTTGAAATCAAGATCAGATTCCTAACCGACTGAGCCACCCAGGTGTCCCTAAATGAAGTGTTTTAATTCCTTCAAGAGAGATGTAGGTATTTGAGCCCTAAAGCTTAATTTAATTTAGGGGAAATTTTGTGAAAAATAATATAAAACTATGAATATACATTTAAGTTCAAAGGTGAATATTATCTTCTACTTCTAATTTATATGAAGAATAACCAAAGAATCTTTCTGAATCATGGTAAGAGCAATATCCACAAGACAGATTAAGTAAACATCATTTCCTAAAAGGATAATGAAAAATAGTAGATATAATAAAGGCTTAGTGAACTGAATTCCAGAACAAGCAAGTGCTGCCTAGTTGTACCATAGCAGGTTCTCTACCTGAGGGATAGTTGTTGGTCTGAATATGGATGGATGGAGATGTGGATCTGCAGTAGGTGAAGAGCCTCTGCAGGGGCAAAGAGAAAATAGCTGAGTTTTACATGATACTGAGTTGGCAAGAGATGTTCAAATCTGGAAGGGTCCAAACAAAGAACAGTTAGCTCAGCCATATAAGTTTTCGTATCTGAATACTATAAGAATTCAGCCATGGAGGAGGGGCCAGTTAGCAGAAAGAACTCACATATTCTTGTGTTCCCTGGATCCCAGAGCACTGCCAAAGTTGAATCCAAACAAAAATTTCTTAAACTGAATCCCACCTTTCTCGTAGTTGAAATATGGACAAGCTAAAAAAGATAGTGATGATACAGGAGAACTGGGACAGGGCTAATCACAGGTGAACTCAGTAACTAAAGCTGTGATAGAATTCCAGTTTAGTTTGACTCTATAAAGATTTTTACCTGGCAGAGAGGGTCACTGGCTTCCATTATCTGGCAAAGAAGCAAAATTTGAATTGAAAACTTTATATTGCTTTTTATACACGTTATTCATAATACAATAAAATGTGTGATGTAGCAGAAAAATAGGTCTCATTATCAAGTGAAAAAAAGTCAATAATGTAAACATAAGTGCTTCAGATACTAGAATTAGCAGCTCCAGAATCTAGCATAATTATGAAAAAAAAGTTAAAGAATTTATGGGAAAAGATCAACAAAATGGTTAAAGGGATAAAATATTTTGGGAGACGTAGAAATTCTAAAATACAAAAGAATCAAATTCAGTTTCTAAAATTGAACTTTATAATATCTCAAAACAAAATTTTATTGCAAGAGTATTAAAGCAATTTAGATAGTGTTTCTAAAGATCTTCAGTAGAAAATTTCTAACTGAAGGTCATAGCAGAGAAAAAGGTAGAAAAAAATAAACAGGGCATCTGTAATTTCTATAATTAACAAACTATCTAAAATGTGTGTACTTGAACTCCTAGAATGAGGAAAAAAAGAATGATGCAGAAAACATGTTTTGCAAATAATGGGCAAATTTTTTTCAAATTTAACAAAAGGTATCAATCTACAGATCGCAAAGCTTAAAAAACCCCAAGTAACAAAACTCAAGTAGAATAAAGAAAATCACACCTAGGGATACATAGTGAAGTTGCTAAAAGCCAAAAAGAAAGAAAAAAAATGTTTAAAGCATCCAGAGGGGGAAAAAAAGACATGTTACATATAAAAGAAATAACTGTAAGGATGATAGCTGACTTCTGTCAGAAAAACTGCAAGCCAAAAGGTGGTAGAATGACTGATTATTCCAAGTACTGATGCAGATATGGAGCAAATAGAACTCTCATATATTGCTGGGGTGACTGTAAAATCATACACCAACTATTTAAGACATTTGAGTTGTTCTTATGTAGTTCAGCTTTCATTATCTATGACCGAAGCATTATACTTTTGGTTACCTACCTAGAGAAATGAAAATATTTGTCCACAAAATGTCTTATATGAGAATGTCTATTGCTAAAATTGGAAGCATTGATGAAGAGGGGAATGGATAAATAAACTTTGTTATAACCATACAACATGTAGAGCAGAAACTTGAAAAGCTGAGCTATCTAAGTAACTCTCATGTAATCCAGCTGAACCTCAGCTGACCTTCAGAAACAGGCATGATAATAATAAGTTATATTTAACCACTGAGTTTGGGGATGCTGTTATGGAACATTATTGCCAATAACTAACCAACAAATTCAGTAACAAGATGTTACACAGCTTCTTCTACTTATGTGTATCTTCCTTTTAAGGTCCTTAATTCACTTTGTTGTTTTTTTTGCAAACAAACATGGAGTTGTAGGTATATTTCCAATAATGAACATTCGTTTCACTAACAACCAATTTATACCCTGCTGTTCTGTTTCTGTATCTTCCTGCATACAAGCTAACTTTTGTTTCAGTGCTAAATCATAATCTAATCTTTTCAAAGACATTTTAGATAGCAAGGCAACATGACTTGTACAGAGCCAAAAATGCACACAGACCAAATTAAGTAAGGTTGGTAGTGAACAGTAATGATCGAGTTTGTGTATGCACTGACACTGATACCTGTGTCACAACTGTTGTTTGGCTGACAGCAGTTGTAAAGTACCATCAGTTATAGGAAACATTACAATCCCAAGATGTTAAAATGTGAAATAAATTTGCTTCTTAGAATCAGTGGAAAATGACACATCCCGCCACTATATTTGCAGCCAGAGTTGCTCTTTCTGGAGCTGGACTTAGCTTCCTGGAAGAGGCTCATTCTTTTCAAAATGCTTGATTTTAAGAATGTCGTAGAGATAACTTTCTATGTCACTCCTATGCCTCTGTTAAGCATCTTTAGCCCCTGCTATTTATTCTTTCTCTTCCTCTCTGACATTTAGCATGTTTCAGGATTTCCTTCCTTTCTAATGATGAATATTCTTCCATTCTGTGTATAAAACACAGTTTGCTTATCTACTCATGTATCAATGGACACTTGGGTTGCTTCTGTCTTTTGGCTATGGTGAATAATGCTACTGTGGCCACAGGAGTGTGCCATCCCTCGGAGTACTGTAATATTAAAACGATGGTGATCTTGAGAAACTTAACAGAAGGCCCTGGGGGAAGAGAAGGGGAGAAATAGTTACAAAGAGAGAGGGAGGGAAGCAAACCACAAGAGACTCTTAAATACAGAGAACAAACTGAGGGTAGATGGGGGGTGAGGGAGAGGGGAGAGTGGGTGATGGGCATTGAGGAGGGCACCTGTTGGGATGAGCACTGGGTGTTGTATGGAAACCAATTTGACAATACATTTCATATTAAAAAAATACAAGTCAATAGAAGAACTGATTACATTTGATGCTGGAGACATTATTTTATCCTGCTTCTTAGAGCAGGAAATGATTGAGATTTCAACTCCAAGCAATCCCATCTGTTGAAAATATTGTTAGAGGGAAGCTACTGCCAAATCCAATCAAACCTATTTTCTTTGCCATTGATATGGAAACTATAAAGTGAATGAAAGCCCCTGAAACACCTACATGCACACATTATGAGCTTCACAGTGCCCCAATTGCAAATTATGACTCTCTGCTTGTGTTGAAGCAATCACACCCATTGATATGATCAATACATGCCTTTCTTATTGAGAAGAAAAGATAAAGTAGTCACACTTTTCCTCTTTTTGAATAGAGCAACAATAACACAAAGAGCATCGCTCTGCAGCATAAAGTTATGCATTTTTAAATTTCTAACCTTGTTTAAACAAAGTTTTAAGACACTTGAGTCAATTTTAAGTTTTTTTTTTGTTTGGCTTTGCTTTTATCAAGTTAGTTTCATACAATTTTATAAATTTCTAAATGTTTCCAGTGGAAAAATACTTAGATCCATCCTTGTTTTATGTTGTAACTTATCCAAAATGTTGGGTTCAAGTTGAAATCTTTTCAGCCCCTAAATCGCTATTTTATAATTTGTTAAGTTCTCAGAAAAGCATATTAAGCCTTTGGTGAATTCAGTAACATCTTCACTTAGAAATCATTATGTTTTTTAACATAAGTTTCACAGTATTACAAATTAGGCTAAAGTTGTTTGCTTCATCATCCCGCTACAATAATTTCCCACCACTCATTAAAAATTCCAAAGCTAGCATCATGACTTTCATAGTTCTACATGATATGGCCCAAATTTACTTCTAACTTCATCTCCTTCCCATGTCTCTGGGACCTACTCTTCTCCAGCCCCAGTGGAGAACATACTAACTCAGTCCTATCACATCAGGATAGGCTGGGTTATTCTGCAGTAATGTAGTAACTCCAAAATCTAAAACCCTCACAACCAAAGGTTTTGTCTCTTGGGTCCATCATTTTTATTAAAAGATATAAAGGTTGGACAAGACCCAATATATTGACCATTGTTAATTATTATCTAAAAAGGAAAAAAAATACTGTAAATTTTCAATCCAAGTAAATGCTTCAGTCCAGAAGTGACACTCATTTCTTTCCACAATTGTTGGCCAGAATTTGCCATATGACACATCACAACACAAAAGTGCCAGAAAATACAATGCTACCATGTTCCTAGAAGGGAGGAAAAGAAGAAATATTTACCAAAAAAGTGTCAATGACTACAGCAGGTGTTTTTACTTGCTGTTAAAACTGCAATGTTCTTCCCTCAGGAAATTAGAATTAAACAAATTCTCTTTGTTTCAATTTTGCCAAAATCCTTAGAAAGTTCATCCCTGATGACCCCATCTGAAACACTTTCCTTTATTACTTTCTCCCTACCAGCTTTATTTTTATCCTCACTTATCCCTATGGGGAATTATATCATGTTTTTATTACTTGTTTTATACATATAGATATATATTTTTAATACATAAGATACTATATTTTCTTTGACATTCACTGATTCATTGATATATCCCCCATTCCTAAAAGAGTATCTGGAATTCAGCAGACAGCAAATAAATATTAGCTAAATGAATTAATAAATGAATGCATATATCAGATTGGTGCATAATGTTTAGACTCTCTATCCATCTATATCTATGTGATGGATATAGGTTTCACTTATATATTGCAAGAATGCAAATTTAGTTTAATAATATATTTTAAATACAAAGAGAAAATTTAGTTTCTGAAGTTTTATAAAACTGCTTGGATCTTCCTTGAGAGACTCCCTCTGCTGGTTATCTTGGGGCAGGGCAAAGATGAAGCTCAGTCTGATTTAAAAGGAAATCAGGACATTCTCTTTTTTTTAATTTTAATTCCAGTGTAGTTAGCATACAGTGTTTTATTAGTTTCAGGTATACAATATAGTGATTCAACAATGCCATGTATTACACAGTGCTCATGATAAGAGTGTTCTCAATCTACTTCATTTATTTCAAGGATCCCTACCCATCTTCCCTCTGGTAACTGTCTATTCTCTATAGTTGAGTCTATTTTTTGGTTTGTCTCTTTTTTTTTTCCTTTGTTCATGTCTTGGTTCTTAAATTCTACATATGAGTGAAATCATATGATACTTGCCTTTCCCTGACTGGCTTATTTCACTTAGCATTATACTCTCTATGCTCTACTCATGTTGTTGCAAATGGCAAGATTTTATTCCTTTTTATGGCTGAATATTATTCCATTGTAAATATATACTACTTCTGCTGTTATCTATCCCTCTATCAGTGGACACTTGGACTGCTTTCATGATTTGTCTATTATAAATGCTCCAATAAACAGAGGGGTACACATATGTTTTTGAATTAGTGTTGTTCTATTCTTTGAGTAAATATCCAGTAGTGCAATTACTGGCCCATATGATAGTTCTATTTTTAATTTTTTCAGTAACTTCCATACTGTTTTCCACAGAGGCTATACCAGTTTGAAATTACACCAACAATACACGAGGTTCATTTTTCTCCACATCTTCACCAATATTCGTTTCTTGTGTTTTTGATTTTAGCCATTCTGCCAGGTAGGAGGTGATATCTCATTGTGGTTTGATCACTGATGATGAGTGATGTTAAGCATCTTTTCTTGTGTGTGTTAATCATTTGTGTGTCTTCTTTGAAGAAATGTGCGTTCATGTCTTCTGCCCATTTTTAATTGGAATTTTTATTTTTTTCTTGGTGTCAGGTTATGTAAATTCTTTATTTATTTTGGATACAAAACCTATATCAGATATGTCATTTGCAAATAACTTCTCTCATTCAATAGGTTGTCTTTTAGTTTTGTTGGTTGTTTGCTATGAAGAGGCTTTTTATTTTGATGTAGTACTTAAAGTTTATTTTTTAATTTTATTTTCCTTGCCTCAGGAGACGTATCTAAAAAGACATTGTTTGGGTTGATGCCAGAGAAAGTACTGCCTCTGCTCTCTTTGAGGATTTTAATAGTTTCAGGTCTCACATTTAGGTCCTTAATTCATTTTGAGTTTATTTTTGTGTATGGTGTAAGAAAACAGTCCACTTTCATTCTTTTGCATATGGCTTTCCAGTTTCCCCAACACCATTTGTTGAAGATACTGTCTTTTTCCTATTGAATAGTCTTGCCTCCTTTATCAAAGATTAATTGACCATATAATCTTGAGTTTGTTTCTGGGCTCTCTATTTTGTTCTATTAACTTATGTGTCTGTTTCTGTACTAGTACCATACTGTTTTGATTACTACAGCTTTCAAATATGACTTAAAATCTGGGATTGTGATATCACTTTTTCAAGATTGCTTTGGCTATTCAGGGTCTTTTGTGGTTACATACAAATTTTAGGATTTTTGGTACTGGTTCCATGAAAAGCGGTGTTAGTATTTTGATACAGATTTAATTAAATCTGTAGATTATCTTAAGTAGTATGGACATTTTAACAATATTTGTTCTTCTAGTCCATGGGCATGAATGTTTCAGTTTCTTTCATCAATGTTTTATAGTTTCAGAGTACAGATCTTTCATCTCCTTGGTTAAGTGTAATCCTAGGTTTTTTGTTATTTATGGTGCAATTATAAATAGGATTGTTCTCTTAATTTCTCTTTCTGTTGCTTCATTATTAGGAATGCAACAGATATGTGTACATTGATTTTGTATCCTGTGACCTTACTGCATTAATTGATCAGTTTTAGTAGATTTTTTGGTGGGATCTTTAGGGTTTTCTATGTAGTGTATCGTGTCATCTGCAAACAATGAAAGCTTTACTTCTTCCTTACCAGTTGGGATGCTTTCTCTTTTTTCTTGTCTGGTTGCTGTGGCTAGGACTTCCAGTACTATGTTGAATACAAGTGGTGAGAGTAAACATCATTGTCTTATTCCTGACCTTACGGAAGAAGCTCTTAGTGTTTCACCATTGAGGATGATGTTAGCTGTGGGGTTTTCATACATTATGTTGATGTATGTTCCCGCTAAACCTATTTTGTGGAGAATGTTTATGATAAATTACTGTTGTACTTTATCAAATGCTTTTTCTGCATCTATTAAGAGGATCATATGTCTTTTACCTTTTGTCTCACTGATGTGATGTATCATGTTGATTCATTTGTAAATATTGAACCACCCTTGCATCCAGGAATAAATAGCACTTGATCATGGTGAATGATTTTTTTTAATGTATTGTTGGATTTAGTTTGCTAATATTTTATTGAGTATTTTTGCATCTGTGTTCATCAGGGATAGTGGCCTGTACTTTCCCTTTTTTGTGGTATCTTTATTTGATTTTGGTGTCAGGGAAATGCTGGCCTCATAGAATGAATTATGAAACTTTATTTCCTCTTCTATTTTTGGAATAGTTTAAGAAAAATAGGTATGAACTCTTCTTTAAATGTTAGGTAGAATTCACCCATGAAGCCATCTGGTCCTGGAATTTTGTTTGTTGGGAGCTTTTTGATTCACCTTTATTGCTGGTAATCATATTGTTCAAATTTTCTATTTCTTCCTAATTCCTTTTTGGGGGGTGATGTGTCTCTATGAATTTATCCATTTCTTCTTGGTTGTCCAATTTGTTGGCATGTAATTTTTCATGACATTCTTTTCTAATCCTTTATATTTCTGTGGTATCAGTTGTTTTTTTCTTCTCTTTCATTTCTGATTTTATTTGGGTTCTCTCTCTCTCTTCGTCTCTCTCTTTCTCACTTATTTTTTTTAATGACTCTGGCTAAAGGTTTTTCAATATTATTGATCTTTTCAAAAACCAGCTCCTGGTGTCATTGATCTATTCTGTTTACTTTTTTTTTTTTTTTTTTTTTTTTTTTTTTTAGTTTCTATATCGTTTGTTTCAACTGGACTCTTTATTATTTCCTTCCTTCTACTGCTTTTCTGTTTTATTTGGTCTTCTTTTTCTAGGTCCTTTAGGTGCAAGGTTAGGTTGTGTGATATTTTTCTTTCTTCTTGAGGTAGGCCTGTATTGCTATAAACTTCTTTCTTCGAACAGCTTTTGCTATATCCCAAAGATTTTGGACCATTGCATTTTCATTTTCATTTGTCACCATGTATTGTTTATTTCTTCTTTGATTTCTTGGTTGGCCCATTCAGTGTTTAGTAGCATGCTATTTAACATCCATGTATTTGTGTTCTTTCCAGATTTTTTCTGGTGGTTCATTTCTAATTTCATAGTGTCATGGTTGGGAAATATACACAGTATGACTTTGATCTTTTTGAATTTGTTCAGATTTGTTTTGTGGCCTAATATATGATCTCTTTTGGAGAATGCTCTGCGTGTACTTGAATCAAATGTGTATTCTGCTGTCTTAGGATGGAATGTTCTGAATATATCTGTTAAATCCATCTAGTCCAATGTGTCATTCAAAGCCACTGTTGTCTTGATTTTCTGTTTGGATAATCTTTCCTTTGACAAAGTCGGGTGTTACTGTCAATTACTTCCTTTATGTTTGTTATTAACTGTTTTAGGTATTTGGGTGCTTTCATGTTGGGTGCATTCACCTGTGATATATCACAGGTGTGATATATGCACCTGTGATATATCTTCTTTTTCTCTTCATACTGTCTTTGTTTTAGAATCTTTTTTGTCCAATGTAAATTTTGCTACCTAGCTTTCTTTTCACGTTAATTTGCATGATAAATGTTGCTCCATCCCCTCACTTTTAATCTGCATATATCTTTAGGTCTGAAATGAATCTCTTTTAGGCAGTATATAGATGGGTCTTGCTTTTTTATCCATTCCTTCACCCTGTATCTTTTGATTGGTACATTTTGTCCATTTGCATTCAAAGTAATTATTGATAGGTATGTATTATTGCCATTTTATTACTTGTGGTGATTTTTGCAGTTTTTATCTCTTCCTTTCTTACCTTGTTCTCTTCTCTCATGATAAGTTGTCTTTGTTTGGTGACATACTTGGATCCCTTTCTCCTTATTTTTTGCATATCTATCACTGGTTTTTGATTTGTGGTTACAATTAAGGTTGTGTGTAATGTCTTCTGCATATAGCATTCTGTGTTAAGTTGATGGTCACTTAAGTTTGAACCCATTCTTTAGTCCTCTGATCTCTACGTTGTAGGTATACGGTATCATAATTTTCATCCTTTTACTTTGTGAGTCCCTTGACTTATTTTTACAGATATACCTAATTTTACTGCTTTTAAGATTTCTGCTTTTCTTGCTGTTATTTATAATGTTTCCTTTCCCCTCAGAGAAGTCCTTTTAACATTTCTTGTAGTGGTGATGAATTACTTTGACTTTGTTTGTCTGGAGAACTCTTTATCTTTCCTTCTATTATAAAGGATAGCCTTGCTGGATAGCCTTCTTGGCTTCAGATTTTTCCCTTTCAGCATTTTGAATATTTTATGCTAATACCTTCTGGCCTGCAAAGTTTCTGCTGAAAACTAAGATGATAGGCTTATGGGGTTTCCCTTCTATGTAACTTTTTTTTTTTGTTTCTTGCTGCTTCTAAAATTCCCTGTTTATCACTATACTTTGCCATTTTTATTACTGTGTGTCTTGGAGTGGGTCTCTTTGGGTTGATTTTTCATGGAATATCTGTGCCTCCCAGATTTGACTTTGTGTCCTTCCCCAGATTCAGGACATTTTCAGCTATTATTTCTTCAAATACATTTTCTGCCCCCTTTTCTCTCTCTTCTCCTTCTGGAATCCCTATAATATGAATGTTATTACACTTGGTGGTATTGCTGTTTCCTCTCTATTCTTATTTTGTGTATTTTTTTCCCTCTCATGTACAGCTTGATTGCTTTCCATTACTCTGTCATCCAGGTCGCTGATGTGTTTGTTCTTTTGCTTTTTCTCATCTTCTGTTTATTCCATCTAGTGTATTTTCACTGTCATTTATCATGTTCTACATCTCTGATTGGTTCTTTTTTATCTCTTTTGTTAAGGCATCACTGATGTCCTCCACTATTTTCTCAAGTCCAGTGAGTATCTTTATGATTATAACTTTACATTCTCAATCAGGCATATTACTTACCTTCATTTCACTTAAGTCTTATACTGTGGTTTTGTCCTATTCTTGCATTTGGGACATATTCCTCTGACTCTTCATTTTGTCTCACTCTCTGTGTCTGTTTCTATGTGTTAGGATAGTCAGCTAAATCTCCTCTTGAATGTAGTAGCCTTATGAAGAAGAGGTCCTGTAGTGCCTTGCAGTGCAGAGTCCCCTTTTTTAACAGAACCTGGCACTTCATGGGTGTTTCCTATTTGTGTTGCATGCACCCTGCTGTTGTGGCTGAGTCATTTTTGACATTTGTCTAATCATCTGCAGTGGCTCTTTGCCTATTGTGGTCAGTGTTTGTTCCCTGTGGTATTAGTGGACTAGTCTGAAGCTACCTTGGGCTTGAGTTTAGTCAGACCACACATTTGCCAGAGATGCAGTAGCACCAGTTGCAGGGTGTTTTCCCTGTGTTGTTCCCTGAGAAGTTTTGTTGGTGGGCAGGGCCTGCAATCAGACCAGCTATCTTCCCCCAGGCCACTCAGTAGGCCACAGTCGGACTGGTGTGTGTGGTTATCTTTCCCTCTTCCCAGGGCAGGAGTTACTTTGAAGTGCAGGTGCAGGTTCCTTTCAGGGCTGTTGGCACACTACCAGGCTTGTGACCCTGGTTTGGATGGGCTCCTGCCAAAAGTGTATTGGAGGGGGTAGACCCCAACATGCTTGGGGGTGGGTCATGTAGTTTTAGCAAGGTTTGTGCAGTAGTCCTCTGTGAGGGAGAAATCTGCTTCTACTTCTCCTGGCGCTACTGCTGGGGCCAAGTCTGGCTGTGTTGGATGCGGCAGATCTACAAAGTATGTGAGGGTGAGGTGCCCAGTCTTTGCAAGATTTGGGCTGGTCTTCTGGGGTAGGGGCCTGCAGCATCTGGACTGAGGCCATCCTGGCTAGAGAAGGCAGATCCACTGAAGTGCTGTTGGGCAGGTTGTGGTGTAAGCAAGTTAGTTAGGGAATGTTGGTGCTATACTGTTCCCACAGGTTCCCACAACTGGTTCCAGCTGTTTATGCTGAGGGGCAGGGGAGGGAAATGGTGCCTACCAGCTCCTTTGTTCCTGGAGGAGTCTCCCATGGTTCTTTTCCCTCTAGAACATGCTTTGAGATTAGTAAATAACTCTCCCGCCTGTATGTGCCAGGAAGTTTTCAAACTACTGCTCCTATTCTTTACCTCTGTGGGCTGCCATGCTGTTTCTTCTTAGCACCCTCCTGAAGACAGTCCTAGGGTCTGTTTTGTTCCCCACCAACTCTTCACCTTTCCTACCCTCTTTTATGTGACCTCTACATTTAGTTTTTGAGTTTATTCTGCCAGTCTTTGGGTCATTTTCTGAGTTATTTACACTGATGTGAGTATTATCTAGTTGTATCTGTGGGATGAGGTGAGCTTAGGGTTCTTCTGCTTTGCTATCTCCCCAGCTTCTATCTCAGATTATTTAAATGTTACCTTGTTTCTTTTAGGAAAACTGCTTTGCCTTTCAGATTCTCTATCTCCCAATCTCTTTTCTAAGATGACATTTGAATACATGGAGAAGATGTATGGCCTTTGTAAGGCAGTGGAGGGGCAACGGGTCCTTAAATCTTCCCAGTGTCTGCTAGATCCTGCCTGACTTGTACTGCAAAATGGATGGACTGCTACACCTTCTGCACTAATGTGCAAAATCCTCTCTATTTGAGCTTCTTGTGCTAACACCAGGTATCTGGCTTCTCATCTTACCCAGACAACAGACTGTGTATTTGGAAATGGCTGTATATAATACCTCTCCCTCCCTACCAACCAGCTCCTTACCAGCAGGTCATGCCACTAACCTGAGGTGCTTAGGCTCCTTATCTATCTGGATATTTATAACCACCCATCACCTTGAGGGTGTCAGGTGCCCTTAAATCTGACCATTCTAAACCTTACTCTCAGTCTCCATGCCTGAAAGAGGGTTGGGCCCTCTCTTCCTCAAGACCCATCTTTCTTCTCTTCTTAGGCCACAAGTCCCATGACCTGGTGATCATGTTGGAGGGTGAGTGCAAGAGAAGTAACTCTACTATAGGTATACTTAAATCATTGCTTTTGATTGAGAAACCAAATCAGACATTAAAGATGACCAGGAATAAATATATCGGTACAATATAAAAAACATGCCAGTATTTATAGTACCTGTAAAAATTAATTTTCTAAAGGCTTTAGTGTCTTCCTTTATATGAGGAAAAAAATGTAACAGACTCTGTCAATGAACTTGGAGTCAGGTAATCTGGGAAGGGCATTACATTTTCTACATAACTAGGGTGACTCTTCTTTCTTACAAATTTTCCCCGCTGTGCTCTGACCCCAGTATTAAAAATAGTGGCTTTGATGTGTCAGTTACAATGGCATTAAACTACATTCTGTTTTATATGTTATGTATGATGTACAAACCTTTTGGATTTATAATAGATATGGAAGCCAGCAAGCAGATGGTAAGCTTCATGAGAGTAGGCCCTCCATTGCACCCACAGCACAACACAGCATGGTGTGAAGGGACACTCACTCACTGCTGTTAAATGAACAAGCTTCTCTAAAAATGAACTTCTTAGTTTTATATAAAAATCTTAAACCCTCTTCATGTCATTAATTCATTCATCCATTTATTCATTCATTCATGCATCCATTCAGTTATTCCAGAAATGTGTTCAGAGTTGCTGTGGACTAGACACTGTTGTAAGTTCTGGGCAATAGCATCATTGAGTAAAAATACAAAATCTTGGCTCTCAAGTAGTTTATTCTCATTCTCCTCATTATCCTTGTGATTGTTAACATTTTTAATTTTAACATGCTGATATAATTGCAGATTCACTGCAGCTCATTTGCTTAAGAACATAGGCCTGGGAGTCAGATAAGTAAGTTCAAAAGGCTGACTTACTAGCTGTGCAAACTTAAACAAGTTAACTGACCTCTCTAAGCCTTAATTCCTCATCTAGAAGAAGAGATAATTGAACATATGTCCAGAGTTGTGCAAAACTAATAATTAAATGAGAAGCATTAACACAGTATTTGGCCCAAAGTAAAACATAAGGATTCAGTACACATTGACCTTATCATCCTTCTCCTACTCCTTATGATTTTCCTCCGCATCATCGCCATCCACACGTCCCCTTGCCTGCCTATTGTCCTTCTTTTAAACTGTTGCCTTGTATTTGTTTATCTACAACTTTAAGGAGGCAAGTGAACAGGAAATACAAGCTTTAAAATCATAGCAAAAGGTAAAGAAATAACAAGACCACCTTGGTAAATCCAGGTTTTAATACCTACTTTACTTTCCAAAAGCTATTTTTGCTGTCCCTGGAGGAACAGACATTCTGTGTCTACAACCTTGAATTAATATTCCATTTCACTTTTCACAAACACATTTAAAATATAGCCATCATTGTTCTTGAGAGGTATGGTGGTACTTAAAATTACCTGCATTGTATTGATGTAGAAGTGGTACAGATATAAGAATAAGAGCTAGGAAATCAGAGTTAAAATCCAAGGTTTGTCTTTTGAATTATTTGTGCCTTATGTCTAGTTGAAACTATTACCAAAATCCTTTTCTTCAAATTGTTTTGAGTATAGTTGACACACAATGGTACATTAATTTCAAGTATACAACATAGTGATTCAGCTTCTCTGTACATTATGCTGTACTCACAAATGAACTTGCCATCTGTCACCATACAACACTATTACAATATCACTAACTATATTCCCTATGCTGTGCCTTTTATTCCCATGACTTCTTCATTCCATAACTGGAAGCTTATACCTTTCACTCACCTTCACCCATTTTGCCCATCTCTCTACTCACCTCCACTCTAGAAGTTCCTCACAAAATTAAAATAAATCACCATATTATCCAGTAACTCCAATACTGGGTAGTTACCCAAAAAAAAAATGAAAACATTAATCAAACAGATGTATGCCCCCTTGTGTTTACTGCTGCATTATTTACAATAGCTTAGATACACAAGCAACCTAAGTGTCCATCGACAGAGGAATGGATAAGGAGATGTGACACAATAGTCAAAAATCATTTTTAAAAGCTGATTTTCTTCAAGGTTCAAACAATACATACTTGACAAATACAACGTGATAATAAAATAGAGTCAAGTAATGGGCAAAAAAAAAAAAAACAGAAACAAAAGCAAAGAAACAAAAAACAACAACAAAACCCTCCATTTGGTTGAATTGAATGACTCTACAAAGAACACAGAAATGGCAAAGCCAAAACTTTTTCCTATTGGATACTCCTTGCTTCCCAGATACTATTATCCTTTCAAAACCATCATAATAACTATACATTAGGATGAATACAGAATAGCATTTCACTATTCACTCCTGAATGATTACTAAAAAACAATCATGATTCATTTGACATTTCATGAATTGTCACACTTCTAATTCCTTTGAGAGTTCATCTAAATCTTTACTATCAATTCAACTTTATATGCTTGTGTTTTTATTTCTATTTTGTTAGTGTGTACTCATAAATGGCATGATATGTTTGGACAGAGAGCTTCAGAATGGTATCATAAGCAGAACTGCGTCTTGGATAAGATTCTTGATTGCTCTTTTTCCAAATCTCTGAGGAAGTGTAGTGTGGTTGTTAAGAGCTCACAGACCTAAGTGACGTTGTAACACATTACTTCTAAAAGTTTCTGTTTCTTCAGGATTCAACGGACATAATTGTACTTGCTTCATAGTTTTGTTGTATTCAGTGAACTAATGAATAGCTCGTGTTTTGCTTGGTGAACTGCAAGTGCTCAGTTTTTTCATCTGCAGAATGAAAGCACTGGATTATTGATTCTAATCACTAGCACACATCGTATAAGCTGTTTCATTTCTCCTTACGATCTCCCTCTTCTCATGAGTGTTGGCCCCAAGGGTTGTAATTGGCTCTAGAGTTTTTCTTCAAGGGACCTCAAACATTTATTATTTGGTAATTAAAGAGTAACTAGGTTTTAGGCTTAGTTTCACTCTTCTCCTTAAACCAGGTGTGGGGAATGATTGATGGCTAGTTTAAATAAAAGATTATTTCTCAGCATTATATTTCTCTTTGGCTTTTGGTTGCCTCGGTCTATTGGGAAGCTACCTATTTTCAGTCTTTCTGAGAATTTTGCATTTAGTCAAACTCAGTTTTCCAATGAAACCAAACTATGAATGTCCTTAAATTTTTTTAATGTTTATTTACTTTTGAGAGAGAGAAAGAGAAACAGAGTGTGAACGGGGGAGGGACAGAGAGAGAGGGAGAGACAGAATCCAAAGCAGACTCCAGGCTCTGAGCTGTCAGCACAGAGCCTGACACGGGGCTCGAAATCACAAACGATAAGATCATGACCTGAGCTGAAATCAGAGACTTAAGCAACTGAGCCACCCAGGTGCCCCATGAATGTCCTTAAAAGGAAACTTGAGAGTAAATAGTCATGGCATCACTGGACTGCCAGTAGTCTGATTATATATAAAAATGTTGTACTGGTGATTCTAAAATGCTTAACCTCTACCATGTTCATTAATTCATAAAAGAGAACCTGCCTTTTCCAGTATAGAGCCAGCTGGGGGAATTTCACTAGAAAGTTGGATACCACAAAGATCTTCCAACTAAAAACTGCTTTGGAAATGCATTTCTTTTTGTTTACTTTCAGCTTTCCAATGAAGCAGGAGTAAAAAAATAACAAGGCACTAGGTATTATGTAAATAGGTCCCTTAGCTAGAATGATCGGAGGAAAAAGTGAGCTTGAATAACATTACAGCCAAATTATCCTTGAAATCTATGTCACTATGAAAAATGCATGTAGCTCAAAAGTAACAAAATCATCAACAAAATTTGCAGAACTATATAAATATGTGAATTTATGTTATAGAAGATGATAATTTAAAATGAGTTTTGCTCTAAATTCCCAAACATATCCTGCATATCAGAGAAAATAGAATTAGCACACGGTGCCTTACAAATACTTTCAGTGGCCTGACTAAGGCTGTGAAGCACAGGGTGGGCTGAATTTATTACTAGACATGCCTTTTCTATACAGGCATTGGCAGAGCAGCTTCTCGTGACTTCCTGTCTTCATTTGTGTTTTGGCCACAGGAAAGGTGATACATATCACCAGTAATCACATATAAAACCAAAATCACAATATAAAATCACATTCATGTTCCCACTTCAGCAAATGGAGACATGAGGCGGCATGAAGTGGCTTCATGGGACCTATGGTGATTTTAAGTGGGAGTCACTAGCTCACCAAAAGTGAGATCTTCATGTATAAGCAGTTGACAAAATTTGAAAGCAGTCTGAAAGCAATCACCAAGAAGTTAACTTAGGAATTTGGAAGTCAAGGTCAGTGAAACTATAGACCTGTCGTCCCAAGCCAGGAGCAATTTTTTTCCCCGGGGTCCTTTTGGTAGTCAGGACTGACAGGGGTGCAGGGACCAGGACTGCTATTGTCACCTTGAGGGTAGAGACTAAAGATGCTGCTAAGTAGCTGAAATGCTCAGAAAGCCCAACTTAAAATGCTGAAAGTGCCACTTCTGTAAACCGTGCTATTGAACCCTGGACATAGTGAGATGGGTATGGTGGTATATGGAAAGAAGGAACTGTATTTACTAGTTATAAGCTGTAACTTTCTTTGGATTTATTGATATAAAAAATCCAAAACCAGTGAGAAAGGTCACTTAAAATCAACTAGTAGACAGTTGCAGCCATATGTCCCAGACATGACTTTTACTGGTAAGAGCAGAATAAATTACTTGAATAATTGCTAAACATTACGATAGAGTTTCTAAAATTGTTGCTGTGAGTCATTTTGTGTACTACCTTTTCATGCCCCTAAACACCCACTCAGTGATGTCAGAGGAAAGATATTTATTTTGGGCATTTTCTTTGGCATGCCCACAAACCTTGGTGAATCTTTTGATTTACCTTTACTAAACTGCACTAGCAGAAATGCTTATTTTCATGTTTCTGCTACTCAGAATTTATTTACTATTCATCTTTTCTCTCTTTTGTCCCCTAATATATGTTTTTAATTTACAATACCCAAGTAAACCTGGCTAAAAGTCCTATAAATATTTCATTCTCATAAGGGTAAAGGGTTTATTAGGTAATTTATGTGAGAAAGAAACTGCTTTCTTTGGTAGTTGCTAAAAGAAATCTATAGAGAATTCATAATAAAATGAACATAGGAAGACCTGGGTTTATTTTTTCAAAATAAAAGTAAACCTAGAGTAAAAGTAGCATGGAAATATGTTTTAGGTAGAAAAGAATTTAGACCTGAGAGAAGTTAGCACTTCCACGCTGGAGAGGCATTTAAAGATGAGTAAGAGCTGGGGAGGGTAAGTAGACATGGAATATGTTTCTCATTCTTCTTCCTCCCACAAACTTGAGAAGACTGGGAAAATAAGTAACTAGGGCTCAGAAACCATCAGCTGAACACAACAGGAATTGCTGAGACAATCCACCTGGTGCCCAACACACCCTGGAACTCAGAGAACATTTTGTACGCTTTGAGGCAAAATTAATATGAAGAGTAAATTACAAAGAGATCCAGTTAAGTTTGTGTTAGGTTAAGTACTTACTGGAACAATTAAGGGTTAGTTATAAAGATAAATTAGAGTAATTTTTTTTTTTTTACATTTCCATTAACTTAAAAGGTGATGCTCTCGTCCAAGCAACTTAAAAGGTGATGCTCTCGTCCAAGCTTTTTTTTTTTTTTTTTCCTTTTGGTCCTGGAAGAGCTTGTAGAAAAGAGGGCCAAAGATGCAGAAGAAAAAAAAATTGGATTAATTTGTATCTTTCAGTCCTAAACCCACCCTCTGTCTGCTTTGTGATGCTGGGGACAGGAACACTGGAGAAAGAGCTCCAAGATGGCAAAGGAAGAAATGGATTCTTTCCATTTTCTTGCTCTTCTTGGCAGCATGGTTTCAGCAAAAGACAATGTGTTCTTGTCTCCTTTTTTCTCTGTGCCCCCAAAATCACCTTATTGTGCCCTGTCAGAGGCCCCAGCAGCAGCAGGGCAGCACTTCCCTGTCAGAGGGCTGAGTCCCACTGTGTGCAGCTCCTCTTCCATGCTTCTAGATTTAATAATCCAGCCCACTTCTTTTTCATGCCCTGGTCCTAGAAGTGGTAGTAGTTTCTTGTAAGTATTATTTCTGGTTCATTTCCATGTTCTCAGTTCTCTAACACCATTAAAACAATTCCTTTCACTGGGGCATCTGGGTGGCTCAGTCGGTTAAACATCCAACTCTTGATTTCAGCTCAGGTCATGATCTCACAGTTTGTGAGTTTGAGCCCAACATTGGGCTCTATGCTGACAGCACAGAGCCTGCTTAGGATTCTCTCTCTCCCTCTCTCTCTCTCTCTCTCTGCACCTTCCCCCGCTCGTGCATGCTGTCATTCACACACACCTCACTAAATACATAAATAAATAAATAAATAAATAAACAAACAAACATTAAAAAATAATTTAAACACTTAGTAAAACAATTCCTAATGTTAAATTGTCTCTTAAAATACCAAACATTTCTGTTTTCTTGATTAGATTCTGACTGATGCCACTCATTACATAAATTGTATCCATTTTTTATTTTTTTATTTTTGGAAGATATTTTTTATCGTTTTTTATTTTTATTTTTTAAAATGTACATCCAAATTAGTTAGCATATAGTGAAACAGTGATTTCAGGAGTAGATTCCTTAGTGCCCCTTACCCATTTAGCCCATTCCCCTCCCCACAATCCCTCCAGCAACCCTCAGTTGTTCTCCATATTTATGAGTCTCTTCTGTTTTGTTCCCCTCCTTGTTTTTACATTATTTTTGTTTCCCTTCCCTTATGTTCATCTGTTTTGTCTCTTAAAGTCTTCATATGACTGAAGTCATATGATTTTTGTTTTTCTCTGACTGACTAATTTCACTTAGCATAATACCTGCCAGTTCCATCCACTTAGTTGCAAAGGGCAAGATTTCATTCTTTTTGATTGCCGAATAATTAATATATATATATATATATATATATATATATATATATATATTGCACACCACATTTTTATCCATTCATCCATCGATGGACATTTGGGCTCTTTCCATACTTTGGCTATTGTTGATAGTGCTGCTATAAACATAGGGGTGCATGTGTCCCTTCCAAACAGCACACCTGTATCCCGTGGATAAATGCCTAGTAGTGCAATTGCTGCGTTGTAGGGTAGTTCTAGTTTTAGTTTTTTGAGGAACCTCCATACTGTTTTCCAGAGTGGCTGCACCAGCTTGCATTCCCACCAACAATGCAAAAGAGATCCTCTTTCTCCATATCCTCACCAACATCTGTTGTTGCCTGAGTTGTTAATGTTAGCCATTCTGACAGGTGTGAGGTGGCATCTCATTGTGGTTTTGATTTGTATTTCCCTGATGATGAGTGATGTTAAGCATTTTTCATGTGTCGGTTGGCCATCTGTATGTCTTCCTTGGAGAAGTGTCTATTCATGTCTTTTGCCCATTTCTTCACTGGATTATTTGTTTTTTGGGTGTTGAGTTTGATAAGTTCTTTATAGATTTTGGATACTAACCCTTTATCTGATATGTCATTTGCAAATATCTTCTCCCATTCTGTCGGTTGCCTTTTAGTTTTGCTGATTGTTTCCTTCTCTGTGCAAAAGCTTTTTATTTATTTTATTTTTTTTTCCATGGGGGAGGGGAAGGAAAGAAAAAAAAGAGGTTAGAGTGGGAGAGAGCCAAAGCATAAGAGACTGTTAAAAGCTTTTTATTTTGACGAGGTCCTAGTAGTTCATTTTTGCTTTTGTTTTCCTTGCCTCCGGAGATGTGTTGAGTAAGAAGTTGCTGCAGGCAAGATCAAAGAGGTTTTTTCCTGCTTTCTCCTCAAGGATTTTGATGGCTTCCTGTCTTACATTGAGGTCTTTCATCCATTTTGAGTTTATTTTTGTGTATGGTGTAAGAAAATGGTCCAGGTTCATTCTTCTGCATGTTGCTGTCCAGTTTTCCCAGCACCACTTGCTGAAGAGACTGTCTTTATTCCATCTGATATTCTTTCCTCCTTTGTCAAAGATTAGTTGGCCATACGTTTGTGGGTCCATTTCTGGGTTCTCTATTCTGTTCCATTGATCTGAGTGTCTGTTCTTGTGCCAGTCCCATACTGTCTTGATGATTACAGCTTTGTAGTAGGGCTTGAAGTCTGGGATTGTGATGCCTCCTGCTTTGGTTTTCTTTTTCAAGATTGCTTTGGCTCTTCGGGGTCTTTTCTGGTTCCATATAAATTTTAGGATTATTTGCTCTAGCTCTGTGAAGAATACTGATGTTAACTTTGGTAGGGATTGCATTCAATATGTAGATTGCTTTGGGTATTATCGACATTTTAACGATATTTCTTCTTCCTATCCAGGAGCATGGAATCTTTTTCCGTTTTTTTGTGTCTTCTTCAATTTCTTTCATAAGCTTTCTATAGTTTTCAGTGTATAGATTTGTCACCTCTTTGGTTAGATTTATTCCTAGGTATTTTATGGTTTTTTGTGCATCTATAAATGGGATTGACTCCTTGATTTCTCTTTCTGTCACTTCATTGTTTGTGTATAGGAATGCAACTGATTTCTGTGCATTGATTTCATATCCTGCAACTTTGCTGAATTCATGAATCAATTCTTGCAGTTTTTTGGTGGAATCTTTTGGATTTTCCATATAGAGTATCATGTCATCTGTGAAGAATGAAAGTTTGACCTCCTTCTGGCTGTTTTGGATGCTTTTATTTCTTTGTGTTGTCTGATTGCAGAGGCTAAGACTTCCAATACTATGTTGAATAACAGTGGTGAGAGCAGACATCCCTGTCTTATTCCTGACCTTAGGGGGAAAGCGCTCAGTTTTTCCCCACTGAGGATGATATTAGTGTTGGGTCATTCATATATGTCTTTTATGATCTCGAGGTATGCTCCTTCTATCCCTACTTTCTTGAGGGTTTTTATCAAGAAAGGATGCTGTATTTTGTCAAATGCTTTCTCTGCATCTGTTGAGAGGATCATATGGTTCTTGTCCTTTCTTTTATTGATGTGATGAATCACATTAATTGTTTTGCGGATATTGAACCAGCCCTGCATCCCAGGTATAAATCCCATTTGGTCGCAGTGAATAATTTTTTAAATATTTTGTTGGATCCAGTTGGCTAATATCTTGTTGAGGATTTTTGCATCCATGTTCATTAAGGAAATTAGTCTCCTTTTTAGTGGGGTCTCTGTCTGGTTTTGCAATCAAGGTAATGCTGGCTTCATAGAAAGAGTTTGGAATTTTTCCTTCCATTTCTAGTTTTTGGAACAGTTTCAAGAGAATAGGTGTTAACTCTTCCTTAAATGTTTGGTAGAATTCCCCCTGGAAAGTCATCTGGCCCTGGACTCTAGTTTTTTGGCAGATTTTTGATTACTAATTAGATTTCCTTACTGGTTATGGGTCTGTTCAAATTTTCTATTTCTTCCTGCTTCAGTTTTGGTAGTGTATATGTTTCTAGGAATTTGTCTATTTCTTCCAGATTACCTATTTTATTGGTATATAATTGCTCATAATATTCTCTTATTGTTGTTTTTATTTCCGTTGTGTTGGTTGTGATCTCTCCTCTTTCATTCTTGATTTTATTTATTTGGGTCCTTTCCTTTTTCTTATTGATCAAACTGGCTTGTGGTTTATCAATTTTTGTTAATTCTTTCAAAGAACCAGCTTCTGGTTTCATTGATCTGTTCTACTGGTTTTTTTGGTTTTGATAGCATTAATTTCTGCTCTAATCTTTATTATTTTCTGTCTTCTGCTGGTTTGGGGTTTTATTTGCTATTCTTTTTCCAGCTCCTGAATGTGTAAGGTAGGTTGTGTATCTGATATATTTCTTCCTTCTTTGGAAAGGACAGGTTTGCTATATACTTTCCTCTTATGACCGCCTTTGCTGCGTCCCAGAGGTTTTGGGTTGTGGTGTTATCATTTTCATTGACTTCCATATACTTTTTAATTTCCTCTTTAACTGCTTGGTTAACCCATTCATTCTTTAGTAGGATGTTCTTTAGTCTCCAAGTACTTGTTACATTTTCCAAATTTTTTCTTGTG